>NC_044031.1:113769007-114385035 GCF_901765095.1 Microcaecilia unicolor | reverse complement strand
TGCTGGAGTGCTGAACAAGGTTTAAGCAGGAAGGAACCAAGATGATTTTTTCTGGATAATGACTGAATATTACAGTTATCTGGATCAGTTTCTGCTTCTACTCCTAACCCATGCCGTATTGGTATGGATAGCTTTGGGCCATTTAGCAATTCAAAAGGCCCAATTCCATCCATGTAAGTTTTGAAAATATACGGTTAGGGGAGTTGTTCTTTGCACCCCTGGCTAAAATATAACTCCCTTTGAAAACTGGTCCAAGTGTTGCCTTTTTTACTGACAAGTTTTATCATCTCTAGGAAGCATAAGAAACAATTGTTCTTACTTTAAAAATATTGGAACAACAAGTCCTGTCTGTTCCCTTGAATAGGAGACTCAAGAGTTCGGCGGAATTAAAAAAGCCTCTAGTCATGGCAAAGTACATTTCAGATGCATCCCCTGATTGCTCTGGTTTGGCAGGTATATCGATCAGATGTAACCAGACTGAGTACCCTGAGAATATGAATTTACTGCTCCAGCATTAATCTCTAAAGCAGCCCATCTTAGCTCAGTTTTGGCATTCATTCATCTCAGGTGCAGTGGAAACAAGCATCGTTGCACAAATTGGCCACGAGCAGGTGTAGGAGCTTCCCGTGAGGACTTCTTGCCTGGTTCTAATTTATTTAATATTTTTCAGAGAAGTGGACATTTGGAAAGCATTAATTGAGAAAAAAAATTGCTTTTATGAGTTTATTTTTGTGATGTTGAAACATAAGCCTTAACAATGTAGGATACGTGTAAAGCTGTTTTGAAAACATTGTGTAATAAATACTGCCACACGATAGCAGATGTTCTGAACTGACTTAATCTGTTTGTCATTTAGAACGGGTTTAATAATGAAGGACAGAATAAACGATGATCTATTAAAAAAACAAGCTACACTGTGATTTTCTCATTTCCTTTTTTCTTGGGCTTTATTATCCAGCGAACCTGCAGTCCATCAAATATTAGGTGGGGAAAGAGCTTTGAGGAAGATGTAATACTTCTAATTTGCCTCTGAACACTTACAGCAGAAATTGATTGCAGTTTTTTTCACTGTCTTTTTAAAATGACATTTACTTCTTTAAGCTCTATTAACTTTTCTATATCTTGTGAAAAGAAACTGGAATGTAGAGCTTCAAAGCAAGGAGTACAGCCACAAGCTTTGTTGTATACTGATTTCTGGGGCTTGTGAGAGGATTACTTGGTTCTTTCTTGTTTCTTTGTAGATGTTCGTAGAAGAACGATTTATGAGTACCACCGGGTGGAGCTTCAGATGTCAAAGATTACTAACTTGTCTGCTGTGGAAATGCTGCCTCTTCCCAGTAAGTAGAGTTAACATGTAGAGGCAGGAAGTAGTTTCAAATTCTGAGTTGTAGAATACCTACTGTTACTTTAGTATTAAAAAATAACTTTTGAAAATAACTTCGAAATGAGTTCTCATCTGGAGGATACATAGAGGGGCATAATCAAAAGGGACGCCCAAGTTTTGTTGAGGATGTCCTCGCAAAACATCCCGATAGAGGGGCGGGGACACCCGTATTATCGAAACAAGATGGATGTCCATCTTTCATTTTGATAGTACGGTCGGGGGATGTCCAAATCTTGAAATTGAGGTCATCTTTAGAGATGGTCATCCCTAGACTTGGTCGTTTCTGATTTTCGGTGATAATGGAAACCAAGGACGCCCATCTCAGAAACGACCAAACGCAAGCCCTTTGGTCATGGGAGGAGCCAGCATTTGTAGTGCAGTGGTCCCCCTGACATGCCAAGACACCAACCGGGCACCCTAGAGGGCACTGCAGTGGACTTAAATTGCTCCCAGGAACATAACTCCCTTACCCTGTGTGCTGAGCCCCCCCAAACCCCCCAAAACCCACTACCCACAACTGTACACAACTACCATAGCCCTTATGGGTGAAGGGGGCACTGAGATGTGGGTACAATAGGTTTCTGGTGGGTTTTGGAGGGCTCACATTTACCACCACAAGTGTAACAGGTAGGGGGAGGGGTGGGCCTGGGTCCACCTGCCTGAAGTACACTGCACCCACTAAAACTGCTCCAGGGACCTGCATACTGCTGTGATGGACCTGAGTATGACATTTGAAACTGGCATAGAGGCTGGCAAAAAATATTTTTAAAAGTTTTGTTTTGAGGGTGGGAGGGGGTTAGTGACCACTGGGGGAGTAAGGGGAGGTCATCCCCGATTCCCTCCGGTTGTCATCTGGTCAGTTCGGGCACCTTTTTGTGGCTTGGTCATATGAAAAACAGGACCAGGTAAAATCGTTCAAGTGCTCGTCAGGGACGCCCTTTTTTTTCCATTATGGGTCGAGGACGTCCAAGTGTTAGGCACACCCAAGTCCCGCCTTTGCTATGCCTCTGACACCCCCCCCCCCCCGTGAACTTTGGCTGTCCCTGCGACGGAAAGCAGTTGGGGATGTCCAAAATCGGGTTTCGATTATACTGATTTGGATGACCCTGTGAGAAGGATGCCCATCTTCCGATTTGTGTCGAAAGATGGGCATCCTTCTCTTTCGAAAATGAGCCTGATAATCTCTTATGTCTCAAATGAGGCTGCAGGTTGGGGGCTTTTTTTGATAACTCACAGTTAGACATGAATTGTGTCTGCAGCTCATGATTTTCTAATAGAAGTGTCCATATGTTTTCTCTTTTCTCTTTTATGAGTAGCAGGAATATCTTTTAGGTACCTCAAAGGAACCTTTTTATTCCTCAAAAATGTGTGCATTCTGCATACAAACAGACTTTAGAATTAATTCATTTTTCATGTTGGAGCTTAGTGCAGATTATTTAGAAATCACCATATTACACTGCAGTGGAATGATGCAAAATCTGAAAATGTTCTTTATCTGAATTACCTATGTTAAATTGAGGTCACTAGTGCTATTTGTGCATTAATACAATGTAAATTGATAGCCAGATATAAAACTGTCAGATACTACAGCAGCCTTCCATAGCAACATGTAGATGATTACAAATAAAGATCAAATTAGTCCATCCAACCTGCCCAATTGAAATTCTTCCACTCTTGGAAGATGGATAAATAAATCCCCTTATGCAACCGGTACCATTTCCACCTCCCCCTCATCCATGTCCTCTTCCTGACTATTCAACAGTTTTCGCACCATATGTATTCCATATACATACACAATCTGTTAAAAGTGCTGTCCTCCACCACCTCTCCTATTAACCCATTAGTGCCCAATGTTCCTATATGTGGGAACAAATATGGGAACATTGGGCACTAATGGGTTAAGCCTTCCTAAAAGAGCTAGAACAATACCTAGTCCAGCACCTGGCATCCTTTTTAACCATGGCTCCTCCATGCAGAATCTCAATGCTGTTTTATGGCTACTGTTTAAGGTTGTAACTTTTATGTTATGCAGGTTACACAAGTCCCTCTCTTCTTTTTCTCACTAAGAATCCTTTCTGTGCTTGTTCAACAAATATATTTCTTTCTTTCGTTCTTTTTTTTTATACTCTTACTACAGTATGGCTTGCACTGTGCATCTGGTGTTCACCACAAGCCGTGTTATAGGATTTACATAATAAAAAACTGCTTTTATATGCATGTTTTGCATCTCATTATTATGTATTGCAGGTTAACCAAAATAATGCAGCGTTAGGGTACCGAAACCAGTGTTAGAGCTCTTTAACACACTTTAAGGGGCAATTAATATGGATCATGCCTTAACACAGCTTGATAACTACCCCCTATATTGGCTAAATTAAGTTACCAACCAAATAATATTGAAACCTTTCAATTCAAAGTTACCAAAATAAACCCTTATTGTGTCTTGAGCTTTAGTCAGTTGTATCAGTTGTGCCAGTTAATCTCAGCACCTGGCAACTTTAAAGGTTTTCCTGCATGGCCTATAAGCCAATGTACTCTGTCCCATTTAAAATCAACTAAAAACTTTCTTCTAGTTTCAAAGTTTATGTAGTGCTTGATACTCCGCCCATCATGGTACATATCTGAGTAATTTGCAATAATTAGAAAAAATAGTAGTCCAGAAGAGAGAGAGAATCGTAATAGGGTACAAGATTCAATAATTCATGAAAAATCAAAGCAAATACACCACATATTCCACATCCAGAAAAGAGAAGCACTTACTCAGGGACCCTTTTACTAAGGTGCGCTGAAAAATGGCCTCCGCTGGTATAGACGAGTTAATTGGATGCGCGCAGGTCCATTTTTCAGCGTGCCTGCAAAAAAGACCCTTGTTTTTTGCTGAAAATGGATGTGTGGCAAAATAAAAATCAGCGCGTGTCCATTTTGGGCCTGAGACCTTACCGCCACCCATTGACTTAGCAGTACGGTCTCACGCGTTAACTGGGCAGTATTTGTCAGCGCACATACACTGTTGATTACTGTCTGGTTAGCGCCATGTGGTAGAAAATATAAATTACTTTATGCCATGCATTTTGGACGCGCGTAGAAATTAGAATTACCACCAGGGCATGCAGTAGCCAGGCGATAGGTCTAATTTGATGCACATTGTACGTGCGTAGGTGCCTTTTAAGTGTATTAGTAAAAGGGTTCCCTTAGAAATCAAGTTGGGAGAACCGTGAGAACTGCTGTATGTTGTATAGTTTACAACAGCCATGGCTTGTCTCCCTTTAAGTGCAGGTTTTCCCCACTGAAGGTCTTAATTATGAGTCAGTTTAGCCAATCAGAATTTAAGTATTTTTTTAGTACACCTTAGAAAAAAAAGAGAGGGAACTGAAACCACATTTAAAAATTTATGCTATAAAAAAATTGGCTGCCAACCCAATGGATACCAATTTTGATGAATTCAAGAGGATTTTGAAAACAATTAAATTTAAAACATTGAAGAGAGATGAGAAAGATTACAAGAAGGGGCCTGTTTATGCTTTTGGCTCATCAAAAGCAAAACTCTAGAAATTATAGGGCTAAGGAATTTAAACCTACAATCTCAGAATTGAGACAGGTTGGGCCAGACATATTTTGAGGGGAAGTTATCAATGAAGGCTATTTTTAAGGTGAGTTATTTTATCACTAACTCATGCTGTTTTAGCACCGGTCCCATTTTATGCAACAAGACCTAGGTACAATAACCCAATTTAACAGTAAAATAACCCTTCTTAACATTAGCCCATGTTGATAACTTCCCCCCCTTTATGTGGTCTCGTATCTTTTGAAATTGTTTTAAATTATTACCCCTGAAACAGTCATTCTAATGACAAATTACCATGTCAGATCTTTTAAATTAATGGTTAAATTCAACTATTTTTTGATTTGCCAAAATGACTTTAGAAAATTATTTCTACAAGTATATATTAATTCAACAATACTTAACTCACCTCTTTGTGGTCAACTTTTTGGACGTTTCTACAGGAACTAACCACAAAACAGATGTGCAGAGTACTAAAATAACCCCAGGAAATACATCTGTGGGGTCAGCAAACTTTTATACTTATTTTTGGAACATTTTATACATATTTTTAAACATGTAACACATTGTTTATTGGCTTAATGCATTTCCTGTTTCTTGTATTGTACAGCCTGTCTCCAATTTAACAGCTGTGGTTCTTGTGTCAGTGCCCAGATTGGGTTCAATTGCAGTTGGTGTAATAAACTCGAAAGGTAAGGAGTCTAATAATAATAATCAGTTTTTAATAGTAAAATTAAAAGGAACTCAAAATGTTTAGTCTTAACTTGTGTTTCATGTCTAGAGTTTTTTTTTCTGTGTCACATATTCATGTATTAAAAGAATTAGGCTCCGTCCAGAGAAAATGTACAGCCATGGCTTTATTAAACATTTCCCCAGTAGGACCTTGTGATCTTCCATTACACTATGTGAATGCTTATTATTTAGTTATGTACAGTATCACCAGGATTCTGTATATGGGACCTTAATTTCCACATGGAAATTGAAGCATATTCCATAACAATGCACGTAACTTAATTGGTGAACTAGCTAATCAGCACTGTTAATTGGATGTTAGCAAGCTATTATCAGTACTAATTGGCATTAAGAGTTACATACACAACTTGTTATGCGTATTGTGTAGCGTGGTGCACGTAAATTCTAAGTTGCATAGTTGAAAAGTGGGCGTGGTTATGGGAGTGGAATGCATGTTGTTATAGAATACAACCGCTCCGCACCTAATTTATACATTGGGATTTACACCAGGTTTTAGTTGGCATACTTGACCGTGACTAAATTTAGTCACACGGAGCACCTCTCAGCATATTCTATAACATACACCTAAATTAAAGTGCACTTCATAAAATACGCTTTGATTTCTACACAGAAATTGAAGCGCGATATATAGAATCCAGCCATTTATGCATGATTCAAAGCATTTAGATTTACAAAGTTCCATAGATTGCCATGGAACTTTGTAAGATGAAGTGCTTTGAAAATATGCCTCCAAGTCTTCTAAACTTAAGCACCTCTTCCACACTTAATTTATAGAGTACAGGCATTTATGTGGAGGGCCAATATTTAGGTGTGTAATTTATAGAATACTGTAAAAATATGCATGTAACTGTCACATTTAGGTGCTAACATTTACGCCAGCCATAGACCCGATATAAATATTAGTGCCTAAATGTAGGCACGTTGATTTCAACTTTTGTTAGTATTCTATAGTGACCAAGTCTTTTTTTGAGGGGGTACTGAGTACCGGCACCTTTTCCATTGTCTGCTAAAAAGTGACCCATGGTCCCCAAGTTTTAATGAAAGAGCTCAGGCTCTACACACAAATTCTGCCTTGTCATAGATTTGTGACTGGTTGCAAGAGTCCTGGCTATTGTGGGGTTGGTCCCTCAGTGATCACCTCACCTCTGAAGGGTGGCTTGGCATTTGAGTACCATTACCTTTTTCGTTAGAAAAAACACACTGTGTCAATTATGCACGTAAGTGCCATTATAGAATGAGTATACTTCCTGATTAATGTGGGCACCTAAATGGTGATATCCAGATAATAGAATCGCTCCCGACATGTATAAGAAAAAGTAGGAAAGCACTGTTCCCTCTAAGCTGTGTGGGAGTCCTCCAACTGAATTGCTGTCATTAGGGGATGGTGATTCAATATTGTGTTTTACATAAGTGCATAAGTATTGCCACACTGGGACAGACCAAAGGTACATCAAGCCCAGAATCCTGTTTCCAACAGTGGCCAATCCAGGTCACAAATACCTGGCAAGATCCTGAAAAAGGTCAATACATTTTATGTTCCTTATCCAGAAATAGCAGTGGATTTCCCCAAGTCAATTTAATAAAGGTCTATGGACTTTTCATTTAGGAAGCCGTCCAGATGTTTTTTAAACCCCTCTAAGCTAACTTCTTTTACCACATTCTCTGGCAACGAATTCCAGAGTTTAATTACACATTGAGTGAAGAAAACTTTTCTGCGGTTTGTATTAAATTTACTACTTTGTAGCTTGATCGCATGCCCCCTAGTCCTAGTATTTTTGGAAAGAGTAAACAAACGATTCACGTCTACCCATTCCACTCCTCTCATTATTTTATACACCTCTATCATATCGCCCCTCAACTGTCTTTTCTCCAAGCTGAAGAGCCCTAGACGCTTCAGCCTTTCCTCATAGGGAAGTCATCCCATCCCCTTTATTATTTTTGTCGCCCTTCTCTGTACCTTTTTTAATTCCACTATATCTTCTTTGAGATGCGACGACCAGAATTGAACACAATATTTGAGGTGCAGTCACACCAGGACCAATACAAAGGCATTATAACATCCTCACTGTTGGTTTCTATTCCTTTCCTAATAATACCTAACTTTCTATTTGCTTTCTTTGCCGCCACAGCACACTGAGCAGAGGGTTTCAGCGTATCATCAACAATGACGCCAAGATCCCTTTCTTGGTCGGTGACTCCTGACTTGGAACCTTGCATTACGTAGCTATAGTTCAGGTTCCTCTTTCCCACAAGCATCACTTTGCACTTGCTCACATTAAACGTCATCTGCCATTTAGACACCCAGTCTCCCAGTCTTGTAAGGTCCTCTTGTAATTTTTCACAATCCTCTTATGATTTAGCAACTTTGAGTAACTTTGTGTCATCAGCAAATTTAATTACCTCACTAGTTACTCCCATCTCTACATCATTTATGGACAGACAGGTTCCATGGAATCCTGCAGAGCTTGTCTGTCCCTCACTATTAAAAACAAGATAATGAAAAAGCATCATCCATTGGCAGGATGGTAGGTGAAGGACTCCTGCTCAGCGTACAGGGAACAGTGTTGAAGAGTGGATTCACAGTTGTAAAGTGTGCATCTTTATAAAATAGGTTCTAAATATCCTGTACTGTTGAGGCTGTGTGACTTATCTTTTATTTTCTATCAAATTTTTATTCATTATATTCAATTAGATATATATAGAGAGAGATAATTATTTGGTCATTAATAGAGAACTGTATCATTAAAATTATTTGAAAACAAAGAGGTATAAATTCTGCTAGTGGTGTGGGAAAGTGGGCTTAGAAATTGATAAGTAAAGGATATCATAAATTATGTAGCATAACTATCAACTCTACAAATACGTTTAAGGACTAAATCATATACTAAATTTATGTGCACTAGAATGTGTATTACTCAGAATGCATACATTGTAAATAGACGACATAGGGGCCCTTTTACCAAGCTACGGTAATCCTGCCCATTGATATCAGTGCTGCAAGCCCCATAATGCACCAGAATGGGCTGGTCATAAATCCAGGACTGTCCCAAAATCTTCAGCTTGTAACTGAGTAACTCGACATCTCTGGAATGGCTACCTAGCACACAAAAGAAAATGGTAAAGGTGAACATCAAAATTATGAAATGGCTTGAAGCAACAGCCAAGGAATTGGAAACTAAGCTGCAAGTGCTGAAAACAAAGAGAGCATTGATACTGATAGAGTACCTCTTTTTTGACTTAAACATTGAACATCTCTCCACAAAGATCCAGCTAAATGCAAAAATCAATTGTTCAGACAGCCAGTGCTAATACTATAATTGTTAATAACATCAAGAGCAAATCTCACTGTAATCCTCATTGCAAGCGCAGAAATTTTTTAACTATCTTTTAGAAACTGTTTACTAGAATAGGTTCAGACTGCATTTATCTTCACATAGAGGCACTTCCATTAAGGCTGCATTAAGCAGCTGATGCAGAACTATGGATCAGATGTGGTGGGGGTGAGGTAGGGTGAGTGCTGGTGCAGCAGATCTGAGCAACATTATTTATATTTGTGCACCGGAATTTATGCCATATTTTCATTGGTGTAAATGGAGACGAGTATAGTTTTAGGTGCTGGGATATCAACTAAGTGTATTCTATATACTGCGCCTAAATCTGGGCACCACTTATAGAATACACTTAGGTGGAAATGTTTTCCATGTGGATTTTTTAGGCACCATATATAGAATCTCCCCTTATATCCTCATATGCTTATGATGTTCCCTCAGTATATACCTTCTAACATTCTCTGACCCCTGCACTGCAGAACTAATTGTGTCTAGCCTGCTATTCAGGGTGAATGCTAACTTGGTCCTGGGCAACTCATTCTTAGCTAAAAAGCCAGGACAGTACACTATCAAGGAGAAACTGAAACTTACTGACCAAGGAATTGAGAAAGCATTTGCACATAATCCAAATTCAGGTAGTGCGGATGCTGACATTTTTGGTAACCTTCAGAAAGCCTTTCAGTATAGTAGTGGAATTAAAAAGCATTCCTTGAAAATCAACTCCAAATATAGAAAAACATTGATTAAAAAAAAATAACGACATAATCAATTCTCTGGTATTTAATCACAAATAGTGACCCATCTTGTTTCCCAAGAATTTAAGTTAGATAAAACTGCTATCACAAGGAGCTTAAGAAGAAAATGGACAATGAAGGTACAGCACCCTTTGTTCTGTGCTTAGCTATAAAGAATGGGCTATATTTTGAACTGGGAATAATTCTGAATTTTCAAAGGATGATAAAAGCAGTAAACCAAAAAGATGATTGAAGTGTATCATTATACTTAGCAGGCTTGTTTTGTGGAAAATGAAAAAAATAGACTTTTAAGAAAAATTAGACAATACTGAATGGTATTTTTTTGGCAAAGGAGATTGTTGTTATTGGTAAAGAAGATTGTTGTTAAAGAAGGATTCGGGATTGGTTAAATGGGAATTAAAATTGTGCCACAGCCGAAATAATTACGGAAACAGGAATGACACAGTCTGATAATCTAAGTTCTCTTTAACTATTGCTGAAACTCAGTAACTGTAGTTTGGGTATATGCTGTTGTACTATAGTTGTATAAATGTGCAATCAAATTGTAATCAGAAATGTTTCCAAACCTCATGAGCTTCATTACATATTTGTTATATTGACCTGACTTTTGATAATTTTAGGTGATTTAAATCTTCTTTTGAACATTTAGAGCCCTGTTTACAAAGGCACGCTAGCATTTTTAGCATGCGCTAACCATATAGGTGCCCATAGGAATATTATGGGCATCTTCTCGGTTAGCACGCACTAATTTTTAACGTGCGCTAAAATCGCTAATGCACCTTTGTAAACAGGGCCCTTTAATAGTGATAACTTTCAGCAGTTCTTAGATTCCCTATATAATGTTATGGAGAATATCATTCCTACTCATGAAAATGGCGTTCACTTGACTTTCTCGCCTCTTCATTCCAGCTTAGTTATCCTAAATTCATTTCTGATTCTACCTGGCATCCAGTAACTTAGATCATTTTCCTTTAAACTTTTATTTGAAACTCCAAAGGGTTTACAAGGCAGTCATCAAAAACAAACCTTTGGCAGAGGGAAAATTGACTCAAGTAGATTTTGGAACCATATAGTTTCCACTCAGTCCAACTGAGACTCAGCTATCTTCTATGTTGTTAAACTAAAATAACAGTATTTTCTAACTTGAACAGATAAGCCCTTTATCTGTTAGAAAGCTGGCCAGGACTGTTCTCTCATCTTGATACTCTCAGGCTCTACAGGAACAGAAGAGAAATTGTTATAGGTGGAAAAGAGCCTGGATAAATTCAAATGATCTGCATATTAAGGGGTCATTTTACCAAGCTGCGGTAAAAAGGGCCCTGTGCTAGCGGCAGGGGCCATTTTTGCCACATACTGAGGCCCTTTTTACTACTGTGGGTAAAAAGGCCCCCAAAATACATGGCCATATGGTAAAATTTCACTTACCATGTGGCCATGTGGGGGGGGGGGGGCACATAATGACACCCATTGAGGTGGTGTTAAGGGCTCCCATGCTAACCCAGCAGTAAC
Organism: Microcaecilia unicolor; assembly: GCF_901765095.1. Lineage (NCBI taxonomy): Eukaryota > Metazoa > Chordata > Amphibia > Gymnophiona > Siphonopidae > Microcaecilia > Microcaecilia unicolor. The sequence continues at coordinate 114,373,743 of NC_044031.1, read as the reverse complement.
TGGGTGGTACGCAGTGCTTCCTGAGTCAGTACGTCAAGCTCCATCTCTGGCCGTCTTCAAATCTAGGCTAAAAGCTCACCTTTTGGAAGCTGCTTTTAACTCCTAACCCCTATTCACTTGTTTAGTACCCATGTCTGTTTTTATCATTCCCACCTTAAGTAATTCCCTTGTCCCTTATTTGTCCTATTTGTCTGTCACTAGATTTTAAGCTCTGTTGAGCATGGGCTGTCTCTTACATGTTCAAGTGTACAGTGCTGCGTGTGTCTAGTAGTAGTGTTTATAGAATAATGCTTAGCACCGGAATCCGCACCTTACTTTAGATGCAAGGATTTACACCAACTAAACCTTGGTGTAAATCCTTACACCTAAATTAGGCACAGATCCCCCTTATTCTATAACAGCACACATAGGGCTCCTTTTACAAAGCCACATTAGTGATTCAGGCACGGCAAATGCTATGAAACCCATTTAATGCCTATGAGCTTCATCGCATTTGCCATGCAGGAATCGCTAGTGCAGCTTTGTAAAAGGAGTCCATAAATTGTAGGAATGCCTTTGATCCTCCCATGACCCTCCTTTTTTGGTCAGAACATAAAGTTTACATGCGAATCCCAGCACCTAAAAATGCACGTGTAAATTTCAATTGATGCCAATTGACACTGAAAATTGATTGTTAGGGCCCAATTATCAGCACTAATTGGCTCATTCTTCAATTAAATTTCACATGCCATTTTTGCACCATTTATAGAATATGGGGGTTAGCTTTAGTGACAGGCAAATTACTTCAAAATGCTTTAACAAATTTTGGGATAAGCCTTTTCCCCCCACATTAAGCTTACATTAGTGCTTAACATGGTTTAGTAAAAAGACTCCTTGGTTTTTAAGATATTGAGTGGCATGAAATTGTTTTATCTTACCCAGATTATTGTTTACATGAGGACAAAACATGAGATGTCTCTTTCTAATTCTTTAACTTTGAATTACCTAGCAATTAAAGATGTCCATTTTTAGCACATTTTGGACAGTTTTTTTTAATGTTCCAAGGGGGCAAACGTCTGGAATACTCTTCCACTGCAGATTAGAACAATAACTTCTTACATTTTTTTTTCTTACATTTTAAAAATGTTATTTATTTTTACACATTTTATCCTATTTTCTGTTTTAGTTTATGTAATTCTCAATATTTAAATTGATTTCTTATTTGTAATCTGCTCAGAATCCACATGGAACATAGTGGAATATCAGAACCCAGAACAGACTAGACTAGACCAAAGGAATCATAACTGGATTCTTCCCAAATTTATTCCAGGTCCACTGCTTCTATTAGAGTTCTGTAAAACTGATATGGCAGAGTTATAGTAGTTTGATGTACTATTAAAATAAGAACCCCAATAAAAGCAGATTGTGTCATCTATATTCATTCATTTTGAAAATGTGATTTTTGTTATAGATACATCTTAGGAATGTACATTTGCTTGAACTGATATGGGAAATGACATTTACCATATCATATTAAACAATAGAAATGGAGCACAGAAGGGAAAAAAATAGTATACTAGAATAAACTCAGTCTTTATGCACAAATATAAGCCATGACCCACCACTAACATAGATGGAGAAAAGACCTCATACAATACCAAACACAGGAGCTAAGCCCCTGAATAAAATCACCATAATCAGTCAGAATTTATTATTATTATTTATTGCATTTGTATCCCACATTATCCCACCTATTTGCAGGCTCAATGTGGCTTACATAGTTTTGTTATGACAATGTCATTACAGGATATCAGAAACAGTTAGTAGTGTGCAGAGATTAAGTAGGGAAGAAAGAGGAATTTCCATCTGCAAATGGGTTATAACAATAGTCTATGCTATTTAAAGTGTTTTATTGCGTATTTTCTTGACATTGTAATATAGTGTACTATGCCTTATCTTGTACTGTTATTTGAATATTTTTACTGCTGTAATTATCTATTGCCTATGCTTGACATACTCTTGCTTTACACTGCCTTGAGTGAATTCCTTCAAAAATGGTAGTGTGTGTGTGTGTGTGTGTGTGTGTGTGTGTGTGTGTGTGAATATATATATATATATATATATATATATATATATATATATATATATATATATATATATATATGTAGAGATTTTATGGGACTGGAGAAGGGTGGCAGCAGTCTCTCTTCACAAAATATCCAGCGTACCTGAATGTAACTCACCTTGAGCTACTACTGAAAAGTGAGCAAAATCTAAATAAATAAAGTGGCAAACTAAGGTAGTATATGGAATTTGGAGTCACCTTTAGAAGCTTCATGAAGTCAAACCCCACAGGTGCTGCCTCTTTGCTAAATAGATACTTTTGTTCTGTTTTCACTGAAGAAAACCCTGGGGAAGGACCGAGAGGGACTAGCAAAAGTACACCTGAGAATGAGGTGGATAGAGCGCCGTTCACGGAAGAGAGTGTGTATCAACAACTTGGAAAGCTGAAGGTGGACAAAGCCATGGGGCCGGACGGGATCCACCCCAGAATACTGAGGGAGCTCAGAGAGGTTCTGGCGGGTCCTCTTAAAGACTTGTTTAATAAATCCTTGGAGACGGGAGAGGTTCCGAGGGATTGGAGAACGGCGGAGGTGGTCCCTCTTCACAAAAGTGGGGATAGGGAAGAAGCTGGAAACTACAGGCCGGTAAGCCTCACTTCGGTTATTGGAAAAGTAATGGAAGCCATGCTGAAGGAAAGGATAGTGAATTTCCTGGAAGCCAATAAGTTGCAAGATCCGAGACAACATGGTTTCACCAAAGGGAAATCGTGCCAAACGAATCTCATTGAATTCTTTGACTGGGTGACGGGAGAATTAAATCAAGGACGTGCTATGGACGTCATCTACTTAGATTTCAGCAAGGCTTTTGACACGGTTCCCCACAGGAGGCTCTTAAATAAACTAGACGGCCTGAAGATAGGACCCGAAGTGGTGAGCTGGATTAGGAACTGGTTGACGGACAGACGCCAGAGGGTGGTGGTGAATGGAGTTCGCTCGGAGGAGGGAAAGGTGAGTAGTGGAGTGCCTCAGGGATCGGTGCTGGGGCCGATTCTGTTCAATATATTTGTGAGTGACATTGCCGAGGGGTTACAAGGTAAGGTTTGCCTTTTTGCCGATGACACCAAGATTTCCAACAGAGTGGACACCCCGGAGGGTGTGGAAAACATGAAAAAAGATCTGAAGAAGCTAGAAGAATGGTCTAACCTTTGGCAATTAAAATTCAATGCGAAGAAATGCAAAGTGATGCACTTGGGGAGTAGAAATCCAAGGGAGACGTATGTGTTAGGCGGGGAGAGTCTGATAGGCACGGACGGGGAGAGGGATCTTGGGGTGATAGTATCTGAGGACCTGAAGGCGACGAAACAGTGCAACAAGGCGGTGGCAGTAGCTAGAAGATTGCTAGGCTGTATAGAGAGAGGAGTGACCAGCAGAAGAAAGGAGGTTTTAATGTCCCTGTATAAGACGTTGGTGAGGCCCCACCTGGAGTATTGTGTTCAGTTTTGGAGGCCGCATCTTGCGAAGGATGTTAAAAAAATGGAAGCGGTGCAAAGAAAAGCTACGAGGATGGTATGGGATTTACGTTCCAAGACGTATGAAGAGAGGCTTGCTGACCTGAACATGTACACCCTGGAGGAAAGGAGGAACAGGGGTGATATGATACAGACGTTCAAATATTTGAAAGGTATTAATCCGCAAACGAATCTTTTCCGGAGATGGGAAGGCGGTAGAACGAGAGGACATGAAATGAGATTGAAGGGGGGCAGACTCAGGAAAGATGTCAGGAAGTATTTCTTCACGGAGAGGGTGGTGGACGCTTGGAATGCCCTCCCGCGGGAGGTGGTGGAGATGAAAACGGTAACGGAGTTCAAACATGCGTGGGATATGCATAGAGGAATCCTGTGCAGAAGGAATGGATCCTCAGAAGCTTAGCTGAAATTGGGTGGCGGAGCAGTTGGGGGGAAGAGGGGGTGGTGGTTGGGAGGCGAGGATAGGGGAGGGCAGACTTATACGGTCTGTACCAGAGCCGGTGATGGGAGGCGGGACTGGTGGTTGGGAGGCGGGAAATACTGCTGGGCAGACTTATATGGTCTATGCCCTGAAAAGGACAGGTACAAATTCAAGGTAAGGTATACACTTATAGGTTTTTCGTTGGGCAGACTGGATGGACCATGCAGGTCTTTTTCTGCCGTCATCTACTATGTTACTATATGTTACTATGCCACTTAGACCTCTCCATTTGAGGGATGACCCGAAGGGTACTTGGAGTCTGTGGCGATGTCCCAAAGAGGAAACAGTGGTCTCTGTTAGAGCAGAAATGGATTCTAAAAAAAGACTTGGAAGACAATTTTATGTTCCAAGTGTTGTGATAATGATAGTTGGAGCAATAATATTGCAAAACCACTGAAGAGCTAGAACAAGACAAATCTTGTGCCTTTAGACCTATTCAGAAGGACTAGATCTATTCCATCTTTCCCTCAGGAGGTAAAAGGATCTCAACTATGAACACTTATCTTTAGAATGGACCTTAAACTATCCACTTGCTACTCCCAGTTAAAACTAGTGGAGGAGTAGACTAATAGTTAGTGCAACGAATGGAAACTCAGTTCAATTCCCACTGCATCTCTTTATGATTGGGCAAGACATTGAACCCTCCATTGCTCCAAGTAAAAAAAATCACCTTAGACTGTGAGCCCACTAGGAACAGTGAAAGTACCTGTGTATAGGGCTAGATTCTATATATAAACTACACCTAAATCTAGATGTAGTTTATAGAATATGTCCAGTGTCCATTTTCTGTGACTATATTTAGTTGTGGTCATTTACACCAATGAAAACCTGGTATAAATGCAGACACCTAAATTATGTGTGGAATGGGCATATTCTATAACAATGAGCATAAATCCAAGGAGCGCCCATGATCCACCCATAGTCCTCCCATGGCCACATCCCCTTTTCAGATCCACGTCTTAGAATTTACGTACATCGCTTTATAGAATACGCTTAGAAAATTCTAATTAATGCCAATTAGTGTCAATAATTTGCTTGTTAGGTGCAATTATCAGCACTGATTGGCTTGTTAAGCTAGTTGCATGTGCAAATCCAGAATTCAACCATATTTGCATGGACAACTTAAGTCGCTCTATATAGAACCCGGGGATAATGTGTACAGTGCTACATCTGTCTAGTAGCGCTATAGAAATGATAAGTAGTAGTAGTAGTAAATTGCTTTATGGGATAGGCTCCTGCCCGTCACAGAAGCCAGTGAAAAATGGCTGCAGCAACCACTTCCAGCTCTCCTACAGTGTCAGTTGCAACTTCGCCATCATTTTCCACAATTCATCAAGCTCACACAGACCTAGTTATAGCATTTGATGGAAGGCAAAGGACAATGAGGGTTTTTGTTTTTTTTTGCCAGCTCTGACCATGACCCCATATGTGAATTTTGCAACCCCGTTTGGAATTATGACCCACAATTTGGGAAGCACTAAAGGAATTTTCATGGATATGAATGATTACCTGCAGAGAAACCTCTTTAAAATGTTCCTAAGACACCTGCTTGGAAATGTTTGCATGCTACTGATATGCATACTTTTCTCCTTGGGACAAAGAGGCAGTACTGGGGGCAGGGGAAGCCAGAGCAGAGCAAACTGGAAAAAGGAAGTGCAGGGTTGAAATCCCTATCTGCTTTAAACTGTTTTAATCTGCTTAGTTTACACCTGAAAACTAAAATAAAGGTGATACAGGTCCACTGGTAAATTTTCAAAGGGAGACCCTCTGGGAGTTTTTCCTTTGAACTTTGGTTTACAGATCCAAGAGTACTTTGCTTGCAAGCTGCTAGTGGCCACTGAAAATTACCTGACACAGGACCTAAATCAAAACAGTAGAAATTGTAAGAAGAATGTTGTAAACTAATGACATTTTGCAGAGCAGAAATTGTTCTATGTTCTGAATCTCTAAATCCCCTTTGAGCAAAGTTTTAATATGGCAGGCTAATCTGGGTACATGAACTGTATGAAACTCCTACAGTACTAAATTTGCATTCAGTAAATGAGTGTTTTGTATGCATTGCAAGCCTGAGGTAGAAAAGGAGGAAAACAGACAGTGGAATAATATTTAATGAGCAAAGTCATTTCTCAAAGGGAGGTATACCTAGAAATATATCAACTGAAATGTGATGAAGGAGATTTGGCAGAACCTCAGGGACAGATCTAGCTAAATAAGTTGACAGGCGTGTGGGAGACAAGTAAGCTTGGAAGGAAATGAAAAATATTAATATAATGGTATTACTGGCATCAACTATACATGATAATGATTTGTCTAACTACTTTTGTTGGAAGACCATCGCTACCTATCTGAGCTGGTCTATGAATGAGATTTGTTCTTTTTAAACACCAAAGGAAAGCTGTTTGCACTAGTACGAATGATTAAGGTTAATATTTCAGCAGGGTTCTTGTTTTAAAAGTTAGGTGAGAAACTTTAAAGTGTGCTTAACCCAAGATCATATTCAAAGTATTCATATAATTTCTTCTTGAATATCATGGTGTATACATAAAAAGTTCAATATACCTTAAAATATTGTTAAAAAGGCATTAATACAGGTGTCTCAATGGTTCACCTCTGCACATTTATTTTTAGGTCCTCAATGACTAAAGTAAATGAAAAGAGTGGCCATCTGGTTGAGGGCGAAAGGCACATATTTGCAGCAATGCGTTACAGCATCCCCATCTGGGACGGTTGCAATGGTTCTGCCTACCTATATATGAGCCAGAGTCCTCTACAGTGAGTGTGGATTGCTGTGGGGATTTGTGTGGACTTGCTGAGAGAAGCAGTAGAGTACATTCAAGAAAGAGTGCCAAAATTTAGGCGCCGGAATGATGCACGCTAAGTATGAATTCTATAACGGTAGTGCGGCACGGAATTATTATTATAGAATACAAACATAAGTTCACAGTTTCACACCCAACTTTAGGTGTGAGCACTTACACCATGTCAAAGGCTGATGTAAGTGCTCAAACTTAACTGTTGGCAGTTATTCACATAACTTCTAGCATTCTATAACCTGCGGGCCTAACTCCTAGGCATGCCCTAACCCACCCATTCCCCTCCCATAGCCACAGCCCCCTAGAAGTTGCATGCCATGGAATAGTGACTAACCACCTTATAATTGAAAGAGAAAAATGCCTAGATTTCGACCCAAATCGGGAGATAGACGTTTATCTCACAAAAACAAATAAATCGGTATAATGGAAAGCCGATTTTGGATGTTTTCAACTGCACTCCATCGCGGAAGTGTACAAAGTTGACGGGGGCGTGTCGGAGGCATGGCAAAGGTGGAACTGGGGCGTGGTTATCGGCCGAGGAGAGATGGACGCCTTTCGCTGATAATGGAAAAAAAGTATGCGTTTGTAGCTAGAATTTAGGGCACTTTTCCTGGACCCTGTTTTTTCTACGAATAAGGCCCCAAAAAGTGCCCTAAATGACCAGATTACTACCAGAGGGAATCGGGGATGACCTCCCCTGACTCCCCCAGTGGTCACTAACCCCCTCCCACCACAAAAAATGATGTTTCACAACTTTTTATTTTCACCCTCAAATGTCATACCCACCTCCCTGGCAGCAGTATGCAGGTCCCTGGAGCAGTTGTTAGGGGGTGCAGTGGACTTCAGGCAGGTGGACCCAGGCCCATCCCCCCCTACCTGTTACAATTGTGCTGCTTAATGCTTAGTCGTCCAACCCCCCCAAACCTACTGTACCCACATGTAGGTGCCCCCCCTTCACCCCTTAGGGCTATAGTAATGGTGTAGACTTGTGGGCAGTGGGTTTTGAGGGGGATTTGGGGGCTCAACACACAAGGGAAGGGTGCTATGCACCTGGGAGCTCTTTTACCTTTTTTTTTTGTTTTTGTAAAAGTGCCCCCTAGGGTGCCCGGTTGGTGTCCTGGCATGTGAGGGGGACCAGTGCACTACGAATCTTGGCCCCTCCCACAAACAAATGCCTTGGATTTATTCGTTTTTGAGCTGGGCGCTTTCATTTGCCATTATCACTGAAAAACAAAAATGCCCAGCTCACAAATTGTCGAATAAAACATGGACGTCTATTTTTTTCGAAAATACGGTTCGGTCCGCCCCTTCACGGACCCGTTCTCGGAGATAAACGTCCATGGAGAAAGACGTTTTCGTTCAATTATGCCCCTCCACGAGAAGTTTGCGCAAAAATGCTAATCGATACCAATTAGGGCCAATTAACAGCAATTAACACCAATTTAAATCAATAATTGGCTGTTAACGCTAGTCAATTATTAAATTAAAGTGCACCCAAAACTGTGCTTATTCTATTACTTTTGCATGCATATTTGCACACCAGGCATAAATATGGGCACACAACTTTATAGAATCTGGGGGAGTTCGTGTTTAAGGCTGTGGTTTTGGGCCTAGTTTGTTATTGGGGGCAATTTCTACTAATCAGTCAATTTTGCACATACCATGACAGTAATGAACCTCATTCTTAACCCAGGGTGTGTAGAATGTAATCTCAGTTTTTCAAATGTATTGTAGAGGAGTGTGGTAGCCGTGTTAGTCCACTCTTAAGGTTATCAATAGAAATCAAACAAAATAAAACATGGAAAAGAAAATAAGATGATACCTTTTTTATTGGACATAACTTAATACATTTCTTGATTAGCTTTTGAAGGTTGCCCTTCCGATCTGACGAAGAAGGGCAACCTTCGAAAGCTAATCAAGAAATGTATTAAGTTATGTCCAATAAAAAAGGTATCATCTTATTTTCTTTTCCATGTTTTATTTTGTTTGATTTCAAATGTATTGCTAATGCTTGCTGTAGTACTTTCCTTATGACAAGGAGAGCTTCCTTCTGGATTTTGTAAGATGTAACATATTTAGGCAACCAATCAAGGTGTGCTTGGAAATTCTTTTTTAATTAAGCCTGTGACATTCAAAACAATGGGAAGCATTTCTGTATTTTTCTGCTACATTTTCTTTGTCTCTGCATTTCTTGGTACTTGAGGATCTTCTTTCTATATACACAATTCACAGAGTAATCGCTTGGGACTAACACCTCTATCATCAATTCTATTCTGGTGTTTTTCTCTTTTACCACTATGTCTGGTTTTCTTGCATCCAGCTTTGATTCTAAGTCATTGTCCTTGTGTGAAATATCTGTATAAGGCAGAGGTTTTGCCCATTCCTCTTCCTGACCTTTGAATTAAGGAGTGAACTCAAGAGCTAGAGCTACAAGCCAAAAGGAGCGTGAGACAGAAAGAGACAGAGAGAGAGAGAGACAGAGAGAGAGACATAGAGGCACCAGCCAGGAGCATAACTACAGGAGAAAGATTCCCAGTTGGAGAGACTCTCAGGCTTATTTTCGAAAGAGAAGGAGGCCCATCTTTCGACACAAATCGGAAGATGGGCGTCCTTCTCACAGGGTCGCCCAAATCGGCATAATCGAAAGCTGATTTTGGGCGTCCTCAACTGCTTTCCGTCGTGGGGACGACCACAGTTCATGGGGGCGTGTTGGAAGCATAGCAAAGGCGGGACTGGGGCGTGCTTAACACATGGGCGTCCTTGGCCGATAATGGAAAAAAGAAGGGCGTCCCTGACGAACACTTGGACGACTTTACTTGGTCCTTTTATTTTTACGACCAAGCCACAAAAATGTGCCCTAAATGACCAGATGACCACCGTAGGGAATCGGGGATGACCTCCCCTTACTCCCCCAGTGGTGACTAACCCCCTCCCACTAAACATGTATACTCTGGAGGAAAGGAGAAACAGGGGTGATATGATACAGACGTTCAAATATTTGAAAGGTATTTATCCGCAAATGAACCTTTTCCGGAGATGGGAAGATGGTAGAACGAGAGGACATGAAATAAGATTGAAGGGGGGCAGACTCAAGTAAAATGTCAGGAAGTATTTTTTCACGGAGAGAGTAGTGGATGCTTGGAATGCCCTCCCGTGGGAGGTGGTGGAAACATGCATGGGATAAGCATAAAGGAATCCTGTGCCGAAGGAATGGATCCTCAGGAGCTTAGTCAAGATCGGGAGGCGGGGCTGGTGGTTGGGAGGCGGGGATAGTGCTGGGCAGACTTATACGGTCTGTGCCAGAGCCGGTGGTGGGAAGCGGGACTGGTGGTTGGGAGGCGGGGATAGTGCTGGGCAGACTTGTACGGTCTGTGCCAGAGCCGGTGGTGGGAAGCGGGACTGGTGGTTGGGAGGCGGGGATAGTGCTGGGCAGACTTGTACGGTCTGTGCCAGAGCCGGTGGGTGTGAGGCAGGGCTGGTGGTTGGGAGGCGAGGATAGTGCTGGGCACACTTATACGGTCTGTGCCCTGAAGAGCACAGGTACATATCAAAGTAGGATATACACAAAAAGTAGCTAATATGAGTTATCTTGTTGGGCAGACTGGATGGACCGTGCAGGTCTTTTTCTGCCGTCATCTACTATGTTACTATATGTCACCCTAAAACAAATTTTAAAATATTTTTTCCAGCCTCTATGCCAGCCTCAAATATCATACCCAGCTCCATGACAGCAGTATGCAGGTCCCTGGAACAGTTTTAGTGGGTACTGCAGTGCACTTCAGGCAGGCAGACCCAGGCCCATTCCCCCCTACCTGTTACACTTGTGGTGGTAAATGTGAGCCCTCCAAAACCCACCACAAACCCACTGTACCCACATGTAGGTGCCCCCCTTCATCCCTAAGGGCTGTGGTAGTGGTGTACGGTTGTGGGGAGTGGGGTTTGGGGGGCTCAGCACACAAGGTAAAGGAGCTATGCACCTGGGAGCTTTTTCTGAAGTCCATTGCAGTGCCCCCTAGGGTGCCCAGTTGGTGTCCTGGCATGTGAGGGGGACCAGTGCACTACGAATGCTGGCTCCTCCCACGACCAAATGGCTTGGATTTGGTCGTTTCTGAGATGGGCATCCTCGGTTTCCATTATCACTGAAAATCGGGGATGACCATCTCTAAGGTCGACCTAAATGTTGAGATTTGGGCGTCCCCGACTGTATTATCGAAACAAAAGATGGACATCCATCTTGTTTCGATTATACGGGTTTCCCTGCCCCTTCGCGGGGACGTCCTGCAAGGTTGTCCTCAGGAAAACTTGGGCGCCCCGTTCGATTATGCCCCTCCACGTGTATGGAAGAGGATCCCAGGAACAAAAGATTGTGAAGTTCTGTCAGATGGGAATAGGTTGATCCAGTGCTCATGGAAAACCAAGCACTGACAAAATCTGAGAAACGTGGTCACATATATAAATGAAGGAAATGTGAGATATGTGACTGTGATTCAGGTGGATGCCGAAACATGGCAACATTGCGTTGATGTGCTCATACATTTTATCCTGGTGTTTATTGGCGTCTTAACTGTTGGCCCTCCTGGAGTTGCCACTCCAGGTGGAATCTCTTTTGTTTGTTTCTTTCACTGCCTCTTCAACAATTTTTCTAACCCAAAAGCATTGACAAAATCTGAGAAAAGTGGTCACAGACCCAGATGAAGGAAATGTAAGATGTGTGATTGTACAGAGCTTACCTAATGCTGTACAACCTTAATGAGGAAAGACTATCACAAAGCAGTACTTTTTCATAAGCCATTTGTAAAGTTAGTTGGAGCAGCCCATATTAGTCTCAGAGTTTTTGTGGTGACAGGAATATCTAATCCATTCCTCCTGTACAGAACATACTCCCATGGAGAAGAGTATGCATGCACTGGACTGGGATAAAAATACTGTTTAGAGGGCCTTGGAGTCAGTGTTGCCAGATGGTCTGCCACAAAAGAAAGGTTCAACCTGGGATATCCCTTATTTAAAAGGGTTTTTTTTTTTTTTGGGGGGGGGGGAGAAAGAGATGCAGGTGACTTACCTATGAGCTCATTTTATTTCAGGCAAGTTTTAATCAACCCAGTTCTCATGATTTCAATGATTTTTATCGTATAGATCCTACCGAGTAAAAATGGATGGAGTGCCAGATAGATATTCTTCACCATCAGGTGTACCACAGGGATATCCCTTATCATTATTACTATTCAGTGTTTTAATGTCTTCATTGGATAGCTGTTTGGATAGGGGAGGTTATTCTGTTTAGATGTATGCAGACAATATATATATATATACTTTTTCCAGTTACTTGTGAGCTAAAAAATATTCATCAAAATATTTCTCATTGCTTTTCCTTAATTGTGGATTGGATGCCTTCTCATTATCTACAGTTAAATTTATTTATTTTATTTATTTATTTGTTGCATTTGTATCCCACATTTTCCCACCTATTTGCAGGCTCAATGTGGCTTACAATACATCAAGAATAGTGGAAATATATAAGAAAATAGACATTTAGTATTACAGAAGGAACTTGGGTAACCTGGGAATGATAGAGCATGATAGTAGTATATCAAGCGAATATTGCAGAGAGAAAACAAAATTTTTGTTGGTAGGTTCTAAATTGAATCATACTATGGATTTAAATCTTAGTATTGATAGTGAAACCTATTTGTTAGATCTCTCCGTGAAACTTCTAGGTGTTACTCTAGATGATAAATTATCTATGGAAATCAGGTTAGTTCCCTTGTGAAAAGCTCTTTTTGCACTTTGTATTGCACCTTCATTCAGTGCAATACATGTCCTGCTTTAATCCTAAGGCAAACTATCTGGAGCCTTAGAGCTTGTCCTATTTGTCTCCGAATATCAGCTTTGATAGATGAGATCAACAAACTCAAGAAAGAATTAGCTACAACTAAAAAAGCACCCAGGATTACTTAATTCCCAGTCAATTTATCACCACCATTGCCACAGAGAATGAAAATACAGAGGAATAGATGGGTCACAGTTTGCTTTTGTAGAATAAGATCTGTGACACAGAAGTACTCACCTTCCCAACCTTTGCCCCTGTCAAATTCTTTTGCTGTGCTGCATCATTTTGATGCTGAAAAAAGAAGTACTGTGGTGGAACCAGAGGCAATGAAAGTAACACAACCCAAGAAACATCCCCCAAACAATGACAGATTGGTGAAAAGCAGAAAACTCTTATTGGTCGGAGACTCCATTATCAGAGGCTTTAACTTAGGAACACAGTTCAAGGGTTCCAACCTAGTGAAATGCTTTCCAGCATCTTCAGCTACCAGATGTACTGACCAAATACTGAAAGTGATCCAAGAAGAGAGCAAGGCTTCAAATACTGATGTTGGAATTCACCTGGGGACAAATGACCTTAGGGAGGGACTGAAATCTTTGGTTCGGACTGTGGCTTTTTTGAAGTAATTCCTGCATGGGGGAAGGGAAAGGAAAGACTACGAAAAACAATGGATTTCAATAAGTGGCTTGAGTCTGGGTGTAAAGAAGACTGTTTTAGATACATAGGAGCATGAGGTAATATGTGGAGAAATAACAGGCTCTACTATAATGATGGTCTCTCTATGTCAAATGTTCAGCGTTGCATGTGTCTAGTAGCGCTATATAAATGCTATTAGTAGTAGTAGTACATCTTTCTGTGACTGGAAAAAGGATCCTTGGGGAGAAATTCAGACAGTATGTTTGTAGACATTTAAACTAGAAGGCAGGGGTGACAAAAGGAAACAAGGGAATTTTGGAAAATCACTCCCAGAATAAACATGATGGCAGAGGGAAAGGTCATCTAAATATAGAAAACCACCTAAACTCACTATGCAAATGGAAAGCAATGAGCACAAATGCTCATAGTCTAAGTAAAAAGGTTCAAGACTTGCAAGCTCTAATGTTTGAAGAAAACTTGAATATTGTTGCTATTACAGAGACATGGTTCTATGATTCCCATGAATGGAATGTGACTATACCAGGCTATAATCTTTTTAGGAAGGATAGAGAGGGCCAAAGGGGTGGTCACAAAAATCAACAAAACTTGGGTGATCAGAGATCAGTACTATAAATACTATCCAGTATTTCCTTTACCTTGACGTAAGGCATCTTCTCTTCCCCTTACATTATTAGTAATCCCCTGTGCTGAAGATAGCCAGTACTTTCCACATCTTCCGTTGTTACCTGTGTCAGATCATAGATGCAGGTGGAAGGCCCTCCAGCATTCTACTCTGAACTCTTTGTAGTTCAGGTCACTGGACTCTGATGTAGCTGCAGGCTCACATTGTGGGTGATACCTAGTCTTTTTTTGTCTCAGCTTTCCAAGGTTAACATGGAAAACTTCACATTATTTCCCGGGTTTGGTGTTAACCCCGTAACATTTCCATATGTGAAAGGTCTTCTTTTGCCCAGACTCCCTATAATCATTATTGGTGGTTGTCAGCAATCGTGCTGACAGTGGTATCTTGGCCTAGCTGATTAGATGGACCTTGAGCAGTTGATATTTCAATGGGTTAGACAAAGACAGAAAAACTGCCCTAGGCTGGGTCTTTATACCATTTTAGATTTCCCTACAAATGAGATATCCCTCCACCGATGCATCACTGGACAGCACAGAAAGGTCAAATACACTATTTTGTAGAGCCACTTCAGGTCTCTGCAATTTAGACACCTTTCTTCAGACAGGTACTAAATTTTTAAGAGGCCTCATGTCAGCTAAAATGCTCTGTAAAGTGTCTCTAAGTTGCATCTCCCTTTTCTTCCAGAAGCCAGAAACAAGGGGAGTCTAAACCCTGCTTCTCCCACTTTTATGGCAGCAAAAACAAGGGACCTCTGAGGCCTGATCTCATCCTCACTCCAGAACTTCAAAGCCCCAATTACCACACCCCGTAGGACTTGGAGCAAGCTGTTTCCAAATCCCATCTCCTGATCCTACCAGAACCAAGAACAAAGGACCTCAATGATCTAACATCTTTTCTAGATCCCTTCACAATCCTATGACATCCAATATAGGGTGATCAGAGAATGGGTAGGAGAAGTTTGGCAACCTTTCTCCCTGCAACCAGAACTTTAAAAATGACACTGGCTGTCCTTATGTGCTACTTTGCCATATGCCAAGAATGTATATGGGCAACACCAAATTTTAATGCTAGTGTATGGAACTGGGCACGTAGTGTTGCATAAAATCTGGCATAACTATGCCTAGTTAGTTATTCAGTGCTGGTACCTGGATTTCAGTGGCACCTGGATAGTTTCCTGGGACTACCAGTGACCCAGATATTCTGTGCCAATAGTTGGGTATGGCCTGATACAAAATAAGAGGGCCTAATTCAACCCACATTGCAGTGGCATAGCCAGAGCAGATTTTGGGTGGGCCTAAGTGAGAAATGGATGGGCACTAACTTTCCACTCCCCCCAGCCTTGCTCCCTCCACCCACTTAAACTTTTAAAAGAAACTATGAGTACCTCAGCTGGCAGGGATCCCTAAGCTCTGCGAGCTGAAGATCTCTCTGAAGATGCCCAGAAACATTTCTGCACAACTCGGCAGTTGCCAGCTGCTTCCTGAGCTGCTGCTGCCAGCCCACTGCGTATACACAAAAACTGAGCATGTGCAGAGTACTGCTGCCGAGCTATGCACAGTAAGTTATTACACAGGAGGTGGGATGCGGCAGGAAGAAGGACCCGTGGCAAGCTGAGCAGTCTCTCTCGATTACTGCTGCAGGGGGGGAGAGCGGCAGCGGTGAGGCCCTGAAGATTGTTTACCCTGGGCCCAGCTTTGTTTGTCGGTGGCCCTGAAGCCTTTGTTTATTACTAAATAATATTCAGAGCCCTTTTTTTTCTGTGCTCAGTAGAAATTAAAACAAACCAGAATACTCCAGAACAGCTTTTATTTTTTTTTACCTCAGTTTACCTTGCTGGCTATGTTCAGAGATGTCATTTTACCTCAGTTTACCTTGCTGGCTGTGTTCAGAGATGTCATTTTGTGGTATAGTTAACTGTTGCTTTTATATGCAATGCTAAGAGAATAGTAATTTGGCATCCCTGTCACATCTAATTGAAGCCCCTACTCAGCTGCAAGTGGTTTTGCAAAAATTCTAGAATAGCCAAATATTGATCATAAAAAATATGTCTGCAAGCTGTGGAACACAATTTTGATTTTCATCTGTCAGAAACCAGTTTGATTCCTCTAATATTAAAAACCAAAGTAACAGGCTCAAGGATAAACCCATATATTCTAGTAAATTGATAGCCAAAATACAGCAGCTAGTGGAAATAATAATGTGTATGTCTGCATTGAATTCAGACAGCACTGCTGGTATGTTCAGCCCTATATTAATCCATCTTCTTCTAGCAGACATTTTGTTTAACCTGTTGCTGACATGGCTGTACGTCCTAAAGGAAAAAGCTTGTTGCCAGTCTGTTTCTATGTGCCATGGAAAATCCACTTCAGACATTATTGATGTAATGGAGAGAGAATGCAATGAAAGTTTATTCCTACTGAAAAAAAAAGTCTCTTCTAGTTATACCAAAGCAACATTACAAACAAGGAAATAGGCAACACTGAATGAGGAAACTGTAGTCCTGAAACAGGATCCAGTCAATAATCAGATGGCAGGGGTCAGTGTTATTTTATGCACTGACCAGCAAGAAGAAAAGGAACCCAATATGGTTCCCCAAGGAGGCAGCTGAAAAAATAAAAACAAAATGATTAGCATTCAAAAAGTACAAAAGATCTCACAAATAATACTTTCTGATATGGCCGAAACAATCAAATCAAGATGGCAAGGCTTTTAAAATATGATGGAGAAAGGAGGAAGACCAGAGATAGAATTGTAAGACTAAAAAAAAGTACCAAGAAACAATATAACATAGTAAAATAGTAAGTGACGGCAGACCATCCAGACTGCCCAACAAGATAAACTCATTTTACTTGATATGCGATACTATATATATACCCGAGTTTGATTTGTCCTTACCATTCTCAGGGCACAGAACGTATAAGTTTGCCCAGCACTCTTCTTCTACTAAAAGTTCTGAAGTTAACATTGAAGCCCCTTAAAATTTACACTCAAGCCCATTCCTATCTATTCAGTCACGATCAGGGCCCAGCACCAGTTTTGCTTCCCAATTACCAGCTTCGCCTCCCAATCTCCGCTAAGATTCCTTGGATCCATTCCTTCTAAACAGGATTCCTTTGTGTTTATCCCACGAATGTTTGAATTCCATTACTGTTTTTATCTCCACCAACTCCCGCGGCAGGGTATTCCACGTATCCACCACCCTCTCCATGAAAATATACTTCCCGACATTACTCCTGAGTCTGCCCCCCTTCAACCCCAATTCATGTCCTCTAGTTCTACCGCCTTCCCGTCTCCAGAAAAGGTTCATTTGCGGATTAAAACCTTTCAAATGTTTAAATGTCTGTATCATGTCACCCCTGTTTCTCCTTTCCTCCAAGGTATACATGTACAGGTTGACAAGTCTCTCCTCGTACGGTTTGCAACATAAATCCCATACCATTTTTGTAGCTTTTTTTTTGCACCACTTACAGCCTTTTTACAGCCTTAGCTAGATATGGCCTCCAAAACTGAACATAATACTCCAAGTGGGGCCTCACCAACAACTTGTAGAGGGGCATCAACACCCCCTTTCTTCTGCTGGTTATGTCCCTCTCTACGCAGCCTAGCATCCTTCTGGCCACGGCCGTCGCCTTGTCACATTGTTTCTTCACCTTCAGATCCTCAGACACCAACACCCCAAGGTCTCTCTCCTGAGTCGAGCTTACTAATCTCTCCCCTCCGATCCGGTATCTCTCTTTCAGGTTTCTGCACCCAAAGTGCATCACTCTACACTTCTTGGCATTAAATTTTAACTACTTCAACAATTACACCAGTATAGATCACATATATCCACTCTATATGTTCATTAATATAAATAATATTTTTTTTATTTTTTAATATGCAGTGCTCAGAACTTGCTAGTGAACCATTAAACCATATATTATGGAGTCGGCCAGCAGCAAACAACCATCATCGCACTGGTCCTGCCTACCTCCTGTTGATTATGACCACTCAATAACAGTGTAACAATATAAATTATAAGTTCTTAATCCATAAGGAAACAAAACTTATCTCTTAGGTGGTCTATTGTTATCAGTGACTGGACTAGCGCGCTTGCTGCTTGACTCCTTCACCCTCTTGTGCTCCTGTGATTAAAATTGTGCTGATGGTTGGTGGTAAGGTCTAAGACCCAAAATGGATACGCAGCAATTTTGATTTTGGTGCATGTCCATTTTGGGGAAAACAAAGAGGCCTTTTTTACAGGCGCACTGAAAATGAATTCTGTGTGTGCCATAACCCACGCCTACATTACCGCAGGCCACGTTTTACCGCAGCTTAGTAAAAGGACCCCTATATGAACAATATGCATAAATACCTAAAACAAACTAGCTAAAAACACAATAAAATGACATGAATGAGACTAAAAGAAATTACACATAAATCATCATAAACTTTTTAGCAAGGTGGGCATTCTAATCAAATGACATTCCTAAATATAACTGGACAAAGCAAACAATAATTATGGTTATGACACAAAGAGGGGCATTTTCGAAAGAAACATCCAAATCAGAATTTGGACGATTTACAAAGACGTCCAAATTCCAAACAAGAAAGAGTGATGAATATTACCCACCTAAATGCAACAGATGGCATTGCAGCCCAAAGGGCAAAACCAACACCAATAGTAATATAACTAATAATAAAGCTGTTACCAACAATGATAATAATAATTTTTTTAAAAACCTGATACCCACTGGATTGGATTTCATTCGTTTGATTATATTCATCACCTTTTTTTTTTTTTTTTTGCTGTTTGTGTGAGGATTGTATCCTTCTTTTCTTCTGCATATATATCAGATCTTGAACACAAGAAATTGCAGTGCGATTGGATCCGGGAGGTGGTGTCATCTTCTTCTGGTGACCAACGGATGGGAGTGGTTATTTTAATAGGTAAATCCTGTCCATGTGTGGTAGAAAAAGTGTTTATTGATCCAGCAGGCCATTATGTGATGTCAGTGCTTAAATAGCAGGGAAGTAATATCATTGTGGTTAATGTCTATTGTCCCACTGTACAAGGTCATGCCTTCTACTGGAGGTAACAAAAAAGTGCTCATCCTTGGGGAATTTTCCTCTTTTTCTTATTGGAGATTTTAATATGATACTGCACCCTTCTATTAACAAATTGCCCTCCTCATTAGATAAGATTAATCCAATGAAAGGCCTGTCATTTGAGCTCAGGCCTAGATGAGGTTGTTGTATGGAGGACACTACATCCAACTGAAACATTCTACACCCGCACTGTTCTAGGCTTGACTACCTTCTTGTTACTCATAGTTGGTTTACTAGGATTTTACAAGTTGACATAGGAGAACAAATAATTTCATACCATTCCCCTTATAGGTAGATGTTCATGGTGCTGTGGGCTTTGAATATACTCCCCGCTGAACTGTTCCCAAATATGTATAACATGATATGTATTTTCAGAAATATCTGTTGGAGAAGTAGAACCTTTTTGCCTACACAATGCTGCTCATAAAGATGATTCTGCACTATTCTGGCAGACTGCCAAAGTAGTGCTCTGGGGTGACAATTGCTTACGTTATACGATGAAGTAAGGAATTAAATCCATCTATTTTGAACTTAGAGAAAGCTCTAGTAAAAGAGCATAGCTTACAAAGATAGATTACTTGCAGTACAAACAACTTTAAATGCTAAACTTCATGAGAGCGCAAAAAAAGGTGAACACCTCCTATAAATACAAATTATATGCCTATGGTAGCAAGGCTAGTAAACTCATGTCTAAACTGATTCATCCTCGGTTAGGCCCTAAAACTATAAGCTCAGTTTATGACCACAATGGCAATTTATGTACCAAAACTAAAGATACATCTAAATGTTTTGAAACATTCAGCTACTTTATACAGAACAAGGTGCTGGAACACAACCTCTTAATTTTGATTTGGATACTTTAGGACTTCCACATTTAAGAGAAGGAGAATTGGACATGTTACATGGCCGTGTAACAGTGGGTGAAAAAAACACGTAATCTGCTCCCTTAAGATGAATAAGACTACAGGGACTGATGTCTCCAGGCTCCAGAGACAGGCTGGAACCTGGAGATATGAGACTTGATGAACCAGTCGACAATGCTCTCTATTGCACTTTTTTGATATGAGTATGATGCAAGGGATTTTTCAAGAATATCCTGATGGCGCAGTTAGCGAAACATGAGCCCATGTAGAGATTCTATCATAATGGGAAATATCAGCTAGAGACTATGATCTTCTGATACGAGTGCTAATGGACAGCTGGTGGAGAATTATTTCAGTGGTTATCGATTGGTGATGTATTTACATCTGGAAACATTGTAAAGATTGCATTGCAAAGACCTAAACCAGGAGGATTGGGAAACCTTCTACTTTGGCTTACTTTCAAAGTCTTAAGAAAAACTAAATGACACTTATAAAGCATTGGGATACCTGAAAACACCAGTATACAGTTAAAATATTTATATTGTGGATATCAAAAGTTTCTCTTCCATCAAGAAAAGTATATTGATGTATATGAATAAATGAACAGTCAAATGCTTTAAAGATCCTTCATAATGGAATGGAAATGGGACTTGATATACTGCCTTTCTGTGGTATTTTGCAACTACATTCAAAGTGGTTTACATATATACAGGTACTTATTTTGTACCTGGGGTAATGGAGGGTTAAATGACTTACCCACAGTCACAAGAAGCTGCAGTGGGAATTGAACCCAGTTCCCCAGGATCATAGCCTGCTACATTAACCACTAGGCTACTCCTCCACCAGGTAAGGTTTTGACCAGACATCAAAACCTTACCAATTCAAGTTAACATTGAACTCTTTTTATTTGTTTACTTATTCACATGAATACTGTTGAATGTTTTTTACATCTACTCTGAACTTTAATGCCTGAAGTGAACTGTAGATATACTTCTTATAACTTATCCTATATTTTCTGTACTTAATGCAATAATACTCTGTATTTCTTACTCCAGAATGGCGATTGCCATTACAGCATAATGTAAGCCACATTGAGTCTGCAAATAGGTGGGAAATGTGGGATACAAATGCTGCAAAATAAATAAATAAACTATTTTCAAGGGACTTATCACTTGAGGACTTTGTAACTAAGCACTGGATTTTGATAATGAAAATGTGCTAAAAAGATTTTTAATTAGATTACTAATAAAGCATTGTTGTAATATATTTGTTGAGTATAAAATGAGTCTCTATAGTGAATTTTGATTTATGTTTTTCAAACCATTCTGCATTTTCTTCATAGAAACGATGAACTTTTGATCCAGTGCCTTGTTCAAAGTTTTTTTTTTTGGGGAAGGAGAGTAAGGCACGCTTTAAATATAGTTAACTTATTTCCCAAGTGAAGGAGGTTTGGGTCTACCAGATTTTGACTTATACTGTAAAGCAGCATTTTTCAACCTGTGTGCCATGGGGACGGGATTGGATTGGCTCACCCTGCTGTGGCAGTCAACATAAATGACTGCTAAATGGGTGAAATTTGCAGTTCTGTGGTGCTCACGTATTTTATTTTTAAAAGAAACATGTTTATATATATATATTTCATATAAGTGGGAGCATGTTTACTTCATAGCACATGATTGCACTTTTCACTTGGAGTAGGTTCCCGATGAAAGAAGTGCAAATTTCACCCTTTTAGTGGTAGCTTATGTTGACTGCCACATTGGTGTGTTATAGGTCTGACAGCATTACTCCTTTAATATTTTGGTGCTTTCTCCTACGTTATATTTATGTATTTGAAAGCAGAGAGGTTGGGATTATTTTTTGTTAGACTGTGCAAACAAGGCACCATTTTGTATTTGCATTACATAGCTGCTGAAAGCACTCTCTCACCCCAAGTGTTCATAGGCTGAACCATGAAGAGATGTTTGTCTCAACAGCTTCTATGGCATTTTCGCTTGAAATAAGTGCTTTAGGACAGATTTTTGAATACGCTGGATATCTCTGGCAGCGTGTATGTGTGTGTGTGTTCTATCATCATAAAGAAGGTTGAACCCCTTGGGTTTGGGGATACCCCTCCTGAGGCATTCGGCTCCATCTCTGGCCGTCTTCAAATCTAAGCTAAAAGCCCACCTTTTTGATGCTGCTTTTAACGCCTAACCCTTATTCACTTGCTCAGAACCCTTATTTTATCATCCTCACTTTAATATTCCCTTATCTCTTGTTTGTCCCATTTGTCCTAATTAGATTGTAAGTTCTGTCGAGCAGGGACTGTCTCTCCATGTTCAAGTGTACAGCGCTGCGTGCGTCTAGTAGCGCTATAGAAATGATAAGTAGTAGTAATTAGACGGTAGAGACTGTCATGGGGGTTCTCTCCGCCCCAGTCCATGACCGTCCCCAGCTGGTATCAAGATCGATGTATCTAAATCCCTGATGCAGGCATTCTCCCAATACCTTTTGGGCAATTGATTGGTTCCTGAACAATATTGTCATCTTAAAAGCTATTATGTTGATGTTCTGTATATATGTACAGTATGATTTAATATGGGAAGGAGATTCATACAGCAGAATGAATACACATAGGAAATCCATGTGGGATTACAACTTTTTTGCTCAGCAGGAGGAAGAGTAGCCAAACAGAGCAGTGAGCTGAGAACCAGGGAAGCAAGGGCTCAAATCCTACAGCTGCTTCTTGTGATCTTTGGCAAGTCATATAATCCTCTATTGCCTCAGGTACAAACTTCGATGGTAAACCCTCTGGGGAGAGGAAAATTTCTGCTGCACCTGACTGTAACTTGCCTTGAGCAACTATCAGTGAAAACAATGTCAGCTAAATCCAAGTTCCCTGGAGTCATCTGTCTGCTATGCAGATACTTCCAAATAAATACATTTACTGCTTCAAGGAGGATCAGTGATTTGCTGTATTCAGTTTTAGAGCTTCTTTTCATTTAAGGGAGTTATTTTTGCAGTTCCAATTCCTTTTTCCTCACTGCCCACTCATCTGAGCCTATTTTCTCTCTCATTGCACAACCTGGAGGTAATTTTAGAAGCTCTGTGAATGATTTGCAATTGTAAATACCAGCATTTACATATGCATATACAATCCCCCAATATTTTGGCAGCAGTGAGCATTTTTTAAATGCTTACTATCACCGACTGAATCAGCCCCCAATATTCAGTGCCAGACCATGTCCAGGCACTGACACTGAATATTGGGGGCTAAGTGTGGATAGGCAAGCTGCCGGAACTTATACAGGTCCAGCCAATATTCAGCAAGGCCTGCAACAACAGCCCCCCCCCCAACAGCCCCCCCCCCCCCCCCGGGCAGCATCCCAATCCCCAACCCCCCAGTCAGGACAGGAGCCCCCCCTCAGTGTCTACCTGACCTCCCTGGTAATTCAGTGGGCCATTGGGGGCAGGAACAAACCCCCTTTACTCCTTCCCCTAGCGGCAGCTTTTTCAAAATGGCTGCTGTGACCTCTTGTGACAGCCCTCAGAGTATTGTTGATGAAGATTTTATGGTTCACTGGGATAACGTTTGTGGCAAAGTTTTGGATGATATTTTACCAATTCATTTAAAGAGTAGCTCTGGTAAAAATATATATATATTTGGTTCATTGAGAAATTGTTGGATTTGAAGTGAAATTGTAGGAGGTTGGAGAGATTATGGCATAAGGGGTGCTTGGAAATACACAGACAAGAATGACATAAAGCAGTGGGCATATATAAAGCTGCTGTAAGACAAACTAAATTAGAGTACTTTTCTAACTATATTGGAACAGAACTGTTGATGTTAAGAAACTCTGTTCTTTGGTGAATACATTAACAAGCACCAATGAAGTACTGGAAGATAATGAGGAGGTGCCTTTGGCAGATGAGCTTGCGGTATTTTTTAGACCTAAAATTGAAAAGCCAGAAGAGAGATTCCTCCACAGTTAACCACCCCATTAGATTTTATCCAGAATCTTGAATTATCTAATAACTATATCCATGCAGATAGAATTTGGAACAGCTTTTCTGCCTGCTGGTATTTCAGTTCAACAATGTTTGCATAAATACTCAAAATCTCATTGTTCAGCAGATGTTTGCCCAGCAAACCTGATGTCTATGGCATCTTCTCAGTTTATGCTGCTTTTGTATCATGGACTTATGGAGATGCTCGATAGACGTCAATTTCCAAAGGAGAAGCGATTAATTATACTCATACCTATCCCTAAAAATTCTTCATTGCAATCTAGTGTAGTTTCAAATTACAGACCAGAGGCCTCCATACCACTTTTAGTGAAGGTAATGGAGAGACTGGTAGCGCAACAATTGACAAGCTATTTATTCCGTCACAATATTTTAGACAAATCCTAGTTGGGTTTCAGGAGGGGCAATAGCACGGAGACAGTTTTTGCCACATTAACATCTGAGTTTAGGCAGTCAGTATGGGTCAGAA
Source organism: Microcaecilia unicolor (assembly GCF_901765095.1). Classification (NCBI taxonomy): domain Eukaryota; kingdom Metazoa; phylum Chordata; class Amphibia; order Gymnophiona; family Siphonopidae; genus Microcaecilia; species Microcaecilia unicolor. The sequence goes on along the minus strand of NC_044031.1, from coordinate 114,349,347 downwards.
GGTTCTTTTGATGCAATACGATCTTTCAAGGGCTTTTACTTTAGTGGATCATTCTGTACGGTTATCTGTTCTGGACTTTTATGGGGTGGGAGGCTCTATTTTTCAGTGCTTTAGGTTTTTTTTTGACCTCGCTATAAAGGTGAGTCGGTCGATATTGTGTATCTGGATTTTCAAAAGACATTTGGCAAAGTACTTCATGAAAGACTCTAGAGGAAATTGTAGAGTCATGGGATAGGAAGTAGTGTACTATTGTGGATTAAAAACTGGTTAAAAGATAGAAAACAGAGAATAGGGTTAAATGGTCAGTATTCTCAATGGAGAAGGGTAGATAGTGGGGTTACCCAGAGGACTGTGCTGGGACCATTGCTTTTTAACATATTTATAAATGATCTATAGATGGGAGTAACTAGTGAGGTAATTAAATTTGCTGACAACACAAAGTTATTCAAAGTTGTTAAATCGCGAGAGGATTGTGAAAAATTACAAGAGGACCATGGGAGACTGGGCATCCTCAGTGGAAGATGATGATTAATGTGAGCAAGTGCAAAGTGATGCATGTGGGAAAGAGGAACTTGAACTATAGCTATGTAATGCAAAGTTCCACATTAGGAGTCAGTGACCAGGAAAGGGATCTAGGCATCATCGTTGATAATACGTTGAAACCCTCTGCTCAGTGTGCAGCGATGGCTACGAAAGCAAATGTTAGGTATTGTTAGGAAAGGAATGGAAACAAAAATGAGAATGTTATAATGCCTTTGTATTGCTCCACGGTGCGACCGCACCTCAAATATTGTGTGCAGTTCTGGTCACCTCATCTCAAAAAAGATATGGTGGAATTAGAAAAGGTACAGAGAAGGGCAACGAAAATGTTAAAGGGGATGGGATGGCTTCCCTATGAGGAAAGGTTAAAGTGGCTAGGGCTCTTCAGCTTGGAGAAGAGATGGCTAAGGGGAGATATGATAGAGGTCTATAAAATAATGACCGGAATGGAACAGGTAGACGTGAATCGATTCTTTACTCTTTCCAAAAATACTAGGACTGCGGGGCACGCAATGAAGCTACAAAGTAGTAAATTTAAAACAAATCAGATAAAATATTTCTTCACTCAATGTGTAATTAAACTCTGGAATTTGTTGCCAGAGAATGTAGTAAAAGCAGTTAGCAGGGTTTAAAAAAGGTTTGGATAGCTTCCTAAAAGAAAAGTCCATATGTCATTATTAAAATGGACTTGGGGAAAATCCACTGCTTATTTCAAGGATAAGTAGCATAAAATGTGTTGTACTGTTTTGGGATCTTGCCAGGCAATACTTATGAAGAGGTCTGTTTCCACTGAATGAAGCCCAGGCTGTGGAGTCCAACAGGGCTCACCCCATCTCCCATTCTTTTTAATTTAATTATGGCACCTTTGGGTAACAAGTTGGTTGATCTGGGTTTTAAACCTTAAAGTATGCAGACGATATAACAGTTTTTATTCCTTTTGAAGGACATCTAATGAATGTAGTCCCCATTGCGTCCAGGGTGATTAATGTAATAGAAGAATGGGTGATTATCTTCAGACTTAAAATGAATAAGGATAAAAAAAAGTGTATAGTGCTTGGTAACAAATTCAATATGGGGAATGAGAATAATTTATATATTGATAACATTAACTTCCTATTGGAGTTCACCCTTAAAATTTTGGGAGTGATCTTTGCTAAATATCTTTCATTTGAAGAGCAAGTGCAGTCAGTAGCTAACAAGGGGGCCATTTTACTAAGCCGTGTAGGCTACCGCGTTGCCCGGTCGGTAGATTCATTTTATACATGGTTCAGTTGGCACACTGGAATCTTTCCGGTATGTGGCGCTAGCCGGGTGGAAATTGACATTGTACACATGCTTTTGATTACCACCCAGTTAACGTGTGAACCTTACTGCTAAGTCAATGGGTGGCGGTAAGGTCTCAGGCTCAAAATGGAAGTGCAACAATTTTTATTTTGCCGCACGTCCATTTTCGGCCCAAAAAAAGGCCTTTTTTGCAGGTCTGCTGAAAAATGGACCTGTGCTTCCAATACACGCATCCACACCAGCGCAGGCCATTTTTCAGCACACCTTAGTAAAAGGACCCCAAGGTGTTTAGAGTATAAGATCACATTTTAAGCTAGAAGTGTTAAACATCTTCAAACCTTATTAAACACTACTGCACGATTAATATTTAGGGTATCCATATTTGATAGAGCCACCCCATTACTGGTGCATCTGCATTGGTTGCCAGTGCAAGCGCAAATTGCTTTTAAGCTTCGTTACCTTGTATTTCTGACAGTGCATGGTGAAGCACCTGCAGATTATTGCTTAGGAACATTACTTCTGGTTCTAGGTGTTTCTTAATTTTACAGTACCCAGACAAGGTCGCGTACAGAGAAGGTTTTTGTCAGTACATATGCATATTTGGTAGCCAGACAGTGGAATGAATTACCAATTCATATCAGTAGGCAATCTAATTATGTGGCTTTTCAAACGTTATTGAAAACCTTCTTGTTTAGAAAATTCATAAATATGAATAAGTTGTCTTTTAAATGTAGGCTGTCATTTATTAATTTGTAAAATTCCAAGAGTTGGTCCAGTTTTCTTTCCTTGTGAGCCACACTGAACTTTGATGGTATGTGTGAGATATAATTGTCATGTATTATTATTAGTAGTAGTAGTATCTTAGGCACAGTTCACAAAATTCTCTGTTCTATACCTGACATTCTATATAGTGTGTATACAGAGATCTAATCACATGACTTATCCAAATTTCAAAATTGGTTTTACATATAAAACTGAAATAACATAATCATATCCAAAATAAATGAGAGATAAGGTAATTTGGAGCTGCATGCATGCTCTTAAACAAGCAATAGAGTTGTCAGGAAAACAGGAAAGACCTACAATAGATATTAATTTTAAAAAATAACAATTTAACAACGAATAAAATAAACAAAAATCATAGCAAATGTCTTTCAAACTAAACTTGTCCTAATGCACATTTTGCATCTGTTTCCTGAATGACATTTCAGGATTTCAGGACATTTATACAGACTCATGCATACAAATTGAGAATCTTTCACTACCCTGTTTCACGACTGACTATAAATAGCATTTGAAATGTTTCCAATGCCTTTAAATGCCTCAGCGCTCTTTAAATTACTTGGATGTTTCTTAACTTCATGTTCAAATGAGTAGGAAATATTACTTGATTCTGAGAATATTAACTTTCATCTAATTATGTATCATGTTTTCTCTTCCATTACCCTTCTGGCAGAATACTACATTTGTGTCTCATTTCGGGCCCTGTTTCCAAAGGCAAGCTAGCATTCATTAGTGCGCGCTAAAAATTAGCACACACTAACTATGTAGGCACCCATAGAAATATTGTGGGTGCCTACACAGTTAGTGTGCGCTAATTTTTAGCATGAGCTAACAAATGCTAGCATGCCTTTGTAAACAGGGCCCTAAATCTATACCTACTACTCTTCAGCCTTTACTTAGTACAGATTATTTCCAAAAGCATGAAAGAAAAAATAATGGAAAAAAAGTCTTATATGCATTAAAGAGGCAGGCTGGGAAGATATATGGCCCCCGAGGTGGTGGGAGGAGGAGAGTGCAGAAAGAGACAGAGGAGAAGCTGAATGTGGTAAGAGATGAGGACATAGAAAAGAGATGCTGGGAAGGGAGGGACCAAAGGGACAGAGATGCAGAGAATCAATAATGAACAGGGACATGGAACACATAAGTAAATAAGTACATAAGTGTTGCCATACTGGGACAGACCAAAGGTCCATCAAGCCCAATATCCTGTTTCCAACAGTGGCCAATCCAAGTCACAAGTACCTGGCAAGATCCCAAAACAGTACAATACATTTTATGCTGCTTATCCTAGAAATACAAGAGAACACAAGAAAACACACACATACGTTTGAAGCAGTTATCGGAATTGGTGACTCCCCCTTGATAAAGTTAACACAAAATGGGGACCTGTCGGGGTTTAATAGTGCACCAACCTGCCTGAGATAAGTGTTGTGTGTATTTTGATTACATTGAGAGTGTTGTACCCACTAGTAGTTATAAATGAGTGACAAGAAGAGGATGGTGGAGGCCGAGTCAATGATTAAGCAATGAACACGAGTCAGTTATTCACCTATTGAGTGAAAAAATACTTTCATGTCAAATATATGAGACTCTACCTCACTTTATATTAATCATCTAGCCTCCACGTAGATTGCATTTGCATTCAGACACTTTGTGTATATTTTTGTGATATCCTAGAAATAAGCAGTGGATTTTCCCCAGGTCCATTTTAATAATGGCATATGAACTTTTCTTTTAGGAAGCTATCCAAACCTTTTTTAAACCCTGCTAACTGCTTTTACTACATTCTCTGGCAACAAATTCCAGAGTTTAATTACACATTGAGTGAAGAAATATTTTATCTGATTTGTTTTAAATTTACTACTTTGTAGCTTCATTGCGTGCCCCCTAGTCCTAGTATTTTTGGAAAGAGTAAAGAATCGATTCACATCTACCTGTTCCATTCCAGTCATTATTTTATAGACCTCTATCATATCTCCCCTTAGCCATCTCTTCTCCAAGCTGAAGAGCCCTAGCCACTTTAACCTTTCCTCATAGGGAAGCCATCCTATCCCCTTTATCATTTTCTTTGCCCTTCTCTGTACCTTTTCTAATTCCACCATATCGTTTTTGAGATGCGGTGACCAGAATTGCACACAGTATTAAAGATACGGTCGCACCATGGAGCAATACAAAGGCATTTTGTATCGTTTTTATTTTCCATTCCTTTCCTAATAATACCTAACATTCTAGTTTCTTTCTTTGCTGCTGCATCAGCACACTGAGCAGAGAGTTTCAAAGTATCGTCAACAATGACTCCTAGATCCTTTTCCTGGTCAGTGACTCCTAACGTGGAACCTTGCATCACGAAGCTGTAGTTTGGGTTCCTCTTTCCCACATGCATCACTTTGCACTTACTCATATTAAACATCATCTGCAATTTGGAGATGCCCAGTCTCATAAGGTTGTGCTAGAAAAGGATGAAATAGGGACATAGAGGGATAATTCTGGAAAAGGGGGGAAATGGGGACACAGGGGACAATTCTGAGAAACAGCAGAGATGGGGACACAGGAGTTAATGTTGGAAAAGGGGGGAAGTGGGGATACCGAGAGGGCAGATGACAGAAAAGAGGGGAGATGGGGTCAGAGAGGGCAGGTACTGAACATGGGGGTATGATACGGACAGACACACAGAAGGGAGAAGGTGGACAGGACAAATAGTGGTGCAGAGGGAAGAAGGGTGGTGGACATAGAGAAGAAATGTCAGATGGACAGGTGACCCTATACATTTAAATAGATTAATTGTTGGAGGGAGTCATCGCCATCAATTGAATTGTTATGAGAAATTGTATGTCGTCATTTTCAGAGAGATCAGCTGTAAGAACTTGTATGTCTGTGTTCAGTCCTTACACCTCCTGCCTCATTTCCAGTAGAATCATTTTTATGACTCCTCCCTCCCTCTTCTCCCACCATTGCAGAGCAACAGACCGCTGCATCAGTTCAATTTCTGGTCCTTCTGGTCCATCAGGAGCTAGTTTTGTTGTAGGAGCTTATCTGTGCTATGCACTAACTGTTGCCTCCACTGCCCTGCATGCCACTGCTCAACACACTTGCCACTCCTCCTCTTCATCAGGCTTATCAGCAAAGGGCTCCACTACCAGATTTTTGGTGCACTTTGGCAGCCAGAGCATTCCTGCTGACATTGCCCTGGTCCACAGCAGCTGAATGGGTTGGGCCTTCCTGCTATGTTTGCCACCACCTCTGCAGATCTGCTCGTATCACTGGATATCTGTCTTTCCAGCTTCTTGGCTATGCTACTGGACTGCACTTAACACTACCTCTTGAGATGGTATCAAGTAAAGCTATGCTATCAGCAGTAACGACAACTGGCACATGGCACAAACCAACATGCTGTCATTGCTGGCCTATCACCACCTCTTCTCCACCAGTAACTGGCCCCTACCTACACTAAGTAGTTAGCATGGAATTTTTACTATGCTGGTTGATTTCAGTGTGTGGTGGTTGTTAGCTCGAATCTTGCGGTAAAACCTGCACTAGCTACTTAACACAGCTTAGTAAAAAATCACTCCGTCTTTTTGGGGCCTTTTTACTAAGCTGTGGTAAAAGGGGTCCTGCACTAGCAGCAGTGGCCCTTTTTGTCATGCACCAGGGCCCTTTTTACCACAGCAGGTGAAAATAGCCAAAACTGAAATGGAGATGTGATAAGTTTACACTTGCCGCATGGCCATTTCAGGGGGAGCACTTACCGTCACCCATTGAGGTGGCAGTAAAGACTCCCACGCTAACCTAACGCTGCCCGATTATTGCCGGGTAAATCCCTGCAGAAATATTTTTTCAATATTTCCGCTAGTGCCAGAAATGGGGCGTGCTGGGGGTGGAACTACCACCAACACCCGTATTGGGCCGGCAGCAATTCTAGGTTGCTGCGCAGCAACCTTTTAGTAAAAGGGCCCCTGTATCTTTCCTTACAGAGCAACTGGTCATTTTCAGGTCATTTGCTTGGACTTTTATATCTTATTTTATCCTACTAGGCATCAGCTTGTTTTCTGCTTTAATGATGAACCTTAGGGACTAAGTAAACATAAATTCATATTACTTATTAATGATAACTATAAAAAGATAAAGTAAATTTCTCTTTTTAAAATTGCAACTGACAAATGTCTAATTTGACAGACTGATAAATCAGGATTGATTCATGTATAATTTATTTTTCCTGGGAACCATAACATTGAAATGGTGAAAATTATCTTTGCACAATTAAACTGGCATGCATCCTTGAATTAAATTGTTGGCAGTAGTAGCACTACTTGATGTTCCAGAAGTACCAATATCTCATAATTATTTGTTTTCAATTTAAAACTGTTTCCTTCACTGATCCAACTTAAATGCCTAATCTCTGCAACACAACCAAACTAAAGCACGTAATGGACATAACACAACTCTTCCGTTTTCCAATTCCCTAATGTGGCTCTGCCACATGAACTTGATCTTACCACAACATCACCCTGTATTTGTTCACACCGGAGCCTGCAAAGGCCTCACCGGTACTATGTAAGCCACATTGAGCCTGGAAATAGGTGGGAAAATGTGGGATACAAATGTAACAAATAAATAAAAATAAATAAATAAAAAATATAGTTTAGATCTAAAAAGAAGAAATTTAGGCAAAGTCATCAAGACCATTTATTACAAATTTTATTAATAGGTTAGCTTTATAAAATTATATATGGAGCAAAAAACTTGGATGATAATTTGATAAAGCTTTTTATATATGTAAAGCCTAGTTTACCAAGTATATGCATTAAAAGTGCACACAAGGAAAGTTGTTCCTACTTTTACAGTATTCTGGGCAATTCCAGGGTTGTAGATTGGATGGAACAGAGGCAGAATTGCAATCTAGATGTATAGTTTATAAAATATACAAATACACCAACTTCAGAACTGCTGTAAATATATGTATTGGCATTTGTTTGCTATTGGGACTGATTTTGGGTTCCTATTTTATAAAGACACATAGGCATGTGTTGGATTTATAAAATAAGGGGTCTGTTTACTAAGCCATGCTAGCGCCTTCCATGTGGCATTGTCGGCACTAGTGCAAAGCCAGTCACGCTACCAGCTTAGTAAACCCCAGACTAAGTGACTTTTTGGAGTTCACATATACAGGAGGTGCCATGCTAAAAAAAAAATAAAGCTCATGAAGCTCCTTTATTTGTGATTTTCATTATATATGTTTTACTTTTTATCCGACCTTGGATAAAGTTGGCTAAAAAATAATAAATTCTAATTTTAATTCTAATAATCAATGTCTACCCTACTGCCAAAATTGGAGTACATTTAAATCTCTCTCTTCGACAGTATGTGGATTATTACTCTCTTCAGGAGAGGCTTGCATGACTCAGGTGACGGAGCATTTTTGATATGACATCTAAGTCGACATTTTGTGCTAAACATCCCAAATCCGAATAGGAAATATGGCTATTTTCAAAACAGCAAAAGGGTTTTGTTTTTCAAAAATGGCCACATGCAAGATGTTTTTGTGCTCCGTGCATTTATCCTTTTGGGCCATTAAAAAACACACACACACACACACACACACACACATATCCATATGAAAAACATAGAAAATCAAGCCATTGGGAAGTAGGAGGAGCAAGCATTCTTAGTAGACTAACCACAGAGACATCCCAGAAGAGCAGTGGCACACCCTAAGGGGCACTGCAGTGGTCTTCATATAAAAACTCCCAGGTACATATCTCACCGTTACCCCCTTATAATGTATGCTGAGCCCTCCAAAAACCATCAACAACCTACTATTCCCATCCGTACACCACTACAATAGCCCTTGTGGGTGGAGGGGTCACATATTTGGGTACAGTACATGGGAGGGCTCAAACTTTCCACCAGAAGTTTAACAGGTAGAGTGGGATACAGGCATGGGTCCTCCTCTCTATAGTGCACTTCACTGACCATTACACCACTCTGGGGCCTGCTTGCTGCTCTAATAGACCTAGCTATAACACCTGAAGCTGTCATGGAGGCTGGTAAGTAATATTTTTAATCACATCTTTGGGAGATGTGAAGGGGTCAGTGGTCATCTGGAGGGGCATAATCGAATGGGGCTGGCCATCTATATGTCTGGCCCCGTAAAGTGGCATACCCGACCGCATTATCGAAACAAGATGGCCGGCCATCTTTAGTTTCGATAATACAGTCGGGGCCAGCCAAATCTCAACATTTCGGACGGTGTTAGAGATGGCCACCATTGGTTTCCAGCGATAATGGAAACTAATGGCGGCCATCTCAAACCCGGCCAAATCCAATGCATTTGGTCATGGGAGGAGCCAGCATCTGTAGTGCACTGGTCCCCCTCACATGCCAGGACACCAACCGGGCACCCTAGGGGGCACTGCAGTGGACTTCATAAATTGCTCCTAGGTACATAGCTCCCTTACCTTGTGTGCTGAGCCCCTCAACCCCCCCCCAAAAAAAAAACCCACTCCACACAACTGTGCACCACTACCATAGCCCTTATGGGTGAAGGGGGACACCTAGATGTGGGTACAGTGGGTTTGTGGTGGGTTTTGGAGGGCTCCCATTTACCACCACAAGTGTAACAGGTGGAGGGGGGATGGGCCAGGGTCCATCTGCCTGAAGTGCACTGCAGTACCCACTGAAAACAGCTCCAGGGACCTGCACAGTGCTGTGATGGAGCTGAGTATGACATTTGAGGCTGGCATAGAGGCTGGCACAAATATGTTTAATTTTCTTTTTTTGGGTGGGAGGGGGTTGGTGACCACTGGGGGAGTAAGGGGAAGTGATCCCCGATTCCCTCCAGTGGTCATCTGGTCAGTTCAGGCTCCTTTTTGAAGCTTGGTTGTGAAAAAAAAGGGACCAAGTAAAGCCGGGGAAATGCTCATCAAGGCCGGCTTTCTTTTTTCCATTATCGGGCAAAGCCGGCCATCTCATAACCACGTCCCCTTCCCGCCTTCCGTACCCTGCCGACACGCCCCCTTTAACTTTGGCCGGCACTGCAACGGAAAGCAGTTGAAGCTGGCCAAAATCGGATTTCGATTATACTGATTTGGCCGGGTTTAGGAGATGGCCGGCAATCTCCTGATTTGTGTCGGAAGATGGCCGGCCATCTCCTTTGAAAATAAGCAGGCTGGTCATTTAGGGCACCTTTTTGTGCCTTATTTGTTCTAAAAACATGTCTAGACCAAAACATTGAAGTTTCAGCCCTAGACGCTTTTGCTTTGTTCCATTATGGCAGTAAAATGACCAAGTGTTAGGAATGCCCTGAGCTCACCAGTAAAATACCCCGACACCCCCCCCCCCCCTTGTGATTTTTTAGTGTGTGGGAAGCACTTGCTGATCTCAAAACTACTGTGGGATGTCTGAGCAAAATGTCCAAAGTTAGACTTAGACGTCCTATTGAAAATGCCCCTCCACATCTCTTGCATTGCTACCTGTGTATGCACACAGGGTAAGTTGAAATATGTTACTTTATTTCTTTAAACTGGAATAAACTTGGGTCCTGTATATGAATCCACTCCTTGAGGTACATTTCTACAAGTCTGTGAGTAGTCAGTGTTCCTGAATGGCAGCAATACCAAATATGCAATCATAAAATCTTAACATACGTAATTATAATGGTAAAGTGATAATTGCCTGGGAGTTGTTTGATAGATTGATTGATTGATTGATGGATGGATGGATTTAATCAAGAGTGCATGGTTCAAAGTGAGATATCCTTGAAAGATACTATCAAAACAGGACCTTTAGGGAATCCTGATAGATTTCAATAAAGGTGAAAGAATGCCAAATTATCCCTGTCAACTTCTAAGCTGCTTGTACTGTAGATGCAAGGAGAAACCACAATTTGAAGTGTCTTTATACAAATGCTAGAAGCATAATAAATAAGATGGGAGAGTTAACGTGTATAGCACTAAATTAGGAGGTAGATGTAATAAGCATCTCAGAGACCTGGTGGAAGGAGGACAACTCAATGGGACACTGTTACCAGGGTACAAATTATATCACAATGCTAGGGTGGATCAAATTGGAGGTGGGGTTGTGCTATCTGCTCTCTTTCTCTCTCTCTCTCTCTCTCTCTCTCTCTATATATATATATATATATATATATAGATAGATAGATAGATAGAAAGATATATATATATATATATATCATAACTACTTTACTACTTTAGAAGGCATAGAAAATTTTTTTGTCCTCACAGTTAATGTGGAGTAGAGTACAGCACTCAAGTACATTGTGATAACCCTAGGTCCCATGCTTCTCTAGCCCTCTAGGCTGCTGTTCACTGCTCCTAACCTTGTAGTTCCCCCACCAGTTCAGGTCAAGGCCACAAAGTGATCCAGTCCAGGTTTTCCTCTTTTATTCCAGCCAACCAGTAATCCAACACATCCAGCAAGCAAAAGAAACAACAAATCCACAGTTCCAACAAACAGAACTCAATATTCAGAGTCTTTGAACCTTACACTGTTCCCACAAGGCTTGCCCAGTTCCACTTTCAATATTCCGAATTAACTTTTCTTCAGCAGCCTGCCCCTGTCACTTTTGAGAGGCTGGCAGCCTAACTCCCACCCAGAGCCACACTATTTAAAAAAATATATATTTTGGGGACAGGAAATGGCATCGATGGGGAATGGGCGTAGAAGCGCTAATCAGCTCGTGTATTCATTGCAGCACATGCTAACTGGTTAACGTGGGATAACATGGGAGCCTTTAGCACCTCCTAAATAGGAGATGTTAAGTGCTTCTGCTTAAATTATTTGTATTTGCCAAATACTAATGACAACAGAGCGCATGTCACGGTCGGCTCTGTTATACCTGGAAAGAATAGACTCCGCAGCTAAGTATTTTAAGCTGGTATTTTAACACTTTTGTTACTGAATTTATTAAGAAGGGGTTTTTTTTACCGATGATGAAGTCCTGCTCTTCCAGCTTGTAGCTGGGAGCTTCTTGAGGCTTTTTCCTCCTTATTATTTAATTTTTCCCTATTGCTTATAATACTGATTATATGAGAATCGTGCTTTTTTTTTGCTGATTTGCTGATTCTCTTCCTCAATTACGTTGTAGTTCATTTGCAATCATGTTACCATTAGCACACTGCCATTAATAAAAATTACAGCGTAAGCACTAACTGCCACCCATTATGTAGGCGGTAAGGGCTCATGTGGTAAGTTAACCAGTTAGCGTGCAGTAATGCAGCTGTGTTAACTGATTAGCACAGGAGTACCCCCTGACCTGCCTTCTCCCAAAAGAATAAATTTTAGCACGTGAAAAATGACACATACCATAAGACACCAGAGTGCAGTGTGTCCCATTTCAAGGGCCCTTGTATATACAGAGTTAACCAGACACCAGTCTGAATATTGGCCGATGCCTGGTTAATTTCCAGGTCAACACAGATACCCGGATAGTCAGTGCTGGGAGCTGTGCATGGCCTGCTTCCAGCTGTGGGCTGAATATTACCCCCCATCATTTTTAACCTGAACCTATTGCTCAATAATGTGAATTATTTATCAATAGGGAGTATTATTGATGGCACTGTCTACAAAACAAAAACACGTAAAAATCCAAATAAACTGAAAACTCCCATAAACAATATGAAAAACTAAACAAATCGAAAATTCTTGGCCTGCACACCCATATAATTTACTAGTGTAGGAATACATTGATGCCTTATTGTAATTGTTTAGTCTAGACATTTTATTTACTACTTTATAATTAACATTATTTTGCAAAGTGCTTTTAATATTTAATGTTTAATTTTCATTCTGTTTCAAGTGACAAGTGTTATAACCAGCTTTAACAGAGGAGAGTATTTCATGTATTATGGGTTGAAGAGCTAAATATTTTTTCCTGACAAGTGATTTTAACAGACAACTGATTTATGTTTTGTCTGAAGATATGATTGGTTTATGACTGTAGGACCTGATGTTTACTCTGAAAATGATAAATCAGTGCTGCTAATGAAATCAGTTTGAGAGTATGAAGACCAAAGTAGAAATATGAACTACATATATTGTCATTAGTTATACAACTGTTTATTATTTCTTCATTTGCATAATGCTTTTATCCAAAGAACATTGCAGTTTTAATAAGGAGTGCATATATTAAGCAAAATGACAGAGTTTTTTTAGCCTAATTAGTTTCTTTCTAGAGGGAATTTCTTACATGTAGACTGTAGAAGCAGTGCTGATTATGACACTAGGCATAGCCCCCTACCTGACAAAATATATTGGGAAGGGGGCATCTTAACATGGCTAAGTCGTGAGGAAGGGAGGGGAAGGGGGATAATTAAGTTGTGCCTTTGTAACAGAGAGTTTGGGTAGGCCAGGGTTGGATTTGAGCTGAGTGGAGGAGTGAGCTGAGATCCTGGGAAACTGGATTGATTCCCACTGTACCTCCTTGTGACCTTGGCCAAATCACTTAACTTTCCATTGCTCCAGGTACAACCCCCCCCCCCCCCCAAAAAAAAAAAAAAACTTTAGATTGTGAGCCCACCAGAGACAGAGAAAGTACCTGCATATAATGTGTACAGTGCTGCATATGTCTAGTAGTGCTATAGAAATCTACTAGTAATAGATTGGGGAATAAAAACACCAATCAGCTCACAGGAACAGAGGGAGCTTGCAGGGCTGTTTTGGCAGGTACAGGAGTTTGTATGGCCGTAGTCAAGCGGGTGGAAGCATTTTATTTACTGGGTTCATTTTTCAAGAAAGGCCAAATTTTCTCCTTCATTGTTTTTTTTTTTCTATTTGCAGAAACTCAGATCCTACCACTAGAACCACCATATGTAGCAGCTTGAGTGAGGACAGGCCTGGAACCTTGAATAATACAGCCACAGAGAGGGTTAAAAGTGAACTAAACCAATTTATTTGTGAACATAGAAATGGGTGACCTGTTCCTCTCACCTTGAGTATTGTGTTCAATTCTGGTCGCCGCATCTCAAGAAAGATATAGTAGAATTGGAAAAGGTGCAGCGAAGGGCGACTAAAATGAAAGCAGGGATGGGACGACTTCCCTATGAAGAAAGACTAAGGAAGCTAGGGCTTTTCAGCTTGGAGAAGAGACGGCTGAGGGGAGACATGATAGAGATATATAAAATAATGAGTTGAGTGGAACAGGTGGATGTGAAGCGTCTGTTCACGCTTTCTAAAAATACTAGGACTAGGGGGCATACAATGAAACTACAGTGTAGTAAATTTAAAACAAATTGGAGAAAATATGTCTTCACCCAACGCATAATTAAACTCTGGAATTCGTTGCCAAAGAACGTGGTGAAGGTGGTTAGCTTAGCAGAGTTTAAAAAGGGGTTAGACGGTTTCCTAAAGGACAAGTCCATAAACCACCACTAAATGGACTTGGGAAAAATCCACAGTTCCAGGAATAACATGTGTAGAATGTTTGTACATTTGGGAAGCTTGCCAGGTGCCCTTGGCCTGGATTGGCCGCTGTCGTGGACAGGATGCTGGGCTCGATGGATCCTTGGTCTTTTCCCAGTGTGGCATTATTTATGTACTTATGAAACTACCAAAAGTTAGTTCTTTTGTTCAAAAAGTCCTTTGCCTTGACCCACTCCTGCAGGGCCATGGCGTGCACTGATCTGTCTTTTAAAAGGCTGCACAAACATCTTGCTTCTGGCCTGGAATCCCAGCGTTACAGATTTGTCTTTCCAAAAGGCAGCACAAATTGGCGAGGCTTGGCACTCAGTTTCAAAAACTGCAATTTTAGCAGGGTTCCAAGCTAAACTTGGTCTACCTGAGTAGATCTTCTGCAAGACTTCTCTCCTTTCATCTGGCCTCTCAGACTGATCTATGCTGAGAGATTTTATCCTGTTTTGACTATACCCTCCTTGCTCTGCTCCTGCTGAGTCATCTCTTCCTTGTTCTGTGATCCGCCTGTTAAGAGGGATCTGTGATTGTGAGTGCTGTTAAAGTGGAACAGTAATTTCCTATAGACTCTTTCACAGTTGGGTTGAAATGAAACAAGATAAGTATTTAAAAAGTCTGTGGGATTTAAGTGATGATTGGCATAGGGTTTGTGGGCACACAAACCCTGACCGTGTGTGGATAACCATGACGAGGGAGTCATTTTTGCCTTCCTCATCATGATTAGTGCATAACTGTCTGTTCAGGATGTCTACTTGACAAATGTAGATATTTGGGTTGGTAATTGGCAGGAAATATCTTGTAATGTGGGAGATGACTGTTATTTTAAAGTTAAGGAATGTTCAATTCATGTTCAAATAAAGCTGCATCCCATTTTCTTGCCACATGAAGTAGTTAGCTGGTTTAATTTTTTGGGAGGGTGAATGACTTGGAGCATGTGAGTGCCTATGTTAAGGTTAAGATACCAAAACCTAAAAGTGCCACAGAATTGTTAATCCCTTCGAGGTGTATTTTCAAAGCACTTATACAAAGTTTCATAGGTTACTCTGGAACTTTGTAAGTCTAAGTGCTTTGAAAATGAGCCTCAAGATTTGTCATCTTTTGCATTATCTTTCAGAGTCAAGCTACCTAAGTAATCCAGTTTCTGGAGGAAGACCTTATCCTGTTTATTTTAATCTTACATTTGAAGTCATCATGGTACTTGTATTGCACATTTTTATATATCCTCCACCAAAAGATTTGAGCACTGTAATGTTCAAAAAATGTTTTCAAATAAACTTCAGGAAAAAATGTGTGCTCAAGCTTTAGTCCTAGATAAAGTTACTGGCATCCATAACCATCATCACACATGGAAAAAAATTCTAATATAAGTGTATGATTGCTGATGTGTTTTAGGGGACTTAACCAATATTATTTTTTAATATAAATTTGAATTTATCTCTCATATTCAATTGTGGGGAGCAACAATAAACTGATTATTCTTTTCTGTCTCCAGTGGAGCACTATTTGCCTTAATCAGGCTCCCTCAGATGTTTCATAACATCAATTTGCCCCTTCATTCAGGTTGCTCCTAAAACCAGAAATAAAAAATAATTAAATGACAGCTTCATACAATAATATCTTCAAATGATTCCAAAATTAACAAAGAAAACTTTTATAAACTTTTACCACACTCTTACATTATTTCTACATACAACCATTTTGTGATACGTTTATGGCAATGTGAAGGTAAAGCTTAACTGCAAAAACCCACCAAAAATATATACACAGTGCTCTGGCCAATCACAAATGACCAATCAAAAACATATGGAAGGTCTAATCCAATCATTATCATTCCTGTACCAATGCACTCCTTTCTATGTCTTGATTCAATCCCATTGGAAAAGTGGTTTGCCACCGAAAAAAAAATGCTGTTCTTTTTAACAATAGAACTTGAGAGATATCACCTCCATGGGGGAGGGGAACATTTTCCAGCACAATAAATTTCAAAAAATCCACAGTCTGATGTGCTTCACCAGTGTTCTAGTAAAGGTGCTCCTTCCCTTCCCGTTCTTACTAAGTTTTACGTAGTGTTTTGTTTGACCAGTATATAGCAGAAGGCACATTCCTATCACAATCTCCATCTCTATAGCATGTTCACAATATACACAAACATGTACATTTTCTGTGTCTTCTAACCACTGGTTTTGATTTTACCACGCTATGGGAGAATTCATCAAACAGCGCTAGGGCCTTAAGTCGCATTATTTGGCCCTTAACATTACTTAAATGACCCTAACACAGCTTGACATAAAATATTGCAACAATATTTAGGTCACCGCGAGTTAGGCAGTAATGAGATGTAAAACATGTATTAATATGCATCTCAGTGGAAACATGACCTCTAGCAGTATTTGTACAAAACTACTGATGGGGCTCTATTTGCTTACAGGCATCAGACTGGGCAGGAGCAAGTCTTAAAAAAAGGGAACTTGATATACCAGTTTTCTGAGGTTTTTGCAACTACATTCAAAGCAGTTTACATATATTCAGGTACTTATTTTGTACCAGGGGCAATGAAGGGTTAAGTGACTTGCCCAGAGTCACAAGGAGCTGTAGTGGGAATTGAACTCAGCTCCCCAGGATCAAAGTCCACTGCACTAACCACTAGGCTACTCCTCCACAAATATTTGTGTGTGCATCTTGCACAATATTCTATAAAGCATGGTGCCTAACTTCAATTACGTGTATGTGAAAAGAGAGTGTGGCCAGGGCACATATCGGGGGTATTTCAAAAAGTTGCGCATGGATTTACAGAATTCGTTCGAAGCGTGCCTAAGTTGGGTGCTGGCATTTAAGTCTGCTTATAGCAGGCATAATAAGTACAGTCTTCAAGCTCCCTTTATAGGATAGTGCTGAGCACTCAATTTTTTTGGCACCAAATTTTCATAGTAACATAGTAGATGACAGCAGAAAAAGACCTGCATGGTCCATCCAGTCTGCCCAACAAGATAAACTCATATGTGTATACGTTACCTTGATTTGTACCTGCCTTTTTCAGGGCACAGAACGTACAAGTCTGCCCAGCAGTATTTCCCGCCTCCCAACCATCAGTCCCGCCTCCCATCACTGGCTCTGGCACAGACCGTATAAGTCTGCCCTCCACTATCCTCGCCTCCCAACCTCCAACCTCTCTTCCCCCACCTGCTCCGCCACCCAATTTTGGCTAAGCTTCTGAGGATCCATTCCTACTGCATAGGATTCCTTTATGCATATCCCACGCATGTTTGAATTCCGTTACCGTTTTCATCTCCACCACCTCCCGCAGGACGGCATTCCAAGCATCCACCACCCTCGCCGTGAAAAAATACTTCCTGACATCTTTTTTGAGTCTGCCCCCCTTCAATCTCATTTCATGTCCTCTCGTTCTACCGCCTTCCCATCTCCGGAAAAGATTTTTTTGCGGATTAATACCTTTCAAGTATTTGAACGTCTATATCATATCACCCCTGTTCCTCCTTTTTTCCAGGGTATACATGTTCAGGTCAGCAAGTCTCTGCTCATACGTCTTGGAACGCAAATCCCATACCATTCTCGTAACTTTTCTTTGCACCACTTCCATTTTTTTAACATCCTTCGCAAGGTACGGCCTCCAAAACTGAACACAATACTCCAGGTGGGGCCTCACCAACGACTTGTACAGAGGCATCAACACTTCCTTTCTTCTGCTGATCACACCTCTCTCTATACAGCCTAGCAACCTTCTGGCTACGGCCACCGCCTTGTCACACTGTTTCGTCGCCTTCAGATCCTTGGATACCCATCACCCCAAGATCCCTCTCCCCCTCAGTACCTATCAAACTCTCACCGCCTAACACATAAGTCTCTCGTGGGTTTCTACTCCCTAAATGCATCACTTTGCATTTCTTCGCATTGAATTTTAATTGCCAAACCTTAGACCATTCTTCTAGCTTCCTCAGATCCCTTTTCATGCTTTCCACTCCCTCCCGGGTTTCCACTCTGTTGCAAATCTTAGTATCATCTGCAAATAGGCAAACTTTACCTTCTAACCCTTCGGCAATGTCACTCACAAATATATTGAACAGAATCGGCCCCAGCACCGATCCCTGAGGCACTCCACTACTCACCTTTCCCTCCTCCGAGCGAACTCCATTTACCACCACCCTCTGTTGTCTGTCCGTCAACCAGTTCCTAATCCAGTTCACCACTTCGGGACCTATCTTCAGACCATCTAGTTTATTTAAGAGCCTCCTGTGGGGAACCGTGTCAAAAGCTTTGCTAAAATCTAAGTAGATTACGTCTATAGCAGGTCGATGATTCAATTCTCCAGTTACCCAATCAAAGAATTCAATGAGATTCGTTTGGCACGATTTACCTGTGGTAAAACCATGTTGTCTCGGATCTTGCAACTTATTGGCTTCCAGGAAATTCACTATCCTTTCCTTCAGCATCGCTTCCATTACTTTTCCAATAACCGAAGTGAGGCTTACCGGCCTGTAGTTTCCAGCTTCTTCCCTATCACCACTTTTGTGAAGAGGGACCACCTCCGCCGTTCTCCAGTCCCTCGGAACCTCTCCCGTCTCCAAGGTTTTATTAAACAAATCTTTAAGAGGACCCGCCAGAACCTCTCTGAGCTCCCTCAATATTCTGGGGTGGATCCCCTCCGGTCCCATGGCTTTGTCCACCTTTAGCTTTCCAAGTTGTTGATACACACTCTCTTCCGTGAACGGTGCTATATCCATTCCATTCTCAGGTGTACTTTTGCCAGTCCCTCGCGGTCCTTCTCCAGGATTTTCTTCAGTGAAAACAGAACAAAAGTATCAATTTAGCAAATTGGCTTTTTCTTCATCATTATCTACATAGCGGTTCGCTGTATCTTTTAGTCTCACAATTCCCTTTTTAGTCATTCTTCTTTCACTAATATACTTGAAGAAATTTTTGTCGCCCCTCCTTACATTTCTAGCCATTTGTTCTTCCGCTTGCGCCTTCGCCAGACGTACCTCTCTCTTGGCTTCTTTCAGTTTCATCCGGTATTCCTCCCCGTGTTCCTCTTCAGTGCCATTTATTGAATTCCTTCTAGTCTGTATAGTATAAGATATATCTTTTTCTACAGAACTGTAATTTATAATATTTTTGTATTATCTCAGAATGACATACATATTTTATTCTTTCCTTTTTGATTGGTTTATCCAGTGACTTGCCCTTATTGTAAAAGTAAGTGGAGTGGAGGTATGGCCTAGTGGTTAGAATACTAGTCTTGATATCCAGAGATGCCCAGTTCAAATTCCACTGTTGCTCCTTGTGACCTTTGGCAAGTCACTTAAGGAGTCTTTTACTAAAGATTAGTTTGAGTTATCTGCAGCAGGGTCCATTTTATTCCTATGGGCCCTGCTGCAGATAACTCGAGCTAATCTTTAGTAAAAGACCCCCTTAACCCTCTATTGACTCAGGTACAAGGTTAAATTGTGAGCCCCCCAGGGACAGGGAAACACCCAGTGTACCTGAATGTAATTCACCTTGAGCTACCACTCAAAAAAGGTGTGAGCAAAATCCAAATAAATAAAATAAATAAACAGAAGCCATTGCTTCTTAAATCCTTCTGCAAATACAGGGGAGAAGTTATCAAGCAGTGTTAGGGTAATTACCTGCACAACTTAAAGGGCACCAACACAGGTTGTATTTCCTAATCCAGTGCTTTACTAAGGCATGCCGAAAAATGGCCTGCACTGGTGTAGGCGCGTGTATTGGACGCGCACAGGTCCATTTTTCAGTGTGCCTGCAAAAAAGGCCTTTATGTTTTTTTCTGAAAACGGACATGTGGCAAAATAAAAATTGGCATGCGTCCATTTTGTGCTTGACACCTTACCGCCACCCATTGACTTAGCGGTGAGGTCTCACGCGTTAACCGGGCAGTAATCATCAGCACACATACACTGCTGATTACCGCCCAGTTAACATCACACGGTAGAAAATTTAAAATATTTTCTGACGCACGTAAAAATTGGAATTACTGCCCGGGGCATGTAGTAGCCGGGCGGTAGTTCTAATTTGATGCGCTTTGTACGCACGTAGGCACCTACGCGCCTTAGTAAAAGGGACCCTGTGTTTTACATAGTAATGAAATGCAGAATATGCAAATGCATTAAAAGCACCTCATTACTATGTAAATACTATATCGCAGAGGCTTTCTCTTGGGGGTAGGGATCAGTGAGGACTGCTAATTTTTACAGTTACTGGCCCCTTTAAGAGACAGTCTGGAGGTAGTGGGCCTCAGCTTGTCAGCTCGATTCTCTCAGTCCAAAGGACTAACACTACTTGTGAGGTGACTCACAGTCAACGTTAGTCCTTTACCAAAGGAGTCAGCAACCTGCTGTATTGAGTTCCCCGTAGTAAATGAAAATGCAGTAAAGCCCATCTTTTACCATATCTTGATAATTTCCATCCATAACATAACATAGTAACTTCCCTCCACAGTGTAACATAAGAGCATAATAGCCATACTAGGTCAGACCAATGGTCCATCTAGCCCAGAATTCTGCTTCCAACAATGGCCAATTCAGTTCACAAGTAACCCATTTAGTAGCAACATTCCATGCTACCACTCCCAGGGCAAGCAGTGGCTTCCCCATGTCCATGTCAACAACAGACTATGAACTTTTCCTCCAGGAAACCTTTTTTAAACCTATAGTAGATGATGGCAGATAAAGACCCGTACAGTCCATCCAGTCTTCCGAACAAGATAAACTCATAGCATAAGGTATGATGGGGTACTACATATGTATACTTGATCTTGATTTGCCCTTGCCATTTTCAGGGCACAAATAGTAGAAGTCTGCCTGGCACTGACCTTGTTCTCCAACTACTGAAGCTGTCATTGAAGCCCAGCGTCAACCCATCCAAATCTGTCCAGCCACGATCAGGCCACAGACCATAGAAGTCTGCCTAGCACTGACCTTGTTCTTCAACTACTGAAGCTCAATCTGTCCAGCCATGATAATGACACAAACCATAGATGTCTGCTCAGCACTGGCTTTGCTTCTCAGTTACTGATCCTGCCATATAATCACCACTAAGCTTGCTTGGTTCCATGCCTTCCATATAGGATTTCTTTCCCCCCAATATTCAGTGCTATTTCACCAGTCAGCAACAGCCGCTGACAGCCTATATAGCATTTAACTGGCTAACAACACATATTCAGCGGTAGATAACTGATTAACTTCTGAATATTCATGGTTTTCGTATTGGGGGAGATTCTATATATGGAACCTAAAAAATCGGTGCTGAAATCAGTGCCGACTAAGCGTATTCTATAATTGACACCTAAATTTAGGCGCCAATTACAGAATATGCTTAATTCATATTTCAGTGCCTAAATCTATATGCATCCATTCACACCAACGAAAACTTGGTGTAAATCCCTGCGCGTAGATTTAGGTGCACTGGGCCATATTCTGTAACTAAGTGTGTAAATTTCAGAATGCCCACAAAACACCCATTTCCCTTCTCATAACCATGCCCCTTTTTGCCTATGCGCATTAGAATTTCAGCGCTTATCATTACAGAATACGCTTAGGGGCCCTTTTACTAAGCCGCGTAGGCACCTATGCATGCCCAATGTGCGTCAGTTTGGAGTTACTGCTCAGCTACCACATGGCCCTTGCGGTAATTTCATTTTTGGCGCGTGTCTGCTACGCATGCTGTAAAATAATTTTTAATTTCTGGTGCACGGCAGAAACTGGGTGGTAAACGCCATTCTACGCACATAGATGATTACTGCACAGTTACCGCGTGAGACCTTACCACTAAGTCAATGGCTGGCAGTAAGGTCTCAGACCCAAAATGGACGCACGCAAATGTTTATTTTGCCGCACATCCATTTTCAACAAAAATTTAAAAAGGCCTTTTTTACAGGCGCCCAAAACACGCACCTACACTAGCACAGCCCATTTTTCAGTGCACCTTAGTAAAAGGGCCCCTTAGTGACTTCTGCGCTTTAATTCTAATCAGTGCCAATTAGTTCTCAGTATTGCTTGTTAAGTGCTGTTATCAGCGCTCATTAGCTTGTTAAGCTTGTTAATTTATGTTCATTATTATAGAGTCCATGTCAATTTTGACACAGATCTCTAGGCGTTCTTTATAGAATTCAGGGGATAGTGGTTAACTAGCTATATCACGCTGATATTCAGCTCTGGGTTTAGCAGTTAAATAGGACCACATAAATAGTAGTCATCCTTAACCGCTAGGTACTTAACTGGTTAGCGCTGAATATGGGCTTAACTGGTTAAGTTCCAGTGGCCAAAAATGAAAATGGAAATTCAATACTGATCACCAGATATGGCGTGGTATTGAATTTCCGTGTTCAGTGCCGGCAGTGGGATTTATCTCTGCTGATCACCGCTGGCTGAATATCGGCCTCTTTGTATTTATCCCATGCATTTTTGAATTCTGTTACTGTTTTCTTCTCCACCACCTCTTGAGGGAAGACATTCCAGGTATCTACCACCCTCTCCATGAAAAAGTATTTCCTTACGTTATCCTGAATCAGACCCTCTGCAATCTAAATTCATGTCCTCTACTTCTACCACTTTCCCATCTCTGGATGAGGTTTGTTTGTATATTAATATCTTTCAAATATTTGAATGTCTGTATCATATCACCCCTATCTCTCCTTTTCTGCCCTAATGCAGCTTGATAACTTCCCTTCTGTAGTGCTATTGTTTTTGCTAAAGGCTATGTGATATTATCAACATTTTTTTTTAACTTTTTGAAATTTAACTGTTACACTGACAAGAAACCAATTCATGTACAGAGAAACACTAAAATAGAAAAGAAAGAAAATCACTACTTAGGGGGGAAACATCTTTTATGATAATATCTGTTCATGTTAGGGAAGGAAGAGCTAACCAAGGAGCACGTTGATCATTAAAGTTATAGGAGACTCACATTCCTGATTAACAAAGACAAAATAAAGAGTGCTGTCAACCACACTAGGCTAATAAATCTCTAGGCCCAATCTCCACCCTAAAGGTTTTATCCAGCCAGTTCTTGTTCAGATGATCAGGATCAAACAATATCTACTTATTTCCACAGAAATTCACTATACATTTGCATGGTTTCAGGTTTATTGCTGTTATATTTTACATGATAAATCTTTGCTAAATTTAAGCTGGATTATCGGGACCAATACACAAGTCTTGTGTAGTATTGGTCCCGATAATCCAGTTTAAATTTAGCAAAGATAAGTGCCAATCAATTTAGTTGAAAGAGTGGGTTTAAAGTACATAAATTATATAATGCAGTTAAATTTTGTGAGGAAGATTTGACCATATATTTTGGAGGTGGATAACGTTTGGACCTATGATGAGCCAAGGGCGTGTCAAGAGTTGAGAGCAATCATGTCTCTTGACAGATGAATCACCGCTGATGCACTCTTTGTGCTTCTAAGGTCCGTTAAATACTTTAATGAAAGACTCGACTAGAGTAAATCTAGATAACAGGGAAGATACTATATATATATATATATATATATATATATATATATATATATATATATATATATATATATATGCGTGAGTTATATTTTACAGGGGCATTTCTCCTAAAAGAGCTGAATCCACACCCTTCACAATTCTTTCCTGACCTCTAGCAGACTTCATGTTACAGTAACTGCTTTTTACTAGTCTGCTATTTGCATCTACTTATTGTCCAATATAGAAAATGATTTTTTTTCTTCTTTTACTTTTTAAGATACAGTGTCAAATGTTTTCATCAATCCAGCTATTATATAGATTGGCATACTCAATCTCTCCTATGCATATTTTGGTGTTCTAGATAAATAAAGTTTCTGGTGATTACCTTTCTGAATGAATACATGTGCCCGTCTCTTTTACATTTTCATGCTTTTACATTGCTCTGTTGTAGGGGCCATCACTTCAAAATGAAATTGTTTTGAAATGGTATTTTTGGCAGATGGTACAATTAGCAAAACACATTCTGATCCATGAAAATATATTTTGTGTGTGTGTGTGTATGTCAGTGCAAAACATGCCTATCCAGCTTATAATCGAAAGACAAAAATGCCTATATTGCGACCTAAATCGGGAGATAGGCGTTTATCTCCCAAAAACGAATAACGCGGTATAATCGAAAGCCGAACTTGGACGTTTTCAACTGCACTCCTTCGCGGAAGCGTACAAAGTTGACGGGGGCGTGTCGAAGGCGTGGTGAAGGCGGAACTGGGGCGTGGTTATCGCCGATCAGAGATGGGTGCCTTTCGCCGATAATGGAAAAAAAATATGCGTTTTTAGCGAGAATTTAGGGCACTTTTCCTGGACCCTGTTTTTCCATGAATAAGGCCACAAAAAGTGCCCTAAATGACCAGATAACCACTGGAGGGAATCGGGGATGACCTCCCCTGACTCCCCCAGTGGTCACAAACCCCCTCCCACCACAAAATATGCCGTTTCACAACTGTTTATTTTCACCCTCAAATGTCATACCCACCTCCCTGGCAGCAGTATGCAGGTCACTGGAGCAGTTATTAGGGGGTGCAGTGGACTTCAGTCAAGTGGACCCAGGCCCATCCCTCCCCTACCTGTTACAATTGTGCTGCTTAATGCTTAAGCAACCCCCCAAACCCACTGTACCCACATGTAGGTGCCCCCCTTCACCCCTTAGGGCTATAGCAATGGTGTAGACTTGTGGGCAGTGGGTTTTGAGGGGGATTTGGGGGGCTCAACACACAAGGGAAGGGTGCTATGCACCTGGGAGCTTTTTTACCTTTTTTTTTTGTTTTTGTAAAAGTGCCCCCTAGGGTGCCCGGTTGGTGTCCTGGCATGTGAGGGGGACCAGTGCACTACGAATCCTGGCCCCTCCCACGAACAAATGCCTTGGATTTATTCGTTTTTGAGCTGGGCGCTTTCATTTTCCATTATCGCTGAAAAACAAAAACGCCCAGCTCACAAATTGTCGAATAAAACATGGACATCTATTTTTTTCGAAAATACAGTTCGGTCCGCCCCTTCACGGACCCATTCTCGGAGATAAACGCCCATGGAGATAGACGTTTTCGTTCAATTATGCCCCTCTATGGCTCTCATTAAAATCCAGATCAGTGTCCTGTGTTTCAAAAATGATTAAGGTGGTTGCTAGCTTCTGAGATTCTAAAATAGCGATCCAATTGCAGTGATAACATATTTTAAGGTTTGTATTGCAGCGACACACATCTCAGAATTGTTCTTTGAAAATTGATGTCCAAATGGCCTTCAATCAACTAAAAGAAGTCTTCCATTGATCTTGCTGAAGTGTGTGCTATGCATATTTTAGTACAGTGACTGTAGAAGTGTTTGCTATACTTTTTTTCAGCATATATCTAATTCTGATAGAACTAAGCAGAGTTCTTAATCTCAAAAAAAGCAGCATATTCTGCTATGATACAGTAGTTTAGCAATTTGTCAGGAGAAAATTGCAGAACTGCAAATGATTTATCAGTTCGAGATACATTTTCATTTGCCCTACTCACTGAATTGCAAATTTTCACCAGCTAGATGCAAGAAAATCCACCCTAAAGGTTAATATAAGATAACATATTTTTCCTATTGTTTGGATGAGACGTGAAGATAGCAATTTGAGGCGAGGTACAGACTACTGCCTGAAAACTCTATTTAAAAAATAAATAAATACTTTGAACATTTATAAAATTGTCGGTTTATTTCCACAGTCAAGATTTTTCATAATCAGGCATATTAAGGCCAATTCATCTCCTTGTAAAGCATTTATCTACTTGTGCATATACATTCAAATGGAGAATAAAAATCATCATGTTAAGGCAATGTTGAAATAGTACTCCAGTTGTTTTCTTTTTCCAAGAGATATTTCACTAGCTACTTAGAGCTTTGTTCAGTATGTTTTCCTAGAGATTGTAAAACAATAATAAAATAAACATTTTTCAACGTTAACACTGTTTTGATATCCTGCAATGTGAGCTTTTATTCATGTCACTAAGGAGGAGCATATCCCCTAATCTTCTGGTATACCGCCAGATTCTATATAGTGTGCCTAGAGATCCGTGCTGAAATCCAAACGTATTCTATAACAACGCACGCAAGTTAACAAGCACTTAAGCAATAATGAGCACTAATTGGCACTAATTAGAATTTGCACGCACAACTCGCTAAGTGTATTCTATAATGAAGTGCTCCAAACTTCTAATGTGTGCAGGCAAAAAGGGGTGTGGTTATGGGCAGGGAAATGGGTGTTTTGCGGGTGTCTTGAAATGTATGCGCATAGTTATAGATTATGGCCCATGTAAATCTATGTGTCAGGATTTATGCCACATTTTCATTAGTGTAAATGGATATCTGTCGTTTTAGGTGCTGAGATATCAACTAAACATATTCTGTAATCAGAGCCTAAATCTATGTGCCGATTTATAGAATATGCTTAGCACTGATTTCAGTGCTGATTTTTTAGGCACCATATATAGAATCTCCCTCATAATGCCTTACTCAGTCTTATGGTATTGGTTTAAATCACCATGCTATAGATTTTTGACATGATCTAGATGCCTAATTCCACAGATGGTATCCTGAAAACTGAGCCCCACAAAGCAGATAAATCTATTGGGGGTAAATATTCAGCCAGTAGCAGTGATCATTTTTTTTTTAGCCACCACCAGCTTTATTCTCCAATATTCAATGCCAGGCCACGTTCAGGCACTGGCAATAAATATCTGGGTATCTGTGGACAAGTAGCACTTATCCTGTTAAAGCCAATATTCAGCCCTTAACTGAATAATAAAACCGGACAAAGATAGGATTGTAAAATAATTACAAAGTAGATGATGGCAGATAAAGACTGCACGGTCCAGCCATTCTGCCCAATAAGATAAACTCATTGCATAATGTATGATGCAATATTTTATTTATTTGTTCATTCTGATATCCTACATTATCCAAATTTGTGTTTCGGTTCAATGTGGCTTACAATTAAACAATGACAAATACAGTTATAGAATTATTACAGTTACATAAATGTAAAACTTCAGGTATCAATTTTATTTCTTTATTTATTTATTAGGATTTACCACCTTTTTGAAAGAATTCATTCAAGACAGTGTACAGTAAGAATAGATCAAACATGAGCAATAGGCAATTACAGCAGTAAAAATATTTTAAAAAAACAATACAAAGTATGGCATGGTATACTATTTACAATGTCAACACAATATGTAATAGAAGATTATAATTGATAGTGAAGGATAAAGCAAAGATGTAACATATAGATAGGTAAGAAAGTAGGAAGAGTTAGAAAGTAAGGTGATTGATTTAAAGAAAGGTGCACATGAAGTCAGAGAGATGGTTAAATATTATCTCAGCTAGGGTAGGAGTGGATAAACATGTCCTGCTGCTGTATATGCAGCCCGAGTCACTCCTTGTGTGTATGAGTGAGACTAACAAGTTAGTTACTTCTTCCATTAAAGGCTTGGTTCAAGAGCCAAGCTTTCACCTGCTTCCTGAAGTAGATAGTCTTGTGTTAAGCGCAGCCTTTCAGGCAGTGCATTCCAGAGTGTGGGGGCTACTCCGGAGAAGGCTCACTTGTGGGTATCACATCATGTATTGTCTTTTGGGGAGGGTGTGGTTAGTGAAAGTCCTTGGGAGGACCTTAGCGTCCTTTGCAGTGTGTGGAGGATCATCCTATTTTTCAAGTACTCGGGGCCATTTCCTTTCAGGGCCTTGAAGATCAGACATAGATTTTTAAATTTAGCCCTGTATTGTACTGGTAGCCAATGAAGTTTTTGTAAAAATGGTGTGATGTGGTCACTTCACTTGCAACCTTCTATGAGTCTTGCTGCTGCATTCTGAATCAACTGGAGCTGATGCAGGCCCTTTGCAGTCAGACTAATGCATTTTTAGCTAAGAAACTTCTTTAAATGATAGGCTTTTAGTTCTTTCCGGAAATGTAGGTAGTTACTACTACTACTACTATTTAGCATTTCTATAGCGCTACAAGGCATACGCAGCACTGCACAAACATAGAAGAAAGACAGTCCCTGCTCAAAGAGCTTACAATCTAATAGACAAAAAATAAATAAAGTAAGCAAATCAAATCAATTAATGTGAACGGGTAGGAAGAGAGGAGGGTAGGTGGAGGCGAGTGGTTACAAGTGGTTACGAGTCAAAAGCAATGTTAAAGAGTTACTAATATATCTTGTTTCCTTGGGAATTGAATTTCACCCTTTGGAACCCAGGTAGCTAAATCCTGCAGTATGAATAGACTTATAGACCACATTTTGGCAATTAGGGAGGTGAAGAAGTAGATAGTCTCTTGATCCAGGATTTGCATTTCTGATTGATAACTCGACCAAGTCCAGCATATTATCAGATGCCAATCCAAATAGTATTTTGAAAATTATAGTGCTGGATTTGAATAATTAAAAACCTGACAACACATCTTTTCAAGAAGCTTTCCCCCCTAGATCTGCCTAATCCCACACCATCATACATCACGAAAAATTTCAGAAATGGAAAACAATAATATTAAAATCTCTCACAATATGCTAATACATCAACCTAAGTGTTTATTGTACTTCTGTATTATGTACTAAACTTCTACAAATCTAAATTTTGTAACCACCTTTTTAGCAATATGTAAGCCACATTGAACCTGCCATACGGTGGAAAAATGTGTGATACAAATGCAATAAATAAATAAATAAATATTAGTCTTGCTCCAGTTGGGAGCCAGTGTAGTTTTATATGCTGTGGGGATACCTTTTCATATTTTGATATGCTACATATCATGCGAGCTACAGTATTTTGAGTAGTCTGCAGCATTTTATGTACATTCACCTTACTTCCAACATATATTATGTTGCAGCAATCCAATTGAGATAGGACCAGAGTTTGAACTAGTAATCTAAAAGATTGTGTAGAGAAATTATCTCTGATCCTTTTGAATTTCCATAATGTTTTGAATATTTTTGTTATTACTATAGGTGCCTGACTTTCAAAATATAGATATTTATCAAAACGTATACCTAGAATTGTTACTGGGATTCAATTGGGTAAGTGATTTGGTCAATTTTGAAATAAAGGTAGGAAGTAGGAGCTAGAGATGACCAAGAATTTGGTTTTATCTCTGTTCAGTTTAAATTTGAGATGTCACTATTAAAAGGATCATGTATGGTGACATCATCAGCATATATGAAGGTGTTGAATCCTAATATAACTAACTTCCTTCCTAATGGGGCCATCATGACATTGAATAAGATAGGTGAAATAGGAGAGCCCTGGGGTGCTCCACATTCTAAAGTCTATGGGGCCGAGATAGCATATGTAGTATTGGTTAACATGTCCAATACTATCTAATTTGTCCAGTTACCTTATACAGTTAAGTGCTAAACATTGGTACTTAAATAAGTGCCGAGTCCACCTCGGACTGCCCACAACATAACTGGTTTTGATTTAGGTGGTTAGACTATTCAGCAGTAGTGTATGATTAGGTGCCACTGAATATCCCCAGGTAGTCTTGCACAAAAGATTTAACTGGGCAGGAGCCTCTCCTATCCGGTTAAATTACTTTCAATATCAAGCCCTCTATATACAGTTGGTTTCTTAGACAGTTGTATTTAGCTGTTCCAATTCTGACTATCGAAGACGCAAAACAAGGGAAAATATTTAACCTGGAAAATAAGAGAACTTTCTGAGAAATATTTCAGGGAAGGAGTCATTTTGAGCAGATCAGAAAAGTTCCAATAGAGTTCTAAGAATTATCTAAAAAAGAAAACCTTTTGTAGGGCCAACTGAAAGGAACTGACTGTTTTGAAAAGACTGATTTGGACACCTGCTAATTAGGCTTGTTCTTATGATAAGTATAGGTGCTAAGATTTAAATATTACAAAGTTAAATAAAAACAGATAGCTGTGTGAATGTTCTGAGAAGCTGCTTCGTTTTTACTTTTGTTTTTTGTTTTTTTTTGCGGGGACTTTAATTATCCTTTATTTTTCTTAGGAAGCTAAAAAAAAAACACCTAAGGAAAATTATACAAGGTTATCCAAGGAAAGGGCTTAGGGCATCTTTTACTAAGGCATGCTCACGTTTTTAGCTCATGCTAAAATTGTGTGCACGGTAAATGTTAGAGACGCCCATAGGAATGCATTGGCATCTCTATTGTTTAGCATGCCCACAATTTTAGCGCGCCAAACATGTGAGCACGCCTTAGTAAAAGACCCTCTTAGTTTTCTTGTTGAGTTGTAAAGATAGGGAATAAGTTCCTGCGATCAAAGGAGAACACCCAAGAAGATCCTGAGCCCCAACATTAAAAAAAAGGCAAAGAGAGAAAGTTTTTAAAAAAGGAGAAGAGTTGGTTAGCTAAAAGACTCTAGAGAACACAGAAAAAGGAGTATGGACAGAAGGGAAGAGACAGGATAGAAAAACCCTGAATCCTAGGTTCCTAGAGGACCACAGCACCTGAAAAATAAGAGTGCAAAGAAAGAATTATTTTCTTATAGGTTAGCTAAGGCAATTTCATATTAGTAGAGTTGTTAGATAATAAAACTGTATATACTTATCTGATATATTACTTGTTTCCATTTAGTTTTGTAAACTGTATCCAGTTAGGGAATACTTACCCCACTGCCAAAAGATGCGAAGAAAAGCACAATGGACCTAACTAACTATCGCCCAGTAGCATCTATCCCATTCATAACTAAACTCATGGAGGGCATAGTGATGAAGCAACTCTCTGAATACCTAACTGAACATTCAATTCTGCACGAATCACAGTCAGGATTCCAGACAAATCACAGTACCGAAATGGTACTAGTGTCAGCAATGAACGCTTTCAAACAAGCAATTGCAACCGGCAACAACATACTCCTGTTACAATTCGACATGTCCAGCGCCTTCGACATGGTCAAACATGAAATACTACTACACATACTAGAATACTTCGGAGTAAGAGGCACAGTTCTCAAATGGTTCAAAGGATTCCTGACCACAAGATCATACCAAGTCACAATCAACATGGACACATCATCCCCATGGACACCTGAATGTGGAGTTCCCCAAGGATCCCCCCATCACCAACTCTCTTCAACCTAATGATGATACCACTAGCCAAACTCCTAGCCAATCAAAACCTCAATCCCTATATATATGCAGACGATGTCACGATTTACATCCCATTCAAGCAGGATCTAAACAAAATCACCAACGAGATCAATCAAAGCCTCCAAACCATGCTCTCCTGGGCTAATGCATTCAAACTGAAACTCAACGCAGAGAAAACACAATGTCTTGTACTAACCTCACAACACAACAAAAACACCTACTCCAAAATAACCACATCATACTATTCTCTTCCCGTCGCGCAAAACCTAAAATTTCTTGGACTGACTATCGACCGAAACCTCACACTTGATACTCATGTGAAGAACACAACGAAGAGAATGTTCCACTCAATGTGGAAACTCAAAAGAGTAAAACCTTTTTTTCCGAGACATATCTTCCGCACCCTGGTTCAGTCAATGGTAATAAGTCACCTGGACTACTGTAATGCACTATACGCCGGCTGCAAAGAACAAACAATCAAAAAACTCCAAACAGCCCAGAATACAGCCGCCAGACTCATATTTGGAAAAAATAATTATGAAAGTGCTAAACCCTTAAGAGAAAAACTCCATTGGCTCCCACTCAAAGAATGTGTTGAGTTCAAGATCTGCACGATAGTACACAAAATTATACACGTAGATGCTCCAATATACATGCTAAACCTTGTGGACCTGCCTCCCAGAAACGCTGTAAGATCATCCCACAAATATCTCAATCTGCACTTCCCCAGCTGCAAAGGACTGAAATACAAACTGACACACGCCACCACCTTCTCCTACTTGAGCACGCAGCTATGGAATGATCTACTTACAGACCTGAAAGCTATTGACGAATTAACTAACTTCCGCAAATCACTGAAAACTCATTTCTCCCAAAAGGCCTACAAGGAAAATACATAGAGGGGCATAATCGAACAGAAACGCCTATCTCCATGGGCGTTTATGTCCGAGAACGGGTCCGTGAAGGGGCGGACCGAATCGTATTTTCGAAAAAACATGGACGTTTATCTTTTTTTGAGCTGGGCGTTTTTGTTTTTCAGCGATAATGGAAACCGAAAACGCCCAGCTCAAAAACGAATAACTCCAAGACATTTATTCGTGGGAGGGGCCAGGATTCGTACTGCACCGGTCCACCTCACATGCCAGGACACCAACCGGGCACCCTAGGGGGCACTTTTACAAAAAAAAAAAAAAAGGTAAAACAGCTCCCAGGTGCATAGCACCCTTCCCTTGGGTGTTGAGCCCCCAAAATCCCCCTCAAAACCCACTGCCCACAAGTCTACACCATTACTATAGCCCTAAGGGGTGAAGGGGGGCACCTACACGTGGGTACAGTGGGTTTGGGGGGCGGTTTGGAGGGCTCCCATTTACCAGCACAAGTGTAACAGGTGGGGGGGGGGATGAGCCTGGGTCCACCTGCCTGAAGTCCACTGCTCCAGTGACCTGCATACTGCTGCCAGGGAGGTGGGTATGACATTTGAGGGTGAAAATAAAAAGTTGTTAAACGGCATATTTTGTGGTGGGAGGGGGTTCGTGACCACTGGGGGAGTCAGGGGAGGTCATCCCCGATTCCCTCCAGTGGTCATCTGGTCATTTAGGGCACTTTTTGGGGCCTTATTCGTGGAAAAACAGGGTCCAGGAAAAGTGCCCTAAATTCTCGCTAAAAACGCATATTTTTTTTCCATTATCGGCGAAAGGCGCCCATCTCTGATCGGCAGATAACCACGCCCCAGTTCCGCCTTCACCACGCCTTCGACACGCCCCCATCAACGTTGTCCGCATCCGCGACGGAGTGCAGTTGAAAACGTCCAAATTCGGCTTTTGATTATACCGCGTTATTCGTTTTTGTGAGATAAACGTCCTTCTCCCGATTTAGGTCGGAACTTGGACGTTTTTCTCGTTCGATTATAAGCAGGATAGCCTACAAACTACTTCAATAAATCACACAATTACCACAGCTCACCTCTAACTTACCTAACACTTCCCGTCTATCCTCCCCCACCCAATCTTTAAACAACAAAAATTGTACTTGTCACCCTGAAACGACTATGCTTATCTTCTATTACCAACATTCAAACTATAAGAAATGTACATGTTACCACGAAATGATTATGTCATAACCACACTCTGTAAGCCACTTTGAGCCTACAAATAGGTGGGAAAAGGTGGGATACAAATGCAATAAATAAATAAATATAGAGAAAATATAACAGTGTTAATGAAAAGTCTTGTTTCCTGTTGTCTTTTTTTTTTACACCCCCACCCCCACCACCACCACCATTTTACATTTAATTACATATACTATATTTTTAAGGTACCTTTAATTTATTCTTTCTTTAATTACCATATGGTCGATATTCAGCCTGCAGCGGTCAGCGTTCTTTTAAATGCTGATAGTCACGGGCAGAATTAGGCCCAGATATTTAGTACTGGGCCATGTCTGGGCATCAGCAGTGAATATCTGGGCCTAATTTCAGGGGCCTTGGTTGCCAAAGCTTATGCGGGCTCCAGCTGAATATTGGCCTGGACCTGTATAAACCAAAACAGGAATTTCCGTTCAATCCCCCCTTCCACACACATGCATCCCCAATAAGGTCTATATGCCCCCTCCCAAACCCTCTCAGGTAGTGCATATCCCCCTTTCATACCCCCCTAAAGGTCCACACCCCATCCCATCCTCATCCTCCACACACCAGTTAGTATAGGACACCCCCAGGGCCTACCTGACATCCCTGGTGGTCCAGTGGAGCGATGGGGCAGGACTGAAGATCACTGGCTCCTTCCCCTAGCAGCTGCCTTCACAAAATGACTGTTTGCAATCTCTAGAGTCAGCATTATGGTACTACTGAAATAAACCACGAGCCTGCTATGAGAGGTCACAGCCATTTTGTGAAGGCAGCCACTAGGGGCAGGTGTGCGTGGGCTTCGATCCTGCCTCTAAAGCTCCATTGGACCACCGGGGAGGTCAGGTAGCCCCAGAGGAGTCTTATCTGGACTGGTAGGTGAGGAGTGTGGATAGGAGGGGACCTGTGGATGGGTTGGGAGAGGTGACTATGCACCACCTCAGGGGGTTTGGGAGAGGGGCCTATGGACCACATCGGGGGAATGGGAGGAGGGATCAGAAGGAATGCAAAAAAAAATTTATGCAGATCCTGGCTGTTTTTCAATGCCAGGACCCATAAAGCTAACTGGCCTATTTAGGATAGCTTTTGAGCTGTACTAATTTGGCCAGATTAGCTACATGGGTTTAGCACAGGCAGCCAAAAGAGGTTCAGCCTACTCCTAGACTTCAACATATCACCTGAAGTCCTTCCTACCAACATATTTTCGGACCGTTTTTAGACTCTTTTCACTTTTCCTTAATATCGATTTTCTCTGTTTTTTTGATTCTATCTAATTTAATTCTAATTTAATTGTAACTGTATCTCCTCTGATTTGGCAATAGCCTATCAGTGCATTGTAAGCCACTTTGAGCCTGCAAAACTGTGGGGAAAACGTGGGGTATAAATGTACAAAAATAAATAAATAAATAAATTGCTTTGAATACTGCTGGCACTCATGTAACCTCTGGCTCCTCCCCAGTGCTGCCCCCTGTACCGCCCCTGACCTGGTCACTTTAAACATGTGCGGTCAGAGACGATATTCAGCGGCACTGCCCAGTTTAGTGTCACTGAGTATCAGCGTTTAGGCAGCCACAAGCAATTTAAGGAGCAGGATCCTCTCTTGCCACTTAAATGGCTTTGAATATTCTTAGGGGTTACTTCCACCTTTTCCCCTTAATTAATATATTCTCAGTACCTTTGTCTCTTGGAGGGTAACTCTCACCTGAGGTATCGGCCTGTTCACGAATACATAAAATAGTAAAGGGTAAGGTGAGATTATCTTCCAGAGAGGTCAAAGGTCACATAAATTGTTCTATTCCAAACCTATTAGACTGTTGCCTTATTACATACTAATCGTGGTGTCCATTCCATTTTCCAGGTAGCTTGTATGGAACTACATGCTTTTTAGGGGTGCACATCCTAAAGATTTGTTTCCTGTATCATTTATGGGGCTTGGTTTTATTTTTTCATTTTGGGAGCAATATTGTTAGTAATACACACTTTTTAGAAGAGTGCACATTTTTCTAGTAATGCACACACTGTTCATGCATGCTTAGTGAGAAAGCATGGGCATTGTTAATGGCAAACACGTTTTTCTTATCAATTTGAGTAAAAAGAATAACACAGAGGGGTCCTTTTACTAAGGTGCACTGAAAAATGGCTAGCAGTAGTGTAGGCACAGGTTTTGGGTGCGCACCAATCCATTTTTTAAGCGCACCTGTAAAACAGGACTTTTTTAACATTTTTGCCGAAAACGGACATGCAGCAAAGTCAAAATTGCCATGCATCCATTTTGGCTCTGTGACCTTACCGCCAGCCCTTGACCTAGCGGTAACTGGGCGGTAATGACTGGCACGTGTCCGATGTGCGTGCCAAAAATGAAATTACCGCATGAGCCATGCGGTAACCAAGTGGTAACTCCATTTTGGCGCACATTGGGCATGCGTACACACTTGCATGGCTTAGTAAAAGGGCCCCAAAGTGACATAGGAGATGTCACTGACCGTTCTCATGTAATTTCTAATGAATGCACATCCCTAATTCTTTCTGGCTTCCTGTAGAAAAGAAACTTCTATATGTAGTCAAAACAAAACATAAAGTAATTATTTTATAAATTACTTTCAAGCATAAAATAGCTCTTATAAAATTCCTCACACTTAAAAGTACATCCAGTGGAATTCTGGGTGGGATTTCTGCAGCCATAAAATGCTTACCTGTGGGGAAAAACACCCTTTAAATATGCCCCAGTCTAACATGGGGAATGATGTACATACTACTGAGTCCTACTGGGAGCAGGTGGAAGTGTGTTTGGGATTTATTTCAGTAGAAATACAATATCTAGGGATGGGCAGTGCAAAGATTTTCTTGTTTCACTTTTCTTGCTGTTTTCAGCATTGTTTGTTTTGGTTAGTCTTTATATATTTATTTTTTTAG
Organism: Microcaecilia unicolor; assembly: GCF_901765095.1. NCBI lineage: Eukaryota > Metazoa > Chordata > Amphibia > Gymnophiona > Siphonopidae > Microcaecilia > Microcaecilia unicolor. The sequence goes on along the minus strand of NC_044031.1, from coordinate 114,313,173 downwards.
GGGTAATGTCGTTAAGAGGATGCCCTCTTTGCAAAGAGTGTGCCATTTTTGAAAGATTGCATGCTATTTCCTGGTAGAGTGTGCATGCACGATTTCTCGTGCATGCATGATGCTTTACACGTGTTCACTATTGTCAAAGAGGTTACACTCTTTCCAAAATACTTGCACACTCTTTACAAAGAATGTGTCCTCCTTTCAAATAGTGCATTCTATTATCAGCAAATGATAAAATACGAACATGGCAATAAAGGGTACCTAAATGTAGATGCCAATTGCACACACTAATGTATAGAATAGGCACACTTACGTATGTGATTGATGTTAAATTGGTATTTATGCATGTATGTGCTTAGACACTATTTTATATAATTAGAACGCTATTCACATGGGGTGAATTCCATATATGGCACCCCATAAATTTGCTCCAAAAAAGCTCTATTCTATAAACTGCACTTAAAGTTAGGTGTGGTTTATACAATAGAGTTTATATGCAGGGGTCACATATAAATTTACGTGCTGGTATTTGCACCAACGAAAACATGGTGCAAATGCCCACACCTAAACTTACATGCTTAGCCCCCATATTCTATAATTACACCCGTAATTGAAAACCATGCCCGCAAATCCATAAGAACATAAGAATAGCCATACTGGGTCAGACCAATGGTCCATCTAGCCCAGGATCCTGTTTCCAACAGTGCAATTCAGGTCACAAATACCCAAATACTAGCAACATTCCATGCTGCCGTTCCCAGAGTAAGCAGTGGCTTCCCCAGGTCTATCTCAATAGCAGATTTTGGACTTTTCCTACAGCAACTTGTCCAAACTTTTTTAAAATCCAGATATGCTAACTGCTGTCAATACATCCTCCAGCAAAGAGTTAACTATTTGTTGAGTGAAAAAATATTTCCTCCTATGTGTTTTAAAAGTATTTCCATGTAACTTCATTGACTGTCCCCTGGTCGTTGTACTTTTTGAAACACTCATGACCCTCCCATTTCTGTGCCTCCTTTTTTGGGCCATGCATAAAGTTTAGGCATGGATGTTGAGCCTAAATTTACACACATAAATCTTTTTTTTTTACTTCACTGTTATTCCGCAAACACCTGATAAGTTCTACATGGATTACATTTAACAAGAGTCTGGACTATGCTGCTAGGAGTTACAATTACATAAGAACATAAGAGTAGCCATACTGGGTCAGACCAATGGTCCATCTAGCCCAGTTTCCTGTTTCCAACAGTGGCCAAGTCAGGTCACAAGAACCTGGCAGAAACCCAAATTGTTGCACCATTCCATGCTAAAAATCCCAGGGCAAGCAGTTGCTTCCCCACGTCTGTCTCAATAGCAGACTATGGACTTTTCCTCCTGGAACTTATCCAATCCTCTTTTAAACCCATATACGCTAAGCTCCATTACTACATCCTCTGGCAACAAGTTCCAGAGCTTAACTATTCGTTGAGTGAAAAATATTTTGTCCAATTTGTTTTAAAATTATTTCCATGTAACTTCCTTTAGTGTCCTTAGTCTTTGTACTTTTAGAATGAGTAAAAAATCAGTTTACTTCTACTTGTTCTACACCACTCAGAATTTTGTAGACCTCAATCATATCTCCCCTGATCTGTCTGCTTTCCAAGCTGAAGAGCCCTAACCTTTTTAGCCCTTCCTTATATGAGAAGAGTTCCATCCCCTTTATCATTTTGGTTGCTCTTCTTTGAACCTTTTCTAATTCTGCTATATCTTTTTTGAGATACGGCAACCAGAACTGAATGCAATACTCAAGGTTCGGTTGCACCATGGAGCGATACAGAGGCATTATAGTATTTTCAGTCTTATTCAACATCCCTTTCCTAATTATTCCTATCACACACACTGAGCAGAAAAGTTCAGCGTATTATGTACAACAATACCTATATCTTTTTCTTGAGTGCTGACCCCCAAGCTGGACCCTAGCATCAGGTAACTATGATTCGGATTATTCTTTCCAATGTGCAAAACCTTGTATTTGTCCACATTAAATTTCATCTGCCATTTGAATTCTCAGTCTTTCCAATTTCCTAAGGTCTCCCTGCAATATTTCACAGCCCGCACGTGTTTTAACAACCTTGAATAGTTTTGTGTCATCTGCAAATTTAATCACCTCACTCATTGTTCCGATTTCCATATCATTTAAAAATATGATAAGTCTATGTGTTAGTTTAGCCACATGGAAGGAAAATATCAGACGTTCATACATGATGATGTTAACTTTTCTTCTTCCTTAAGTTTTGAATAAAAATGATTGAAACATAAGAATATGATAAGTAGCACCGGTGCCGTACAATATCTTTAAAAATAATTGTACATAATTTATAATGAGCATGGGCCTCTACTGGAAGCCAATGTAGTTTTGACAACGGGGTCATCAATTCAAACTTGCACTCTGAAAAGATCAACCTGTCCAGTTCTGGTAAGAGTTTCGATTATGTTGCAGAGTTCAGTAGTTTAGGTTGGTTCATTCTGGTATGCCATTGTGAACAGGTTGGTTTTTAACGATTTCCAGAAGTTTCTTAGGTCGAGCATTGTTTTCATGACATTTGGAAGTGCATTCCATAGTTGCGTGCTTTTATAAGAGAAGCTGAATGCCTATGTTGTTTTATATTTTATTCCTTTGCAGCTTGGGAAGTGGAGATTTAGGTATGTGCGTGCTGATCTTTTTGTGTTCCTGGTTGGGAGGTCTATAAGGTCTGCCATGTAGGCTGGGGCCTCGCCGTGAATAATTTTATGAAACAGGGTGCAGATTTTAAAGGTAATCAATAGAAATAAAACAAAATAAAACATGGAAAAGAAAATAAGATGATACCTTTTTTATTGGACATAACTTAATACATTTCTTGATTAGCTTTCCAAGGTTGCCCTTCATCAGATCGGAAATAAGCAAATGTTGGTAGATGACATTATATATAAGTGAAACATCAAAGCATTTCAGTGACAGTCTAACAGGATGAGGGTGGATAGGTGAGAGACAGGAAGAGTCTGTATACTGTCTGATATAATAATTTTCATTATGGCTTTTTTTTTGTCTGTGTTTTTTCTCAAGATGTTCCAGTGGATTTGATCGTCACCGGCAAGACTGGATAGACAGCGGATGCCCTGAAGAGGTATGAAAGTGCTTTACACAAAATAGAGCCAACCATAAAAATAGATTGTGATGCTGATTATTTCCTTAGAAATATCAAAGAAGGATTTCAAGTCCAATTATATTAGGAAAATGCTCTTGGGAACTGAAAAAAAATAATGCTAAAACTGTGCAGTGCTGATATTGTATGAACACTGTTGTGCTTTTGAAGTTAGAATTATTAACATAGATTTAAAGGGGTACAAAATGAACTTTTTAATCTAGCGGTTCTTGGTTCTATGAATACTCATACATAGGGTAATTTTACAAGGAGCCACTTAGTTATAGGCACCAAGAAAGCATGTAATTGACAGTATTTTAATCATTTACATATGTAAGTGTCCAATTACATGTGCAAATGATCTCATAGAATACCAACTAGTGTAAATGCATGCATGATTCTTGCATGGCACATACTTTCACTGTAGGCACACACATCAGCAGGGTTTGGGTGGAGCATGGGTGGTAAAAGCAAGTATGCACATTGTTTAGGAAATATGATAATTTATGTGTGCACTTGCAAAATGTAAGCATGGGCATTTACATAGCTCTAGGACTGGTGTAACTGATTGTGCCATAAATTAAGGCAAATTATTAGTCATCTGTGCAAAGAACATAAGTGTTACCTTACTGGGACAGACCGAAGGTCCATCAAGCCCAGCATCATGTTTCCATCAGTGGCCAATCCAAGTTACAAGTACCTGACAAGATCCCAAAATATACATTTTATGCTGCTTATCCTAGAAATAGGCAGTGGATTTTCCCCAAGTTCATCTTAATAATGGCTTATGAACTTTTCTTTTAGGAAGCTAGCAAGACCTTTTTAAAACCCCGCTAAGCTAACTGCTTTTACTACATTCTCTGGCAACGAATTCCAGAGTTTAATTACACATTGAGTGAAGACATATTTTATAAAGAAGGTAGGCACCTATTTTTTAATAGAACAGGTTTCAAATAGGTTTTTTTCAATGGCACTTTTAATAGGGCCATTGTAAAATTACTGTTAATTGAGCTAAAAGAGGCTGAAGTAGAATTATAATAGAATAGATGTAGTAGGCTCAGAATTTTCAGTTTTAGGGATTCTGGTAAATGCTTTTTCTGTAATCTAGTCTCATTGTTTTACTATTTGTATTCAAATATAACATGAGAATTAAAGTTATGCGAAACTGAAAAGCACATAAAAGCTTTCATTCTCTTTATTAGTTTTCAGAATGGGTTTTCAAATGAGATGATTCTCTACTTAATCAGAAAATAACTGCAGGATAACTACAGGAAGATACACTTATTACAAATTGCTTGAAAGCTTCATGGCAACATGCTCCCTCAGAAGATTTATAAGATATTATTTATTCTGTATAGCTATTTTGTCCAAACAGGATCACTAGACCCTCCACCCTCTAATTCTATAATCTTTTGCACCCATTTTCCATGTGGACAAGTTATAGATTACTACCAGTAATAAATTAGGTGCTGATTGGCATTAACAATCAATAATTGGCTATAATTGGAGTTAATTAGTGCTAATTGGCACTAATTTTCAGTAACATGTGTAAGAGCCCTTAGTCAGTATTCTATAACCTTAGTGCTTAGGTACTTTAGCGCACAACTGCTAGGGGGTAGGGATATGTTAGGGGCATGACTAGCACTTATGCACTAACCCACAAATTCAATATATGGCACTTAAAGTTGTGCATGCTAGTTTGTGCGCACAACTTAATTGGACAACAAGCTGATCAGTGCTGATAATTAGCAATTAAACAATTATTGACAATAATTAAGATTTTGGCACATATCCATTTCTATAATGGAATGCGCCTAAATCTTATCGTGTATACTTTGGGGACATGTATAGGGGCGTTCCTGGGGGCGTTCCCAGATTTTATGCATGTTGATATAGAATTTCACCTTATTTAAGCACCAATATTTAGACCTGCTTATAGCAGGGCTAATTGCGGCCACATACAGTTAGGCACAGCTTAGTGCTAAGCATGATTCTTTAAAGGGCTCATACTCTATAGAATCACACTAAGGGTGTTTCGTTTTCAGCACCAATTTTTAGGCGCAACTTATAGAATTTACCCCTCAGGTTATAGAACACTGTCATCTTCACCAGCCATTGAGCTAGTGTACAATCTCACGACTAAAGGCAGGTGTGTAACTGCAGATTTACGCTCTTATTCTATAAACAGCAATTATGCTTGCAATTGCCATTATAGCATTTGCACTTATGGCATATACTTCAAGAATTAGATTCTATATATCATGCCTAAAAATTTGATGCCAAAATTAAATTTGCCTAAGTGCATTCTATAAAGAACGTCTTAGTTTAGGCATAGAATAAGTCTAAATTTTCACTTGGTTTATAAAATACACAGATCACCCATAAGCATGACTAAAAGGCTCTTCAGCTTAGAGAAAAGATGGCTGAGGGGAGATATAATAGAGGTCTATAAAATAATGAGTGGAGTTGAACGGGTAGATGTGAAGCCTCTGTTCACGCTTTCCAAAAATACTAGGACTAGGGGGCATGCGATGAAGCTACAATGTAGTAAATTTAAAACGAATCAGAGAAATTTTTCTTCACTCAACGTGTAATTAAACTCTGGAATTCGTTGCCAGAGAATGTGGTAAAGGCGGTTAGCTTAGAGGAGTTTAAAAAAGGTTTGGACGGCTTCCTAAAGGAAAAGTCCATAGACCGTTATTAAATGGACTTGGGGAAAATCCACTATTTCTGGGATAAGCAGTATAAAAAGCTTTGTAAATTTTGGGAATCTTGCCGGGTATTTGTGACCTGGATTGGCCACTGTTGGAAACAGGATGCTGGGCTTGATGGACCTTTGGTCTTTCCCAGGATGGCAATACTTATGTACTTATGTAAATTTAGTCACATGCAGTTACACCAAGTAAAACCTAGACCGGGTGTATTCTATAACGATGCACATAGATTTTAGAAACGCCCATGACCTACCCATTCCATGCCTATGGCCATGCCCCCTTTTCAACTATGTGACTTAGAATTTACTCGCACCACGTTATAGAACACGCCGAGACAGTTCTGCATGTAAATTCTAATTAATGCCAATTAGTGTCAATAATTGCTTGTTAATTGGCAATTATCAGCGTTGATTGGATTGTTAACCAGTTAGGTTAGGCGCATTATTATGGAATATGCTTCAATTTCCACGCAGAAATCCCAGCATGATATATAAAATCTGGGGATAAGTGCCTAACTTTATGGGACTGTTTGAGAATTACCCCCAAGTGGTAAGTCATAAATACCTGAGCCAGTTATATTGCCTGGCAGCACATTTCTGGTACATTCGCTACATAGAAGCATTCCTAAAGGATGGACACTATTATTGCCTTGTTGCTTATAGTTTCATGCAAACATTTAGGTGTTCTTTGTCAGACTGGTACAAACTCTACATGATATAAAGTTAAACTCCAAACAATACAATACTGCAATTCAGCAGGGCAAGTAAACTTGGATCTCAATACACAGAGAGGGGCACTTTCGAAAAAAATGTTCAAGTCAGAATTAGGAAGTCCATCTCCTAGCCATTTTCTAACAGGAAAAAATGTTGTGATTTCCTGTTTGAAAATATGTGAGAAGGCCATTCTTGTGCTGAAAATATCCAAAACGAACAGCCACTTTCCAAAATGAAATGTCCAAAATATGAATGCCAAAGAACAGGCACCAAAACATCTGTCTGGCATCATTTGTACAAAAATGGCCCACAGACGTCCCTGCAGAGCAGAGAGGCAGTCTAGTGGTCACTTCAGTGGACTTTAAAAACAGGACCTAGGTACGAATTCCACCTTAATTCCTTTATATATTATTATGAGCTATCCAGGAACAGAGAAAAACGTACTGTATCTAAAGGTACATCTCTACGCTAGCCATCATGCTTGCAGATGTCTTATAAATTCAGGTACAGTAGATATCAATATTCCAGGAGGGCTGTACATTTGTACAAATGTGTACATTTTATTTGTACAGATATAAAAGAATTAAAAGTGGAAGTCACACCTGGGTCCCATTGTTCAAAGTCCACTGCACCGACCAGTAGGCTTGCTTGCTGGTCTATTAGGCATGGCCATAATACCTGAACCTGTCGTAGAGCCTAGTATCCACTGTCAGTTTCACTTCTTAAGGGTAGTGTGAGGGGGTCAGTAACCACTGGGTGATTAAGGAGGGTCATGCCTCCAGTGGTCAGCTGCTCAATCAGGGCACCTTTTTGAATCTGAATGTGACTGAAACAGGTCTAGATTTAAAAAAAATTTTAAAAATCCTCTTTTTTTTTTTTTTGCTCTGGGCATTTCTTCCCATTCTGTTATCACTGATTCCTCGCCAAACAGGACTATTACACCCAATTGACTAATTCCCTCAGCTCTAACCCTCGTCGTCTCTTCGCCACTCTCAACTCCCTCCTCCCACCACCCACCCCCTCACTCTCTCCCCAATCTCTGGCTGACTACTTCCGCGACAAGGTCCAGAAGATCAACCTCGAATTCACCACCAAACCTTCTCCTCCTCTCCATCCTATAACCCACTCCCTCAACCAACCAACCCAGGCCTCCTTCTCCTCTTTTCCTGATATCACCAAAGAGGAAACCGCCCAGCTTCTCTCCTCCTCGAAATGCACCACCTGTTCCTCAGATCCCCATCCCCACCAACTTACTTAACACCATCTCTCCTACTATCACCCCCCCCCCCCCCCCCCCATCTGTCATATCCTCAACCTCTCTCTCTCCACTGCAACTGTCCCGGACACCTTCAAGCATGCTGTAGTCACACCACTCCTCAAAAAACCATCACTTGACCCTACCTGTCCCTCCAACTACTGCCCCATTTCCCTCCTACCCTTCCTCTCCAAGATACTTGAACGCGCCGTTCACAGCCGTTGCCTTGATTTTCTCTCCTCTCATGCCACCTCGATCCACTTCAATCCAGCTTTCGCCCCCTACACACGACAGAAACGACACTATCTAAAGTCTGCAATGACCTGTTCCTCGCCAAATCCAAAGGTCACTACTCCATCCTCATCCTCCTCGACCTATCCGCCGCTTTTGACACTGTCAATCACAACTTACTTCTTGATACACTGTCCTCTTTTGGTTCCAGGGCTCTGTCCTCTCCTGGTTCTCCTCTTATCTCTCCCATCGTACCTTCAGAGTACACTCTCATGGTTCGTCTTCCACCCCTATCCCGCTATCTGTTGGAATTCAGGGATCTGTCCTTGGACCCCTTCTTTTTTCAATCTACACCTCTTCCCTGGGCTCCCTGATCTCATCTCATGGTTTCCACTAACATCTTTATGCTGATGACACCCAGCTTTATCTCTCCACACCAGACATCACTGCGGAAACCCAGGCCAAAGTATCAGCCTGCTTATCCGACATTGCTGCCTGGATGTCCAACCGCCACCTGAAACTGAACATGGCCAAGACCGAACTTATTGTCTTCCCACCCAAACCCACTTCTCCTCTCCCTCCACTCTCTATCTCAGTTGATAACACCCTCATCGTCCCCGTCTCTTCTGCCCGCAACCTCGGTGTCATCTTCGACTCCTCCCTCTCCTTCTCTGCGCATATCCAGCAGATAGCCAAGACCTGTCGCTTCTTCCTCTATAACATTAGCAAAATTCGCCCTTTCCTCTCTGAGCACACCACTCGAACTCTCATCCACTCTCTCATTACCTCTCACCTTGACTACTGCAACCTACTCCTCACTGGCCTCCCACTTAGCCATCTATCCCCCCTTCAGTCCGTTCAGAACTCTGCTGCACGTCTTTTCTTCTGCCTCGACCGATATACTCATATCACCCCTCTCCTCAAGTCACTTCACTGGCTTCCAATCAGGTACCGCATTCAGTTCAAGCTTCTCCTACTAACCTACAAATGCACTCAATCTGCAGCCCCTCCTTACCTCTCTACCCTCATCTCCCCTTACGTTCCTACCCGTAACCTCCGCTCTCAAGACAAATCCCTCCTTTCAGTACCCTTCTCCACCACCGCCAACTCCAGGCTCCGCCCTTTCTGCCTCACCTCACCCCATGCTTGGAACAAACTCCCTGAGCCCATACGCCAGGCCCCCTCCCTGCCTATCTTCAAATCATTGCTCAAAGCCCACCTCTTCAATGTCGCCTTCGGCACCTAACCACTACACCTCTACTCAGGAAATCTAGACTGCCCCAACTTGACATTTCGTCCATTAGATTGTAAGCTCCTTCGAGCAGGGACCGTCCTTCTTTGTTAATTTGTACAGCGCTGCGTAACCCTAGTAGCGCTCTAGAAATGTTAAGTAGTAGTAGTAGTAGTAGAAGATGTCCTCATTTTTGGCCAGCCCTAGTCCTACCCAAAACATGCCTCCAACACACTCCCCAATGCTATTTGGACAGACATCAGTATAAAATGTCCACATTTTGCCTTTCGAAAATCGAGATTAGGACATTTTCAGCAGATGGACTTTTTTATGGCCATTTTGACACATCCATTTGCTTTGAAAATGAGTTCCATAAACACTTCCCCCCCTTTCTTTCTATTATTGGATTTACTATGAAAGCTATGAAAGTTAAAATCTTCTTGTAAAGATACTTTTGGGATCTTCCTACAGTTACCTGTAGATAATGATATCTTATCTGCATTTGCTATACCGCCTTTCATTGCATGCACAACAGGACAATTTCCAATATTAATAATTTATGTTTAAACTGTTTTATTAACAATTCTCACAATACAAAGTGATGTAGAATATGCATATAGCATTGTTTGATATATAAAACAGCATTTTTACAACATATTCAACTTCGCCAAACACTTTTCATCCCCAATTTTTTCCCCCCCTTCCCCCTCCCCTCTTGATAATTCCTTGTCCCATGCTAACATTAGGTTTTGAGTGGCTCTTGTTCCTAATATCATACTCTTGAATACTTCATTAGGTAAAATAGTGCTTATCACAAAATATCAGTAACTAAACATCAAAGCTCTAGATCACTGCCAAGCTTAGCCACAATATTAATAATTTAAAAAACAGGACAGTACATAAACACCAACTTAACAATATGTAAAAGCACAAATGGGGAACACAGGACTTATAATAGCCTGGCACAGAGCGTATAAAAGTACATGGTATCATCTTCTTTTCTTTTCTCTGTTTTGTTTTAATTCTGTTTATTACTTTTAAAGTGGACTAACATGGCTACCACACCACTTTACACAAGATAGAATACACAAATCAAAATTGAAACATCCAGGTCAGGACGTATCAAATTCTGGTAGCATTATAGAAAAAGATTTGCCAATATAGAACCTTTTTTAAAATGTGCATGCAGTAATGCATATGTGTGCACCGGTTGTGTACAATGGGAGCAACTGTTCTTTATTTGTTTATTTCTAGACCTCAACGGAGGCAACACGGCAACATACACCTCCTAAGTATCAGCACTTACAAATATAAATTGGTATTTCACAAATTAGATGTGCAAGTGCTAACACATGGAGGGACATAATTGAACGGGGCGCCCAAGCTTTCTTGGGGCTGTCCTCGCAGAACAGCCCCGTGAAGGGGTGGGGAAACCCATATTATCAAAACAAGATGGACGTCCATCTTTTGTTTCGATAATACGGTCGGGGACGCCCAAATATCAACATTTAGGTCGTCCTTAGAGATGGTCGTCCCCGGTTTTCAGCGATAATGAAAACCGAGGACACCCATCTCAGAAACGACCAAATCTAAGCCATTTGGTCGTGGGAGGAGCCAGCATTCGTAGTGCACTGGTCCCCCTGACATGCCAGAACACCAACCCTTGTAGGGGGCACTACAGTGGACTTCAGAAATTGCTTCCAGGTGCACAGCTCCCTTACCTTGAGTGCTGATCCCCCCAACACCCCCAAGCCACTCCCCACAACTGTACACCACTACCATAGCCCTAAGGGGTGAAGGGGGGCACCTACATCTGGTGGGGCCATGGAGGCATGGGCCCCCGCAGATTTAGCCCTGGCCTCCCTGCTTTCACCCCCCCCCCTGCCGCCACCAACCCTCCCTCGCCGCCACCAACCTTCCCCCGCCGCTACCAACCCTCCCCGCTGCTGCCTTCAGGTACCTTTGCTGGCTGGGGTCCCCAACCCCCGCCAGCTGAAGTCCTCTTCAGCACCGGTCTCCGGCGGGTTGCTAATCTGGATTCTGTTTCTGTGAGTCCTGATGTCCTGCACATGCAGGACGTCAGGACTCACAGAAACAGAATCCAGATCAGCACACATGCCAGACTTGGAGACAGGCGCTGAGGGGGACTTTGGCTGGCGGGGGTTGGGAACCCTCGCCAGCAAAGTACCTGGCGGTGGCGGGGGAGGATTGGTGATGGCAGGAGGGGGGGTCAAAAGGGATGGGGGGGTCAGCAGTGCGGGGGGGGGGGGGGTTGGTGGCACTGCGGGGGATAAAATGTGCCCCCTCACCTTGGGCTCTAGTACCCTCTCCCGCTGAAGTCTGGCTACACCCCTGGCATGCACTAATTTGAGCAAGTATGAAGGCTCATACATGCATTCACACTCTTTCCAAATAATGTGCACTGTTTGTAAAGAGTCATGTTTAACTACCTATATGTGGTTGGCATAATGGGAAATTGCCAACCGATGCTTAAGCGGACCATAACATGCACAGAGTGACAGGTTGAGCAGACTGAATAGACAGGGCAGGTCTTTATCTGCCATCATTTACTCTCCTGTTTACTAAGCTGCGCTAGTGACTGCTGCGCGGCAATGCCAACATAGCCCATTCACTTTGAATGGGCTGTGTTGGCATTAGAGTATGGCAGCTGCTGGCAAGGCTTAGTAAACAGAGAGGTTACTGTGGTACGCTCTTCGTGAATAGTGTGCGCTACTTGCAAACAGTGTGCACGATTATCAGCAAATGGTAAGACACAAAGGAGGAGATTGTATGTCGCCTAAAATATCGCCGCTGAAATCAGTGGCCGCTAAGTGTAGTCTATAATCGGTGCCTAGATTTAGGTGCCGATGATAGAATACGCTTAGTTGATATCTCAGCGCCTAAAACTACACACATCCATTTATACCAACCAAACTGTGGCATAAACCCGGTGCATAAATTTACATGCACTGGGCCATATTCTATAACTACGCATGTAAATTTCAGAATGCCTACAAAATGCCCACTTCCCCACCTATAACCACGTCCATTTTCGCCTGCAGGCTTTAAAAGTTCGGCGCACTTCGTTACACAACACACTTAGCAATTTGTGCACAAATATGTTTGATGCTGCTTTTAATTCCTAACTTGTCACCTGCTCGTAACCTTTATCTTGTCTTCCTCTCTTCAATAGTCCCTTTCCCCATATGTCCTATCTATCTGTCCTACCCTTATCCCTTATTTGTCCTGTCTGTCTGTCTGTCCTGATTTAGATTGTAAGCTCTTTTGAGCAGGGACTGTCTTTTCTTCATGTTAAATTGTGAAGCGCTGCGTACGACTGGTAGCGCTATAGAAATGATTTATAGTAGTAGTAGTAGTAGTAATATATTCTAATCAGTGCCAGTTATCAACGCTGATTAACTTGTTAAGCCAATTAAGTTACGCGTGTTATAGAATCTGCACTGATTTTGGTATGGATATCTAGGTGCACTATATAGAATCTGGGGGAAACTGTGTTATTTCTGCTCATTTTTATCTGGCAACAGCTCATCCCTGTGAAAAACAGGACAGAAAGGTGAGGCCTTATGCGAAAAGTACATTTGTTTAGTGGCAGGAGTAGAACAATCAGAGCTTAAGAAATAAAACATAGGAGATAGTAAGGCAGTAAAGATCTGAAACTCTGTTTTGTAGCTAAATTCTCATTTTCTTACACAATGGGATTTGTACTTCTTTGGTTAGCTTCTTAGTGGATAAAGATAATTTGACCACCCTTATTGATGTTTTCTTACTCAGACCATAGCATCAGAAAAAGGTCAAAAAAATCAGTATGTGGGAAATAAAAGAAACCTAGTCTCAATCGGGGGGATTTGCACTTCATTGTTTTTCATTTAGAGAGGTTTTTCAGACACAGCTGTATTTAATTTCCACTGCATTCACATCTCAAGGATCAGGCTGCACAGTCCAGTTATCAATTATTTTGAAAGGAGAAGGAGAATGGAGACGTGTGCATCAATTTAAAGCAGGTTTGTTATACGGTTTAATGAAACCGCAAAAGTTTCTGCAGATTTCTTGGATCAGTTGCACAAAGCCAAGGAACTTCCCCCTAAGCAAGAGCCTACAGAAACCCCCATGTGTGGTGAAGATTCCATTCTAGCTGTGAAGATCTGAAGTAATTAAGCCATGACTGAAATATATTTCTTCTATTCAAGAGCTTTTCAAAATGTTAATACGTGATTTTCAATGTATTTGTTGGCAAATCCATAAATTCGTATCTTACAATTCTTGATGTAGAGAATGGAAAAGGTAACATATACAGTACTAGTCTAAAATGTTCTGGTCAAGTAATAACCATTCTCTGACAATACTAAGCTTTATATTTGAGATAGTGGGTTTTTTAAGCTCTTTAAGTAGTTCCCATACAATTCTTTTTTTGGATTCAGATCATGCCTTTTTTGTCAGAAAGAGTACAAAGTGAATTACATTCAGGTAAGAGAGGTTATTTTCCTGTCCCAGGAGAGCTTACAATCGAAGGGCCTCTTTTATCCCGGTGCGGTAATGCTGACAAAGCCCATTCACTTTGAATGGGTTGTGTCTTCATTGTCACATGGGAACCGCTAGAGAGGCTTGATAAAAGAGACTCTAAGTTTGCACCTGAGAGAATAGGGTTAAGTGACCTTCCCAAGATCACAAGGATTGGTGGTGAGATTTATTTATTTATTTATTTTATTTTGAAAATCTATACCCCCACTTAAACCTAAGTGGTTCACAATAAAAACATACCAATAAAAACTGACATGCCAGGACACCAACTGCTAAGAGTACCAGAGTATGCCTCCCTCAAAAAAAAGGCTTCCACAAAGAGCACATTTGATATCCTGGCTTTTCTCTTAGCACACTCCTCTAACCATTAGGCTACTCCGTCTGTCTAGTGAACGTTTGCAAAAAACCTTATGTGAATGTCTAATTTTTTCTTCTGTATGTTTTGTCATTTATGATGTCATACACAGTATGGACCAGTAAGATTCAGGGGCCCTTTTACTAAAGGGTTGCCTCGCTGCAACCTGGAACTACTGCCAGCCCGATATGCCTTAAGCGCATGCCATTTCTGGCTCTATGGAAAATAATTCCGTCATTTCTAGAGCGGCACTAACCCAGTGGTAATCAGGCAGCGGTGTGCGCTGCTGGGTTACTGCGGGAGCCCTTCCTGCCACCTCAATGGGTGGTGGTACTTGCTCCCCCCTGCATGGCCACACCGTAAGAATAATCTTATTGCCTAGCCATGTCTTTTTTAGTGGCTTTTTACCTGCTGTGGTAAAAAGGGGCACTGGTGCGTGGCAAAAACATCTCCCGCCGCTACCACAGGGCCCTCATTACCACAGCTTGGTAAAAGGACCCCTCAGTGTCTCTGAAGTAGCTCATCACTTCACAATATGGCTACTCTGAGTTTGCAAGAGAAATGAGAAAAATAACATTCTTTTTTTTTTTAAATTATTTTAATTGCTGCAAGGTGAGCATTATTTTGTACACTTTTGAAATATTACACAGTATACAGCAGGCATAGATTTCCTATTTTATAGTTGTGCTTACATTTTGGGTGTCCAGTTCATGTGTGCTCTGTGCATTTTATTAGTTCTATACAAACTATCATCACTGAAGACTGATTTGGGTGGATATTTCTCTACAGCTAAAAGAGCTGGCTTGTGAGAAGCCCACGGAGACAACTGAGACATTACCTCATGCTACAGTACCCTTACAAGCAACTACCACAAGATTCAGAGTTTTAACCACCACCAAAGGAGTTAAAACATCACAGCTTCCAACCAGCCTGCCAACAGAAGGTAGGTTACTAGCAACAGCTTTGGAGGCCTTTTTACCAAGCTGCAGTAAGCACTAACATGCACTTATTGCAGAAAAAACTCGCTTTCCTTGGGGTGCACCGAGGTACCCCGTGGTCATTTTTGTTTGTGCACATGCTATCCCCATGCTAAAATATAAAATGTATTTTTTAGTGCTGGGGGAGGGTCTGGGGTAGAGAATAGGTGTGTTCAGTGCTAATCAGTCAGCATAGCTACATTTCCACATGCTAACCGATTAGCACATGCTTAGCATGTGAGCCCTTACCACCTACATAATGGATAGCGGTAAGGGCTCGCGTGCTAATGGGAAAATTAGTGTGTGGTCATTAATAGTGAAAATAGAAACGTTGGTCATTTTGCGTCGGCAATAAAAATGTCCTTAGCATACGGGAATGACCCGGGTGAGAGCGCCCTAAGACCACTTTTTACCACAGTTTGGTGAAAGGGCCCTTGGATTTCTTGTGACATAAAAATGAGCCCATCCAAAATCCATGCTCCATATGTTATGAGTTAGACTTGGCACCATGAGGTAGATGCCAAAATGGGCTACGCTTAGTACCACTTCTGTAATGGTACCTAGGTGCACCTAAGCCTCTGCAGAATACTAGCGCAGAATCACATTAGCATGCTGAAATTTAGGCGCACCCAATTATGGCAAGTCAATGGCTGGTGTAAGTTGGTGTGTCTAAGTTCGCCATAGAGTGCACACAACTGATAATAATCTATAAGTTGTGTGTGTTGCTTGGTGCCATACCCATAGCCTACCCTTGCTCCACCCACATGTACACCCATCTTGCAGTTACACACTAACCCCCGAATTCAATTCAATTCTTGTATACCACTAATATTCCTTTTCCAGGGTTCAGTGCGGTTTATATTCTAGGTGAGACAAAAGCAGATGGTGTTAATGTAAGGTATGAGAAACATTAGAGATCATTGGTGTAATGCATGAGACTAAAAACATTAAAGGAAAGGATAATGGATGATACTAGGAAGAAGTCATGATGGATTATTATGAAGCAGTCTTTGGGAAGAGAAAGGTTTTTAGCCTCTTGCTGAAGTTGAGGTAGCTGTTCTCTGTTCTGATAGGAATAGGTCGAGAGTTCCATATTTTGATTCCAAGTATGGGGAATAGAGAGCTGAAAATCTTCTGATTTCGAATTGTCTTTTGAAATGGTGCTTGCATTAGTTGTTGTTTCAGTTTGTTAGACTGGACCATATACAGCGAAGCAGTCTTAGTCAGCAGTTCAGAGGTGAAGCCCTGTAAGAGTTGAAAAACTAAACAAGCAGTTTTGAACCTGAGTCTTTCTGCTATGGGAAGCCAGTGCAGTTTGTTTAGATGAGTTGAAACACTAGTATAGCTATTCAATCTATACATTAGTCTTGCAGCTGTATTCTGGTGATTTGCAATTTTTTCTGATATTGGCACTTAATACAAAGAAATAGAACATTACAGTAATCCAAGTGAGGTAGGACTAACATTTGGACTAGTAGTGCGAAGGCTTTTTGGTCGAAAAATGGTCTGATTAGATGTAGCTGTCTCATTTTGAATAGTGTTTTCTTCCATAGCTGATTAATATGGGAAGAGAAGGGGAGTGAAGAATCAGGCAAGACCCCTAATATTCTGGTTTCAGATTCGACTGTAAAGCATTGACTATTGGACAAAGATATTGATGATGGAACCTCAAGTCTCTGATTTCAGAACCACAGGACCTTGTTTTTTGGTGCATTCAGTTTCAGTTTATTGGTCAGGGACCAGGTGCTAACAACAGTCATACCATTCACTACAGACTGAGTTGGATCTTTGTTTGTTGCTGTTACTGGTAAGAAAATCAGGATGTCATATGCAAAGGATAATAGTAGTTCATTAGGTCCCAGGTGAATTGAGGCAAGAGATGACATACTACTACTACTACTACTACTACAAATCATTTCTATAGCGCTAGATCATTGAAAGGGGAGATCCCTGCAGGATCCCGCAGTTAGTAATCTAGTAGTTGGAAAGTTGGTTGTTTTGCATGACAGAATAGCTTTGATTTGAAAGGAATTCACTGAACCATTTGAGCACAGTCCCTGTTATTCCTATCTGATCCAGGTGTTCGAGTAGTATTTTGTAGCAAAGTCGTTAAAAATTGCACGTGCAAATTTAGGCACTTGCCCAATTCGTGTGTGCAATTTAATTGATTAATGAACTAATTAATGCCAATAATTGGCTAGTTAAGCAATTATTGGCACTAATTAGATTTAATTAAAATATATGCATGTAAATGTAGGCTTGGGATCCACACCTACATTTTATGCGCAAGTTCCAAAAGGGGACGCTGAAATGAGAGGATCATGGGCAGAACAGGGGCAGTCCTAAAATTGAAGTGGGTAAATATAGATTAATGGGGATAGGCACCTAACTTGAGCGTGAAGATTTGTACCATGTTCCAGCTAGTGCAAATGGCCGTGCCTACAGTTAGGCTCGATTCCCAGGCATAAGCGCTATTCTATAAACTGCACCTATCTTTAAGCGCAGTTTATAGATTAGTGCTTTTTTTCAGTGATGATTTTGTGGACATCATATATAGAATTGACCCCTAAACAACTTTAGCATATAGATTATACAATAGCGTCCAGCACTTATGCATTTAACTGTCAATTATTGGTGCCACTGACCAGCGTGAGTACTATAATACAGTAACATATGTATGCACATATCACTTAGCATTAGGCACCAAGTTAAAGAATGAGGGGGCCTCTTCCATGCTCAGCTGCTTGGTTTCTGTCTGAAATTTTTTTTTTTTTTTTGGAAGCTCAGTTTTATTAAGACTCCATAGGCAGTATATATAAACAAATAGAAATGCCATGATAACAAAGGAACGAATAGCAACATCGAGGGAAACTACAACAAGGTAAGAAAGAGAGGAGTTAACAACGACAATAACAGAAACAGCTAGATTCCATTTTTGTTATATGTTTTACCCCTACAAAAAATACAAAAAAGATACCCCCCCACCAACACACACACACAAAAGAAGAAATCAGCTTTCACGTATTAAGTAGTCTGCTGTGGGTAACATGTATAAGAGAAAAAGCTTCCCATATATGACAAAAGGCCTGATTGGGCACAGTATCTAACCCCCGCCCTGTTTACTAAGCCGCGCGGCAATGCCGACACATTGTGTGTCAACATTAGCACACGGCAGCCACTAGCGCAGCTTAACAAACAGGGAGGTCAATTAGGAAACAACATCAACATATGAGAATGAAATGTAAGCTGCATCTGCTTCATACCTATTGTTGGTATGTGTTGCCAAGGGTATCGATAATCCGTTTTCACTATGCACCTTAGTCTTGTAGGTGGGTGTGCCACAAGATTGTGGCTACTTTTATGTGATCTGCACGTAGGCATTCCCAGGTCCAGAGTTTAGGCAGAGTTACAATGTGTGCATACGTTTATAAAATGCATATTTATTAATTGATAAAAATGTATATATCACTCGATCCACCATTCACAATGGTTTACATCAAAATATGTAGAAAGCAATAATAACTTCATAACCAATAACACAAAATACAATCTTAAAACTCATGTAAGCATTTAGCATGCATGCACATATTTACACTTGCTTTGAAGCTGTCATAAATTTGTGTGCTACTGTGGATAATTGTAAGAGCCTGTTTTATATATCACACCCAAAACATCCGTACAGAAAATAACACGCCTAAATTTCGATAAAGTTTATAGAATACACCGATCAGCTGTCCACATGACTAAATTTAGTCGCGAGCATTATGCCAAGTAAAACTTGGAGTAAATTCCCATGACTAAATTAGGAGTGGACTGGGTGTATTCTATAATGCGCATAGATTTTAGAAATGTCCATGACCCACCCATGGCCATGCCCCCTTTTCAGTTATGCACATTAGAATTTACACAATCACTTTACAGAATACACGTAGACAGTTGTGTGTGTAAATTCTAATTAATGCCAATTAGTGTCAATAATTGCTTGTTACGTGGCAATTATCGGCGCTGATTGGCTTGTTAACTAATTGCATTGTGCACATAAATCCAGAACATGACTAGATTTGCACGTGCTATATAGAATCCGGGGGGAAATACTTAAAAAAAAATTTAAGTGGCCTGTTATGAAATTGCCCCTAAATATATCTGGCTTTCCAGATAAAGAATCATTATGGAATTTTGTTGGCAGATAGGCATACAAGGACAGAAAATTGTTTTCCTGACAGCTCCTACCTAGTTGATTGGCTTGATTCACAGCTAGTCATACAAATATTTTTAGAGATTTTTTTTGTGACTGATTTACTGTTAGTAATCCTGTAGGACTTAAAATATAATTAAAATATAGAGAAAATAAGTCAGAAGGCCAGAGTGCCATTCAGTCTGACTCTTCTGCATGGCATTTCTACTACTCAGGAAACACAAATCTGTGAAGTCCATTTAACACAGAACATAGAGATCAGAATTGAGAAATCCAGGTCAGAAAGTGCTCAGTCCCAGTGTTGTTTTAGAACAGGATCTGTTGATGCAGAGCCTTTTCTAAAATACCTGAAGGACATGTATTTGTATTTGCCAGATGGTGCAACAGGAGCTGCCATTTTATAAAGCAACAAGTACAGGTGGGAAGTAAGAATGGACTGTTGTTTGCAGCAACATGGGAAATTTCAACAGCATATCCCATGTCACTGCATGTTGTTAATGAATTAAAATGAGCAAAAAACCCCACAACTTTGTGGTTTTTTTCATCTGCTGATAATAGTGCACATTTTCAAAAAAGTGTATACTGGTTGCAATGAGGGCACTTTCTATATTGCTAACCACCTAGACTTGCACGGCAAATGAGGCAGTATAGCAATTTTTCTAATCAATATCTTTTTATTGACAATTAACACATCAAATAGAATAATCAACCAAATGTACAGAGCAATAACATCAGAGAAAAGAAACATATGACACCAGATAAAAACAATCAGTCGTCCTAGTGTTGCATATTTTCTCCCCTTCTCCCCCCCCCCCCAGTCTCATTTATACTCCCCTACTCCCCTACCTCTTCCCCAGCTCCCAATCCCTTGCTCATTCCTTTACCATCACCAACCCATTCCTAAATTACAGTCCCATATTCCATGGGAACTATCAAAATTTAATAAACGATAATTAGGGTAGTGAGGGGACCGAGCGGTAGGTCAAATAGGATGGGTGTAAAACTAAGCCCTGTGATACCCTATCTGCTAACAACTAAGACTTCAATAAAGAAGTGTTGATCTTAACTCTAGATGAATGCTCTAACAAGAACAAAATAATCCAGTTCAAAACAATACCACCTCTTCTGAGGGCAGACAGTCTGGCTAACAGGAGGCAATGATTGACAAGATTAAAATCCTCAGGGACAAAGAAGCATAATTTGTGCCACCAATGTGCTTTTTTACCTCTCCCACAAGGAAAAGGAGGCAAAATTCCATATTATAATACTTCCAAAAGCAAACTGTCGAGGATGGAAAGATTTAGTTTTTACAAGGGATTTTTCTATTATCTTAGATATAAACAGGACATTGGATACTGTATAATAATTGGCAAAACTAGTTGGGTCAAGGTTAGGCTTCCAAAGCAGGGGGTGGGAGTCTAAAGATAGCATTCTTCCAGCATTTGAGGAAGTAGCCAGGGGTGTGCTGGTAACTTTTTAACAACTGGCTCTCTCTCTCTCTCTGCGTAGCCAGCCCTGCAATTTGGGGGGAGGAGCAGAAGTAGACTAGGGGGCAATGCATGCCTCTCTTCCCCCCCCCCCCCCCATGCAGGCACACTAGGCATACCTTTCCTGGCAGGGATGCTGAGCCCCACCAGCCAATAAATGGACTGCCACCACTCCAAGCTGCTTGTTTCTGGCTCTGAGCAGCAAGCTGGGACTTCTCGCCCTTGCACAAGAAGTCCCAGCTTGCTGCTCAGAGCTGGAAACAAGGAGCAGGGAGCAGCAGCAGTCTATTTACTTGGCTGACAGGGCTCAGCATCCCCACCAACAAAGTAGAAGAGAATTCAGGAGGGGGTCCAAGCCCACATTTTGGGAGCCAGTTGTTAATGTAGCCATGGGGAGGCCTACTTTAACAACCGGCTCCCAAAATTCTTAAAAACTTCACAATTGGCTCTCGCAAGCCCGTGAGATCCCACTTCAGCACACCACTGGAAGTAGTCTCTTTAAGACTTTGATTACCCAAAGAATGAATGGAGTCATGAATACCTAGTGCAAAGTTCTTCAAGGTTCCATAGAGAGGAAGAAGAATGCATGGTAACAAGTAATTTTCAGAGGAAGAGAGGAGAAATAAGACTGAAAGAAGTCCAGGAAGCGAGCAATGAGGGTATTGATATCCCTGTATCAGTGCCTGATAGTGTTCAGAGAGTCCTTGCCTATGGTGGGGCAATCTGTAAGCACAGGACCAAGTAGAAGATTTTGACAAGAAACAGGTGCTAGGCAAACAGCTACTGAAGGTAAATCTACTACTACTACTACTATTTAGCATTTCTATAGCGCTACAAGGCATACGCAGCGCTGCACAAACATAGAAGAAAGACAGTCCCTGCTCAAAGAGCTTACAATCTAATAGACAAAAAATAAATAAAGTAAGCAAATCAAATCAATTAATGTGAACGGGAAGGAAGAGAGGAGGGTAGGTGGAGGCGAGTGGTTACAACTGGTTACGAGTCAAAAGCAATGTTAAAGAGGTGGGCTTTCAGTCTAGATTTAAAGGTGGCCAAGGATGGGGCAAGACGTAGGGGCTCAGGAAGTTTATTCCAGGCGTAGGGTGCAGCGAGACAGAAGGCGCGAAGTCTGGAGTTGGCAGTAGTGGAGAAGGGAACAGATAAGAAGGATTTATCCATGGAGCGGAGTGCACGGGAAGGGGTGTAGGGAAGGACGAGTGTGGAGAGATACTGGGGAGCAGCAGAGTGAATACATTTATAGGTTAGTAGAAGAAGTTTGAACAGGATGCGAAAATGGATAGGGAGCCAGTGAAGGGTCTTGAGGAGAGGGGTAGTATGAGTAAAGCGACCCTGGTGGAAGACGAGACGAGCAGCAGAGTTTTGAACCGACTGGAGAGGGGAGAGGTGACTAAGTGGGAGGCCAGCAAGAAGCAGATTGCAGTAGTCTAAACAAGAGGTGACAAGGGTGTGGATGAGGGTTTTGGTAGAGTGCTCGGAAAGAAAGGGGCGGATTTTACGGATGTTGTAAAGAAAGAAACGACAGGTCTTGGCAATCTGCTGGATATGAGCAGAGAAGGAGAGAGAAGAGTCAAAGATGACCCCAAGGTTTCGAGCTGAGGAGACAGGGAGAATGAGAGAGCCATCAACAGAAATAGAAAACGGGGGGAGCGGGGAGGTGGGTTTGGGGGGGAAAATGAGAAGCTCGGTTTTGGTCATATTTAATTTCAGGTGGCGTTGAGACATCCAGGCAGCAATGTCAGACAAGCACGCTGAAACTTTGGTTGGATGCAAGGTGAGATATCAGGGGTAGAAAGGTAGATTTGGGAGTCATCAGCATAGAGATGGTAGGAAAAGCCATGGGATGAGATTAATGAACCAAGGGAAGAAGTGTAGATAGAAAAGAGGAGGGGACCAAGAACAGAACCCTGAGGTTCACATTTTTGGTATGAAAAAGATAGCAAGAATATTAGGATCAGGACAAGATTGGGTCTGACTGGAAGAGGAAGACAGTACTGTCATAAGATTAAACAATTTCTTTTGAGCTTGTCACGTGGTAATTGATCCAGAATTGTAAGTTTGTTTAGCATGTTTAACACTGCTGAGATAATCTTTTTGTTGTTCTTTAAACACAGAGAGGTCCTGGTCTTTCTCTAGATTCTTTCAGCCTTATGAGCCTGCCTTTTGAACAGCCTTAGACCTTGAGGGGTGGGTATGCCTATCATTAAAGCTGAAGTTCGTAAGAGGTGATATGATGTTAGAAGCTGTTTGAAGGGCTTCCGCCCAAGAGAATGTAAAAACATCACCAGAGGGAAGCTGATCAAGGGAGAAAGTAGGAAGAGTAAAAAGAAAAGCTTGACAAGCACTAGCAAGCTTAGCAGTATCCAGTGACTTCATATCTTTGGAGTAGTCGGGTGTTGGAGAAAATTGATAGAGAAAGTGAAACTTTAATGGTGATAAGAAAATGATCCACCCAACATAAAGGCAGAGTGGGGATCGTGGTGATTGAATCAGATCCAAAATGGAGAGAGGAAATAGATCCAGAGGGAGCAGCTTGATGTGTAGGAGAATAAATCCATTCAGAAAGGTCTATGGTCTCTTTTACAAAAATAAATTCCTTTTGTTGCAAATTTCCTAGGATACAGAGCTTTGAATAAGATGCTGAAAAATGCCATTAGTAGCCTGGAATCTGTCTCACTAATCTTTAGTAGTGAGGGTGACAGTAAAGGAAAAGAAAATAAAGACATTCCAGTAGATCTTGATATGAAGAGCCTGAGAATAGACAAGGTCAAAAGAGGACACATCAATGAGGGGTAGATATTGTTCAAATGTAGAACTGCTCTAGAGGCCAGAGATGGTTTAGCGAGCAAGGAGTAAAACGAGCCATGCGCAAAAGGGTTCTCTAAGCTCTTTTCCTTTCACAGTAGCACAAAAGGGTCTTCTGAGCTATTTTCTTGTCATGGTAGCAGCTAATGAAAACAGAATGCAAAGCCATTATAATAAGCTAATTACTATACAAATGTACATGCAAGGCAAGCCACAGCCATTTTCTGACCCGATGCACAGAAGCAGTCCCTAGCTTTACCATGGAAACGTTGTCAGAAGGTCTGGAACTGCCGGTCCTGACAGCTCCATACCTCCCATTAAATTTGAGTGAACTTCACATAACAAAATATCAGGGCAGAGGGACTGCTTTTAACTAGTACACAAAAATCCAAACTGAAAGGCTGTAAGGAGCTGGCGGGTCCCTGTGGTGGGAGGAAAGGATCCTACTTCAGCTGTCCATTGCCAGGCAGAGATGAGGGAGAGTCACAGGAGTTCTTGTGCTGCCACTGCCCTCTTCTGCCCCTGGCAAAGAAGCGGGGATGGCAGAGAAGAGAACCCCGGAACCTATGAGTGAGAACCCGGGGGTGGGGGGACTACTCTTCCTGAGGGTTGCAGGTGTTTCAACTGTCTCCTTCCTCCCTTTGCACTGAAGAGAGCGGCAGAATCAGCGGACCCCCCCCCCCCCCCCCCCGGCAGGAGAGTGCAGGTTCCTGGCTTGTTTTTGAAAGGAAAAAAAATCTACGCCAGCTCTCAGAAAAACAGCTTGTTTGCATGTATGAGAGTCGTCTATAGCATGCACAGAACATCTACGCTTAGCGATGGGCTGCTCTTTGCATGCTTAGCTGGCCAACTGACTTCCCTTGTATTGCATGCAAATAAGCTGAGTCGCAAAAGCAACGAGCAGCTCATTTGTATGCGATTCTCTTTGGGAATCCATCTGTATTTCCAAATTAGTAATTATTACTGATTTGAAAATACGAATGGATTCTTAACGGGGATCTTAGTGCATTCAAGTCATGATTGCTTCATGGCTTATGATTGGCAGACACAGTTGTTGACAGTTGCAAGCTAGTCATGTAGGAGCGCCTGCCACATCAACCTCAGATCTGCCAAAATATGCCCTTTCTCAAGGTTGTCTTGAGTCATCTAGGCTGCATAGTAACAGACTCACTGAACATACTATTCCTGACTCAGGGTCCCAGTCTTTGTTCTCAGGTGATGAAATGCAGTGTAAGTCTTTGACTACAGAATTCATATGAGGGTAGGCCTTTGATTCAGGCTTGGACAGGTTAAGCTCTGTGATACACATACCAAATTGTGACAGGAGTTAGCTATACCCCTCCAATATCAGTATGGGAATTAGGGAGTGGTATGATGAAATATCTGTTTTGTAATGTGGTTTCATAATTATGCTCATTTTAGGGATTAGTTGAATTTTGGGTTCAGTTTTGGCACTGAAACCAGCTTGAAATTGGTATTTGGCTTTAGCCAATAATGCTGGTGCATTGTTGGCTAAAACCAAAATTTTGTGATCTGTCCCCATAGCACCCCTCCTTCCCCCCCCCCCCCCCCCCCGAACAGGAGCAGGCTCCACTGTCAAAATGGCTGACGTGACCTCTATCGGTAGTCTTGCAAGACTGCTACTGGAGGTTGTGTCAGCCATTTTGACAACAGAGAATATGAGCAAGAGCGACTGGGGATCACTGCTGCACCAACTATACTACTACATCACTAGCAATTGTAAGGTTGGCCCAGGGGCCCTACAGGTGGGTGGGGGAGAGGTCCTGGAGGGTGACTTTTCTTGTTTGGTGGTAGTGGGCCAGGCTGATTCAGGGCAGTAATGGTTTGACTGAAATCAAGCAGCGAATTTCGGCCGCAGAATTGGTTTCGGCCACAACTGAAAATGCAGTTTTGGTCACCCTCTAGTTCATTTGTTATTGTCATTTAATATTAAACTTGGCAAATATTACTGCAACCCTACAAACATTTTCATAAGAAGATAAGGTTCTGCGTCAGCCCCAAGCTCAGTCATAGGGTTGCATAGTCATAGCCATCGATATACAAGTCTTGAGGTGCATGTACCAGACAGGTGATGTATTTAAGTCCAGTCTGGAGTAAAAGATGGCTTTAGCTACCAAGGGATTGAACCAAAGCATCATTTCTGAGCCCAAAACTTTAATACGGAGAGAATCTGGTGAATCTGACTTCAATATTGCACAATAGTAAGAAACAACAAAGAGCTGTCTGTCCAGGATTTAGGGCTCCAGTTCTGATTGCTCAGACACTAAATAGGAGAGCCCAAGGTTTCTGGAATAGTTCTTAGAAAGACGCTAATCTGTAATATGTTATAAGCCTAACGTTCATGCTGTTTGTTCCTGCTTATTCATTGTTGAGTACCACATTATGGGGCCATTTTACAAAGGCGCGGGAGGGCCTATGCATGTACAGTGTGTGCCAAATTGGCACTACCGCCTGGGTAGCACATGAGCCAGTGGTAATTCCAAATTTGGCGCATGTTGAACCCTGCGGTAGAAACTAATTTTCTATCGCGGGCCGCTTACCCAGTGGTAAACAGCAGTTGGTGGTCACTGCATGCTTAACACGTGGTTAGCACGTGAAACCTTACCTCTAGGTCAGTGGGTGGCGGTAAGGTCTCAGGTTGAAAATGGATGTGCGCTGGTTTCAATTTTAGCATAATTCCATTTTCCGACCCCTTAAAAAAAAGGCCCCTTTTCCTAGATGCAGTAAAAAAATGGCCCAGGGCACACCCAAAATATTCTCTCACACTACCGCAGGCCACTTTTTACCGCAGCTTAGTAAATGGACCCCTATATTAATTATAATTTTTTTAAAGTATGGATGATAAAACTTGATCTTATCTGATTCCATGTTTTGCAATTACAGTCCTGTTCAGTAATTATCCTGCATTAACCAAAGTATTAAATATCTAAATAGTAAAGGAACTCATATGTATTTAATTAAATAATAGAAAACTGTATTCTGTGTCAAATATTTTTTAATTCAAAAAAAGTGAGGCAGATTGTGAAAATAGCTAATGGTTGAATCACCAGATGCTTCATTGTCATAGGGCCTATTCAGTTCTGTTTTCCCACTGTTAAATCTGTGACCTGTTGCTATCTGGTAATCCAAACAGCGGTACTTCTCAGTGACTGAAGTGAATTATTCTTATTTTGTAACATTGCTTTTCTTTTCCAGATGACACAAAGATAGCTCTGCACCTTAAGGATAATGGAGGTAGGAAGATATTTTTTTTTCTCCTGCATTGAGGTATTTTATGAGAGAGATGAACTCCATCAATTTAAAAGAGGATACTTTCTACTAGGCACCAGGGGCGTAGCCAGACTTCGTCAGGAGGGGGGTCCAGAGCCTGAGGTGAGGGGGCACATTTTAGCCCCCCCCCTGCCATTGTCGACCCCCCCCCGCCACCGCCACCACCAACAACAACTTTGCCCCCCCCCCCCCGACGACGACCCTCTCGACCCCCCTCCCGCCGCCAACCCTCCCCCGCCATCGCCTACCTTTGCTGGCGGGGGACCCCAACCCCCACCAGCCGAGGTCCTCTTCTTCCAGTGCAAGGCTTCGTTCTGTTTCTGTGAGTCTGATGTCCTGCACCAGACTCACAGAAACAAAATGAAGCCTTGTGCCAGAAGAAGAGCACCTCGGCTGGTGGGGGTTGGGGTCCCCCGCCAGCAAAGGTAGGCGACGGCAGGGGCGGGGGAGGGTTGGCGGCAGGAGGGAGGGTCGAGAGGGTCATCGGCAGGGGGATCCAGGGCCAAATCTATGGGGGCCCAGGCCCCCGTGGCCCCACATAGCTACGCCACTGCTAGGCACCTTTAGAGACTTCAGTTTTTACCCTCTTTAGTAATAGAACACTTGGGCGCCTCTTTACAAAGCTGCGACAAAAAGTGGCCTTGGTGGGCCCTCATGTGGTGGGTCTTTCTTGCATTCTAAGGCTACTTTTTGCCATGGCCAGAAAATGGTCGATTTTCTATTTTCCAATTTAATGGCCATGTGCTAAAGCTGTCATTAGTGCACAGCCATTAACACTTATTTTGTAGGCGGTAAGGGTTCACTCACTAATCCTGCACTAATCACTAAGGGGCCCTTTTACTAAGACGGGTAGACACCTACGCGTGTGCAATGCATGTCAAATTAGAACTACTGCCTGGCTACCTCATGCCTTGGGTGGTAATTCTAATTTCTACGCGCGTCCAAAATGCGCGGCAGAAAATAATTTCTGTTTTGTACCGCGTGGCGCTAACCTGGTTGGTAATAAGTAGTGTACATGCGCTGATGATTACTGCCTGGTTAACGTGTGAGACTATACCGCTAAGTCAGTGGGTGGCCCTAAGGTCTCAGGCCCACAATGGACGCACGCTCATTTTCATTTTGTCACACGTCCATTTTCGGCCACAAAAAAGGCCTTTTTTGCAAGCACACTGAAAAATGGATCTGCACGCATCCAATACATGCGCCTTCTCCAGCACAGACCAAACAGAGAGGGTAAACAGCATACATAGAAAGTATACAAACAGAAAAAGCAAGACAAGGGGCTTCAAGATTGAGAGAACAGGAGTATTTTATTGATGAATGACCCGACACGGGCCGTGTTTCACCGTTGAAAAATGCCTGCCTCAGGGGTCAGAGTTTGATTATGAATTTTGTAAATGATGTATATATCCAATGCCTCCGAGATTTGATAGGAAAAATCTTTGTAACCAGCGTGCCGGTCAGAAAAGACAGCTGCGATGTAGGTAGAAAAACTCCTGTATTAGCCGTATCTTCTGCTCCACGGTATTCCATTTTAAGCTGCGATAAGCCCACATTGGTGCTTAAGGCAGCTTGGTAAAAGGGTCCATCGATACATGATGTGTTTAGGGGACCTAAAGCTGTGCTAAGGTTTTTAGCTTGTGGTAAAAATCAGCTGGCGGTAAACGCTGAGATGTCCATAGGAATATAATGGGCTGATTTTCTGTTTACTGAATTAGTGGCCATTTGCTAATGTTAATAAAAGGGCCCCTTAGTTAATACCTACTATTTTCTTTGTTAATGTGTTATATCAGTGTCCACTCCAAGATGCTGATGTTGTGATTGAGTAGATTATTTACCCAGTGAAATTCTTGCCTACATTTTTATCAGTTATGTAAACATTATGTGCTCTGTTGATCCATACAATGAATTTGTCATTCAGTACAACAGCTGATGCACATTATTTTTGTTTAAAATCTATGGGGTCCTTTTACTAAGCTGAGTAACACACACCTAATGCATTTTAAAAGGGCTTACCACAGGACATGCTTAGGCATCCTATGGTAAGTTTGACATTTGCGCGCAGAAAGTGTGCGCAAAGGAATTTTTACATTTGTTCTGTGGAGGGGGCATGCTGGGGGGGTGCAAAGAGTGGGCATGTCTGTGCTAATCAGTGCATCTGCATTACCTCATGCTGATTGGCATAGGATTAGTGCATGAGTCCTTAATACCTACAAAATGGGTGGCAGTAAGTTCTCATGTGCTAATTTTTGTTTTAATAAAAGTCACACAAATGAGGGGTCCTTTTACCAAGCTGTGATAAAAGGGGGCCTGCGCCAGCATCAGTGCCTGTTTTTGACACACTCTGAGGCCCCCTTTTACCTCAGCGGGTAAAAAGCTGTCTTTTTTTTGCTGGAAAAGAAATGGCCATGTGGTAAGTAAACCACTTCCCGTGCGACCATTTTAGGAGTGGGCACTTACCGCCACCCATTGAGGTGGTGGTAAGGGCACCCACGCTAATCCGGCGGTAACCGGGAAGTGATTACCTCCAGGTACGCACTGGCACTACAAAAATAGAAATAGTTTTGTAGTGCTGGAAATGGCGCATGCAGGGGATTATCAGTGGTAGATATTGGCATGCATTATGGGAATAATGCACATTTTTTGTCCAATAATATATATTAAATGACAAAAGCTTGCATTATTTGCCCTCAGCACAATTGTTTTTTCAAATTCTTTTTATTGGATTTTGAATAAGAAAATAACAGTAGTATTACAATAGAACATTTCAAAATGCCTTACGTCAGTGCCAGGGACCTGGGAAAGTAGGGAGTAGGGAGTTTATTTTTTTTTTACTAATTTAAGTTTTGATTAGCTAATGCAGTATTCCCTGTACTATTCACATACATATAGATTTGCTTCCTTTGAGCTATTTCTTTCTAGTTGAAATACCAAATAAAAGCAACATTAAAAAAGCAAGATGTCTCATTATATACAAAACAAATCCTAAGAATTTATTGTGACAAGTATGTTTTCAGTAAATCTTCAATTGAACATTCTGTTTTGTGATAGCCCTTAGATTCAGTATCCATGAAATCCCCAGTAAGTCTAGGCCTTTTACTTGATTTACAGTAACATGTCAGGTTTTAAAGCTGATAATATGGCTCCAAGCTGGGTAAATGCATGGCTTTACACGACTATATTGTATTCATCTGAAATCAAAAAGAAGTCATTTTAAGTGAAAATCTGAATCATATCTGATCAGTGAAAGCTTTGCACCCTGACAGTCAATGAGTTAGATTCCACAAGAATATTCCTTCAAAATTCACTTTTTGTATTACATAAGTATGGGAAAGACCAAAGGTCCATCAAGCCCAGCATCCTGTTTCCAACAGTGGCCAATCCAGGTCACAAATACCTGACAAAATCCCAAAAAAGTACAAAACATTTTATACTGCTTATCCCAGAAACAGTGGATTTTCCCCAAGTCCATTTAATAACGGTCTATGGACTTTTCGTTTAGGAAGCCATCCAAACCTTTTTTAAACTCCGCTAAGCTAACTGCCTTTACCACATTCTCTGGCAACAAATTCCAGAGTTTAATTACACATTGAGTGAAGAAAGATTTTATCCTATTCATTTTAAATTTACTATTTTGTAGCTTCATTGGATGCCCCTTAGTCCTAGTATTTTTGGAAAGCGTAAACAGACGCTTCACATCTACCCGTTCCACTCCACTCATTATTTTATAGACCTCTATCATATCTCCCCTCAGCCGCCTTTTCTCCAAGCTGAAGAGCCCTAGCCGCTTTAGCCTTTCCTCATAGGGAAGTCGTCCCATCCTCTTTATCATTTCCGTCACCCTTCTCTGCACCTTTTCTAATTCCACTATATCTTTTTTGAGATTCAGCGACCAGAATTAAACACAATATTTGAGGTGCAGTCGCACCATGGAGCGATACAAAGGCATTATAACATCCTCATTTTTGTATTCCATTCCTTTCCTAATAATACCTAACATTCTTTCTTAGCTACAGCAGCACACTGAGCAGAAGGTTTCAACGTATCATTAACAACGACACCTAGATCCCTTTCTTGGTCCATGACTCCTAACGTGGAACCTTGCATGACGTAGCTATAATTCGGGTTCCTCTTTCCCACATGCATCACTTTGCACTTGCTCACATTAAACGTTATCTGTCATTTAGATGCTCAGTCTCCCAGTCTCGTAAGGTCCTCTTGTAATTTTTCACAATCCTCTCGCGATTTAACGACTTTGAATAACTGTGTCATCAGCAAATTTAATTACCTCACTAGTTACTCCCATCTCTAGGTCATTTACAAATATGTTAAAAAGCAGCGGTCCCAGTACAGACCACTAACTACCCTTCTCCTTTGAGAATACTGACCATTTAACCCTACTCTCTCTTTTCTATTTTTTAACCAGTTTTTAATCCACAATAGAACACTACCTCCTATCCCATGACTCTCCAATTTCCTCTAGAGTCTTTCATGAGGTACTTTGTCAAATGCATTTTGAAAATCCAGATACACAATATCATCTGGCTCACCTTTAGCCACATGTTTGTTCACTCCTTCAAAGAAATGTAATAGATTGGTGAGGCAAGATTTCCCTTCACTAAATCCATGTTGGCTTTGTCTCATTAATCCATTCTTTTGAATATGCTCTGTAATTTTGTTCTTTATAATAATGGTTCTCAAAATCATACTGCACAGCTTAAGAATAAAATTAGACAAACCAGTGTACAAAGAAATATGGAAATAAATGATAAGAAAGAATTCTATAAATCCTTTGTAAGTAATGAAAAGTTTAGACCTTTTACTGAACATCAGGGGAACATGAATTAGAGATAACAGAGAAGACTGCAGAATTTATGGGCTGATGTACTAAGAAGGTCATTTTAGATCAGGGGTGTGCAACCTCGGTCCTCGAGGGCCGCAATCCAGTGAGGTTTTCAGGATTTCCCCAATGAATATGCAAGAGATCTATTTGAATATAATGGAGGCATAGATCCCACACAAATTCACTGGGAAATCCTGAAAGCTCAACTGGGTTACAGCCCTCAAAGACCGAGGGTGCCACCCCTGTTTTTGATGTATCTCCATGTGTAAATGGGAACTTTAATATGTTTTTAATATTTCTAGATCACACACATATGAATTGAGTGTTGTCAAAAAATAGATAATGTACTTCTGATTTTACAATGGAAGGTCATGCCTATCTGAGAAAATGTATCTGTTGGTTTTTGCACCTGCCTCGAGGCATGCACAAGTTCCAGCTACCTATTTAGATCTGGGGTCTAAAAGGGGCAGTGCAAAATAAAATCACCTTCCATCCCCCCATCAATCCTCTACTAGCACACATAATCACCTCCCCCTTACCCCATGATCCTTACCCCGGCACATGTGAAGACTCATTTTACACACGTTTTAGCTCATAGCTACGTGCAGGCATTTACACTAGCTATAAGACTGGTGTAAGTGTTTGCGCCTTAAAAGTAAGCACATTTGTGGCCTCTTGTATTTGTATTCTATAAAGAAATGTAGGTGACTACTTTTCTGTACTGAATAGCACTTTGCTCTATGGTAACAATGAAGATGAATAAGCCTGTGCATTCTGTTTTTACTCTCTAGATGTGCCTCTGACATAACCTTCTGGCGAAACATGGCCATGTCAGGCATGTGTGATTGTTTGAATTAGTCCTTGCTTTTAACTTCTATATTTGTTGATCTGCTGTTTGTTCTACTATGATAACTTATTAGCATGCATTTACTGAAATCCCACCTTCCCACATCCTGATCAGTATCATCCAAACCCTTTCACCCCTCCACCAGCATCTCGCCAGTGGCGTTCCTAGGGAGGCTGACACCCGGGGCGGATCGCCGATGCGTCCCGCCCCCCGGATGCAGCGTGACACCCCCAGCGAGGGAACACCCCCCCCCAGGTGCACACCGCTGGGGGGGTGCCACGAGTGCCTGTTCTCAGTTCATTCCATGCTTCTTCTCTGCCCCGGAACAGGAAGTAAACTGTTCCGGGGCAGAGAAGAAGCATGGAATGAACGGAGGACAGGCGCGCGTGGCACCCCCCAGCATCATGCACCCGGGGCGGACCGCACCCACCGCCCCCCCCCCCCCTAGGAACGCCACTGCATCTCGCGCACCTCCTACCTCCATGATCCACTCCAGAACTTTAGTTGGCTCTTAACCAGTTTACTGAAAAAATAGAGAGGCCCTTTTACCAAACAGCGGTATAAAGTGGCCTTAGCACGTCCTTACGCAGGTCATTCCTGAGTGCTAAGGCCATTTTTACCGCTGGATAAAATGGCCAATTTTGCTATTTTTTAATAATGGCCACAAGTGAATTTTCCCATTAGTATGGGAAGGCGTTTGACAAAGTACCTCATGAGAGACTCCAGACAAAATTGGAGAGTCATGGGATAGGAGGTAGTGTTCTATTGTGGATGAAAAACTGGTTAAAAGATAGAAAACAGAGAGTAGGGTTAAATGGTCAGTATTCTCAATGGAGAAGGGTAGTTAGTGGGGTTCCCCAGGGGTCTGTGCTGGGACCACTACTTTTTAACATATTTATAAATGACCTAGAGATGGGAGTAACTAGTGAGGTAATTAAATTTGCTGAAAACCGTCTATCTTCTGTTCTCAAAAATACGGTTGCAAACAACGTTTTATGATTTGGACGTTTTGTTTTTTGGTCCATTTTGGAAAATAAAATGTCCAAGTGTAAAACATACGAAATCAAGCCATTGGGATATAGGAGGAGCCATCATTTTTAGTAGACTGGTCCCCCAGACATCCCAGCACAGAAATAGGGCACCCTAGGGAGCACTGCAGTGGACTTCATAAAGTGCTCCCAGGTACACATCTGACCATTGCTCCCTTACTTTGTCTGCTGAGCCCCCCAAAACCCACTACCCCCGACTGTACACCACTGCCATAGCCCTTAGGGGTGAAGGGGGCATCTATATATGGGTACAGTGGGTTTATGGTGAGTTCTGTAGGGCTTGCAGTTTCCTCCACAATTGTAACAGGTAGGGAGAGGTAGGAGGCTGGTCCACCTGTCTGCAGTGCTCTGCACCCACTACTAGACTACTCCAGGGACCTGCATGCTATTCTGATGGACCGGAGTATAACATCTGAGGGTGGCACAGAGGTTGGCAAGTAACATTTTAATCACATTTTGGGGGGGGGGGGGGTTGGGAGGGGGTTAGTGACCACTGGGGGAATAAGGGGAGGTCATTCCTGATTCCCGCCAGTGGCCATCTGGTCATTTAGGGCACCATTTTGTGCCTTATTTGTAATAAAAACAGGTCTAGCTCAAAATGTCTAAGTTTTAGTTCTGGATGTTTTGGTTTTGCTCCATTATGGCTGAAAAGTGTCTAAGTCTTAGGAACGCCCAAGTCCCGCCATGAACACACCCCTGAAACGCCCCCTTGAAATTTGGACGTACTTCTGGCGGACTTCATAGGAAAAACATCTAAAAAGAAGTTTCAAAAATGCTGATTTGGACGTTTTTGTGAGAAAAACATCCAAATGCAGACTTATGTCACTTTTTAGACATTTTTCTCTTTTGAAAATGAGCCTGATAGTGTTTGTAGGATAGACTTCGTCCACGCTTTTTATGCAGTCAGGTAGCAACATTTATTTTTATTTTTTGGGAGGTCTGTGTGGGATAACAATGTAATTCTTTGTATGTTTATGATTTTTATCATTATACATGCGATGTTGTTAGCCGCTTAGGTATAAGTTTTATAAATAAATACATAGATAAATAAAAAATGTCCTGTAGGCCATCCATTTGCTAAAATGTGCTTGTTTGCTGCCCAATGTCACAAATAAATTGTGTCCTGATGTAACCATGTATGTGCTTGTCCTCCAGCCTACAGTCTTTCAGAACTGTTTGATTTAGTGCTGACTTGACCCTGTTGCTTGCAGGGACTGATAGTTCTGACTGTCATTGTCTACTCAAGCATAAGCTGTGTAATAGTGTGGGCCAGCCTAACTTTGCCTCAACAACTAGGGATCTTGTGAGGAAGGGTGAAGAATAAGCCAGAGGCATAGCCTGTCCTCAATTTTGGGTGGGCCACTGGACAAACTGGGTGAGCACATGTAGTCTCCGCATCCTGCTCCCCCCCCCCCAACTAAAAACATTAAATACCTGAGCTGGCAGGGTTCCCCAAGCCCCACCAGCTGAAAATCTCCTTGAACGTGACCAGGACTCTTTGACAAAGCTCCGCAGTCAGTGGCAGCTCTTCTTAAGAACCAGACACTAGCACCTGCTGCACGTCTAGTTTTCCTGTGCATGCGCAGAGTGCCAATATCAGGCTGTTAAGAAGATCTTCTGCCAACTGAGGAACTGTGTTGTAGGGAGTCCTGGTTCACATTCAAGGAGGTTTTCATCTGGAGGGGCTTGGGGGATCCCCGCCAGCTGCAGAAAGAATGCACTGCCACTGGGTGGGGTGGGCTACTCCTCTAAAATATCCTTTCAGTCCAAAAGGTTGTTCCACTGCCAAATGCAGGAAACATCATAGAATGGGGTGAAGCACAGGCCAAGAAAGCAGTTCTGACATATAACCTTCCAGGCGGGCAGGCAAATTTGCAGGTGGTTTTCACAGTGGTATCAAGTTGTCTCCTGGTTGCACTCCCAAGTAGAGAGTTGCACGGTATGATATCCCTCTTCTCACTCAGGGTGACCTGGTTCTCAATATGCAAATTGTATGCAGATTAGTGTGCTACCCCTTCTCGCTCAGGGTGACCTGGTTCCCACTAAGCAAATTAAACAGGTCTCACCAACTGCATATTTCTCAGGCAACTCTTTATTCCAGCCCCTGGGCACACTTCTTCTAGCATAATACTTTATGCTTTCATAGATCTTCACTCTGAGTCTCCCCACACAGATACATGGGCTCAGTACTAACTTCAAGACTTTGGGGACTTTTAACCCCAGGCTTTGCAGCCTGCTTCTCTTAGTACTGGGATACACAGTCCCCCCTTCTTTGGACACACAGTCCTGGACACACAGTCCTTCCTTCTTTGAACACACAGTTCCTATAAGTACTGAGGACACACAGTCCAACACTAATGCTTTAGGGACTTCTTACCCCAGGATTTTCAGCCTGCTTCTCTCCTTTGGACACACAGTCCACCACAAGTCCATAGGGTTAGCCAGCATCTTCCAGGGGGATTTCTTCTTCTGCTGCCAGCTCACTTCTCTTCCTCAAACAACTCAGGTGGGGTATAAAGTGGTTAACTAGCTACACAGGACCCAGCCCATAACCTCCTACACCTGTGGACATCCCAGGGCTCTCCCCGGTCCTAGCGACCTCCATCTATTCTCCTACTAGCACCCTCTAGTGGCCTACCCCGGATAGGACAGGCTTATACTTATCACAACGGGGACAGAAATGGGACCCATCCCCGCCAGAATCAAACCCATCCCAGCTCATCTCCGCCAGAATCTAACCCGTCCCCACCCATCCCCGTGAGTAATCTCCTCCGTCCCCGCCCATCCCCTTGAGTGATCTCCTCCATCCCCGCCCATCCCCATAAAAAAAGGAAGTATAAAGTACTGAGTGGAGTGGACAGGGGGCACACAATGCAGAGTAATACATTCAAAACGAATCAGAGAAAAAATTTCTTCACTCATTAATATACTGAATCTTAGAAAAAGGGCAATAAATACATAAAACAAACTGAAGTTTTTTGCACACGAAAATAGAGAGAATTATTGGTCACCCAAACAAGCACAATGCCCTCAACAAAAGAAACAAGTGGGTATGCTAATGCTTTAGCTGCAGTAAAAGAGCTCACAAACAGCCAGTTCCCACCATGAGAGAAATAAACTGCCTATACACATATAAAAAAATAAAAGTACTCAGCTGAGCTCACCTCTGTGCAGTTCTCTTCTGTGGATACCAAGGTCTGGCAGTGCCTGGAAGACTCGTTACATACAACTTGAGCAAATCTCCTGCACGTGTTGAAGTTCAGTTGAGACAGAGAGAGTGAAAACGTGCAAGTGCTCATCAGGGACGTCCTTTTTTTTTAGGTTATGGATGAAGGACGTCCAAGTCAAAGTTTGGGTTTTCTTCAGAAAATTTGAGGCATATGTTTTATAAATAATAAGTACACATCATGACTCTGCCCACATTCAGCCCAAATTATATCCCCAGGAGTATCTATATATGGGTTGTATATGTGTGTGCTGTCATGTACATTTATATGCACAACCTTTTATAAACACAAAACAGGGTTTATTCACAAAATCTCTTTTATAAAATTACCCCCAAGTGCATAACTCATATTAATGCACGTTAAACCATTGTGATATGTTGGTATATCTACCCTAAATTTGAAAACCACGCCATATATTTACCCTCACTCTGATGTCCACTTAAATCCGTGCATGCAGTGATATTTTTGCTGGCTAGGGTAGAATTTAATGATACAGGTGCACTAGCATTTTTAGAGCACTCTAAAAATGTTATCATGCACTAACCATGTAGATACCCATAGGATTATTACAGGCATCTACATGGTTAGCTCGTGCTAAAGACAGTAGCATGCCTTTGTAAACAGGGTCCTAAATTTATGTGTTTAAGATCAGATTTATCCACACAAAATTTGACTTCTATGTTGCTGTAGTTTATGTTTTATTTTAGTTTGTGGTTCTCTCATCCAACTTCAGTTATAATATGTTCTGATTTATAAATAAATTGATCCCAAGAAATATATTCTGAGTCCCTCTCACTAAACTGGCAATCTTAATATTCATGCATTTTGTGTATTAGTTTGCCTACTGAGAACACGTTCATAGTAGCAATATAATTCTGTTGAGATACCAAGAGAAAGGCATATTCTTGGACTCGTATGTGCTCCCTTCAGACACAGAATAAACTATTTGAAGCTCATTTAGCAACCCTAAGTTAAACATTTTTTCAATTAATTTGCATAGGATTTGGAGAATCATCTGAGCTGATGAACCTGGTTTTCATGGTGTGTGCATCAGGTAGCTCCCCGATAAGGATATGTGACATTGATTGATTTGAGTTTCTGAAGCAAAATGAAAAAAAGATTGACTCCAAAATACATTCAGTTAATAGCTGATCTGAAACCTGCGTTGGTTTATCATCAAATCAAAGTCAAACTCATTACAGAAATGATTAAGAACTAACGTGTGCCTCAATTACTTGAAAATATGATAGGCAGTTTGCTTACAACTAAGGTAACAATAAAACAGCTGTGATTATCATGTCTTTTGCATAATGACTATTTAGGAAAATAAGAAAAGAAAATGTAAAATCCAGTGACGAAAGCAGTTAGTGAAAATATCTGGACAAACTTAAATCATTATAGGCAACACACACTTTGACGAGAAAATAGAACTGTTCCAAATGAAGTAAAAGAGTGGAAAAGTATGAAAACTGATGATCATGCCATCTTTTCATAGCCCCTACAGATAACAGAGCGGCAGAAAAGAAAACCGGAACTCTTCATGCTGGACTAATTGTTGGGATTTTAATTCTAGTCCTCATTGTGACAGCAGCCATCCTGGTGGCAGTCTACATGTACCATCACCCAACCTCAGCAGCTAGTATTTTCTTTATTGAGGTAAGGATTTAACTCTATCTTTACTCAGGGGCATTTCTAGGAATTAAGAAGCCACTAAAAATATAGGGACCTATTCAGACCATGGGAGGCAGCCTGGCGGTGAGGCCAGATATTCAATTCTGGGCCGTTTCCAGTGCCCATCATTGAATACCCAGTTTATTTTTGGCTGATTTAAGCTTAACCGGCCAAGCCAATATTCAGTGCTGACCAGTTAAGTTTATAGCAGCCAAAGATAGGCCTACTGCTTGGGCGGCCTGATTTGGCCACCAAAGTTAGCCAGTGATGCACTGAATATTCATGGTAGACGATTATATTGCATAGTATGACCAGTTAGCCGCTAAGCGCTGACCACAAATATTCAGCAGGAGATAACCGGCTATCTCCGCTGAATATTCGCAGATAGTCAGTTAAGTGCTATTTAACCGGCCAGGTGCCATTCCTGGCCAGTTAAAAGTGCTGAATATTGTGGGGGGGGGGGGGGGATAAGGGATAATTTTATAAAGGACTCTTTTATGCATAAACTCTGTTTGATAGATACAAAAGGTTTCTTATAACATTGTCCCATGTAGTATGTGCATAAAATAATGTGCAGTGACAAGAAAGCATGTACAGTTATATACAAGTCGTGTGTAAGTGGCACAGATTGAGTAATGCACAGGTAGAGTCACAAAATATGCATGTAATTTATAGAATATGTGACTATGCACATGGTTCAGCTGTGTATATTAATACCTGGTCCCAAACTATGTAAATGTACAGCTTTTGTGATGCTAGTTTACAAAGACACATGGAGGTACATTTACGATTAACTGTGTAAGTCCAATTTTGGACGTTTTGCTAGAAACGTCCAGAAATCGAGTGGTGAACATAGCCATTTTCGAACCAGAAAAATGTCTGTCTTTTTGGTTCGAAAGTCGATTTTTTTCTAGACAATTTCCAATGGATTCTATATATGGTAACTAAAGTTGTGCATGCAAATTTGGCCAATCAGCACTGATAAATGGCCAATAACAAGCAATTATCAGCACTAATTGGTACTAATTAGAATTTACACATGCAGCTTTCTAAGTGTATTCTACTACTACTACTACTACTATTAAACATTTCTATAGCGCTACTAGACTTATGCAGCGCTGTACAAATTAACATGAAAGGACAGTCCCTGCTCAACAGAGCTTACAATCTAAATTGGACGGACGAACAGACAACTAGGGGTGGGGAAATTGCAGTGGTAGGGGTGATAAGTGAGGGTGTTGAGTAAGAGAGTCATGGTTAGGAGTCGAAAGCAGTAGCAAAGAGGTGGGCTTTAAGCCTAGACTTGAAGACAGCCAGAGACTGAGCCTGACGTACTGGCTCAGGGAGTCTATTCCAGGCATAGGGAGCAGCGAGATAGAAGGAACGGAGCCGGTATGGATCTGAAAAGGGGACATGGCCATGGGAGTGGCATGGGTGGGTCATGGGCTTATGTAGAAATTACAGGCACTGTTACAGAATACACCCAATCAGCACTTGTTAGGCATTTACACCAGATTTTACATGGCATAATTGGTTGTGCCTAAATTTAGTCACAGGGCTTCAGCCAAGAGCGCTCTCTCTCTCTCTCTCTCTCTCTCTCTCTCTCTCTCTCTCTCTCTCTCTCTCTCTCTCTCTCTCCCATTGATCTAGCAGTAAGGGCTCATACGCTACACACATGGTAACCATTCAGCAGGCGCCAACTGCCGATTACTGCCGGAAACACCGCACACAGTAGAAAATTAAAAAAAAATAATTTCTACTGCTGGAATGAGCATGCATGCACCAAATCCAAAATTACCACTAGGGGGTACGCTGGCCTGCCAGTAGTCTAATTTTGGGGTGTGCTGCACATGTGTAGGTCCTACCACAGCTTAGTAAAAGGGCACCTTGGTCATTTAGAGCACCTTTATAGAATAAGAACCAAAGTGTTTACTAGCACTCATCCAGTACCAGCGATATTCAGACTGGTACCCAGCTAACTACCTGGAGAGTGTTAGGACAGCTTTTTTGTTGTCCTAACTGTATCTGAATAGTGATCTAATTAGCCAACTGAAATTTGCTGCTAAGTTTGCAGCTCCCGGTTCCACCTTAGCTCCACCCTGGCACTAAGGACTAGATTCTATATATTGCCTTAAAAATCTGCGCCAAAAAACTATACCTAATGTTATGCGTGGTTTATAGAATACACCTAGCCAAGTAAAACGTGGTGTAAATGTCGGTGACTAAGGCACAAATCAGGTGTATTCTTCAACAGCACACATAAATTTTTGAACCGCCCGTTCCATGCCCATTGCCATACCCCCTTTTTTGCTTCTGCATCTTAGAATTTACATGCATTACATTACAGAATATGCTTAACAAGCTGTGCATGTAAATCCTAATTAACACCAATTAGTGGCAATATTTTCTTGTTAAGTGGCAATTATCAGTGGAGATTGGCTTGTTAAGATAATTAAGAGGCACGCACAATCAGAACACGACCTGATTTGCGCATGTAACTCTGGTCACACTGTATAGAATCCAAGGG
This sequence comes from Microcaecilia unicolor, assembly GCF_901765095.1. Taxonomy (NCBI): domain Eukaryota; kingdom Metazoa; phylum Chordata; class Amphibia; order Gymnophiona; family Siphonopidae; genus Microcaecilia; species Microcaecilia unicolor. The sequence goes on along the minus strand of NC_044031.1, from coordinate 114,272,040 downwards.
TTATAGGGCAATTCTATGACAAGGTACCTATATTTAGATGCTTAAATGGTGCCTATCCAGCTTATTTTCGAAGGAGATCGCCAGCCATCTTCCAACACAAATCGGGAGATGGCCGGCGATCTCCTGAAGCCAGCCAAATCGGTGTAATCGAAAACCGATTTTGGCCGCCTTCAACTGCGTTCCGTCGCATGACCGGCGAAACTTCAAGGGGGTGTGTCAGCACAGTAGCGAAGGCAGGACGGTGGCGGGACGTGGGTATACGTTGAGATGGCCGGCTTCGCCTGATAATGGAAAAAAGAAAGCCGGCCTTGACGAGCATTTCGCCGGTTTCACTTGTTCCCTTTTTTTTTCAGGTCCAAGTCCCAAACAAGTGCCCGAACTGACCAGATGACCACCGGAGGGAATCAGGGATCACCTCCCCTGACTCCCCCAGTGGTCACCAACTCCCTCTCACCCTCAAAAAAACAACTTTAAAAACTTTTTTTGCCAGCCTCTATGCCAGCCTCAAATGGCATACTCAGGTCCATCGCAGCAGTATACAGGTCCCTGGAGCAGATTTAATGGGTGCAGTGGACTTCAGGCAGGCGGATCCAGGCCCATCCCCCCTACCTGTTACACTTATGGTGGAAAATGGGAGCCCTTCAATACCCACCCGAAACCCACTGTACCCACATGTAGGTGCCCCTCTTCACCCCTTAGGGCTATGGTAGTGGTGTATAGTTGTGGGGAGTGGGGTTTGGGGGGGGTTGGGGGGCTCAGCACCCAAGGTAAGGGAGTTATGCACCTGGGTGATGCTGATAATATTCTGAAGATCCCCATCAGGAAAAGAAAGAAATGAAAATGAAGTATATATTGTTGGAGGTTGGACTGTGTATTTGCTAGATATTGTGATGATTGGGACAGAAGTGGAAAACTTGTGATTGAAGTCCTCACATCAGTAAGAATTGGTCTTCTTAATTAGATCAAACTCAAAGTTAGGCATGAGAAGCACGGGGGCACTCTGCGCAGAGCAACTTTTACAGAATACTATCTTAATGTAGATCATAACGGCATCTAACTTTGGGCGCCATTTACTGAATCTGGCTCTATGAGACTGGACATCCAAAGGGCAGATGAAGTTTAATGTGGACAAATACAAACTGATGCTCTTTAAGAAGAATATAGTTACATGATGTCAGGTTCCACATTAGGAGTCATAACCCAGGAAAAAGATCTAGGTATCATTATGAACAATGAGTGGAGGAGCTGTTGCCCTGCTGCTAACCACATTTGTGTTTTTGGAACCACAGACTTTGTTTTAGAAAATCTTGGATATACAATTCTCAGCTAGGAGAAGCCCAGTTTTCAACCCCTGGTTAGTGTTTTATCCCTGATGGTCATGTCAGGTTCTTTTTAATAAAGAATTCCTTGGACTTTTTGGTCTGCTTTGTTTTTTACTTATCATTATGGATAATACATCAAAATCTTCATGTTCAGCAGCCATAAAAGCAAACAGAATGTAATGACTTAGTAGGAATGGAATAGAGAATAAAAGAAAGAATAGTATAATGCCTCTGGTTATCTCAGAGGTGTGACTGCACCTTGAGTATTGTGTGCAATACTGGTTGCCGTATCTCAAAAGAGATGCAGTGGAATTAGGAAAGGTACAAAGAAGGGCAACCAAAATGATTAAAGAGATAAAACAACTCCCCTTTAAAGAAAAACTAAAGTGGTTAGGGTTCTTCAGCTAGAAGAGACTGCTGACAAGGAATATGATAGAGGTCTACAAAATCCCGAGTGGAGTGGAACCAAGATCATGAATTGATTGTTTACCTTTTCAAAAGGTACAAAGACTAGAAACATGCCAACTTTTAAAACAAATAGGAGAAAATATTTTTTCACTCAATGCATAGTTAAGCTCTGGAACTCATTGTCAAAGGATGTTGTAAAAGCTCTTAGAGGGGCATAATCGAACGGGGGCACCCATTTCTAAGGGCGCCCATCTCCGGGGACGGCCCCAGGAAGGGGCGGAGTCAACCGTATTATCGAACAAGATGGGCGTCCATCTTTCGTTTCGATAATACGGTCGGGGACGGCCAAATCTCAACATTTAGGTCAACCTTAGAGATGGTCAACCTAAATGTTGAGATTGCCGGACTTAGAGATGGCCGCCCTCGGTTTTCACCGATAATTGAAACCGAGGAAGCCCATCTCAAAACCGGCCAAATCCATGCCATTTGGTCGTGGGAGGAGCCAGCATTTTTAGTGCACTGGTCCCCCTCACATGCCAGGACACCAACCGGGCACCCTAGGGGCACTGCAGTGGACTTCACAAATTGCTCCCAGATGCATAGCTCCCTTGTGTGCTGAGCCCCCAACCCCCCCCCCCCCAAAATCCACTACCCACAACTATACAACAGTACCATAGCCCTTAAAGGGTAAAGGGGGGCACGTACATGTGGGTACAGTGGGTTTCTGGTAAGTTTTGGAGGGCTCCCATTTACCACCACAAGTGTAAAAGGTAGGGGGGATGGGCCTGGGTCCGCCTGCTTGAAGTGCACTGCAGTACCCACTAAAAACTGCTCCAGGGACCTGCATACTGCTGTGATGGAGCTGGGTATGACATTTGAGGCTGGCACAGAGGCTGGCAAAAAATGTTAAAAAATGTTTTTTGGGTGGGAGGGGGTTGTTGACCACTGGGGGAGTAAGGGGAGGTCATCCCCGATTCCCTCCGGTGGTCATCTGGTCAGTTCGGCACCTTTTCAAGGCTTGGTCGTTAACAAAAAGGGACCAAGTAATGTTGGCAAAATGCTCGTCAGGACCGCCCTTCTTTTTTCCATCATTGGCCGAGGACACCCATCTCTTAACCACATCCCCGTCCTGCCTTCAGTACACTGCTGACACACCCCCTTGAACTTTGGCCGTCCCCGTGACGGAAAGCAGTTGAGGATGGCCAAAATCAGCTTTTGATTATACCGATTTGTCCGCCCTTAGGAGAAGGGCGCCCATCTCCCGATTTGTGTCAGAAGATGGGCGCCCTTCTCCTTCGAAAATAAGCTGGTTAGTGTAGTGTTAGTGTTAGTGTAGTGGATTTAAAAAAGGTTTTGCCAAATTCCTGGAGGCAAAATCCATAAGCCAAAATTAAGGTAGATCCGGGTAGAGCCACTGCTTATCCTTGAGGGTAGGCAACATGGGAGCTTAATGCTGTTTGGAATTCTACCAGATATTTGCGACCTACATTGGCCACAGTTAGAAACAAGATAATGGGCTAGATGTACTTTTGCTCTGATCCAGAATGGCAATTCTTACATTATTATGCTGAGAGATAATCAAACTGAGCTTTACCATATAAAAGGCAAAGAATACAATACAATATACATATTTCTATAATGCAACATCAAAATAATAAAATTATTTCAGTTCTATGCGGTTAACAAAAGAATTCTACCAGCTATTTCAGGGAATTGACAACAAAGATTACAATCACTATTGATTAAAATATAAAATACCAGGACTATGTTTCTTAAAAAGAAAAGTTTTAATGTGCTGTGAAATAATACGTATTCACTCTCAAATCTAAGACGTTGAGGTAAAGAGTTCCACAAATTTATGGCTAGGTAAGGGAATGCAGAGTTTAAAAAACACCTATATTTTACATTTTTTACTGCTGGATAATTCAAATAAATTTAACTAGCTTTGCTATTAATGGGACAAATTGTGAGTTAATGCATATATAGTGGTGTCATTCCATATAATATTCTATTTATAAATAAACAGCATTTAAATTTAATACATGACTTTACTGGTAACCAAAGTAAATTTTGAATGAGAGGAAAGACATGATCATATTTCTTAATGGAATAGATTAATATGGCAGTGGTGTTTTGCAAAATTTGTAATCTCTTAAGGGCAAGAGTTGGGTAACCAAGATATATTACATTACAGTAGTCCAATTGCAGAAGGATCATTGTTTATGCAACTATTCTAAAATGATCTCTGTGCTAGAGATCCATTTTACTTTTCTTAGGGCATGAAGTGTCCAAAAAACCTTTTTAATAAGCAAATGTTCAAAAGATAAAAAAGGATCTAAAGATATTCCTAATACTTTTAAGCAAGGTTCAAATTGAACTATTTTGTTGTTTAAAGTCAGATTTGTTACAAAGGAATCAATTATATATTATAAAGAATAAAATTACAGAACACATAAATAAACATGGTTTAATGGGACAGAGTCAGCACGGGTGCAGCCAAGGGAAGTGTTGCCTCACCAACTTGCTTCATTTCTTTGAAGGTGTGAATAAACATGTGGATAAAGGTGAGCCAGTTGATGTAGTGTATTTAGATTTTCAGAAAGCTTTTGACAAAGTTCCTAATGAGAGACTCCTGACAAAATTAAAGAGTCATGGGATAGGAGGCAAAGTTCTGTAGTGGATTAGGAATTGGTTATTGGACAGAAAACAGAGGGTAGGTTTAAATGGTCATTTCTCTTAACGGAGGAGAATGAACAGTAGTGCTGCAGGGATCAGTACTGGGACCAATGCTATTTAACATATTTGCACATGATATAGAAATCAGAACGACTAGTGAGGTGATTAAATTTGCAGATGACACCAAACTATTCAAGATTATTAAAATACTTACAGACTGTGAAATATTGCAGGAAGATCTTAGGAAATTGGAAGACTGGGCAACCAAATGGCAGATGAAATTTAATGTGGACAAATGCAAGGTGATGCACCTTGGAAAGTATAATCTGAATCATAGTTACCTGATGCTGGGGTCCACTTTGGGGGTCAGCACCCAAGAAAAATATCAAGGTTTCATTGTAGACAACACGTTGAAATCTTCTGCTCAGTGTGCGACAGCAACCAAAAAAGCAAAGAGGATGCTAGGAATTATTAGGAAAGGGAGAATACTATAATGTGTCTATATCACTCCATGGTTCGACTTCACCTTGAGTATTGTGTTCAGTTCTGGTCGCCGTATCTCAAAAAAAGATATAGCGGAATTAGAAAAGGTTCAAAGAAGAGTGACCAAAATGATAAATGGGATGGAACTCCTCTCATATGAGGAGATGCTAAAGAATTTAGGTCTCTTCAGCTTGGAAAAGAGACAGGTGAGGGGAGGTATGATTGAAGTCTACAAAATCCTGAGTGGTATAGAACAAGTAGAAGTGAATCGATTTTTTTACTCATTCCAAAAGTGCAAAAACTTGGGGAAATTCAATGAAGTTACATGGAAATACTTTTAAAACATATAGGAGGGAATATTTTTTTCATACATCTAATAGTTAAGCTCTGGAACTCTTTGCCGTAGGATGTAGGGTTTAAAAAAGGTTTGGACAAGTTCATGGAAGAAAAGTCTAAAGTCTGCTATTGAGACAGATATGGGGAAGCTACTGCTTGCCCTGGGATTGGTAGCATGGAATGTTGCTACTATTTAGGTTTTTGCCAGGTAATTGTGGCCTGGCTTATCCACTCTTGGAAACAGGATACTGGGCTAGATGGACCATTTGGTCTGATCCAGTATGGCTATTCTTATGTTCTTTGTAATTTTGGAGGATACAGTCGAAAAATTGTAGTTTTATCAACATTCAATTTAAGTAGGTGATTTGAAGCCTTGCTTTCTACTTTTTTTTTTTTTAATTTATATTTATTATTTTCAAAATAAACACTTACATAATATAAATGTAGGTAAATCAGGAAATGATATAAGAAAATGTTTATCCTTTAGACCAAGGAGAAAGAAATCATATTGTTACTCAGTCCACAATAATATGGTCAAGACACAAGGAATTTTTACTTTATAATAAAAAAAAAAAGAAGAAAAAAAACTCTATGAGGGCAGAGACCATTCACAGCTTGCAGTTTCAGCTCCCTTCTGGGGCGGCCAGGCTTCTTTCGCCTCCACTCTCTTTGGAAACAATAAACTGACGCAGTTTATCTGGTTCAAAAAATACATAATATACAGCATTTAAGGAAATTAAACACCTGCAGGCAAATTTCAATTTAAAGGTACCACCTAAGGAGAGAACTCGAGGCCTAAGACCCAGAAATTCTCTCCTCCTCCTCTGGGTATTTTTACTCAAATCAGGAAAAATTTGTATTTTTGCTCCGAGAAACTGGGTCGAAATATTTCTGAAGTAAAGTCTAAAGACAAGGTTTCTATCAGTTTTGAATGCAAAGGTAGCTAGGAGAGTTGTACGCTCCGTTATAGTTTCTAACGACGTTTCTAACAATTGTGTTACATTCAGTTCTGGAACCTCTGTTTGAGCTATATTAGCTGCTGTGATATAAAAAGCCTTTATAATTGGTGGTATGGCTTCTTTAGGAATGTCAAGCACTTCAGTAAAATACTTTTTTAACATCTCAATCGGTGATATCAGAGGGGTCTTCAGAAAATTTAGGAATCTCAGGTTATTGCGCCTGAGTTGATTATCAACAAATTCCATTTTCCTTTGAATTGAATCTTTATCTATTGTCATATTAATTACAACAGTTTGTAATGTCTTTATCTCTTGAGAATTTGAATCACATTTTCTCTCCTGCTCCTGAGCCTTCGATTCTATCGTTTGCTGAAAAGTTTTTAATTCCTTCACCTCAGAATTAAAGGAATTAGTTAATTGTAGTAGGGACGAATTTATGGTCTGGATCACCTCCCAAAGGGCTTCCAAAGTAACAGCTGCAGGTCTACTCCTCACGCTGAGCAAAACGAGCGGGGTTTCCTGGCAGGGGGAGGGCGAGGAATCAATACCTCCCGCACTCTCTCCAGATGGCGTTCCACCAGGGGTTGAGGATCCAACAGGGCCGCCGCTAACCTCCAAAGGACCTGCCTGAGGTTCTCCTATTGGTCTTATCTCACCGCTCGGTCTCGGCGGTGCAGCTTGAAGAGGCGGACTTAAAGACACTGCCTCTAAGCTAAGATCCCCCTGTTGTCCTGGGGATCCAACCAAAGCTGGTACCGGAACTCCCGATGCACGAAGGCCAAAAGCTTCCAGGGTCGGCTGCCAGAGCGTCGAATTTCCGCCAGGGCTCGTGGCGGCTTTTGCCCCGACTTTCCCCTTTCTCTTCACCATAATATCAGGTGAGAGAAAGCATACACTACTGGAGCAAAGCCTAGCGTTTGAGAGACGACGTGCAGCGCTCCTTCATACGGACGCCATCTTGACCCCTTGCTTTCTACTTTATACATACAGAGCTGAAATAAAGTAACAAAATCATTTTGATTATGATGGATGTGAAAGTAAAAGATTTCCTAGAGCAATGTATTTCAAGTCAGTTCTGGAGTATCCCCTTGCCGGTCAGGTTTTCAAGATATCCACAATGAATATATATGAGATTGATTTGCATACACTGCTTCAATTGTATGCAAATTTCTTTCATGCATATTCATTATGGATATCCTGAAAACCTTACTGGCAAGTGGGTACTCCAGGACTGAGTTGGGAAACACTGTCCTAGAGTACTCATCAGAATGTAAAAATAATTGGGGACATTGAAGACCCCTGAGGAACTCTACAATTTAAAGATCAAGACTTTTTTGTGTTGATCTTAAACTTCACTCTGTGAGATCTTGATTGTAAAAAAAACTTTTGAACCAGTTGAATTATTTTCCTGAGACACCAATATCATCTAATATTCATAAAAGTAAGTCATGGTCTACCAGATCAAAAGCACTGGAAAGTTCAAATTAGAGTAAAATGGCCTAGTGGCCCTGACTTAATAAAATCATAATTTCTATGATCAAGGTTACCAAGAGTCTCAGTACTGAAACTTTGTCTAAATCCCAGTTGAACTGAGTTGAGTCAATCAAAATGTTCTATATAGTTCAATAGTGGCTTAGTTGCAATTGCTTCAGTATTCTTTGTAAACAGTGGAATATTTGCAATATGTGTATAATTTGTTAATTCTGATTTACTACCTTTTTGGGTTCCTAAGAATAGGTTTTACAATGATGTTTCATAAATAAGTTGGAAATTCTCCCAGGTTCAATAATTGGTTTACCCAGTTGTTAAGCCATAATATGAATATTAGCAGAGGGTCACGCATTAGAAAGGGGTGGGGGGGCGGCATTAATCTAGCTCACAATAGGAGGATGAATAGCGTTTTAATAAGATGAGGTTTCTTTTAGACCAACTGAGGGAAAACTCACTCCATATTCTATCTACGGAGCAATTAGGTTGAAGAGGTGATGAATATTGAATGTCTTTTTTGAGTAGTGAGCTTAGTGATGTTCTTATTTTTTCAATTTTCTGTTTAAAAGAGTTGCAAGTTTATCAACTGTAGACAAATCTAAATCAGAGTAAGAACTTGAAACACCAGTAACTGTTATCAGATTTATTACCAACTTAAAAAAGCCTTTTAGTATTATTCTAGGCTCATTCTATTAATGAAATGTAGTATGATTTTCTGATATTAATCACATCTTTTTTATATTGCTTGATTAAGCATCTCTATTTAAGCTGAATTTGTGGGTCCTGATTAGCTTTCCATTTTCATTCCCATTTCCTACACTAATTTTTTAATGTAAATAGAGTTCCAGTACACCATAAAGGTTTAGATTTATAGTTGAGATCCCTATGCTTAAAAGGGGCAAATTTATCTGCATTAATATAATTGCATATTGAGGATTATCACTTAGATAAAGAGGAAGGCGTTTTAAACTGGAATAAATATTTAGCTATATTCCCTCTCTTGAATTGTGGACTATCTAAATTTGAGTTGAGACACCTTTTTCCTCTCCAACTGAGAAGATAATGATCTGATGAGGTCATGGGGGTCCATGTCAAGTTTGTCACCATTGTTTCCTCTGATTGTTAGTACTTGCAAATAGGTCTAAATGATGATCTTTATTATGTGTGATAGGGGAGCATTGTAAACCTACTGAGGCTAAATAACTATTAAGTTCAATCACAGTTGGATTGTTGACATTATCCAGGTGTAGATTTAAATCTTCCAAAATCAAACAATTAACAAAACATAGATTGATGTATAAAATCATAAAATTGTTCCTCATTATCCTGCCGTGGAATTGGAGGTCTATAAAATAAGATGTAACCTCATTTCTAAATCTCTCCCTTTGTAAAATCCATCATTTTAATAGTAAAAAAAAAGTACTTATAAAGTATCCCTAGGTCGCCTCCCATTTTCCCTTCTCAATTTAATTGGCTGCACAGTCTGTTGTTGAAGTATACAAGAGCTTTCCCTTGACAAAGCAAATAGATGCAAAACAGGCTCCTGTCGGGATCATATGTATACCGAAGTTGAATTTGAATGCAGTCGAGAGACATCTTTGAAGGACGTAGTGTTGAATATCACACTATGACCAGATCAAATTGCGGCTTTCAGGAGTGCGAAGATAAGTAAAAAAACTTTCTTTTCTGCACCGGTTGAAGCTCAAGTGTAGATTACTACAGAGAGATTATATATGTGAACCATATGGATAGTACACTGAGAAAAATTAAGAAAAAATGTGAAATTATAGAGATATGAAAATCTAGCACTAACACTTATATACACTAAGAGACACGAATGCTCAGCAAGTTCAGTGTACTATCGGAGGCTGGGGGCAGTCAATGATTATAAAAACTGGCACTAAATCAGAAGTTCGCTAACAGCATGATACCTTGTACCTGCAGGTATATATGAGACGTCCCCTATCTAATAGTAATACTTCACAGTAAGCTGTTTTTGTACCACCCAATTGTTGTATATGTTTTCAAGATAGTGCGGTGGGACATTGCCATTTACCTGTTTGTTTGTATTTCAAGGATAAGCAGCATAAAATCTGTTTTACTGTTTTGGGATCTTGCCAGATACTTGTGACCTGGATTAGCTACTGTTGCAAGCAGGATACTTGGCTTGATGGACCTTTGGTCTTCCCAAGTATGGAAACGCTTTTGTTCTTATGTTTATAGGGATGATTCAAATTGGCCCCGCACACTAGTTCCACCCACTGGAACCGCAAATAAAATATTATACAATACATTTTAACATATATGATCCTAGTAAGATAGATTAAAACTTTAAAAAATAAGACATGATTTTAAAGCAAAGATCACAAGATGCCGACAACCAAGGATTGTCCAGAAAAATTGCCTGCAAAGGGGCACACTAAGGGGCATTGCATTCCCCTTAGGAATGCCTCTTTGGTGGTGCACCTGAGGCAGTATGCTTCAAAAGTAGTGGGTCTAAGAACTACTCCTCGGGCCGGTGCTGATGACTTAGGAGCGGGGCTAATGCCATATCGCCAAGCAGCCAGACTAGAAGGTCAGGATGGAGAACAGCAATGAACACTAAATGCAGTACTTTGTTAGTAAATGCTGAGCAGAGAAGTTCTGGAACATACAACTATTTCATTTTTAACCACTCAAGAGATTGCTGTTAAAAGTTACACATAAGGAGGCATGTTTGTCTGAATGTTGAAGTTATTATTGCCTATGTTGCACCACCTAGGACTGTGGTGGAGATGAAAATCATGTCTGTTTTCAAGAATGCATAAGATAAATGCAGAGGATCTCTAATGGAAAGAAAGTAATAATATTTATTTACTTATTATGACATTTGTATCCTGCATTATCTCAGAGTTCAGGTTCAATGTGGCTTACAAACTAGACAATTTAGTACATATTAAAGTTATAAATCTTCTGATAAATGAAAAATGTTGAGTAAATCTTCTATATATGGCCTTATGAAACTGTACAAAAATTAGTGTATGAATTATTTTACAAGGTTGTATTGTGTAACAAACATCAAATTATAAGCAGTTATACAGGATAAAGTTTGAACCAGCATTTTGCATAAAAGTGGCTATTCCTGTCTTCCATTATTATGTTGTGGGAACTTTTTGAAAAGAACATTTTTAATAATTTCCGAAACCAGCTGTAATCATGCACAGATCTAACACCCCTTGGAAGAAAATTGCACCAATTAGCACATTGATAGGAGAAGTCAGCAGAGAGGACTGTTTCCTAAACAATCTTTTTACAATTAGGATGATGGAGGGATGGTCAATCAAAGGGAGCATATAGTCAGGGGCCATACCATAGATAGGGGTCCTTTTACTAAACTGTGGTAAAAAGGGCCTAGAGTAAAATCAATGGTCAACAAGGTGGTAGAAGAGTGATGATGAGATTCCAGTATAGCACATTCAATTATATAGGGTGAACACAGTGGGCTATGATCACTCAAAATTAAAGGTGCCATACTGATGTCTCATCACCATTTTTCTAGCATCTTGTTGACTGCTGATGATTTACTTTTGCCTCTCTGTAGAGTAAAATCTACAGACTCACTAATCACCGCCTTCGGTGATTAGTGAATCTGTAGATGTATTAATTTATTAATAAATAGATAAGTACAAATCGAGCACAAATCTCACTCCCTGTGTGTATATTTGAAGGGTTACTTACTGTGTGCTCTCACAAACTTCTGCTGACTAGTCTTCTGCATGCCATTCCAGGAGGCCTTTATCCTTCTCATATAAATTGCAGCATACAGCACACTGGTCAGATCACAGGGGCCTGTCAGCAGGTCTGAGCAACCATAGCAACAAGGGCCCAGCAGTGAGTGACAGCTAATCTTATCCCAAACCTGTATTTCTTCCCTATGCTCATTCTAAATGGGCTATTCACTATGGGATCCCTGTAGGAGAAAATATGCTTAATTGGACAGAGCCACAGCTCTTCTGCTTCTCATGTTTATTCTCTGCATTTGAATGAACTCTAAAGGTTGGGCAGGTTTGGAATCTTTGTCCTATTTTCTGATTGGCCAACTCTCTCTCAATATAAGAATAACATGTTTTCTATGTACTGGAGATTAAAAATATATATAACCCTATACTGAATTCCAGTCTGTGGATCAGTGTGGCGGGTCTTACTACCATTTATAAATGTCAGTAGAAACCCTCAATTGAATTGCATTTTGATGTTCATCTGGAGACTGCATTTTATTTTACCACACTGGCAATAGTCTTGTAATTAATATAAGATAGAAGCATTGACTTACTGGGGAAAAAAATCAACCCTTATTTTTCAGACTACCTTGTGGCATAGAAGTAAAACAATTTTTCATTTTCTCCTATCCAAATATTATGTGTTAGTTTTTCTTTTCTATCAAAAGTGAACTCTACATAGTTCAATATTTGCCTTGCTACAGGAAAATATTTTCAGAATGGCAGTATCCTTCACATTACTTGGCTGAAAGAGTCACAGAATAAATGCTGAATATACGTTGACTGCATGAGTTGTAAGATGAGACTTACTGCATGCCTCAGGGTATACATTGCCCAGGAAATACAGCACAATGTAAATGGATCATTGTGATTATATGAAAACCTAGCAATATCTTTTTCTCAACATACCAATGTAAGTAAATCAATACAAAATGGCCACTTATTTATATCAGATAGACAAGGTCCTCCCTGGGGGATCCAAGATGGCACCATACCTGTTATTCATCATTACCTCTCAGCCCTGAAGATTGATGCCTGCACTCTTCCTTCTTTCCATGGCGCTGTTTTTTTTTTTTTCTGCTGCTATGGTCAATGAAAAGGTGAAAAATCAGAATATACCCTTCAGAAACTCTGGCTTAAGGTCCTGGTGATCTCATAGAGAAATACTAACCCAGGCCTCCATCTTTAAATCCCAGGTCTTGTTCTCCTTGATTGAAACTGTATCATGTGAAGGGGGCAGGGGAGGGTCTGTGTTCCCATGCCCATGTAAACAGGGTGAAATTTGCAGCACATTACTATAAAACTAGAGTACTCTCCCCCCCCCCCCCCCCCAATATTCAGCTAGCGGCAGGCAATGCTGTTAATGTCTGCCCCTCCAAAAAAAGAAATGCCCCCAACATAGTCAGTTTGCACTTTGGCACTAACCAGCCATTTTCAGCGAAGGTAGTCGTTTAAATGCTGCTGAAAATGACCAGAGAGCTGCTGATAAGCGAGTTAACCAGTCGATGGCCGTTCCTGGCTAGTTAACACTCTTTAAATATCGGCTGGACTGCTTTTTTAACAGCAAAAGCTAATGTACAATAAGTTGAAAGGATGTGTGCTAATTGTTGGTGGCATGGCCAGCATGTCCTCTGCAGTTACTGCAATTAAATAGCCATCTACTGTATGGAACTGCTTTTGATACTACCTGAAATATTGTAGATGTGCCTATGTATCGCATTGGTGACAATAAAAATTAATTAAAAAAAAAAAAAAAAAGACTGTTTGCAAATAGCATAGAAGCACTTGGAGGGAAATTATCAATGTGTGTTACCATTAAAACAGGTTATTTTATCACATCATGCTATTTTAGCACAGGGTCTCATTGCATACAATGGGGCCCTGTGCTAAAATAGCAACTTGATAACTTCCCCTCTTAATGCCTCCTCTTGAGGAAGTAATAAATGTACCTGTACTAATTGCAGAAGTGATAGATGGTGCAGAGTAAGTGCCATGTGCTAACTGCAGTGTACAGTCTGCGTCCTTTATCTGCACAATTCCCACCCCCTAACAAAACATGCAATTAATATGCGATTTAGCATATACTGTCATTCTGCTGTGGTAAGTTACCACAGCATTTGTTTAGTAAGAGTGCACGATAATTCACACATTAACTGCTTAATGTACTTTTATAAAACGGTCCCTTAGTGTTATGAAGAAACCAGATAAAATAACTTTAAACATTTTTTGGTTACCCAATTCATCTTAGACTTCTCAATTTCTGAAGGGGTTGAATATTCACGCTTTCCAAAAATACTAGGACTAGGGGGCATGTGATTAAACTACAGTGTAGTAAATTTAAAACAAATTGGAGAAAATTTTCTTCACCCAACGTGTAATTAAACTCTGGAATTCATTGCTGGAAAATGTGGTGAAGGCGGTTAGCTTAGCAGAGTTTAAAAAGGGGTTGGACGGTTTCCTAAAGGACAAGTCCATAAACCGCTACTAAACGGACTTGGAAAAATCCAAAATCCCAGGAATAACATGTATAGAATGTTTGTACATTTGGGAAGCTTGCCAGGTGCCCTTGGCCTGGATTGGCCGCTGTCGTGGACAAGATGCTGGGCTCGATGGACCCTTGGTCTTTTCCCAGTATGGCATTACTTATGTACTTATGTACTTATTATGAAGTAGCAGTGGCGTTCCTAGGGGGGCGGACACCCGGGGCGGCGTCCCGCCCCCCCCCCCCCGATGCAGCGCAGACCCCCCCGGCAAAAGACCCCCCCCCCCCCCGTGAAAGAGCCCCCCCCCGGTGCATGCCGCTGGGGGGGGGGGTGCCGCAGGCACCTGCTGCGAGTTTACTAACTTTGCTCGTTCGCTGCAGCTCCCTCTGCCCCGGAACAGGAAGTAACCTGTTCCAGGGCAGAGGGAGCTGCAGCAAATGAGAGAAGTTAGTGAAATCTCGCAGCAGGCACGCGCCGCGGCACCCCCCAGCGGCGTGCACCTGGGGCGGACCGCCCCCCCCCCCCCCTTGGTACGCCACTGTGAAGTAGTATCGTTGAAATGAAATCCAAGTCCCTATAACAGGCTCAGTCTGTTCTAGTGAAGCATTTGCCATGCAGCCATTTCACGGGGGGGGGGGGCACTTACCACCACCCAGTGAGGTGGCAGTAAGGACTTCCACGCTAAGCCGGTGATAATCAGACTTTACCGCTGGGCAGCTTTGCAGCGGCGGAAATGGCGCATAGTGCGGTGGTAAGCCCACGTTGGGCTTACCACCGCTTCATAAAAGGACCCCCTAAATTGTCCCACCCAGTCTGCCCAATTGTGATTCTTTTGCTATGGTAGATGAACATGCCAATTTCCCTACTTACCTTAATAGCAGTTCCCCACTCCACCTGTATTTGATCTAAACTTTCAGCCCTTTCCCTCCTACTGCCCACCATATCAGTCTAATATTTACCCAAAATCTATGAAAGATAGTACCTTTCACCACCTCCACTGACCCAGCAATTCTCCTCTCTCTCTCCCCTCCCCTTTCCTCCATGTCCAGCAATTTCTTCTCTCTCCCTGGGCCCTGCCCTCCCATCCATGTTCAGAAATTTATCCTCTCTCCCCTGCCCTCCCCTTCATGTCCAGCAATTCTCCTTTGCCCCTATCGTCTGCTCCCATCCATGTCCTTTGATTCTCCTTTGCCCCTATCGTCTGCTCCCATCCATGTCCTTCAATTCTCCTTTGCCCCATCCTCCCCTTCCATTCATGTCCACCTGCCCGCTCTGTCCCCCCCCCCCCCCCCAACATCCCCCTTTTTGTTCCTACCACCCTGCATGGTTTAAATCTTTCATTTACCTCCGTCGCAGCAGTCGCGTCAGTGAAAGCCCTGCCCGTCTCTAGCCTTCCCTTCGTTCCCTCTCAGTGTCCCACCCTCGCGGAAAGAGGAAATGACATCAGAAGAAGTACAAGTTGCTATAATAAAGGATAAAGTAGCACACTGTTAGTGATACAACAATACACTCCTTCTGAATTTCCCATCCCCCGT
The DNA here is from genome assembly GCF_901765095.1 of Microcaecilia unicolor. Lineage (NCBI taxonomy): Eukaryota > Metazoa > Chordata > Amphibia > Gymnophiona > Siphonopidae > Microcaecilia > Microcaecilia unicolor. Next base: position 114,256,592 of record NC_044031.1, on the reverse strand, counting down.
AATTTCACCACATTTATACCTCTAATCACAGAAAAATGTTATACCGAATGTTCTCCTACTATTGTTTAGCTGCCCTGTCAGTTTCCCGTTATTTCCTTCCATTGTTCTATTGTCTTCTCCATTGTTCTATTCCCTTAACGATACTTTGACTTGTTTTCACATAATTCCTCACAATGTAATCCATAACCAAGTTGTAACAAACTGTATTTCCACCATTCACAATGTATTGTAAGCCACACTGAACCCGCAAATAGGTGGGAAAATGTGGGATACAAATTCAATAAATAAATATTAAATAGAAGAGTGGAAAGCTTGGAGAATCAAAGTAGACATCTTAATCTTAAGTGCAGTTTCACCACTGGAAACATTTTAAGAGATACCTTATTGAAGTTTTGGAATATCCTTTGGATGCTATGCCACAAATTTGGAAAATATGGGCCCTATTTAGTAAGCCTCGCTGTAGGCATGCTAACTTTTTAGCGCGCTAAAACTTAGTGCGCACTAATGCTATAGACACTCATAGGAATATAATGGGTATCTTTTTCATTAGCAAAGTTAGCTTGCCTATAGAGCAGCTTGGTAAACAGGGCCCTATATTTTTTACTTAAAAGAAAGAAAGAGACGGTTTCTGTAAGAGATGTGGGGACTTAAATGTTTCATTGGGTTCAGTTGATAGTTTGGATACCTCAGGTGTTTTTCAAGCAGCTACTGCAGTGGTGGAAAAAGCCACATTATTTATTTCCTTAGTATTTGAGCAGGACTTCAACTCACTGGTGCAATTATATTTCTGGAAAGCTTCCAGTATGTTTGAGGGACAAAGAATATGGATTTTTCCTGACCTCTCCAGGGCAACCCAGGAGAGGCGCAAGTTGTTTTTGGCAATGCATCAAGAGACATTGTCTTTAGGCACAGTTTTCCAGTTACAATTCCTTTGTAAATGTGTAGTGAAGTATAAAAATTAACAATATGTTTTCCGTATCCCTCAGCAGCTTAGATCTTTTCTTAATGTTAAAAAATTTGCAATTGGCGGATCAGTTTCCTCACCTACAGTGTTTTTGATGTGAATACCTAGGAGATGTAAATGGTCATAATCCTATATAATAAAACTCACCCTCAACGTTCTGAGGACACTGACGTCACTGTCAGTACCTGCGGGCACTTCCTTCCAGTTTGAAGGGTTCGTGGTGGTGAAGCCACCAAAATCGCTGTGTATGGGCCTCGCCCTCACGTCAAATGTGATGACGTCGAGGGCGGAGCAATGGCGTCAGTGGCTTTACAACCAACAAGACTCGGGAGATGAAGGTGGCGTGCGTTGACGAGATCCGGAACAATGGCGGTCAGTGGCTTCACAACGCCGAAGGGGTGGGTGGGGGGGGGGGTTCGGGAGGAAAACCTTGCTAGCGCCCATTTCATTTGCTCCAGAAACGGGCATGTTTTACTAGTGTAATATAATTCTTGATGACAGTCAGTTTATAAGAACATAAGAATAGCTATAACAGGTCAGACCAATGGTTCATCTAGCCCAGTATCCTGTTTCCAACAGGGCCAATCTAGGTCATAAGCAGTAGCGTAGCCAGAGTTCAATTTTTAGAAGGGCCTGGAGGTGGACTGGGTGGACACGGGCCTCGCATTTCCTCTCCACCCACTGCCCTCCTCCCCCCCCCCCCCCCCCCCACCCACTGAACTGTTTCAAACCCAGGGCATTTGGCAGTGTTCTTCCAGATGCCGACAGCCCCCTGCACATGGTCAGTTCTGGTCATTTTTACTGCCCCGAAGCGCCATTCTCCCTCCAGCACCGGTGATTCCCATAGTCAGCCTTCTGCCAGCATGTATCGTCGGGGCCTTTCCTCAGGCGCGCGCGTCCCACCTTTGCGGAAAACAGGAAGTTGCAGAGTAGGCAGGACATGCCTGAGAAGAGGCCCCGACGACGCACGCTGGCAGAAGGCTGGCTATGGGAATTGCCAGTGCTGGAGGGAAAACGGTGCTTCAGGGCAGTAAAAGTGAGCAGACCACGCGGACGGGGAGAACGGGCAGAAGAGGCAGGAAAAGATTGGAGCCTCCCTTGGGAGAGAGCTACGCCACTGGTTGGGTTGGGGCTAGTTAGGGTGGGCAGGCCTGGAGCAAAGTGGCTGGGCCTGGGACCGTCCAGGCTCGCCCATTGCTACACCCCTGGTCATAAGTATTTTACTGTGTATGGTGCTAACCGGGCAGTAATCGGCACTGTACGTACCCGGTTAACGCGTGAGACCTTACCGTTAAGTGAATAAGTGACGGTAAGGTCTCAGGCCCAAAAGGGATACGCGCCAATTTTCATTTTGCTGCACATCCATTTTTGGCCAAAAAAGGCCTTTTTTGCAGGCGCGCTGAAAAATGGACCTGCATGAATCCAATACACACGTCTACAGGCCACTTTTCAGCGCACCTTAGTAAAAGGACCCCCTTATAATCTTGTTTCCTTTGGATTTTGGTATTTGTTCTTTTCTGTATGAGTATTGTTACTTAATATATAACATTTTTAAAATATTCAACCGATCATCCTGAGATCTTGAAGCTTTTACTAAAGTGAATCAATAGGGGCATTTAGCAGCAAAGCTGTGGTAAGCGTGCTTACCATAGCAATAAATGGCATCCCACAGTAATCTGGGGATGTAACCTTTCTGAGCACACTACCAGAACCCTTATCCACACTCTTATCACCTCTCGTTTAGACTATTGCAACTTGCTTCTCACAGGTCTCCCACTTAGCCATCTCTCTCTCCTCTTCAATCTGTTCAAAATTCTGCCGCACGACTTATATTCCGCCAGTGTCGCTATGCTCATATTAGTCCTCTACTCAAGTCACTCAAGTCACTTCACTGACTCCCTATCCATTTCCGCATACAGTTCGGAAATGTATTAAGAAATGTATTAAGTTATGTCCAATAAAAAAGGTATCTTATTTTCTTTCGCATACAGTTCAAACTCCTCTTATTGACTTACAAGTGCATTCACTCTGCAGCTCCTCAGTACCTCTCCACTCTCATCTCTCCCTACATTCCTCCCCGGGAACTCCGTTCACTGGGTAAATCTCTCTTATCTGCACCCTTCCCCTCCACTGCTAACTCCAGACTCCGTTCCTTTTATCTTGCTGTACCATATGCCTGGAAAAAACTTCCTGAACCGGTATGTCAAGCTCCATCTCTGGCCGCCTTCAAATCTAGGCTTAAAGCCCACCTTTTTTATGCTGCTTTTAACTCCTAACCCTTACTCACTTGTTCAGTACCCTTATCTTATCATCCCCACCTTAGTAATTCTCTTAATTCTTATTTGTCCTGTTTGTCTGTCCTAATTAGATTGTAAGCTCTGTCGAGCAGGGACTGTCTCTTCATGTTCAAGTGTACAGCACTGTGTACATCTAGTAGCGCTATAGAAATGATAAGTAGCAGTAGTATGTGTGCATACTACCCATGTGCTAAAAAATACATTTATTTTTTGACACAGGAGCATATCTGGGGGTGGGGAGATATACTCATATCACCCCTCTTCTCAAGTCACTTCACTGGCTTCCAATCAGGTACCGCATACAGTTCAAGCGTCTCCTATTAACTTACAAATGCACTCAATCTGCAGCTCCTCCTTACCTTTCTAACCTCATCTCCCCTTACGTTCCTACCCATAACCTCCACTCTCAAGACAAATCACTCCTTTCAGTACCCTTCTCCACCACCGCCAACTCCAGGCTTCGCTCTTTCTGCCTTGCCTCACCCTATGCTTGGAATAAACTCCCTGAGCCCATACGCCAGGCCCCCTCCCTGCCCATCTTCAAATCTACTACTACTACTATTTAGCATTTCTATAGCACTACAAGGCGTTTGCAGCACTGCACAAACATAGAAGAAAGACAGTCCCTGCTCAAAGAGCTTACAATCTAATAGACAAAAAATAAAGTAAGCAAATCAAATCAATTAATGTGTAGAGGAAGGAGGAGAGGGGAGAGTAGGTGGAGGCGAGTGGTTACAAGTGGTTACGAGTCAAAAGCAATGTTAAAGAGTTGGGCTTTCTGTCTAGATTTAAAGGTGGCCAAGGATGGGGCAAGACGTAGGGGCTCAGGAAGTTTATTCCAGGCGTAGGGTGCAGCGAGACAGAAGGCGCGAAGTCTGGAGTTGGCAGTAGTGGAGAAGGGAACAGATAAGAAGGATTTTTTCCATGGAGCCTTGCTCAAAGCCCACCTCTTCAATATCGCCTTCGGCACCTAACCACTTGCCTCTATTCAGAAATCTAGACTACCCAGCTTGACATTTCGTCCTTTAGATTGTAAGCTCCTTTGAGCAGGGACTGTCCTTCTCTGTTAAACTGTACAGCGCTGCGTAACCCTAGTAGCGCTCTAGAAATGTCAAGTAGTAGTAGTAGTAGATCGTGTTCTACACTAATTGCTGCTACATTGCCGCACATGCTAACCCATTAGCATATGCTGAGCACATGAACCTTTACTGCCTACGTAATGGGTGGCAGTAAGGACTCACGTGCTAATATGTTTTAATGGCCACATGCTAATAGCAAAATTAGCACGTGGTCATTAATACATCAAAATAGAAAATTCCGCCATTTTACCCCAGCAGTAAAAATGGCCTAGGCGCAGGGGAGAAAACTCACTATAAGGGCACGCTAAGACCACTTTTTACCATTGTTTAGTAAAAGGCCCTCTATTGGACTTCCACTATGCTATCCATAATAAACTTATTAATGTATGGGAAAAGGTCATTGTTATGGCACCAAAATATATAGAATTGGCACAATTCCTGTATTTTTGCAGTGTATCAGGCACCATGGATGCCCTAGAAATTGTGAAGATCAAGTATATCCAAATCTAAGTTATACTGGCACCTCAGCTGCTCAGAAGAGACTTTGGGGCTCATTTTCAAAGCACTTAGACTTATAAACTTCTATAGGTTTCATGCAACCTTGTAAGTCTAAATACTTTGAAAATACACCTCTTTGTTACATATGTTATTTTATTGTCCACATGTGCAATATTTTTTGGTATCAGTCTGCATTATTATCTCTAAAATCATATCTTATTTTAAGACTGTATTTTTAAAAATTGTATGGATATTATCAGGCTGAAAATTTGACTGAATGACTTGATAACATCCATACAGGGAAATAGCTTGTGTATCTGAATGTAACTCATGTTGAGATTCTACTTGAAAAGGTGTGAACTAGTGTGAGCTAAATCCAAATAATGTGGAGCTGGATTTGGGGAGGGGGGAGGGCTGGTTTTAAAATGATCTAGGTAGTGGTGATATTCAGCTTTTATTCCCTTAACCAGCAAATTTCTATTGACCCCCATGTCCTCAAGTACCTTTACCTGAACCCTTGCATCTTCCTCAATACACCTCCCAGACTGCCTGTCTTCAGCATGAGCTGTCCTTCTGGCAGTTATGGAATCCTAGGGACTATATCTCCCATGAGATATCTTTCTTCCAGAGCTCTTCAATGCTCTCTGGAGCTTTCTAGTGCCAGACTAAACTGCCCAACCTCTATGCAGGTAAAAATGCACATATTGTTCTACAACGCATGTAGTATAAGCTGCACACTGCAGAGATGTAACCAGGAATGGAGCTAGGTTGTGGGAGGTAACATGCATAGTTTTGGATTTTCAAAACTGTGTGCAATTCAGCTGCATGGTTTATCTTCCTCAAATGTCTCTATTACCCTGAACGCAAATCACAAAACCAAAGATAAGGCCTGAGTGTATGCAAACAAATCACAAGCCAACTATTTGGTTAAAGTTATAATAGGGAGCCCTCGGAAAATACTACTTTACGGCTATTTCATATTATTTGCCTAGTAGCATAGTCTCTCTTCATCGGGTCATCCCTTAATAAACTATTAATGAAGGCTGTGATATTTGCAAACACTACCAACAGTGCTCAAAAAATGTATATGTGCTCAAAATACAAAAAATGAAAAAACTATAACTTAACTTGCATGCCACTGCATATCTCACGTTGTTGGAGTCCACTTAGGCTTCCCCTAAATTGCGCCCTGAAACATTTCTCCCCAAGTCATTAACTTTGACTCCCTGCCCACTTCCAGACAGTTCAAGCTTCTCTTACATACAAAGGCATTCGCTCTGCAGCTTCTCGTTACCTATCTTCTCTCTTCCTCTACCCTTCCTTGTAAATTCCATTCTTTTAGCCCAGGGTTGGGCATGATCCCTTGAGGACCACAGCCCAGTTGGGTTTTTAAGATTTCCACAATAAAAATGCATGACATTGATTTGCATGTACGACTTCCATTGTATGCAGATAGACATCTTGCATATTCATTGTGGAAATGTTGAAAACCTGGCTGAGTTGTGGCCCTCCTCTGATCTAGCCAGTAATTCTTGTCTGAGCACTGGTCCTTTCTTTCTACCCTTCAATGCTGTGTGCCTGGGGCAGACTTCGTGAATAAGTCCATCAAGTTTTCTTTCTGGCTGTATTCAAATCAAGTCTAAAACTTAACCTTTTTGAAATTGTTTTTAAATTGTCAATACCCCTCTAAAATACATTTCTTGTTTGTCATATATATATTTGTCTTGACTAGAGATGTACACCAGCATAAAGCAGAGGTAGTCCAGAGAAGGAGCAGACTCAAGGCTTACCACAAATATATTTATTGATCGTTTTATGATCAATAAATTTATTTGTGATAAGTCTTGAGTATGCTCCTTCTCTGGACTACCTCTGCTTTGTTCTGGTGTTTGTGTTGAGTCTGCAGTGTTTCACTTCTGTTTGGTTGCTTTGGCTCGAGATGTACACCAAGTTTCAGCAGGCATAAGTCCATATGCCCAAAGTTAGGTGCAGCAATTGACACTAAACCCTAATTCTATAAAAGTCGCCAAAAATTGTGCATGCAAATTTGGGTGTGTACACAATTTAATTGAATGAGCTAATTAGCACCAATTGGCCTTTTAACAAGCAATTACTAGCACTAATTAGATTTAATTGGAATGTGTGCGGGTAAATTTAGGCACAGGATCTGCAAATAAAAAAAAGGGGCACTGAAATGAGAGGGTCTTGGATGGAATGGGGGCATTCCTAGCATTTACATACATTGTTATAGAATAAGGGGGTACATGCCCAATTTAGTCATGTTCATTTGCACCACGTTTCGATTGGTGCAAATGGCTGCGCCTAAAGTTAGGTGTGATCCCCATACATAAGCATTATTCTATAAACTGTGCCTAACTTTAAGCTTGACTTATAGAATAGTGCTTTTATGGCACCATATATAAAATTCACCCCTATTCTATAAAGGACACTCAGCCCAGAGCACCCTTCATAGTATAACAGTGCAAATTTTTCCCGGCACTTAAATTTGACTGCAGTTTACTGAGGGGTACTTTTACTAAGCCATGTAGGCACCTACACACATCAGTTTGGAGTTACCGCCTGGCTACCACATGGCCCGTGCGGTAATTTCATTTTTGATTCGCGTCCACTACGCGCGCCAGAAAATATATTTTATTTTCTGGCACTCGGTGAAAATCGGGCGGTAACACCAGCTTGACGCATGTAGGTGATTACCGCATGGTTAATGTGACAGACCTTACCACTAAGTCAATGGCTGGCGGTAAAGTCTCAGACCCAAAATGGACACGCTCCAAATGTTATTTTGTCGCACGTCCATTTTTTTCAAAAATGTTTTAAAAGGCCATTTTTACAGGTGCGCTGAAAAATAGATCTGCCTGTGTCCATAACACACACCTACTCTACCGCAGCCCATTTTTCAGTGCACCTTAGTAAAAGGACCCCTGAATCTAGCCCTATATAAGTTTCTGTGCAATGCTGCATATATCTAGTAGTTCTCAGAAGTAATAAATACTAGTAAAAGGAGGTAACTTTTCCTGCAGCAAGGATTAAAGCAGAACTCTGGATAGTTTTGGTTTGATTATTGGTACAAACTCCAGGGTCCTTTTACCAAGCTGTGGGAATAAGGGCCCTGCAGTAGCGGCGGGGGCCATTTTTCTCATGTGCCAAAGCCCTTTTTACTGCAGCGGGTAAAAAGCCCCCAAAACAAAACAGCCATGCAGTAAGAAAACTCTTACCAAGTGGCCATGTGGTGGGAAGCCCTTGCCGCCACCCATTGAGATGGCGGTAAGGGCTCCCGCTGAAACCTGGGCAGTGCTCCAATGCAGATAGCTAATTATAGCCTCCTACAGATTTTTGTTTGCCACTCAAACTACTTATTTTCAAAAGCATAAACAGAGTTGAACATCTTAATTAGCTTAAATGGGGGTTTTTTAAATTGTTTTAAGTCTGAAAGGCTATAAATTGAATTTTTTCATGGGGAAGAACTTCTTCATGTAATTTTAATTTTGTCTTAGATGAGATATTTTCAACTAGAAGGCAATTTCAGGAAAAAAAAGTTATTATTAAAGACTCCCGTTGATCATTTTAAAAACGTTTTCTTTCTGTTTTAGCGGCGTCCAAGCAGATGGCCTGCCATGAAGTTCAGAAGAGGATCTGGACATCCAGCTTATGCTGAAGTCGAACCAGTTGGAGAAAAAGAAGGCTTTATTATATCAGAGCAGTGTTAAAAATTGTAGGACAGAACACCAGTACAGGCCTACAGGTGTGAGACTCTTAATTTGCCTATAATCTTCCAACATAAGGAGCCCTAAGCTACTGATGCCCAACATACGGAAGGTTTCTGGAACAACCTTCACCAAGAAGACAAATTATCAGACACTGGATTACTACTGAATGGTAGTCTTTCCTAGTACAGTGCAGTATTTTACTGAGAGCACACTAACGTGGACAACTGGTCTACATGGACAGTTGCCAATTGCGTGGCTTGAATATAGGGTTGATGCATAGGAATGGAAAAAAAATAAAAAAACATTACCTTCCTTCAAAAATTATTATCTACAGTCTCAGCATAAGCTTAGGTAAAGCTCTGTAACTCGTATTGATGAACATTTTTAAAAACACGAACCCCAAACAAAGGTAAAGTTGACAGGATTACCAAGAAAATGGATTCACAGATAAACAAAAATCCAGGGGTTTTTTTTTAAATACTATTCCAATTAGCAGTGGCAGTAATTATGTTTGAAATCCAAACTTACATAATCAGGTAACAATAAAATTATGCATCTCCAGATGTGAGTGACAGAATATTTTCACTAGGTACATATCCTGATGAGATGAAAATGAGAGAGTTCACAAAGTCCAATGAATATACAGAATTTGCTTCTTGCTTTTAATAAGAATGAACAGGGTTTTAACATTTCTTGCCATTAGATTTTCAGGCTTATAAATCATTCTTAAGACATTGACTTGTTTGTAATAACTTTATAAGGGACTCACATGAAGGAGCTCATACCATGTTAAGAAATATAATACTAAGGGGGGAGGGATTCATCAAGCAGCGTTAGGACCTTTGCACAGGTGTTAGGGTCTTATTGCATGTTAAGGGCATTAATGCTCAATAAAGGCAAGATTCTATATATATGGTGCCTAGAAAATCCACGTAGAAAGCATTGCTGCCTAAGCATATTCTATAAGCGGTGCTTAAATTAAGGTGCAGTATATAGAATATGCTAAGTTGATATCCTAGCACCTAAAACTACGCGGCTCCATTTACACCGATGAAAATGTGGCATAAATCTCAGAGCATAGATTAAGGTACAGAGGGCCATGTTCTATAACAATGCGCATACATTTTGAAATGCCCATTCCCCACCCATAAGCACGTCCCGTTTTGCCTATGTGCATTAAAATTTAGGCACAGTGCATTACAGAATACGCTTAGGGATTTGTGTGTGTAAATTCTAATTATTGCCAATTAGTGCTCATTATTGCTTAAGTGCTATTAAAAATACTGATTGGCTTATTAAGCCAATTAAGTTATACATGTTGTTACAGAATACGCTTGGATTTCATCGCAGATCTCTAGGTGCTCTATATAGAATCCGGAGGTAAATGCTAAGAAGCCCATTTTATACCTAAGGGCTTCTTAGCATTTACCCCCGATTATATAAAGACCACCAAAAATTGCATGCAAAACTTTAAGTATGCTCCCAATTTGCATGAACAATTTAATAGAATAATGAGCTAATTAGTGCCAATAATTGACTTTTTAGCAAGCAATTATTGGCACTAATTAGATTTAATTGGGACTAACACACATAAAGTTAGGCTCATGATCTGCACCTAAACTTTACTTGTGGTCCAAAAATGGGGGTGTGGAAGTGGGAGGATCATGGGCATTTCAGGGCAGAAGAGGGGCCTGGTTTTGAAGTACACACGTAATTACAGAATATGGGTGATCAACATGTAAATTTAGGTAATGGCATTTGTACCACGTTGTCGTTGCAAATGCCTTTAAGTAGTTATTCTATTAACCATGCCAAACTTTAGGCACTGCTTATGGACACCTGTTACGAGGGTATTTTTCAGCGTCAATTTTTTAGGTGCCATATATAGAATCTAACCCTTAGCGTGCATTAAGGGGATTAATGCACGTTAAGGCCCTAACACTGCTTGATGAATTCCTCCCTAAATGCTCTACTTCAGTGTTTGGGGGATCATTAGTGGAAAAGGAAGATTAGTTTTAGGACTGCCCCATACATTGTTGGGGTTCAAAACTGGCTCATCTGACTCTTATGAATGTATTTAAACCATATTTTGATAGCTAAAGGGACTGACTTTACTAGAATAATCATAATTAGTGAAAGTATTTTTGGCAATATTTATTAAAAGTTTCTACCATTGCCACAAAATGGAAAATTTTCTCTTAATAGTAGACAACCGAGCAAACTGATAATAAGGATAGTTTGTGGATTTGAGTGTCTGATTTAATGATACATCAAACAACTAGTAAATAATTTAAAAAATTAAAACAAATGTCCCTTTTAATCATCTGGATGCTAATATAACAGAGCTGAATTAAATTCTCCTGCAGGGCTTTCACTCAGAGCCAGTTGTACATCTTCTGGAATCTGTCCATTGTTTATGACCTGTCACACAGAGGTATTTTGTCCCTTGCAGATGATGAAATACAGCTTCTGCACATCCAGAGCCTTTTATATATAAGGGTCCTAAATAGTATATCACAGTGAATTTTCTGCTAGTGCTCACATAAGAGAATGTTAATAGGGTTTGATAGCTTTTACCAAGGAGGTTTGATTAATAGGAGACGGCATGATGTCACAAAGCTGAAGCCATCTCCACCCAAGGATGTTTTAATTGTCACCAATGCAGCCGCTGCCATCTTGATACACGCGGAACAATATAATTGATATGGCGACAATCTCTGTCTAATGGCTTCAGGCCAGATAATGAGCCAAGCATGCTCCTGCCATTTCCTGTTAATCAAACCTCCTTGGTTTTTAAAATGTATGAGTTTTTAAATTTGCCATCAATATGAGAAGGCTTATGTGGTCTTAAAATCTTATGAAATGAACATCCTTTTTGATTGTTTTATAGGGGATAATTTTCTAACTGCCTACATTGGGGCACAGACTTTGAGCACTCTTCAGTTTGGATGTTGCCCCAACTTTCAAAGGGAATATATGCATATGTTTGCTTTGAAAATTACTTTAGGAAAACTCCCTGCATACATTTATACACTCTAAGTCATAAGGGTAGATGTTGTGAGGGAAAAAATGTGTGCATTCTGGAAAAATCAAAATTTTGTGTGGAAGTGCAAGCCACTTCCTTGCTCTATCCCTGAGAATCATCTCTTGCCAGGTAAAGTTACACAAGTACTAGCACCCTATTTGCAAGTTTATCTGGATCCTTTTCTAAGCGTGCTTTTGCAAAGAGAACTGCTTTATCCATGAAAATGGCTTAGAAAATTATCCTCTTAAAAGATATCACAGCCTACAAATACTACAGGATCAATACAGTTACTAGACCTGCACTACAGAAATACTACTGATCAGAGGGCCTCTTTTACTAAGCCGCAGTAAAAGGGGAACTGCACTAGTGTCAGCAAATGTTTTTGACATGCACTGAGGCTCCCTTTTACTGCAGCAGGTAAAAGGCTGTCTTTTTTTTTTTTTTTGAGAAATGGCCGTGCAGTAAGTGAACCACTTACCGTGCGACCATTTCGGGGGGGGAGCACTTACTGCCACCCATTGAGGTGGTGGTAAGGGATCCCGCACTAACCCGGTGGTAACTAGGCAGCGCACGGCACTGGCCAATTACTGCCAGGTAAACACTTGCGCTACAAAGATTTTTAAAATTTTTGTAGCGCCAGAAATGGCGTGCACTGGGGGTGGGCTGAAATGGCTGCTGCGGTAGTTCCAGATCAGCGAGCGGTACCACTGCTTAGTAAAAAAAGAAACCCTGACTTAGCAAGTTGTGCATCCATGCCTTCCCGACAGTGAAAATGAAAGCTTTTGCCAGATGCTAATGCGAGTTCATGTAGACTGTTTCTCGGGCAATTTTGAAGAGAAAAAAAAAACATGAAAACACTATTTTGGATGTTTGAAACAATTTCTTGTATTGTTTTGTACCTTGATCAATTTCTTTATGACTCGTGCCTGAGAAAACATATTTAATTTCAATATATACCCCACACAGTGACAGAAGATTCAAATTGCAGAACACTCCCCATTCATGTTTTGTTTAACGCACATAGCAGTTACACAGATATATATGTATATATAAATATATTTTTTTGTACAGCAAGCACAAGGCAGGCTCTTGTGACTGCTTGACGACATTTTGCCATCCTGGGAAATTTTGGAATGGATTGCATTATGGTGTATTTTCATTAAGTTGTAAATTAATCCTTGATATTAGTATATGTTTACGTTGCCAAGGGATGGTGGATCACATAGAAGCTGACGCTGTTCCTTTTTCTGCCTCCTCCCGATACTTTTCATGTGTTCCAGCTATTACCTTCAGACACAAGGAAACAAGGTTAGAGACATCTAACTAATCACAATAAGCAGAACAAACAGTAAGACCATTTCTAGTGACTTGTGGGAGGACAGGTAGTAATGCTTATAGAGCGTTCTCTGTGTAGTCAGAAATACATCTCATGCAGGTTTCATATGTTCATTTTAATGATACATTTGAGCTGAAACCTTAATTCCATTTTAAAGAGAGACACTCAAGTCTGAAAGTCTTCACCATTTGCAGTGTAAGTCAATCTGTACCTCGACTAGTTTTCTTAGTAATGTGTATTGGATCTATTGTAAATTCAAGCAAGCCAACATGCTTTGATTGGATCAAGAAGTAAGTAATTGATGTGTTATTGTATTTTCTAAAATAGCTACCCATAACAGAGGTACGCGTGGTCTCCAAAAAGGGATCTATATCATTTTGAAAGCTTCTGTGTGCCATCATCTTTAGATGACTATTATATCAGGCCAATTAAAAATATCATAATCTGCACATTTACTTTTCTAATGACTAGCGTTGCAACTCATTTTCAAAAATCACTGCTGCTTTCCCACTCTGAACTCAACTGAATCACTAACGGTACTACATTTCCATCAACTCAATAGCAACAGTGAATATACTTAAAAGAGGGGGGGGGGGAATTCTATAAATCATGCTAACTAATGGGCACTGGAAAAGATCAGCGCTAAGTGCTATTCTGTAAAGGGCATGCATCCTTTATAGGAGAGCACTTACTTACCCCTGGATTCTATATAGCATGCCTAGAGTTATGTGCAGTTCTGCGCCTAAATCTAGGTGTATTCTATAACTACGCACTTAGATTAATTGTTTTAACAAGGTGTTCAGCATTGTTAACAGTTCTTAACAAGCAATAACGAGCACTAACTGGCAAAAATTAGAATTTACATGCGTACATTGCTAAGCATATTCTGTAATGTACTGTGCCTAAATTCTAATGCATGCAGGCAAAAAGGGGCGTGCCTAGGGGTATAGAAAAGGGCATTTTGTGGGCGTTCCTAAATCTACATGCGTTGCTATAAAATATGGGCCAGTACGTATAAATCTACACGCAGGGATTTATTTAGATGCACATAGATTTAGTCACATCAACTATTCCTAAGTGTACTCTGAATAACGTATGTAGATTTATGTGCAGTATTTAGAATATGCTTAAGCGTGATTGCATAACGCGTGTTAATTTTAGGTGCCATATTTAGAATCGGGCCCTTAGCACTGGTTCCCACACCCAACTCTGGGCACCAGACTTACATCTGCTGAAACCTAGTGTAAATCCTGGTGCCAGGTTGGACGTGGAAACCCAATACTCTATTACACTGCGCACAACATTTTGGAATGTCCATGACCTGCTAATGCCCCTCCCATGGCCATATCCCCTTTTAGGTTACATGTTATGGGATTTAGGTGCTCAGTATTATAGAAAGCACGCAAATCCTAATCAGTGCCAATCAATGTCAATAATTGATGGTCTACAGCTCATTAGCCAATTAAGTTGTGCCCTTAACTCTTAGCATGAAGCTGCTAAAAGTATGCTTCAAAATATTTAGGGGACCTTATATACATAGGCAATAGGGCTACCGCACCTGCAGCATGCGCCAAATTGACAGTACTGCCAGGGTAGTGCTCCCACCAGGCAGTAATTTCAAAGTTGGCGCACGCTGATTCCAGTGGTAGAAAAAAATTCTTTTATTTTCTACCACGGGGGCGATTCTGGCGGTAATCAGCAGTATGCCCACATTGGTGTGCGCTGCTTGAGTACCGTGCATGAGCCCTTACCGCTAAGTCAACGCGTGGCAGTAAGGGCTCAGGTAGTAAATAGCCATGCGCTACTTATAGGGCCCTGTTTACTAAGTTGCGCTACAGGTGTGCAAACTTTTTAGCATGCGCTAACACTAGAGACACCTATAGGAATATAATGGGTGTCTCTACCATTAGCTCACACTAATTTTTAGCACGCGCTAAAAGGTTAGCGCGGCTTAGTAAACAGGGCCCCAAATTTTAGCGCACAGCCATTTACTGCCCCATTATTAAAAAATGCCTTTTTTTCCCAGCCATGGTAAAAAAAAAAATGGCCCAGCACACCAAAAACATGCACCCACACTACCGCAGGCCACTTTTTACCGTGGCTTTGTAAAAGGGCCCCTTAATAAATACCTACCATAGTAGGATTATACATTATCACATGCAGCATGACAATATTACTTTGAGAAGACTCTGTCCCAATTTTCAATTCCTCCGTTTCACAGATTTTCCACAGGAAGGACATTCAGATGTTTAGTAATGAACTGAGACTAGCTCAGGTGGTCCTTAGGGCCTCTAGTTAAATCTTCATCTTTCATGTATCTGCTATTCTTTTGCTAGTAATGTAAATGATCAGAAAGGTCAAACAGGTAGCTTACACTGCAGTGAAGGGTCCTGTTTTCAGGTGACCAGAAAATGACTTTTGAAATAAGGTCAAGAATATAGATCTGAGAGACATAGGTTAATACATAAAAACTAAATGAAACGTGCACAAAAAGTTAAAAGGTAATTGCTGGATCTGCATGTTCTTAAAACATCAGATATGAAATGCTGACTTCCAGAGCTTGGGCATCAGTTCATCCATATCCCTAAAGTTCACATGCTAAAATATCCTCAGTAGTTCAAAATAAAGAAAACGGTTTCAGAATGTGCGATTATTAAAAGTTCACAGATTGAAAAAGTAAAAGCAAAACCAGTCTTTAGACTTAGATTTTATTTCAAAGCTTGAATTTCATGGCCTATTACTCACTAAATTAGTTTCGTGTGGCAGAGTTCTGCAAATATTGGTACAAAAGTCGGTATTTTGCCAGGTCACCGGATTTGTTACATTTTCGATGTACATTAGACCCTCATTTAGAAAGAGACCCGTTGTTAATGTATTTTTGTTAGGAACTCATTGATAGCTTCCTGACTCATGGAAATGTAGAAATTGCCATGTCTGAAATTGCACTAATGTTTGTTAAAGGAAAATTAACAAGGTACTTGGGTTGCAATGATGTCTTTATTAAGTTAACAAATGTTTAAGAGATGCATGTGGTTCGAGTTGTCAATGTCCCTTAGGCCAGAAGAAGAAGCTCCGTAGTCCTTAACTACAGCATTCTCAACATTGTTAATCTAATAAACCCATTTCTTCTGCCCGGCTTCTTGGTATTCTTTAGGGTAATTTTTCATTTGATGGGCTAACAAGGTACTTTTTGTCCACAAAAATTTGAAAACATGAGCTACTCTAGAACTTCAATCTGATTATTACAATGTGGAAAGGCATATTCCTGAAAGTTTTCTGTCTAAATAGCTGTCAGTTTTTATTGTAGGACAAAAGTATTTCATATGTTAAATACAGAACATTTACCTTGCATCTGCTTTTTACTAGGGTTTGCTATATTGCTACAATAATCACTTTTCAAATAGTTTTTTTTTAAATGTCATTGGTATTCTTTTAGACACAGTTGTGCTCATGCAGGGGAATTCTTGCTCAATAAAAGGTCTATATATTGATTGCTAAGATAACACAGTTCTTATTAGAAGTCTAGAATATGGTGTTGATCAATATTCCTTGTACTGTGTTACTTCTGTTGTTTACCATTTTCAGCTTATTTTTTTTTATTTCAAACAAATTTGATTATGAGGGGAGAAAGCAACTTATGTAATACAACTGTCATGTTTGATTACATATGAAATAAACTTTTTTGTTTTAATTTCTTATAAACATTTTCCTTGTGCCCGAAGTTTTCTTTAATGTTCTTTTTCTTTAACGTTTGATATTTTTCCTGGGAAAGCATGAAAGTGCTTGGAGTTGATTTGGTGAAAATTATAGGTATTTCAATTTCTTCACCAGATTTACTGAAGTGCATTAAGATTTTCAGTTACTGTGAGGGGCATTTTCGATATAACATCTAAGTCCAACTTTGGACATTTTGCTAAAAATGTCCAAAATTCAAGTGGGGAATATAGCCATTTTCAAAACAGAAAAACATTTTATCTTTTGAAAATGGCTATTTGCTAGATGTTTTTTGTGCTCTGTGCATGTATCTTTTTGGTCCATTTTTGAAAAAAAATCCAAGTGAAAAACACATAAAATCAAACCATTGGGATGTAAGAGGAGCTAGCACTCTTAGTAGACTGGCCACACAGACATCCCAGGAAAGCCATGGAGCACCCTAGGGGGCACTGAAGTGAATTTCAAATAAATGCTCCCAGGTACACAGCTCACCATTGCTCCCTTATCTTGTCTGCTGAGCTCCCCAAAACCCATTATCTCCAACTGTACACCATTAAAATAGCCCTTATGGGTGAAGGGGGCACCTATATGTGGATATAGTGGTTTTCTGGTGCGTTTTGGAGGGCTCACAGTTTTCAACACAAGTGTAACAGATAGGGAGAGGCATGGGAATGGGTCCATCTATCTGCATTGCACTGCTCCCGCCACTAGACTACTCCAGGGACCTGCATGCTGCTGCAATGGACCTGGCTATAACATCTGAGGCTGGCATAGAAGCTGGTAAGTAGCAGTGTTGCCAGGTGGGCGGTTTTCCTGCCCAATTGGGCGGTTTTCCACGACCCGCCATGGGAAATTTTTGCCCGCGGCGGGTCGCGGTTTTTTGGGCTTGTTTTGGGGTCTTTCGGCGGTTTTTTGAGTGGTTTTTGGGCCGCGGGGGCGGGGCTAGTGGCGTTTTGGGCGGGGTTAGTGACATTCTGGGCGGGGCCGATGACAGGGGAGGCGGGGCCGATGACGGGGATGTGGGGCCAGTGACGGAAGAGGCGGGGCCGATGATGGCGGGGGCAGGGTTGATGACAGCGCGGGGTTGATGACAGCGGGGGTGGGGGTGTCAGGGGCGGGGTTTGACTTTGGGCGGGTTTTGGGCTGGTTTGGGTGGGGAAAAATTTTTCCACCTGGCAACCCTGGTAAGTAGTTTTTAATCACATTTTTGGGGGTGGGAGGGGGTTAGTGATGACTAGGGGAGTAAGGGGAGGTCACATCCTTATGATTTAAATGCACATATGACAGACTTCATAGAAAACATCTAAAAATTGGTTTTGAAAATACCAATGTGGATGTTATTATGAGAAAAACTTCCAAATGCAGAATTATGCCACTTTGGGGATATTTTTCTCTTTTGAAAATGAGCCCCTGTGTGTCAATAGCCACAATTAACAAGCAGTAATCATATAAGTTCTGTGTTAACTGTTGGGGGTGTTCCTAGCAGTTTCCCAGTGAGTTCACACATGCTATTAAATATACCTATTCAGGTGGTATTAACTGTGCCACATTATCTTCCATGCTAACAGATAACATGCTATAACAAGCTCCATGTTAATTGTAAGGCTCTGTCCCCAACTATTCTTGACTGCATCCAGTATTAGCTGTTAACTCATCGTCTTTCCACCAAAACCCACTTCTCCTCTTCCTCCACTTTCTATCTCAGTTGATAACACCCACATCCTCCCCGTCTCATCTGCCTGCAACCTCAGAGTCATCTTCGACTCCTCCCTCTCCTTCTCTGCGCATATCCAGCAGATAGCCAAGACCTGTCGCTTCTTCCTCTTCAACATCAGCAAAATTCGCCCTTTCCTCTCTGAACACACCACCCGAACTCTCGTCCACGCTCTCATTACCTCTCGCCTTGACTACTGCAACTTACTCCTCACCGGCCTCCCACTTAGCCATCTATCCCCCCTTCAATCCGTTCAGAACTCTGCTGCACGTCTTATATTCCGCCAGAACCAATATACTCATATCACCCCTCTCCTCACGTCAGTTCACTGGCTTCCAATCAGATACCGCATTCAGTTCAAGCTTCTCCTTCTTACCTACAAATGCACTCAGTCTGTTGCCCCTCACTACCTCTCTACCCTCATCTCCCCTTACGTTCCCGCCCGAAACCTCCGTTCACAGGACAAATCCCTCCTCTCAGTACCCTTCTCCACCACCGCCAGCTCCAGGCTCCGCTCATTCTGCCTCGCCTCACCCTATGCCTGGAACAGCCTTCCTAAGCCCTTACGCCAAGCCCCCTCCCTGCCCATCTTCAAGTCTTTGCTTAAAGCCCACCTCTTCAATGCTGCTTTCGGCACCTAACTCTTACCTTTCAGGAAATCCAGACTGCCCCAATTTGACTGCCCCTATCGAACTGACTGTTCACTTGTCCTTTAGATTGTAAGCTCTTTGAGCAGGGACTGTCCTTTTATGTTAAATTGTTAAGTAGTAGTAGTAGTAGTAGTAGTAGTAACTCAACAGATAACACACATTAAGGGCTAAGGTGCCATGTTTACTGCTAATATGGTGCTCATGTTATTGGCACATGTCAATTTCTGTGTTAGCAGCAAACATAGCTTACTAAATAGGGCTTTCTGTACTTTTTAATGTTTTATTTAGAATTTTTATACAGCATAACAACACTACCTACTTCCAAAAATGCCTACCACACCCATTACTTTAGAACAGGGGTTCTCAACAAAGTCCTCGGGGCACACCTAAAAGCAGCCAAAACAGAGAAGGAGAAGTCTTAAGTTCGGCCACAACTAGATTACTGAAAAATGACCCGGCTTGGCCAAGTTTCAGTACTGATGCCTTCATCAGAGGTCAAAAGCACAAATCTTCATTGGCACATAAAAAACACAAATATGCATGCTGCCAGCGCTAGAGAAAGCAACAGTCAAATGCTATATTGCTTCTGTTTTTGCTGCTCAGAGCACATCTAGCCAGTCAGGTTTTCAGGATACCCACAATGAATATGCATGAGATAGATTTGCATAGATGGAGGTGGTGCATGCAAAGCTATCTCATGCATATTCATTGTGGATATCCTGAAAACCTGACTGGCTAGGTGTGTCCAGAGAACGAGGTTGAGAACCCCTGATCTAGAAAGAACTGTGATAAATCCTGTTTGAGTGCTTGAATGCGACTAAAATACCAAGAAATTTAGGGGGCAGTTTTATAAAGCATTGTGCATATGTGCCATTATACATGATTAGCCCCTGCAGAAGAGTGTGTACTTTTATAAGACCCAGGTTTAGGTGTGCTCTAGGCAGATTTTGAGTGGAGCACAATGACTCCATCATGATTTGTGTGCATATTTTATAAAGAACACGTGTATGCACGTATTTTAAGTCTGAACTTCTACAAGATATGTGCCCAAAACACACAGATCCAGGGGCACAGCCAGAGCATGACTCAGGTGTGCCAGAGAGTGCTTGTATTTTGGACACTCAGATAAACACCCAACTGGGAGCAATATATAAAGGGCGTGCAAATTTGTTTCCATCAATTTTCTCTATGCTAAGTTCCTCTGTCCACTGTGACACAAACTGGTGTCCAGGAGATACCTGTGGTGATAGGTCAACGGAACTTTGTTTTGAGTACCCAAAGAGCTGAGTTCAGCATATCCTGCACATCTTCACTCAAAATTTGTCAGCCTAAACTTTGCATGTAATGCTGTAATTGCAGGTATGCAAATGCATCCGATGCAGGAAGTGTGTGTTCTGATTGTGGATCTGCAAAAGGTCTTAATGTGCCCTCCTCAGTCAACAATAGGTAAAGATAATAAAGGCCTTTTTGATCCCATCATTGAAATCCTGCTGAATCCGTACCAAGAGGAAAATCAAAGTTGTACTGCAGAGACAGAAAGGAGATCGCTGCCGCACTAAAATAGTAGCACTTACAAAACCAAGGCCATACAGCTATTACTAAATGTATCCACCCAGATCAAACCAGCTTAATACATAATCATTTTGGCACCGATAAAATTAGACGCCTTATTAATATTCTTTATCACACCTCTAAGGATTCCAGAGACTTGATGGTTCTTTCTTTTTTTTCTTTGTTACATTTATACCCCGCACTTTCCCCACTCATAGCAGGTTCAATGCGGCTTGCATATTATATACAGGTACTTATCTGTACCTGGGGCAATGGAGTGTTAAGTGACTTGCCCAGAGACACAAGGAGCTGCCTGTACCTGCAGTGGGAATTGAACCCAGCTCCCCAGGATCAAAGTCCACCACACTAACCACTAGGCCACTCCTCCACTTTAGTTGCCAAAAAGGCATTTGATAAAGTGGAATGGCCCTATTATTTTGTGTCCTTGAAGGCTTGGGGTTTGACCCTAGTTTTTTGAGCTGGGGACAAGCATTTATCTCAAACCTCTCACATCTGTTAATGTTAACGGCGCTCTTTCTCCATCTTTTCGACTCTATAGAGGAACTTGCCAAGGATGTCCACTTTCACTGCTTTTATTTGCTTTAGCATTAAAACTCCTAGCTATTCTCTTGTGGTTGACAAGGGAAGTTTATGGAATTGTTATTAATGGAGAGATGCATAAGATTTCCCTTTATGCAGATGATACATTGCTTTATCTGAGTGATCTCTCAAACTCCCTACCTCATTTTTTTCTCAATTATTTCAGAATTTGGCTCTTTGTCTGGCTTCACCATTAATTTTGACAACTCTGTCATCATTCCCTGTAATCCACACTCTAACCCAGATAAACATTTCCCCTTACCTCATGGTTTACGGTGGACTTACCATTTCCGTTATTTAGGCATCCACATCTCAAATCATTTAGATTGACTATATAATCTTAACTATATACCATTATTACAATCCTTATATGAGAACGACCTTGCAACATAAAATCCTGATCATGTTTTCTCCTGGCTGGGAAGAATCAATATCTTTAAGATTTTTATATTACCTAAAATTCTCTTTTTATTTATGAGCTCGCCGATTGCTATTCCCAGGAACTTTTTTTATCAAATTAAGATCTTACATAATTCATTATATCTAGTATAACAAATGACCACTTCTCAAATCTCAATTGCTCTTCATGCCTAAGCACTAATTGGCACCAGTTACGTGCACAATTGACCATAGTACGATACCTCATATGATCACTATACAACTTTGTATTTGTTATCCACCAACTGGGCAAACGTCTTTGACGGTACTAAGTAAGCCACATTGAGCCTGCAAATAGGTAGGAAAATGTGGGGTACAAATGCAACAAATAAATAAATAGTCAGTGTTCTAAAAAAATGTACGCGCAAAATCCATAACCCCCAATATTCAGCCAGTAGTGGCCAGTGCTTTTGCTTTCTACCACCAATGTTAAACCTGGATATTCAATGCTGGGCCATTTCTGGTGATTGGCATTGAATAAGCAGTTTCATTTTTGACTGTGGCAACTTAACCGGTTAAGCCAATATTCAGAGCTAACTGGTTAAATGATTAGCGGTTCAAGATAGGCCTGGTATTTATGTGGCCTATTTTAACAGCTAAACATAGCTGGTCTGGTGTTGAATATCCTTACCTATCTGGCTATGTTGCACAATATAGCTGGTTAGCAGCTAGCTGCTTACTGCAGATAGTCAGTGAGAGATAACCAGTTATCTCCCGCTGAATATCAATGGTTAGGCACTAAAACATTATTTAACTAGGCAGGAGCCATTCCTGGCAAGTTAAATAGTTTTGAATATTGGGCCCATAGTGCTCAACTGCAAGGGAGCGTGACCATAGAGGGGCATGAGCGGGTCAGGGGCATTCCCGGATGTGGTTGCACAAATTATAGAATACATGCAGTTATGCATCTAACTGCCTTTTCAAAACAAAAGTAGGTGCCTATTTCTGCTTTGAAAATTGTCCTAAGCAGGAATTAGTGGAGATTTAGGAAAATTTAGGAGTCTCAGATTAATCCTCCTACTGTGATTGTCCAGATATTCTAGCTTCTGAGCCAGATTCTCTCTCTCTCTCTCTGGAAGTCACTGATGCAAAGTTCTGCAATTGTGTTACTTCAACAAACCAATTCTAGCAGACTGATGACCCAAATCCTGAGACGAGTCTGATAAGTTCGTTTGAGGTCAGAAACTTCACCCCTGACGGAGTTACTAATTTGTTGAAGGGAAGAATTCAAACCTTGAATGGCATACCACAAGGACTCTATGGTCACCACAGCAGCCTTCTTTAATTCTCCAAGTCTGATGGAAGCAGCCCCCTGATTCAGGCAGGGACAGGCTAAGGAAACCAGCCTGTCCCCCCTCATATGTTACCACAAACGGGGAAGAAGTAGCGACAGGCCCTCTTCTTACAGCCATGGAGATCAACCTCATATCAAGCGTATTGCTCCTCACCATCTTAGCCAGCTCTGAACTGCTTCCAGGTCTAGAAGGAGCAGTGTTCAGGGGAGGACTAAGCAACACTCCTTCTGTGCTGCAATCTTGCAAAGATACCGCTGATTCGATTGTAGTGACTATAGGCTCTTCCAGCGGTTGAACGCCGAAATCACTCCAAAGTTGCTTGCTTCGGGGTAATAATACCACTGGGGTTAGGGGAGGGAATACCCCTAGTTTTTCCCTTCCATTTCCCCATGACAAGCACAAGGAAACTCGCTGAAGCATAAAGTAGAATTCCGAAGGGTCAGGAGCTCAAGCAAGACTGACTGCTTCAATCGCCTTACATAAATTTGCTGACACATATACATATATTTTCCAAGGCCAGTATGTAAAGATAGTGGAAGTGGCCTAGTGGTTAGACCAATGAAGAGATCCACAAGGAAGCCAGGGCTCAAATCCTGTTTTTACTACTGACAGTTCTTGTGATCTTGGGCAAAACATTTTGGGGTCCATGTAATAAAGTGTGGTACAGGTTTATAGCTACAGTGTATTATTTGCAAAATTAAACACACAGTAACTGCAAAGCCAGTAGTTACGTGTTGAAAGATCCCACATTAGGAGTCACTAGCCAGGAAAAGGAACTAGGTGTCATTGTTGATGATAGTTGAACCCTTCTGTTCAATGTGCAGCAGTGGCTAAGAAATCAAATAGAATGTTAGGAATTATTTAGAAAGGAATGAAAAACAAAACTGAGTATGTATAATGTCTTTGTATCGCTCCATGGTGTGACCGCACCTCGAATATTGTGTGCAGTTCTGGTCACCGGATCTCAGAAAAGATATACTGGAATTAGAAAAGGTACAGAGAAGGGTGACAAAAATGAAAAAGGGGATGGGACAACTTCCATATGAGGAAAGGCTAAGGCTGTTCAGCTTGGAGAAGAGATGCCTGAGAGGAGATATGATAGACATTTATAAAATACTGAGTGGATTGGATCAGGTAGATGCAAATCGTTTGTTTTACTCTTTCCAAAAATACTAGGACTAGAGGGCACGCAAAGAAGCTACTAAGAGCTAAATTTTATCTATTTATTTATTAGGATGTAATTTACCACCTTTTTGAAAGAATTCACTCAAGGCTTAAACGAATAGGAGAAAATATTTCTTCATTCAACGAGTAATTAAACTCTGGAATTTGTTGCCACAGAATGTGGGAAAAGCAGTTGGATTAGCAGGGTTTAAAAAAGGTTTGGCTAGTTTCTTAAAAGTCCAAAAGCCATTATTAAGAAGGACTTAGGAAAATCCATTGCATATTCTAGGATAAGCAGCATAAAATCTGATTTGCTGTTCTGGGATCTTGCTACATACTTGTGACTTGGATTGGCCACTGTTGGAAACAGGATACTGGGCTTGATGGACTTTCGATCTGTCCCAGTATGGCAATGCTTATGTTCTTATGTTTAAAAAAAATATTTTTTTTAAATGAAAAGGAACTCCAGTAATTACAGGATGGCAAACCATTCAAACAAAAAGAGGACAGAACCTGCGATTCCAGCCGTGTTCACAAAAGAATCCAGGACTAGAATTATAAGATAGAGGGAGTCATGCTATCCAATAAAGTGGTACTCTAAGGCCAAAAGCAAGTTAAAAGATATCCATGATATCTGCATGCAGTTACTGTGGCCAGCTGCTTTAAAAAGAAGCTGTCTCCCTGATTGTCACTTTTAAGTACCTCCAACCAGCATCCTACTACTATTACTACTACTACTTATCACTTCTATAGCGCTACAAGGCATACGCAGCGCTGTACACCATACATGAAAAGACAGTCTCTGCACAAAGAGCTCACAATCTAAATAGGACAGACAAACAGACAGAACAACTAAGAGGTAAGGGAATTAAAGAGGTGGGGATAAAAGGGTACAGGGCAAGTGAGTAGTGGTTAGGAGTCAAAAGCAGCGTTAAAGAGGTGGGCTTTTAGCCTGGATTTGAAAATAGTCAAGGACGAGGCTAGATGTACATGTTCGGGAAGTCTATTCCAGGCCTGAGGTGCAGCGAGGTAAAAGGAACGGAGTCTGGAATTAGCAGTAGTGGAGAAGGGGACAGACAAGAGAGATTTATCTACAGAATAAATCTACAGGATAGCATCCCTATCCATCCCTCAAGTCCCTTGATCAGTATCTCAAAGCACTCCCCAAAACCTTTACTGGTGGTTAGAGCAGCTATTTTGAACCTGGGCTAGCAACAGGGCAGAAGTATCGGGGGAATCACTCCTGTTGTGTCCCCAATGATCCACCAGGGATACCCCTAGTCAGTGATGAGGGGATCAAGGTGTCTGGGGAGGGGGTGTTTCAAGATGAAAATTGGGGGTGGAGTGGGGATGTTGACTGGGGGGGGTTGGAATTGTATGGGGATGCTGCTGCTACTACTACAATTTATCATTTCTATAGCGCTACTAAATGTACACTAAATATATAAGAGATAGTCCCTGCCTGACAGAGCTTACAATCTAATCAAGCTAGACAAACTGGACAAATAAGGGCTAAGAGACCTGTTTACTAAGCAGCGTTATAGGCACGTTAGTGTTTTTAACTCGCTTTAACCATGTACATGCTTACAAGATCCCTATAGGCGCCAACATGGTTAGCGCACGCGCGAAGTGTAGGCCCACTAAAAACACTAACGTACCTTAGTAAACAGGGCCCTAAGGGAATTACTTAAGGTGGGAATGATAAAACAGACATGAGTATCAGACAAGTGACTAGGGGTTAGGAGTTAAAAGCAGCCTCAAAAAGGTGGACGTTTAGCCTAGATTTGAAGATGATCAGAGCTGGAGCTTGACGTACTGGCTCAGGAAATCTATTCCAGGCGTATGGTGCAGCAAGAAAAAGGAACGGAGTCTGGAGTTGGCAGTAGAGGAGAAATGTACAGATAAGAGAGATGCTGATTGTGGAGTGAAAAGTGCTTCAAGATGCTGATTGGGGGCATCATGTTTTTTTAAAGCTGTGGGTCACAGCAACAGCATAATTAGGCTGGGAGTGCACTTTGTATCTACAGTGGTGATTGTAACATACCATATTCTAACTACAATCCCTGTCCACAGCCATAATCCACCCATCTGCCAGTGCCACCCCTTTCCTGCCCCACGATGCAAGAAGCAGTTGCAAATTAGCATTTGGTAACTACCACAGCCATGTGGAACTGTTACCTTGTGACAGTTCACTCAGTAACTGGTTACTGCACTTTATTAAACATATCCCTTTATTTCCACTGCCTCAGGTACCCACGTAGATTGCAAGCTCTTTGGGGCAGGGACATCGAACCTGTTAGCACAGTGCATGTCCTGTAGCACCGCAAAAATGGTAACTATTATTATTATAACACCATCCCAGCCCCGCCTCTAAAAAATAAAACATCTGCTCAGTCTGGGGAACCTCAGGTGCATATAACATAACATTTTAATTTATATCCTGCTACAATCAACAAAAGTTCTAAGTGGATTACAATAAAATGTCAGCTAGAACAAGACTAGCGAATAAACAAGGTCAATATAAAACAGAAACAAGAAAGAAAAGCTTAACAGTTTAATACTGCATCGTTAAAACATATTTTCTAAACAGAAAAGTTTTAAAATATTTTTTAAAAGTCTGATAGTGAGATACAGAGCTGGTGGTGGGAGGCAGGGATAGTGCTGGGCAGACTTATAGGGTCTGTGCCAGAGCTGGTGGTTGGGAGGCGGGGTTGGTGGTTGGGAGGCGGGGATAGGGCTGGCCAGACTTATACGGTCTGTGCACTGAAGAGGACAGTACAAATAAAAAAGTAGCACATATGAATTTATCTTCTTGGGCAGACTGGATGGACCGTGCAGGTCTTTTTCTGCCGTCATCTACTATGTTACTATGTTACTATATTCTTCTGAAAGATCACTCCACACTTTAGCTGCCTATTAGGCTAAGGAAGCACAAAATAAAATCAAGAATTTCATCCCTTTAGGGGAAGGTAAAGAAAAAAATGGAATGTTCTATGTTTTCGCCCTGGCAGTGCAATTTGAAAATCAGCATACATATATGAAGGCAGTAATCCATATAAAAACCTTATGAAGAACATGTGGAGAGGCATTTTCAATATGACATCTAAGTCCGACTTTGGATGTTTTGCTCAAATCGTCCAGAATCCGAATAGCAAATATAGCCATTTTTGAAAAAATGGCTACATGCTAGATGTTTTTGTGCTTTGAGCATTTATCTTTTTGGTCCATTAAAAAAAAAAGTCCAAGTGCAAAATGCACAAAATCAAGCCATTACGATGTAGGAAGAGCAGTGACGTACCTAGGGGGCGCAGGGGGAGCGGTTGCTCCCCTAAACAGATTTTTAGAAAAAAAAAAGGTGCCTATGCGCCACATGCAATATCTTTCTCTCCGCCTTCCCGCGCGAGTCTTGCATCTATTCTCCTGTCTCTTCTGCCTGCTCTCTCCCGTCCGCTTGGTCGTTTTTTACTGCCCTGAAGTATTCTCCCTCTGGCACCGGCGATTGACACAGTCAGCCTTTTGCCAGCGTCGGGGCCTCTCCTCAGGCGCATCCCACCTCTGCGGAAAACAGGAAGTTGCATTAGAGTAGGCGGGACGCGTCTGAGGAGAGGCCCCGACGCTGGCAGAAGGCTGACTGTGAATCGTCGGTGACGGAGGGAGAATGCTTCAGGGCTGAAGAGAGGGAGAGAGCTGGCTGAAGAGAGGGAGAAAGATGTAAGACCCGGTGGTGATGGGGTGGGGTAGGGTGGGGTGGAGGGGGTGGAGAAGGGAGAAAAAGCTGCCCAAGGAAGCTTATTAGACAGAGTGGAAGTGAGCCATCTAGTCCACTGTAAGCAAGGAAGCCAATTTGAATCTTTACTAGAACGCAATTGGTCTACCTGTCGAACAATCTAATTTCTTATGAACTTTCAGCAACATATAGATTACTGGAATCTTTAGATGCTTCTTATTCAGAAACAAATGTTCTCTCATTGTTAGAAAACCCTCCTTCAAGCCTCTCTGTAATCATTATGCTGCCCACTAGCCTTATCATAAACAGGGCCTAGGGTACAAATGAAACCAGGATCAAATCATGCAGCATCTTCTACAAAGGTTTTGTAGACAAAATAAATTATTTCAAATTTATAACATTTTTCATGAAACTGTCCCCTCCCAGGATTCTGTTTAAATCCACTGTGACATGTAGGAAATTACATAGCATCACCTTTTGCAATGGTAGGTTCTAATTATTGCACAAGGAAAATATTTGCTAAGCCAAGGTCGGAATTTAATTATTATTCAGCTTGATCTTTCTTGTGCTTTTGACGTGGTCAACCGTGATCTCATATTGGCCAGTTTGAGTGGCATAGGCATTCATGGTAGAGATTAACTTGGTTTAAGGGTTTCCTGTCTACCTGGAATTACAGTGTAAAGCAAAGAGATAGGTTCTCAGCCACCTTGAGAGCCAACTGTGGGGTCCTACCTGGAAAGCCAACTGTGAGGGTCCCTCAGGGTTCTCCTTATCTCCATCTCTCTTCAATATACTACTCCAATTCCTGGAGTAACTCTGGATAAAGTTAGTTACATTTTGTTATATATGCAGATAAAATCACTGTACTTCTCCATGTGTCGGGTGACTGGCCTACCACATTGAACAAAATCTAACAGTATGTAAAGTTGATCAACGACTGGATCTCAGTTCAATGGCTTAAACTACACTGAGACAAAACCAGGTTTCTGTGGTTAGTAAGGGGCTGATATTGGACATACCGCTTCCTATAACGGAAGTACCGCCAGGCTA
The DNA here is from genome assembly GCF_901765095.1 of Microcaecilia unicolor. Taxonomy (NCBI): domain Eukaryota; kingdom Metazoa; phylum Chordata; class Amphibia; order Gymnophiona; family Siphonopidae; genus Microcaecilia; species Microcaecilia unicolor. The sequence continues at coordinate 114,227,762 of NC_044031.1, read as the reverse complement.
CCGTAGCAACCCGGTGGTACTTCCCACCCGTACCATGCCGTCATTTCCAGCACTACAAAAATTTACTTTTGTAAAGCCGGACTGTGCCCCGCAGTAATCAGGCAGTGCCGCGTGCTACCCGATTACCGCCGGGTTAGCGCGGGAGCCCTTACCATCACCTTAATGAGTGGCGGTAAGTGCACATCCCCCTGAAATGGCCACATGGCAAGTGCTTTACTTGCTGCCTTGCCATATCCTGCAGGAAAGCGAGACCTTCCCTTTTACCAGCTGTAGTAAAAGCGGGCCTCATCGTGTGTGTAAAACACAACCCGACGCCAGCACCAGCACCCTTTTGCCGCAACTTGATAAAAGGGGCCCTTAGTGTTTAGGAAAACCTTGAAAACATTCTAATTTCATAAATATGTGGTACCAGGAAATGTTATTGTGTTTGGCAGATATATTTTAATTCCTGGAATGTTGGTTTTATCCAGTCTTCTTGAATTTGTGTAACCTGCATAGAACTGCTGAAGTATTTGTGGACTAGAAGTCTGGGGAAACATAACCTAACAAAATAAAAGTTTTAAGGTAATTCAAATTCATGACAGTTCTGAAATATGTCATTTTCTCAAAGCTTAAGGAACACGTGAGAAGAACAGAGGAAGATGGAGTGCAGTTTATTGTTCTTTTAATGATTAAAAGGACTACATATACAATCCCTTGACTCTCCTTTCTAATAAACTGTTTTAGAATTACTTAATGAGCCTGAAAGATATCTTTGTTATGCAGATGAGAAGTGCCATATTAAAATCTGGAATTGCAATTTCCAGTTATCACAGATGATCATAGTCTGTAAACATTGTAAAGCCGTATTCTTGCTTTTCATCACTTTTGTACTTATCTGTTCAATCCCATAGGCTAAAGGACTAAAAGTACTCCAGTACAATTGAATCAAGACATTTGTTTAAATCTAAGAAGAGGTTGAGAGGATCTATGAACCGTGTTAATAATGATGTTTCACATCAGCTGCAGCCCTTGCAATGTGAAACAAACAGCCCCCTGTGTACTAAAGCCACGCAGCAATGCCAACACAGCCCACTCAAAGTGAATAGGCTGTGTCAGCATTAGTGCACAGTAGTCGCTAGCGTGGCTTAATAAACAGGGGGGGGGGGGTTATCTTATTGAGATATATGCAAAAAACATATGCTAAAAATCATTTGGCATATGACTCACTAAAAATTTAGAAGCTGTTTTACTAAAGTGGGGTGAAATCTGGGCTTAACACGTTTTATCGCAGGACTTTCCTGTGCACTAAGCCCAGATATAATGTGGTACTTAAGGAAGGATTTTTTAAAAATATTTTAATGCAAGCTATGCACTAATATTGTCATTACTGTGGGGCACCTGCATACAGTTAATGCAGGATCACTTGGCTGTGGACAGAGAGAAGGCAAGAAACATTTTTTTGTATTGAATATGTGGACTGTAAAAGTTAGTTAATGTATGAAAGTTTTTTGCCCATGATGATAGCAAGTGCTCCTTGAATTCAAACGGCTTTGTGCCTACAAGAACGGAGTCTGTTGAGGCTTTTTCCTCCAATTAATTGATAATCCTTTGATAAGAATGTGACTAAAAGATTATAATACAGTAATTCATAGAAGAGGATTGGTTTGTTGTTGGATTTTACTGATATCCTCTTAAGCTCAGGTTGTGAGGTTTAGAAGATACTACTTTTAACATGAACAGGAGGAAATATATTTTCACTCAACAATTAGTTAAGCTCTGGAACTCAATTGCCAGAGGATGTGATATCAGCAGTTAGTGTATCTGGGTTTAAAAAAGGTTTGGATAAGTTCCTGGAGGAAAAGACCATAGTCTGCTGTTGTGATAGACATGGGGAAAGCCATTGTTTGTCCCTGGAATCAGCAGCATAAATCTTGCCAATATTTGGGAATCTGTCAGGTACTTGTGATCTGAATTGGCCACTGCTGGAAACAGGATACTGGGCTAGATGGACCATTGGTCTGATCCAGTATGGCTATTCTATGTTCTTAACGCTATATTTTTGGAGTAAAAAATTTCTCGTAGAAGGTAAAATGCTGTCTACTTTCTATAAAATATTAAAAAGAGTAAAGGTTTGTATGAGAGATGGAACAATCAAAATATGAGAATTAGATTCAGGACAACAAGATTTAGAAGTAGATTAGAAACACTTTTGGAGTAAAGCAGTTAGATCCGTACAATCCTGTAATTTAACACAGTCATATTTTTGACACATTGAACTTTATGGACACGAATAAGAAAATGAAGGACAGGAATACTGAATACTAATAAATGTTAGCTTTCTGATACTCAGCAAGGAACCATAACACACACGTTATGCAATTGTAATATAATACACATCTTTTGGCAAGATATATGGATATGAATACAAGAGGTATTAAATATTAAGCATCAGCTCTCTCTGGAGATAGTAATACTTAGATTATCTTTATCATTCTTAGAGATGGAAAATATAAAACAACAGCTACTTGATATTTTATTATCTACTACAATTCAGATGATACTATGTAGCTGGAAAACTGCTGTTAATCTAAATGTTTCCTTTTGGTGGCACACTGTCTGTTTTATTGTTAAAAGCTGCAGAAAATAATGAATGAATATCAAAAGATAATGCAAATATGGAAACTTTGAAATATTTATCTAAGGATATCTCCCATTCACAAAAAACAGGGAATTGTTTTTTTTATATAGATGGTACCTTTATTTTTATAGATGACACATTATAATTTGTTATATTATTTAATAACCTCCTTCTATGCAAATCGTCAACATGAACTTCCAATGTATTAAAGCTTTTTGTTCTTTTGTATATTCTGATATTACAACAAAATGTCTGCACTAAAAAAAAAAAAGTTTGAGGTGGTTGTAGCTACTCCCCCCACTCCCAATGAAAGCATCAAAAACAGAAAAACAATTCATGGTAAACTACCACAACTCCTGGTGCCAGTTGATACCCCTACCCATCCTTGACTCCCCTAGCTCCAGCATTAGGTAATTATTTATTTATTTATTTATTGATAACATTTATAGCCCGCATTTTCCCACCCATTGGCAGGCTCAATGTGGCTAACATCAGTCCGTATAGTCAATCGCCAATCTGGAAAACAAACAGACAAAGTATGGTAAGGTGACTAGGAAGGATAGTAATTACAGGGGACGAGGGAAAAGAGGGAGGGGTAATAGAGTCTATGAGGTCCATAAATTAGTCATGTTCTAGGAATTATGGATTTAGGATGGGTCCATTAGGGTAAGCCTTTCCAAATAAGCTGGTCTTAAGAGATTTTCTGAAGTACAGATGATCATGAATGGTCTTCACAGATTTAGGTAATACGTTCCATAGTTGAGTGCTAATAAAGGAAAAGGTGGAAGCTTAGGTGGATTTAGATTTGAGACCATTACAGGTAGGATGATGTAGATTTAAATATGAACGAGATGATCTGCAAGAATTCCTAGATAGCAGATTGATAAGGGTATCCATGTAAACTGGGGCTTCACCATAAAAGAATTTTATGAATCAGGGTGCAAATTTTTAAAGTGATTCGTTCCTTTTACTGGAAGCCAGTGTAGTTTCTCACGGAGGGGTCTAGAACTGTCAAATTTTGATTTTCCATAAATTAATCTGGCTGCTGTATTCTGGGCGGTTTGGAATTTCTTTAGAAGTTGTTCTTTGCATCCTGCGTATATTCCATTACAGTAGTCTAGCCAGCTTATTTTCGAAAGAGAAAAACGCCTATAGTGCGACCTAAATCGGGAGATAGACGTTTGTCTCGCAAAGGCGCCCAAATCGGTATAATCGAAAGCCGATTTTGGGCATTTCCAACTGCAATCCATTGCGGAAACGAATAAAGTTGACGGGGCGTGTTGGAGGCGTGGTGGAGGCGGAACTGGGGTGTGGTTATCAGCCGAGGAGAGATGGGCATCTTTAGCTGATAATCGAAAAAAAAAGGCGTTTTGACCTCAATTTTGGGTCACTTTTTTTGGACCCTTTTTTTTCATGAGCAAGTCCCAAAAAAGTGCTCCAACTGCCCAGATGACCACTGGAGGAAATCGGGGATGACCTCCCCGGACTCCCCCAGTGGTCACTAACCCCCTCCCACCAAAAAAAACCCCCACTTTACAAACTTTTTTTCCAGCCTCTATGCCAGCCTCAAATGCCGTACCCACCTCCATGACAACAGAATGTGTTCGATCCTCTCACAGCCTTTCCCTGGGTCAGATGTGGCTCTCGGGTGCAGTACAGGGTCACATCAGCATTGCGTTGTGGTGGGTGTAGGGTATTGGGCTCCGTGATTTCATTAGCTTATGTTAGTCTCACGATGTTGGTAGTTGGTAGGCTCTTCTCCCATGGTGCTTTTCCCCCTGCCTACTGGGTCGGAGTGTGCCCTGTTGTGTTTCCTGTTGTAGTCCATGCGGTTGTGGCCATTTTTGTAAGCCAGTTTTAGTTCCCTTTCCTGTGGTAGCCACGTTAGACAACTTAGTTCTTCCCTTGTATTTGGCTGAAAGAGGGCATTGTACAGCATTCTGCCAGCTCTGACCTACTGCTCATCTCAGTACCAGGGAGACTCGTTGCCAGTGGGGCACAACCTCTGCTCTGCAGTTAACTGTGAGTAAAGGCAGTTATTCCAATAAAGGACGTTTTAAGAGAGATTAGTCTTCAGGTGTCAACTGGTGTGCCAATGTTATATAGCAGCAACCAGTCCTAGAGGCCTGCATGTATGCAGGTCCCTGGAGCACTTTTAGTGGGTACCGCAGTGCACTTCAGCCAGGTGAACCCAGGCCCATCCCCCCCACCTGCAACACTTGTGCTGGTAAATGGGAGGCCTCCAAAACCCACTGTACCCACATGTAGGTGCCCCCTTCACCCCTAAGAGCTATGGTAGTGTACATTTGTGGGTAGTGGGTTTTGGGGGAGGGGTTGGGGTTAGGAGCTCAGCACCCGTGGTAAGGGAGCTATGCATGTGGGAGCTTTTTTTGAAGTCCACCGCACTGACCTAGGGTACCCAGTTGGTGTCCTGGCATATCAGAGGGGCCAGTGTACTACGAATCCTGGCCCCTCCCACGACCAAATGGCTCAGATTAGGACGTTTTTGAGCTGGGCGTTTTTAGTTTCCATTATCGCTAAAAAAAACAAACACCCAGCTCAAAAACGTCCATTTTTTTGAAAATTCGGTTCGTCCCGCCCCTTCACGGACCCGTTCTCGGAGATAAACGCCCATGGAGATAGGCGTTTCCGTTCGATTATGCCCCTCTACGTGGCTTAATACCAGTGATTGAACTAGGTTACGAAATACTCCTCTGGGGAAATAAGGTTTTATCCATTTTAGTTTCCATAGAGAGAAGAATATTTTCTTTGTGGTACAGTTTGTTTGATCCACGAGTGTTAAGTTACGATCCACAATTACACCAAGTATTTTTAGACTCTCAGAGACCGGAAGGGTAAGATCAGGAGTGATTAAGGTTGAGGGTTTGAACTTATTATACGGAGAAGAGAGGATAAGGCAATGAGTTTTCTCAGTATTAAGTTTTAATTTAAATGAATTTGTCCAAGTGATCATGGTATGTAATCCATGAAAGGAATGTAGATAGTGACGTCATCGGCATAGATAAAAGGGTTAAAACCAAGCTTGCATAGGGACTTGGCCAAAGGAATCAGCATTATGTTGAAGAGTGTAGGGGAAAGAGGCGAGCCTTGAGGGACGCCACATTCAGCTTTCCATGGCGGTGATAAGATTGAGTTGGATTTAACTTGTTAGGTTCTGGAGGTTAAAAAGCCCTTCAACCATCTTAATACACTTCCGCCAGTCCCGAAGTAATCAAGAAGTTTTAGAAGGATTTTATGGTTCACCCTATCAAAAGTACTGGACATGTCGAATTGTAGAAATTACCCTTACCCCTTCCTCTACTGAAGAGGCATTTGATCCCCCTTGGCACTTACTAGGAATATCTGTGAAATAGTGTTGGGGCAGGAACAATCCCTATTGCACCCAGCCCCATTGCACTGAAGCAAAGATAGTTGTAGCCCCTGGAAAGGAATAGCAGGAGCTGGAGTCTTAGAAGCAGGAAACAATGAAGCATAGTAGGTATAATCTGGACTGGAATACTAGGAACTGGAGCCTTGGAAATGGGTAACTTACACCCCTGTTTACTAAGCCATGTGGCAATGCTGACACAGCCCATTCAAAGTGAATGGGCTGTATCGGCATCAGTGCACGGCAGCTGCTAGCGCGGCTTAGTAAACAGAGGGGTTAGAAACACAGCTTAAAATATTTAGGAATCTTTTGAGCAAGTGAAGACATCCCAAAACTGAGGACCATGATTTCCCAAACTTGTTGTGGGGGAACCCCAGCCAGTCAAGTTTTCAGGATATCCACAATTAATATTAATGAAATTAATTTATATACACTGACTCCTTTGTATGCAAATCTATCTTAGGCATATTCATTGAGTAAATCCTGAAAAATGAGTGGCTGGGATTCCCCCAGAACAGGTTTTGGAACCTCTGCCTAAGGATTATGGCAGTTACAAAGTCTTCCAAATTGTTCAGAAGTGGGCTGCTCTCATCTAACAGGGGTGTAAACCCAGCATAAAAGTTTTCCTTTGAGGAGCAGGAAAATGAAGCCCACCTGGGCCTCTTTTGTAAGAACCTCCTGGGGTATGCTATAAAGCACTGGAAATACTTCATAACGAATCTCTCTAATGCAGGGGTTTCCAGCCTCAGCCTTTGAGGGCTGCAACCCTTTCGGGTTTTCAGGATTTCCCCAATGAATATGCATAATCAATCACAATAATCTACCACTTCTCAATTAATAATAAAATACAAAAACTTTATTATAGAAAAAGTGCTACATATAAAATCCTTTAACCCAAATACTAAAAGACCTTTTTGTGACTCCTGTTGCCTAATAGCTATTATAAGTATCAATTAACAGTCTCTGCATAGCTTGCTAGACACAAATTCAGGTAAAAACACTGATTACATCAAAACAAGTCAATACTCTGTTAACGTACTTACATTCCAAGTAGTTCTGAATATAAGTTAGAGTTCAGAAGATGTGTTAAGTAGAAATCATCTCTCAAATCTTTGTAAGTCAAACAGTTCCAACTCTTGACCTAAACTTGTGTTGGAAAACTATCACACTTCATCGTCTTCTGTAATATCTGGTTGCAAACTGTCGATTGGCTTCTATTAATTGATAGTTAGGAGATCAACAATATTATGCTGAACTTTCAAGGGATTCTACAGGAGACAACATATTACTGGTGCAAAAGATTGTAACTCAAACAAGGAATATAAATATCTAATGAGGGTGCACCCCCGCATACTGGTAATTTATTTTGTCCCAAAAATACATACTACTACTACTATTTAGCATTTCTATAACGCTACAAGGCGTACGCAGCGCTGCACAAACATAGAAGAAAGACAGTCCCTGCTCAAAGAGCTTACAATCTAATAGACAAAAAATAAAGTAAGCAAATCAAATCAATTAATGTGAACGGGAAGGAAGGGAGGAGGGTAGGTGGAGGCGAGTGGTTACAACTGGTTACGAGTCAAAAGCAATGTTAAAGAGGTGGGCTTTCAGTCTAGATTTAAAGGTGGCCAAGGATGGGGCAAGACGTAGGGGCTCAGGAAGTTTATTCCAGGCGTAGGGTGCAGCGAGACAGAAGGCGCGAAGTCTGGAGTTGGCAGTAGTGGAGAAGGGAACAGATAAGAAGGATTTATCCATGGAGCGGAGTGCACGGGAAGGGGTGTAGGGAAGGACGAGTGTGGAGAGATACTGGGGAGCAGCAGAGTGAATACATTTATAGGTTAGTAGAAGAAGTTTGAACAGGATGCGAAAACGGATAGGGAGCCAGTGAAGGGTCTTGAGGAGAGGGGTAGTATGAGTAAAGCGACCCTGGCGGAAGACGAGACGAGCAGCAGAGTTTTGAACCGACTGGAGAGGGGAGAGGTGACTAAGTGGGAGGCCAGCAAGAAGCAGATTGCAGTAGTCTAAACAAGAGGTGACAAGGGTGTGGATGAGGGTTTTGGTAGAGTGCTCGGAAAGAAAGGGGCGGATTTTACGGATGTTGTAAAGAAAGAAACGACAGGTCTTGGCAATCTGCTGGATATGAGCAGAGAAGGAGAGAGAAGAGTCAAAGATGACCCCAAGGTTTCGAGCTGAGGAGACAGGGAGAATGAGAGAGCCATCAACAGAAATAGAAAACGGGGGGGGGGAGCGGGGAGGTGGGTTTTTTGGGGGAAATGAGAAGCTCGGTTTTGGTCATATTTAATTTCAGGTGGCGTTGAGACATCCAGACAGCAATGTCAGACAAGCACGCTGAAACTTTGGTTTGGATGCAAGGTGAGATATCAGGGGTAGAAAGGTAGATTTGGGAGTCATCAGCATAGAGATGGTAGGAAAAGTCATGGGATGAGATTAATGAACCAAGGGAAGAAGTGGAGACCTATAGTTTCGGGGAAAAGGCTTGGTGTTCAAGCCTTTATCACAGTATTTGGACTTTTACTTGCAACCGTTGGTGGTCTAGATTCTGTCTTATGTGTGTGATTCATCGCACATGTTATATATATTGGAACAATTAGATAGATTCCAGGATCAACAATATACTTTGGTGACTTTAGATGTCACAGCATTATATACCAATATACCACAATCAGCATTGTGCCTTACAGATCATTATTTACAAACTTTATCTTTGGCAGCATTCTGAATCAAATAGCAAATTTGGTCATTACAAAGAATTATTTTCAATTAGAAGAAAAATGTTATTTGCAAATTAAAGGAGTGGCCATGGGGGCCACAGTTGCCCCCATGGTAACTTGTTTGTATATGGCCAATTTTGAGCAGAAAAAAAATCTCATGTGTTTGCATAAGGAGAATAACTGCAATGTTCGCAAAAAATACAATAAAACAGCGACTGCAGTACAGCGAGTCTGTCCAACAGGCTGATAACTTGTTATTGTAGATTTTGCTGACATTGTGGTTATTCTTCATATTGTTTTTAGCTACGCATCAGGTTGTGACCCCTAAAGAAGGCACACAGCCAAAACACAGTCCATGTAGGGTCTGAACTGTGTATGTTACTTTTATTGGAGACTAACTTTTGTTTCAAGACATTGGACTTCTGGTTTTCCTTGGAACTACTTCTTCCACTCTTGTCTTTAGTTTTAAAAGGTTTGGACAAGTTCCTGGAGAAAAAGTTCATAATCTGCTATTGAGACAGATATGGAGAAGCCACTGGTTGCCCTGAAATTAGTAGCATGGAATGTTGCTACTATTTGGGTTTCTGCCAGATACTTGGGACCTGGAGTGGCTGCTGTTGGAAGCAGGATACTGGGTTAGATGGACCACTGGTCTGACCTAATATGGCTATTGTTATGTTCTTTTGTTCATCAAAATGCTGGACGGCTGGGGTCAAATCAATGGTTGATTAAGCCCAACACCCGGACTAAATCTGTATTTAGATGTTTTTTCTCACAAAAACATCCAAATTGGTATTTTCAAAACCAATTTTTAGACATTTTTCTATAAACTCCTTCAGAAGTGTGTGCAAATCAGAAGGAACCATAATGGAACAAAACAAAACTAACCAGGACTAAAACTAAGATGTTTTGAGCTAGACCTGTTTCATTAGTATTATGCTAACATTACACTATATCTCTGGTATTTGAATTCCAGTGCTGTTCAATGTGTATATTTTTGATACTGTTTCACAGTAGTTCTATTATTAGGTTTCAATTTACTGTTTTCAAGTTTTCTTCATTTATTGTATTTAGTTTATTCTTGGTTATTTTACTATTGTTATGCTGTTAACAGAATTGTAAGTTTTATGTTAAACTGTACCTGCTGTATACCTTCTTGGGTGAATCTCTTCATAAAGGCGTTTAATAAATCCCAATAAATAAATAAATAAAATGTAATGAATAAGGCACAAAAATGTGCCCTAAATGACCTCTGGAAGGAATCAAGAATGACCTCCTCTTACTTTCTCAGTGGTCACTGATCCCATCCCACCCCCCAAAAATGTGATTAAATACATTACTTACCAGCCTCTATGCCAGCCTCAGATGTTATACTCAGGTCCATTAGAGCAGCATGCAGTTCTCTGGAGTAGTCTAGTGGTGGGTGCAGTGCACTACAGACAAGTGGACCCAAGCCTGTACCTCCCCCTACCTGTTACACATGTGGTGGAAAATGTGAGCCCTCCAAAACTCACCAGAAAACCACTGTATCCACATATAGGTGCCCCCTTCACCCATAGGGTCTATTATAGTGGTGTACAGTTGGGGGTAGACAAGATATCAGAGCAATAGTGAGATGTATACCTGGGAGCATTTATTTGAAATCCATAGCAGTGTCTCCTAGGGTGCTCCATTGCTCTCCTGGGATGTCTGTGTCACCAGTGTACTAAGAATGCTGGCTTCTCCTATATCCCAATGGCTTGATTTTGTGCATTTTTCACTTGGATGTGTTTTTTTCAAAAATGGACCAAAAAGGTAAACTCACAGAGCATAAAAACATCTAGCAAATAGCCACTTTTGAAAAAAAAGAAGACGTTTTTCTGTTTTGAAAATGGCTATATTCTCCACTTGAATTTTGGAAGTTTTGAGAAAAATGTCCAAAGTTGGACTTAGACGTCATATCAAAAATGATCCTCCACATATTGCAAACCTACAGATGTAAATAAGTTACTGCATTATAGGCGCTGCTATAACATGGCCCTAAAGCACAATTTACCTTACATCAGTTTTTGAGTGAAAAGAATTTGTTCTGAACAGGATATGGCTTCCAACTTTTCTGATAGAGATTATCCAGTTAAACATGTTAGAGATGGTTTAATTAGAACAGGACAACAGGATAGATATTCCCTTCTGACTGTCCACCTTACGGAGTGTCTGGACAAAGTAGTTTGCACTTTGTATTTTGATCATCTGTCTCATGATATAATTCATATACTTAGAAAGTATTGGCCCATTGTACAATCCATTCCACATTTTGCTAGTAAGGACATAATGGTAGCCTTTAAGAGATATAAAAATCTGAAAGAGACTCTAGTACCCTAAGCTCTTCCAGTTCCTCGGAGGAAATATACTGTTTGGGGGTCATTTTCCTTGTTTCAATTGTTCTGTTTGTAAGGTCAATTTAAAAGTCAAAAGTTTTATACATCTTCCAGCCGATATTTCTATTTAATTGGCCAGGAATGGCTCCTGGCCAGTTAAATAGCCTTAAGCCAGCTAAGCGGTAATATTCAGCATGAGATAGCTGGTTATCTTGGCTGAATATTACCGCTTAGTGGCTAGCCTGGTCACAGTCTATGTTACATGACATAGCAGGTTAGCACCAATATTCATTGGCTGACCACATAACTAGCAGGTCTATCTTTGGCCTGCTATAACTTAGCCAGTCTGACAATGAATATTGGTGCTAACCAGCTATGTCATGGCAGATTCTTAATTTCTGCCTGTCTGGTGGAGATGCTGCTGCTCTGAAGAGAGAGTGCTGTGTTGTGACTAGTTCTGTTTGCTGCTAAGCTTTCTTCCAGCAAGAACAATTTGTGCTTTTATATTTAATGCCTTTTTCACAACTTTTTATTGTGTTACATTTTAGGCTGTTCTGAATAGAATTGGCTTTTACAGGAAAGTTTATTTAATCTCTTCTATGTGTGTGTCCTCTTTGGTACTGTTTTTCACTTCTTGGTACACTTTTATGGGTTTGTCTGAACTGATACACTTGAGCTTGCATCTTGCACTTGTTGAATTTAAAGGAAATGCAGATTAATTTTGGTCACTATCCATTATATATACACCTATTTATGTAACTTTTATGATTTCCACATTGCTGTTTTATTCATGTAATGATTTTGATTGCATGTTTATTGTACAGTTGCCTTTTTATGTGATTTTTTTGAATGCATGATTTTATAGTTTGGTTTTTACTTTGATATTAATATTATGATTTTATACTTTTTATTACAGTACAGTCTTGGTTTTCCAACATACATGAGCCCAGCCCATTGTCAGATAAGTGAAAGTCAGATAATAAAGAAAACAATGGTAACTCCTCAAACAGTATCCGGAAAACATATTTTATGCATGAAGAACAGGCGTGGAGGGGCATAATCAAAAGGGGCGCCCAGGTTTTCCTGAGGACGTCCTCGCAGGACGTCCCAGCGAAGGGGCAGGGAAACCCATATTATCGAAACAAGATGGACGTCCATCTTTTGTTTCGATAATACGGTCGGGGACAACCAAATCTTGAAATTTAGGTCGTCCTTAGAGATGGTCGTCCCTAGACTTGGTCGTTTCTGATTTTCAGCGATAATGAAAACTGAGGACGCCCATCTCAGAAACGACCAAATCCAAGCCATTTGGTTGTGGGAGGAGCCAGCATTCATACTGCACTGGCCCCCTGACATGCCAGGGCACCAACCGGGCACCCTAGGGGGCACTGCAGTGGACGTCAGAAACTGTTCCCAGGTGCATAGCTCCCTTACCTTGTGTGCTGAGCCCCCCAACCCCCCCCAAAAAAACCCCACTCCCCACAACTGTATACCACTACCATAGCCCTTAGGGGTAAAGGGGGGCACCTACATGTAGGTACAATGGGTTTCTGGTGGGTTTTGAAGGGCTCACATTTACCACTGGGGATGGGCCTGGGTCCGCCTGCCTGAAGTGCACTGCACCCACTAAAACTGCTTCAGGGACCTGCATACTGCTGTCATGGAGCTGGGTATGACATTTGAGGCTGGCAAAAAATATTTTTAAAAGTTTTGTTTTGAGGGTTGGAGGGGGTTAGTGACCACTGGGGGAGTAAGGGAAGGACATCCCCGATTCCCTCCGGTGATCATCTGGTCAGTTTGGGCACCTTTTCATGGCTTGGTCATAACAAAAAAAGGACCAAGTAAAGTCACCCAAGTGCTCGTCAGGGACGCCCATTTTTTTCGATTATGGGTCAAGGACGCTCATATGTTAGGCACGCCCAAGTCTCGCCTTCGCTATGCCTCCGACACGCTCCCGTGAGCTTTGGTCATCCCCGCAATGGAAAGCAGTTGGGGACGCCCAAAATCGGCTTTTGATTGACCCTGGGAGAAGGACGCCCATCTCCCGATTTCTGTCGAAAGATGGGCACCCTTTTTCGAAAATAAGCCTGATAGTGTGACTTTAATTACAAAATATTGTTTATTAAATGAACAAACAGGAATATGGTGTATATATATATATATATATATATATATATATATATATATATATATATATATATATATATATACGTTACTGCATAAAGTTCATTGTGCATAAGAATCTTATCATGGTTTTGTTTCTGCAAAATTATGGCTTCAGTTTAAAAATGGATCCTTGGCAAGAAGAGCAGGCTCTCAGGTCACATAGTGCAGATCCAAAAATTTCTGCATGGTCTCAGATCAAAAGTGGCTCCCTGGCAGGAAAGCAAGGTCTCAGCTCAAAACATCTTTAATGTTCACTTTATTTAGCACTTTCTTTCTGCAAACGTTTCTGCTCTATAGACAAAGCAACTTGGTTCCTCTTTCGACTGGTCAAAAATTGATATAAAAGCAAGATCTCAGCTCAAAAGTTCTTCAACAGTTCCCTCCCTGCAAAAGTGGGGTCCCAGGTCCAAAAATTACTGCCATGCTGTAAAGCAAGGTCTCAGCTTAACAGAAGAGAAGCCGCATGCTTCATAACTCGGATGAGAGGTACATGAAGTAATATCAGCTGCACTGCAAGGTTCCCTTTCAGAGAAGCATGATCTCAAATCACAAACATGGCTTTCTTTCAGTATGTGAAGCTGGAGAACAGAAAGAAAAGCCAGGCACTTCTTAATGGCAATGCAATGCTGTTACCGGGAGGTCTATTGGATATGCTGGATAGTTGAATTAATGAAGGTTGGATAATCGAGACTGTACTGTATTTATTTGTATGATTTATTTATACTTCAGCTTTACCTATGATGTAGCCTTTGGGCAAAATGTGGCCATGGCAGGTGCTTGTTTCCATAAACCACATTATTCTTCAGATTACTGGTCTGCTCACCGTTTTGCTGCCAGGCTAGAAGGGATCAACAATTGTGGGTCTTGTAGTGGAGCCTTAAAAGGAGGACCGCCACTTTGAAGAAGGTTAGGAGGTGCATATTGTTGATGTACCCTCTTTCCCTATAGTGTGTGTATGCACAAACCATCAGAAAAGACTGCACACATTTGTAAATGGGAAAAAAGAAAACATATTCTGGCTGTCCATCATAGCCTGAATAGCCTCTGCACAGTTGCCTCTCTCTCTGTCTCGTGTGCAAGTAGCCACAGGAGCAACATCCTGCTTCAACTCATGATTATACCCATCATCAGTAACACCAGTTCCTATCATCAGTTTTGATAATGCACCACACACACACACAGCCAGATACAGACACACAGACAGACAGCTGTAGATGGACATGCACAAACACTGGCTGTTGCACAGAGGTGGGGTGAAGGGGCTGAGGAGAGATGCAAATGTATAGAGGGTTAGAGAGGGTGTTTGGAAGAAAGGGGCAATATGGGACAGAGAGGGTGTTAATGAGGCTGTGGAGGGTTTGTTGAGGGCTGACACATTGCTAGTTAGAAGATGAGGCCTGATCACACACTGAGATGCCAACTAGCATCACTACATTCCAACCAATGCTCCAGGTTAAAAGAAGCATCTCTTCCAGTTACTTGCTATTTGTAGAAGGTATATTTTTAAGTGTATTCTTTTAGTGCCATCAGCAGCTGACATTTATAAAATTCATCCTGAGCATGGGGCTTCTGGTCCCACCCAGCATATGCCCATTCGATACTTCAAGCACACCCCCTTTAGGGGCCAGAACATGTACTCGACATACTGCACATATGTGCACCTGTTTGGCTGTCATAGAATACCGCTGGGCGTGATCCCTGGTTTTGGGCCACCAGAATATTATTTTTGGCATGCAAATGGCACCTAACTTTTATAGAATTGTAACCTTAGAGTCTGGTGCATTGAAATATGAGTTAGGGGAAGTCCTGGGATGAGATCCCTGCAACCCTCTATCACTGACTATCCTTTTGACCTCTGGAAACTCATTTCGGATCCATGTGCTTCAGTTTAACCAAAGGTACTGAAGCAGTGATAATGACAAGATGAAGAACAATGTCCGTTCTCTTTTCTCTAACATGAAAGTCTTCAAGCAGTTCAAGCACTAAAAAAACTGTTGGGAAGTAGCTGTGCATGTGTTTCTATGGTACTTTCTTGCAAAGTGTGTTAGAATCCAGTTTGGAAGAAGGCACAGTGTAATGCACAATTATGACTTTTATTTTTATTACTGATATAATTCCACTAATGTGCTATTATTTTTACTTGTCAAATGACACGGCAAAATGGAAGTCAACACAGAACCAACACAGTAGATAGGTATAACTATCATTGTTCCTGCAAAAAGTAGCCGGTTTCTTTGTGGCAATTAATATGATCATCTTAGTAATATAATTCCTCTTTAAAATTTTCAGTACAAAAATGAAATAATCATAGATTCCTTACCAGGCAATACAAAATGCATACAATATCTTCAGATTTGTTTTCTTTAGGCAAATATTAACTGTAAATGAATAACTTTGTTCTGTTCTGTTCCTTTCAACTTAATTAAAATTTTCTGCCCCAGTTTATGTAGATTCAGATGGATTTCTGCTCCCTTGTGGCATTGCAGACTGCTCTTTGTCAACATAATCAATTATGTAGTTTAATGAAACAAGTCTACTGTAGTTTTTAATTACACTGAGCTATATGGTGAAAACAATTAAATAAAATAAACATTAATTTGCAACAAAATGTTCAGCAAGACAAAAGTTATTATTTCAAGAAGCAGCACTTTAATGCAGTATTACCTTGCCATCTATTTCCTACTAATTCTCCAATAAACTGACTACACATGGGCTGGGTAATTTTCAAATCTGAAAAACTGCAGATCCATCTTCTGTCCCACTGCATGTATAACCGACTTTCTTCACTTGATCAGGACACAGAGCCACATCACAGAACTGTGGGGTTATCCTACATCCTAACGTATATCTGACATCATAACATAAGCACCATTGCTTCATGGTCCTTATGTTATATTTATTAAAATATTTGCAGCAGGGGCGTAGCCAGACTTCAGCGGGAGGGGAGTCCAGAGCCCAGGTGAGGGGGCACATTTTAGCCCCCCCCCACCAGCGATGCCGACCCCCCCCTGCCATTGCTGACCCCCCTGCCGCCCCACCACCAACAACTTTGCCCCTCCTGCCGACGACCCTCTCGACCCCCCTCCCACCGCCAACCCTCCCCTGCCACCGCCATGATCGCCTACCTTTGCTGGCGAGGGACCCCAATCCTCACCAGCTGAGATCCTCTTGCTTCCCCCGCAAGGCTTTGCTCTGTTTCTGACGTCCTGCACGTACAACGCCTTCCGCGGGAAGCAAGAGGACCTCGGCTGGCGGGGGTCGAGGTCACCCGCCAGCAAAGGTAGCCCACGGCGACGGCGGGGGAGGATTGGCGGCGGGAGGGGGGTCGAGAGGGTCATCGGCAGGGGGGTCCAGGACCAAATCTGCAGGGGGGCCAGGCTCCCATTGCTCCACGTAGCTACGCCCCTGATTTGCGATACTGTCTTTCAATAAATGAAAGTGGTTTGCACCTTTTGGAGACCCAGAAAAAAAGACATTCCAAAATTAGAATATCTTACTGAACTCACTGACAATCAGTTAATTTCTTGTGAGCTATATCAGTAACAGAATATAAGAACATAAGCATTTCTATATTGGCACAGACTGAAGTTTCATCAATCCAGTATCCTGTTTCCAACAGCAGCCAATCCAGGTCACAAGTACCTAGCAAGATCCCAAAACTGTAAAACAGATTTTATGCTGCTTAACCTAGAAATAAGCCGTGGATTTTCCCAAGTCCATCTTAATAATGGCTTATGGACTTTCCTTTCAGGAAATTATCCAAGCCTTTTTAAACCCTGCTAAGCTAACGGCTTTTTGCCACATTCTCTGGCAATGAATTCCAGAGTTTAATTACACGTTGAGTGAAGAAATATTTTATCTGATTTGTTCTTACTACTTAGTAGCTTCATTGTGTACCCTAGACCACTGTTCCCTCTAAGCTGAATAGGAGTCCTCCAACTGCATTGCAGCAAGTGGGGGGAGGGGTCAATACTGATTGTGCCAGCTCCACTAGGGACAGACAGGTTTCCTGGAGTTCTGCAGAGCTTGCCTGTCCCTCACTATTGTAAATGCGATAGTGAAACAGCACGCCCCCCCCCCCCCCCCAAACACACACACACACACTGGCAGGAGCATAGGTAGAGGATTCCCACTAGAAGGAAAAGTGCCCTAGACCAGCGTTTCCCAAATCCAGTCCTGGAGTACCCCTTGCCAGTCAGGTTTTCAGGATATCCCCAATGAATGTGCATGAACATGATTTGCATACACTGCCTCCATTATATGCAAATTTCTTTCATGCATATTTATTGTGGATATCCTTAAAACCTAACTGGCAAGGGGTACTGCCCTAGATCCATGCGAGACGTTTGTTGAGCCAGATCAGCTGGGGCAAGAGCAATCCTCCTACGCTCCTTCCTATGCAGTCTCCACTCTCAGTACTGAAAGTGGATGCCACAAGTTTCAGCATCCGTCTTGTGAGATTGCCGCGGGAACTCACAGCAGCCATTTTCAGTATGAAGAGTGGTGATTGCATAGGCAGGAGCACAGAAAGGTACCCGATGGCGGCGGTGGGAAGAGGGGGTTGAAAGGGTTGGCACTGGGGTGGTCAAAGGTGGTGGTGGTGGCGGCGGGGAGGTAAAAAACTGGCGAAGGGGTTTAAAAATGGCAGAGGGTCGGCAGCGCTGGGGGAGCTGGACCCCCCCCCCCCCCCCCGCCGAAGTCTGGCTATGCCCCTGCTTACAACTGTTTAGTAAAAAGACCCCTAATTGAGGGGCCCTTTTACTAAGCTGCATAGGCGCCTACCGTGCCCAACGCATGCCAAGTCGGAAGTACCGGGCAGTAATTTCATTTTTTATTTGCATCCAGTACGCGCCGGAAAATATATTTTATTTTCCAGCACGCAGTGCTAACCGGCTGGTAATTGGCATTGTACACGCGCTGACGATTACAACCCTGTTAACGTATGAGACCTTACCGCTAAATCAATGGGTGGCGGTAAGGTATCAGGCCTAAATTGGACACGTGCCAATTTTCATTTTGACGGATGTCCATTTTCGGAAAAAAGGCCTTTTTTGTAGGCGCGCTGAAAAATGGACCTGCGCACATCCAACAGCGCAGGCCCTTTTTCAGTGCACTTTAGTAAAAGGACCCCTGAGGTAATTGTGCATTTCTTCATATGAAATAGGTGGGGAGTTTTAAATAAAAGGGAAAATACAGCTTTGAGTTCAAACTGAACACACAATTTCATTTGCCAGTCACCTCTGAGGTAATTTCCTTCCACCTGAGCCATCTGTGACCAGTGCAGTTAATTGAAGGCAATTGGCATTGGTACTGACGTGTTGCATTCAGACCCCACACTTTGCACAGCTTGTTTCTGTTATGCAGGCAGGGCTGTCATTGGCTTCACTGAGAAATACTTAAGTCCAGCATTGCTACAAAAAACCAGCCCCCTACCATCACTTCCCGAGTGTGGTTGCACCATTTCATTTGCAGATCAGCACAGTGGAGAGGGACAATGGCCAGAAACAGGATCACACTTTTACCTATGAGCAGTAATAGACACCTATTATACAGGGCCAGGGCCAGCTGTCCTTTTTGTTCATAGGTAAAAGTGATCCTGATTAGGAGAGGAAAGGGCAATTTAAACAGTGTAATTCCTTAATCACTATGGAGGAGATTCTATATATGGCACCTAAAAAATCAGCATGGAAATCAATACCGATTAAGCATATTCTATGAGCAGCGCGTAGATTTAGGCGCAGTATATAGAATACACTTGGTTGATATCTCAGCACCTAAAACTACGAGCCTCCATTTACAACAATGAAAACATGGCACAAATTCCGGAAAGTAGATTTACATGCATTGGGCCATATTCTATAACTAAGTGGATAAATTTCAGAATGCCCACGAAACACCCATTTCCCCGCCTATAACCATGCCCCTTTTTGCCTGCATGCGTTAGAAGTTAGGCACACTGCATTACAGAATGCGCTTAGTGAGTTGTACGCGTAAATTCTAATTTTTGCCAATTAATGATCGTTATTGCTTGTTAAGTGCTGTTAACAACATTGATTGGCTTGGCAAGCCAATTAAGTTACACGTTGTTATAGAATATGCTTGGATTTTGGTGCAGATCTCTAGGCAGGCTATATAGTATCCAGGAGAATATGGGGTGTTGGGCAGTTGTGGGCGGGAGGAAGTATTTTTCAGGGGTGCAACAGTTGCAGAGACTTTTTTTTGGGGGGGGGGAGCAGTGTGCATGGTGCTGGTGCAGTTCTGAAGGGTAGAGTTTGGGGGTAGGAGAAGTAGCTGGTGAGGCAGTTGCAGGGGGTATTTTGGGGGGCTGGGATAGTGTGTGGTGTGCTGGGGTATTTGTGGGATATTTTGGGGGGTGAAACAGTGCACAGGGGATGGGAAATTTCTGTGGAGTAGTTTTGAGGGGTGGAGCAGTTGTGAACAGGGACGTAGTTTGAGAGGCGTAATTCTCCAACTTCTGTTTCATTATGGGGCAATTCTATAATTTGGTGTCTACACTTAGGCCCCTCAAGGACACCTGGTAGATGCCTATTCTATAACATACCTAGGTTCCATTATAGAATACTAGCATAACCTTCTATTGGCGTCTGCCTAACGTTTATGCATCTGCAAGTGTGGGTGCCTAAATGTAGCTGAAACATATAAAATGTACAGTATTCTGTACGTTATGTGCATAAGTGGGAGCCCCACTTACATCCTGCCCTTGTGTACACCCCCTTGCAAATACTACTACTACTTAACATTTCTAAAGCGCTACTAGGGTTACGCAGCGCTGTACAATTTAACATGGAAGGACAGTCCCTGCTCAAGGAGCTTACAATCTAAAAGACAGGTGTACAATCTAGAGACAAGTGTACAATCTAAAAGACAAGTGTAGAGTCAATCTGATAGGGCATACTATATTTCTCGAATGGTTAGGTGCCGAAGGCAGCATTGAAGAGGTGAGTTCTAAGCAGAGATTTGAAGATTGGTACGGAGGGGGCTTGGCGTAGGGGTTGAGGAACATTGTTCCAGGCATAGGGTGAGGCAAGGCAGAATGAGCAGAGCCTGGATTTGGCATTGGTGGAGAAGGGTACTGAAAGGAGGGATTTGTCCTGTGAGTGGAGGTTACAGACGGGAACATAGGGGGAGATGAGGGTAGAGAGGTAGTGAGGAGCCGCAGACCGGGTGCATTTGCAGGTAAGGAGTAGAAGCTTGAATTGTATGCGGTATCTGATTGGAAGCCAGTGAAGTGACTTAAGAAGAGGGGTGATATGAGTATATCGGTTCTGGCGGAATATAAGACGTGCGGCAGCGTTCTGAACGGAT
Source organism: Microcaecilia unicolor (assembly GCF_901765095.1). Taxonomy (NCBI): domain Eukaryota; kingdom Metazoa; phylum Chordata; class Amphibia; order Gymnophiona; family Siphonopidae; genus Microcaecilia; species Microcaecilia unicolor. Next base: position 114,207,170 of record NC_044031.1, on the reverse strand, counting down.
TGAAGGGGGGATAGATGGCTAAGTGGGAGGCCGCTGAGGAGTAAGTTGCAGTAGTCAAGGCGAGAGGTAATGAGAGCGTGGACGAGAGTTCGAGTTACTTGCCCACTCTGTAAGTTTCCTGTGGAGGAAATCTCGTACCCATTCAGATTTCCTTCATTACAAATTCATGCTATCCTCCTTCCAGTCCTCCCTATTCCTTGCCAAACAGGACTATTACACCCAATTGACCAATTCTCTCAGCGCCAACCCTCATCGTCTCTTCGCCACCCTTAACTCCCTCCTCAAAGTGCCCTCCGCTCCCCCCCCCCCCCCCCCCCCCTCACTCTCACCTCAATCACTGGCTGACTACTTCCGCGACAAGGTGCAAAAGATCAACCTTGAGTTCACTACCAAGGCACCTCTTCCTCTTCACCCTTCAACCCTCTCCCTCAACCAACCAACCCAGGCCTCTTTCTCCTCCTTTCCTGATATCACCGAGGAGGAAACCGCCCCACCTTCTTTCCTCCTCGAAATGCACCACTTGTTCCTCTGATCCCATCCCCACCAACTTACTTAACACCATCTCTCATACTGTCACCCCCTCCATCTGTCATATCCTCAACCTCTCTCTCTCCACTGCAACTGTCCCTGACACCTTCAAGCACGCCGTAGTCACACCTCTCCTCAAAAAACATCACTTGACCCTACCAGTCCTTCCAACTACCGCCCCATCTCCCTCCTACCCTTCCTCTCCAAAATACTTGAGCGTGCTGTTCACAGCCGCTGCCTTGATTTTCTCTCCTCTCATGCCATCCTCGATCCGCGTCAATCCAGTTTTCGCCCTCTACACTCGACAGAAACGGCACTCTCTAAAGTCTGTAATGACCTGTTCCTTGCCAAATCCAGAGGTCACTACTCCATCCTCATCCTCCTTGATCTATCCGCTGCTTTTGATACTGTCAATCATGATTTACTTCTTGCCACACTGTCCTCATTTGGGTTCCAGGGTTCTGTCCTCTCCTGGTTCTCCTCCTATCTCTCCCACTGCACCTTCAGAGTACACTCTCATGGATCTTCCTCCACCCCCATCCCGCTCTCTGTTGGAGTTCCCCAGGGATCTGTCCTTGGGCCCCTTCTTTTTTCAATCTACACCTCTTCCTTAGGCTCCCTAATCTCTTCTCATGGCTTCCACTATCATCTTTATGCTGATGACACCCAGCTTTATCTCTCCACACCAGAAATCACTGCGGAAACCCAGGCCAAAGTACTGGCCTGCCTATCCGACATTGCTGCCTGGATGTCCAACCGTCACCTGAAACTAAACATGGCCAAGACGGAACTTATTGTGTTCCCACCCAAACCCACTTCTCCCCTCCCTTCACTCTCTATCTCAATTGATAACACCCTCATCGTCCCTGTCTCATCTGCCCGCAACCTTGGTGTCATCTTCGACTCCTCCCTCTCCTTCTCTGCGCATATTCAGCAGATAGCCAAGACCTGTCGCTTCTTTCTCTTTAACATCAGCAAAATTCGCCCTTTCCTCTCTGAGCACACCACCCGTACTCTCGTCCACGCTCTCATTACCTCTCACCTTGACTACTGCAACCTACTCCTTACTGGCCTCCCACTTAGCCATCTATCCCCCCTTCAATCTGTTCAGAACTCTGCTGCATGTCTTATATTCCGCCTGAACCGATATACTCATATCACCCCTCTTCTCAGGTCACTTCACTGGCTTCCAATCAGATACTGCATACAGTTCAAGCTTCTCCTTCTTACCTACAAATGCACTCAGTCTGCAGCCCCTCATTACCTCTCTACCCTCATTTCCCCTTACGTTCCCACCCGTAACCTCCGCTCACAGGACAAATCCCTCCTCTCAGTACCCTTCTCCACCACCGCCAACTCCAGGCTCCGCTCATTCTGCCTCACCTCACCCTATGCTTGGAATAAACTTCCTGAGCCCTTATGCCAAGCCCCCTCCCTACCCATCTTCAAATCCTTGCTCAAAGCCCACCTCTTCAATGTTGCTTTCGGCACCTAACCTTTATACCTTTCAGGAAATCTAGACTGCCCCTATTTGACTGACTGTACATTTGTCCTAGATTGTAAGCTCCTTTGAGCAGGGGCTGTCCTATGTTAAATTGTATAGCACTGCGTAACCCTAGTAGCGCTTTAGAAATGTCAAGTAGTAGTAGTAGTAAGTTTAAGTAGGTATTTACAACTACTATTTATCATTTCTATACAGCTAATAGATGTACATAGCACTGTGCACATTAGGGAATTATATATATTGTTAAGCGCTTTTGCCATGCCAATGTTTTGGCATGAAAAAGCGTAATGGAAACAAAGTGACATGGAGGGGCATAATCGAACGGGGTGCCCAAGTTTTCCTGAGGTTGTCCTCGCAGAATGTCACCGTAAAGGGGCGGGGAAACCCGTATTATCGAAACAAGATGGGCATCCATCTTTTGTTTCAATAATACGGTTGCGGACACCCAAATCTCAACATTTAGGTCAACCTTAGAGATAGTCGACATAAATGTTGAGATGGTCGACCTTAGAGATGGTCGTCCCCAGTTTTCGGTGATAATGGAAACCGAGGACGCCCATGTCAAAAACAACCAAATCCAACTCATTTAGTCATGGGAGGAGCCAGCATTCGTAGTGCACTGGTCCCCCTGACATGCCATGACACCAACCGGGCACCCTAGGGGGCACTGCAGTGGACTAACTGATGCACTAACTGAACGGAAAAAGCCCTTCCCTTACCGATCCCTTAGCGATTCAGAAAGGAATGGGCATGCATGAAGGAAATCGCATGCAAATGAGCTGCTCACTGTTAGCTCATTTGCACATGATTTCCTTCCTAAGGAGAGAAAGCCAGTGCAGAGCAGCCAAGTGTTATGTGTGGCTGCTCTGCGCATGCCAAAGATGGCTTCATACATGCAGACAAGCTGCGTATATAATAGCCGTCTACAACCTTAAAAAAAAACACAAGTCCAGGTGAAAACGTCCAAGTGCTCATCAGGGATGTCTTTTTTTTTTTTGAGTATGGGTGAAGGACGTGCAAGTGTTAGGTGCCTTTGCTATGCCTCCATGCCTGCGAAGGGCAGTTGAGGACATCCAAAATGTAGATGTTTCTATGAGAAGGATGTCCATGACTTTGCTATGCCTCTGACACCCCCTTTATTTATTTATTTATTTATTTATTTATTTATTTATTTATTTGGATTTTGGATCACAAGTAGCAGCAGTGGGATTTGAACCAGCCAGCTCTGGATTGCTGTCCCTGTGAGAGGGCAGTTCAGGACATCCAAAATGTTTGAAAGAAGGATGTCCATGCCTTCGCTATGCCTCCGCTGACACACACACATCCCCCCCTCCCAGGGACCTGCATACTGCTGCAATGGACCTGAGTATGATATTTGAGGCTGGGAAAAAAAAGTTTTTAAAGTTTTTTTTCAGGGTGGGAGGGGGTTAGTCACCACTGGGGGAGTAAGGGGAGGTCATCCCCGATTCCCTCCGGTGGTCATCTAGTCAGTTCGGGCAACTTTTTGAGGCTTGGTCGTAAGAAAAAATGGACCAAGTCGGCCAAGTGCTCATCAGAAACGCCCTTCTGTTAGGCACGCCCCAGTCCTGCCTTCGCTACGCCTCCGACACGCCCCTGGGAAATTTGGTCGTCCCCGCAATGGGAAGCAGTTGGGGATGACCAAAATTGGCTTTCGATTATGCCGATTTGGGTGACCCTGAGAGAAGGATGCCCATCTCCCAATTTGTGTCGAAAGATGGGCGTCCTTCTCTTTCGAAAATAAGCCTGTAAATGGCCCAAAAATGGCAGATTGGTGTGGAACTACACTTTTGTGCCCAGTTATAGAATAGTGCCTAAGTGTTTCTGCATGGATCTGAAAAGGGGGGTAATGATGGGAGGGACATTGGCAGGCCAGGGGTATTTCCTTAAAATGCACACAGTGTTATAGAATTCAGGGAATCCTCACCCAACTTGCGTACCAAGATTTATACCTGATTTCAATTGGTATAAATTAGTGGTTCCCAAACCTGGTTCGGGAGGCACCTCAGCCAGTCAGGTTTTTAGGATATCCTCAATGAATATTCATTACTACTACTACTTATCATTTCTAAAGCGCTACTAAACGTACGCAGTGCTGTACACTTGATCATGAAGAGACAGTCCCTGCTCAACAGAGCTTACAATCTAATTAGGACAGACAGACAGAACAAACAAGAGATAAGGGAATATTAAAGTGAGAATGATAAAATAAGGGTTCTGAACAAAGAGAATAAGGGTTAGGAGTTAAAAGCAGCATCAAAAAGGTGGGCTTTTAGCTTAGATTTGAAGACGGCCAGAGATGGAGCTTGACATACCGGCTCAGGAAGTCTATTCCAGGCATATGGTGCAGCAAGATAAAAGGAACGGAGTCTGGAGTTAACAGTAGAGGAGGAGGGTGCAGATAAGAGGGATTTACCCAGTGAATGGAGTTCCCGGGGAGGAATGTAGGAAGAGATGACAGTGGAGAGGTACTGAGGAGCTGCAGAGTGAATGCACTTATAGGTCAATAAGAGGAGTTTGAACTGTATGCGGAAACGGATAGGAAGCCAGTGATGTGACTTGAGGAGAGGGCTAATATGAGGATAATAACACTGGCGGAATATTAGTCGTGAGAGAGATTTGCAAGCTGTGGAGGCAGTTCATGCAAATCTGTCTCATGAATATTCATTGTTGATAGCCTGAAAACTTAAACTGGCTGGGGCGCCTCCAGGACCAGGTTTGGGAACCACTGGTATAAATCCTCTTGCCCATAGGTGGATGTGGATTCTATACAGGCATCCATCCCAGAGCACCCTTTATATACTACTGTTCAGTGCCAATTGTTTGGTGCCATATACTGAATTCAGCCCTATATACGTGTATTTTCTCCCTAGTGGGCCCACAATCTAAGGCAGTAGTTCCCAAAACAGATCCTGGAGGCACCCCAGCTAGTCAAATTTTTAGGATATCTATATTGAATATTCATGAGAGAGATTTGCATGCAGTGGAGGCAGTGCATGCAAATTTCTCTCATGAATAATCATTGTGGATATCCTAAAAACCTGACTGGCTGGGATGTTTCCAGGACCAGGTTTGGAGGTTTTTTTTTGTGTGGGGGGGGGGGGGGGGGGGGTGTGCCTAGCAGCATGCCCAGGGTTCTAAGGACCAGTGTTGAGAATTGAACCCAGTTCTCCATAGGAGCTCTGCTAGCACTTACACAGGCATGTGTGCACATATCAAGTTTCATCCCATTCTGTTAATTTTCAAAGAATTATTTTATCCCTAGACAGACGGATGGACAGACATTTTTGACACCTTTTGTTGAATTCTTCCCAATTTCTTTTGGGTTGTAATGAATAACAAAATACAAAAATAGATGGTGGGTACTTCTCCTATCCAAGACTTCTGGGCTATAGGATCCACATAACAGTATCCTCTTCAGAGATGTTCCTTTTCTCAGTGTCAAGCAAGCCTCTGACTGTTTTTTCTCTTCCCCTCTATAAATGATATCTCTACTTACTCATTGAAAGGGATTTCCGAGAAAACTCCTATGCCATATATGAGTCAAGACTTCTCCAACATCAGAGGGAAAATTACTGCTGCAAGTCCACTTCCCAGCTCTTCTTAGGCAGTCTCGGCTGACAGAGTTTTTCTTTTGGGTAACATGGATGACTAGTAGGAGGGATTCTTAATATTTTTTGGAGATATTAATCTTTGGCATATACACCATGTCTTTTCCTTTTCCCTTCTACTGGCTTAGCACGATGAGGGTCCACACTCAACAGGACATAAGGCTCAGGGCCGATGAAAGGTTATTGGGCACCCCAGACAAACATTCAGCCTTATATTGTACTATAACCCTACAAACTACCCCACTCCCAAGAAGGTACTCTACCTGATGAGAGCTACAACAAACAAACTATTTGAAAGTTAAGCAGTGGCCTAGACAGATGGCAGCCTAGGCAAAGTTAGCTTTTCTAATCTACATCTTTTCCCCTAGCCCTGTGAGAAGCCTCTAGGCTGACATAGCCTATGTCAGCATAAAGAGACAGATTTTTACATTCCTTCTTATCTGATAAGAACAGACAGACCTTTGTTCATAGTGAAAGAGGCTTGCAAGCATGTTTCCCCCCTCTCTATCATTAATAGTCCTATACTTTCCTACTGGCAGATTGCTACCCTAACCACCCTCCCAGTGCAGAGATTATAGTTTACTGCCTTTGTTAAGGTATCTTTGCTGTAGCATCAGCAGACATCATGGGTTGGAGGGGGGTGGGGGTACACTGAGGTCCACAAATGTTTGAAGAAGCAATACCTTTAGACTTGATTTCCCCATGAATCCAACACTGGGGGACCAAACACAAGTGTATACGATATTGTTCTCCAACACTGCTCCAACAGTTCTTCATGGTGCTCCCAAAGGGTAAGCCTATATGGCCATCCACATGCAGTATCACTAGATTTAAAGCCTGAAAGGCCCTCTGGATGATGCCACAAACAGGTAGCCACTGCATTGCCTGACAGCATTTCCAGCAGGGCAACTCAATGACAACAGCTCACCCACACAACACTGCTGTTACGCCCTTCTCCACTCATAAAATATGTGCACATGCACCAATCCCTACTAGTACATGGGGCATAATCAAACGCGAACGCCCATCTCCATGGGCGTTTATTTCCGAGGAGGGGTCCGCGAAGGGGCGGGATAGACCGTATTTTCGAAAAAGATGGGCATCCATCTTTTGTTTCGATAATACGGTTTGTGCCGGGCAAATGCATCGCATTTGGGTGGATTTGAGCTGGGCGGTATCAGTTTTCAGCGATAATGGAAACCGAAGGCGCCCATCTCAATTTTTTCTGATTGATTGAGAGGTTGATTGCACCTATCAGAGGAGATATAAAAACTGTAAGCTAGTGGCCAATAACTTGCATCACTACTACAACTGCCCCACTAACCCTTACACTGTCCTTACCCCAAATCTACCCCTCCTGCAACACCCTGAAAATTGGATCATCCCCAAAAACTCCATCACAACTTTCCCACCTCTTCACAAACTGCTCCATTCTAAACCTACCCCATAAGTCTCCTACCACCCCACACAATGCCCCGCCACATCTGCTCCACCAGGCTACAGATTTGTTTGAACAATCTCAAAGCAACAGACATTTATGACTACCAAGGATGCATTACCTCCACCCATACTAAAGTGGGCACCCATGAACACATTTACTGTATTTATTTATTAGATCTGAAGGCTCATTTTCAAAAATGAAAAACATACAAAAAGTGCATAAAGCAGCATTTGGATGAATTTCTTCACAGAATGTCCAGATCAGTATTTTTGAAACCTATTTTGCAGATGTTTATCTTTGCAATTTGTCTATAGTGCATCCAAAGCACAAGGGGGCATGTTGTGGATGGGATTTTGGCAGGGTTAGAGTGTTCCTAACTTTTTTTTTTTTAGAACACATAAGGCACAAAAAGATGGCCTAGATGACCACTGGAAGGAATCTGGGATGACTCCCCCAGGGGCCATTGACCCTTTTCCTCACCCAAAGATGTGACTAAAAACAATACCTACCAGCTTCTATGACAGCTTCAGATGTTATAGCCAGTTCTTCTAGAGCAGCAAGTATTTCCCTGGAGTAGTGTAGTAGTGGGTGCACTGTACTGTGGAGAGGAGGACTCAGGCCCATATCCCATTTTTTTCACCTGTTGCACTTGTGGTACAAAGTGTGAGCCCTCCCACACTCACCAGAAACCACTGTACCAACATAGAGGTGACCCCTTCAACCATAAGGGCTATTGTAGTGGTGTATAGTTGGGGGAAGTGGGGTTTGAAGGGCTCAGCAGACAAGGGAGCAATAGTGAGATGTGCACTTGGGGGCTTTTATATTTAGTCCATGGAAGTGCCCCTTAGGGTGCCCCATTGCGCTCCTGGAATGTCTGTGTGGCCAGCTTCCTATGAATGCTGGCTCCTCCTATATCCCGATGGCTTGATTTTGTGCATTTGTCATTTGGACTTTTCTTTCCGAAAATGGACCAAAAAGATAAATGCACAGAGCACAAAAACAAACACCTTGCATGTATCCATTTTTGAGAAAAAAGATAGGTGTTGTGTTGTTTTGAAAATGACTGTATTTCCTATTTGGATTTGGGATGTTTAGTGCAAAACATCCAAAATCCAACTTAGAAATCATATTGAAAATGCCCCTCTTCATATACCATCTTATCTGGACTAGCCAATCAATGGTTCACAAACAATAATATCTCATAAACAACAACATACATTTATTTAGATTTTGATCACACCTTTTCCAGTAGTAGCTCAAGGTACACTGGTCATTTCCCTGTTGGGCTCACAATCTAAGTTTGCACCTGAGGCACTGGAGGATTAAGTGACTTGCCCAAGATCACAAGGAGCAGCAGTGGGATTTGAACTGGGTATCTCTGGATGTCGACTGGTACTCTAACCACTAGGCCACTCCTCCAGATGTCAGAGCTTTGGCTTTTCTGGAAGTTTAGCAATCGAGGCCTTAGGACATAGCAGGACAGGGTGTGCCAATCTGCATGTCACGCAGCTGTGCTTAAACTTAGTGATGGTGCAAGTATCTTTGCTGTAGCATCAGCAGACATCATGGGTTGTACTGGCCAGCCTCCCTAACTTTGGCACTAGAGCTGTAGAAATTGCTTGCCATATATCTTTCAGTGAAACATCCTGTTGTCCAGCATCTAGCCTTGGAGGTCCTATCTCAATAGAAGCCATCTTAGGTAATGGAGCAAATTAGGGGGAGACAGAGCCTGCTGAAATTCCCACTGCACCTGCTGTCAGTGGGGAGGAAGTAGCTGGAGGAGGAATAGAAGAATCAGATATTAACAAAGTTGGAGGGGGGTGGGGGTACACTGAGTCGAGCTGATTGCAGTCTCATCTTGAGAAGTCACTGACGGAGAGGTGACAGAAAGGGCTTCCCCAGAACTATATTTATCCATGAGGTCCACAAATGTTTGAAGAAGCAATACCTTTAGACTTGATTTCCCCATGAATCCAACACTGGGGGACCAAACACAAGTGTATACGATATTGTTCTCCAACACTGCTCCAACAGTTCTTCATGGGGCTCCCAAAGGGTAAGCCTATATGGCCATCCACATACAGTATCACTAGATTTAAAGCCTGAAAGGCCCTCTGGAGGATGCCACAAACAGGTAGCCACTGCATTGCCTGACAGCATTTCCAGCAGGGCAACTCAATGACAACAGCTCACCCACACAACACTGCTGTTACGCCCTTCTCCACTCATAAAATATGTGCACATGCACCAATCCCTACTAGTACATGAGGCATAATCAAACGCGAACGCCCATCTCCATGGGCGTTTATTTCCAAGGAGGGGTCCGCGAAGGGGCGGGACAGACCGTATTTTCGAAAAAGATGGGCATCCATCTTTTGTTTCGATAATACGGTTTGTGCCGGGCAAATGCATCGCATTTGGGTGGATTTGAGCTGGGCGGTATCAGTTTTCAGCGATAATGGAAACCGAAGGCGCCCAGCTCAAAAACGAACAAATCCAAGGCATTTGGTCGTGGGAGGGGCCAGGATTCGTAGTGCACTGGTCCCCCTCACATGCCAGGACACCAACCGGGCACCCTAGGGGGCACTTGTAACAATTTTAAAAAAATTAAAATACCTCCCAAAGTCCATACCTCCCTTACCTTGGGTACTGAGCCCCCCAAATTCCCCCCAAACCCACTGCCCACAACTCTACACCATTACCATAGCACTTATGGCTGAAGGGGGGCACCTAGATGTGGGCACAATGGGTTTTGGGGGCAGTTTGGAGCGCTCCCATTTAGCAGCACAAGTGTAACAGTTAGGGGAGATGGGCCTGGGTCCACCTGCCTGAAGTCCACTGCACCCACTAACAACTGCTCCAGAGACCTGCATACTGCTGTGATGGAGCTGGGTATGACATTTGAGGCTGGCATACAGGCTGGAAAAAAAGTTTTTAAAGTTCTTTTTTTTTTTGGTGGGAAGGGGTTAGTGACCACTGGGGGAGTCACGGGAGGTCATTCCCGATTCCCTCCAGTGGTCATCTGGGCACTTGGGGTACTTTTTAGGGACTTGTTTGTGAAAAAAAGGGTCCAAAAAAAGTGACCCAAATTCTTGCGTCTGGTGCCCTTCTTTTTTCCATTATCGGCCGAGCACACCCATCTCTCCTCGGTCGATAAATACACCCCAATCCCTCCTTCACCACGTCTCCAACACGCCCCTGTCAACTTTGTCCGTTCCTGCGACAGACTGCAGTTGGAGGCGCCCAAAATCGGCTTTCGATTATACCGATTTGGGCGCCCATGAGAGAAGGCGCCCATCTCCCGATTTGGGTCGAAATATGGGCGTCTTTCTCTTTCGAAAATAAGCTGGATATGCACACAGTTACCCCTGCCTTGGAGAAGGTGTAAATTTATTCAGAGGCATTCAGAAAAGCCATTTTATAAAGGTACATAGGTGTGCAATAGGCACAGACTCAGGAAAGATGTCAGGAAGTATTTCTTCACAGAGAGGGTGGTGAACGCTTGGAATGCCCTCCCGCGGGAGGTGGTGGAGATGAAAACGGTAACGGAATTCAAACATGCGTGGGATAGGCATAAAGGAATCCTGTGCAGAAGGAATGGATCCACAGAAGCTTAGCTGAAATTGGGTGGCGGGGGGAAGAGGGGTTGGTGGTTGAGAGGCTAGGAGAGGGGAGGGCAGACTTATACGGGGTCTGTGCCAGAGCCGGTGATGGGAGGCGAGACTGGTGGTTGGGAGGTGGGAAATACTGCTGGACAGACTTATACGGTCTGTGCCCTAGAAAAGACAGGTACAAATCAAGGTATGGTATACACATATGAGTTTATCTTGGGCAGACTAGATAGACCGTGCAGGTCTTTTTCTGCCGTCATCTACTATGTTACCATGTAACATGCATGCTGTCCCTGCCTAGACAATCTGTTATAAAATCACCCTCTTTATTATCAAAAGTATTCTCACTATTTCCACCTATTTGCTTCCAACATGAATAGCAGATGCAAATTTTGCAGCCACTTTTAAAACATACGCTCTGCGTTTGCTACTTTTCAAAGATGATGCCACAAAATTATTATGGATAGATACTGTAACAGTTTATTTCAGAAATACTTAAAATCTCCAATGACTTGGGGTCACGTGATGCTGTGAGCGGCGGTGGACGTACTCTAAACCGGCTGCTCAGGGACCCTTTTCCTTCGACTCCTTTTACAAAACGCATGTCGTTTTTTTTGAAAGTATCCATTATACTTATTAATCTGGGAGCCTATGGACAAATTTATAAATAGAACAACGCTCTCTATGTCGTTGAAATCATCGCGGAGAGGCCAAGATTGGACCCGCCCAATAAAGGACAAGATGGCGCTGTCTCCCCCATCGACGCCCCATGCATCAGAATTCATACCAGAACTAACCGAAGCTGTCGTTAAAGCGCTGGATTCTAGGTTCTGTTACATTACGAACTAAATTGCAGATCTTTTAGAACACTGCCGCATACTTATATTCCATTTGAAGAAACATGATAGTATCACTTCAGCACTGGTCTCCTTACACTGGTTATAGGTACAAGTCCATTTAACTTTTAGCTGTCATGTTTGGGGCCCTGTTTATAAAGGCATGCTAGCGTTTTTACTGCGAGCTAAAAATTAGCACACACCAACCCTATAGATGCCTGTAATATTCGTATGTACATCTACTACTACTTACTACTACTTAACATTTCTAAAGCACTACCAGGGTTATGCAGCGCTGTACAATTTTAAATGAGGAAGGACAGTCCCTGCTCAAAAGAGCTTACAATCTAAAGGACAAGTATGCAGTCAATCAAATGGGGCAGTGTAGGTTTCCTGAATAGAGGTAAGTGGTTATGTGCCGAAAGCTACAGTGAAGAGGTGGGCTTTGAGTAAGGATTTGAAGATGGGCAGGGAGGGCGCATGGCGTATGGGCTCGGGAAGTTTATTCCAAGCATAGGATGAGGCGAGGCAGAAGGGGCGGAGTCTGGAGTTGGCGGTGGTGGAGAAGGGTACTGATAGGAGGGATTTGTCCTGTGAGCGGAGGTTACGGGTAGGAATGTACGGGGAGATGAGGGTAGAGAGGTAATGAGGGGCTGCAGATTGAGTGCATTTGTAGGTTAGTAGGAGAAGCTTGAACTGTATACGGTATCTGATCGGGAGCCAGTGAAGTGACTTGAGGAGAGGGGTGATGTGAGTATATCTGTCCATGCGGAAGATAAGACGTGCGGCGGAATTCTGGACGAATTGAAGGGTTAGTGCATGCTAAAAACACTAGTGCACCTTTGTAAACAGATCTCTTGGTATTTAAAATGTTTTATGGAAAAGACCCCCCCAAAAGGAAAATATACTAATATTGCAATGCGGATTAGGGGATTTTTCTTGTTGTTCTATTGGCTGTTTCTCTAAGCTTTAAAGGTTCAGTTATGATGTGTTCTCACTGTTCTTTTGTTGGGCAAAAATTTAATAAAAAGTGAATTATAAAAACAAAAATGTTTAATGGAACCAGTCCAGGATATTTGTTAAATTTGGTGTTTTTTCCTCTCAAGAGATCCTCAAGAACAAGAGATCCTTTTCTCTTATTCTTTCCTTCATTTGTTAGCATTGAACATAAGAAAATTCTGGAAAAAAATCTTTCGGTTACCATGCTGTTCGATTCTGACTTTCATTACCTGGGGACTGCATTCTATTACCTCTTATACTGGTTTTCATAAGGATTTTAAAACATATTTATTTAGGAAACATTATGCCTAAATTCTTTGGAAATTATTATGTTTATCTTTTTTCTGGTTTAATATCAGGCTTATTTTCGAAAGAGAAGGGCGCCCATCTTACGACACAAATCGGGATATGGGCATCCTTCTCTCAGGGGAGCCCTTGGGCGCGGGGACGGCCAAAGTTCACGGGGGCGTGTCGGCAGCATAGCGAAGGCGGGACTGGGGCGTGCCTAACACATGGGCATTCTCAGCCGATAATGGAAAAAAGAAGGGCGTCCTTTATGAGCACTTGGCCAATTTTTCTTGGTCCATTTTTTCTTGCAACCAAGCTTCAAAAAGGTGCCTGAACTGACCAGATGACCACCGGAGAGAATCGGGGATGACCTAACCTTACTCCCCCGGTGACACCAACTCCCTCCCACCCTAAAATAAAACTTTTTTAAAACATTTTGCCAGCCTCAAATGTTATACCTAGCTCCATGACAGCAGTATGCAGGTCCCTGGAACAGTTTTAGTGGGTGCAGTGCACTTCAGGCAGGCAGACCCAGGCCAATCCCCCCCTACCTGTTAAACTTGTGGTGGTAAATGTGAGCCCTTCAAAACCCATCAGAAACCCACTGTACCCACATGTAGGTGCCCCCCTTCACCCCTTAGAGTTATGGTAGTGGTGTAGAGTTGTGGGGAGTGGGTTTTGGGGAGTTGGGGGGGGGGTTGGGGGGCTCAGCAAACAAGGTAAGGGAGCTATGCACCTGGGAGCAATTTGTGAAGTCCACTGCAGTGCCCCCTAGGGTGCCCGGTTGGTGTCCAGGCATATGAGGGGGACCAGTGCACTATGAATGCTGGCTCCTCCCACGAGATGAGCATCCTCGGTTTCCATTATCGCCGAAAATCGGGGAAGACCATCTCTAAGGTCGACCTAAATGTTGAGATTTGGGCATCCCCAACCCTATTATCGAAACGAAAGATGGATGCCCATCTTGTTTCGATAATAAGGGTTTCCCCGCCCATTCGTGAGGATGTCCTGCGAGGACGGCCCCAGGAAAACTTGGGCGCCCCTTTCGATTATGCCCCTCCACGTGATAAGTCTGTAACCTGCTTTGCCCAACCCTTTGGTTTGGGATTTAGTGGGATAAAAGTGCTATGTTATCACTTCACATAATATATTAAATAGGGGGCATCATAAATGTGGTCACCTCCTAAGGTCATAAGGTCTGTACCTTTCAAATCTTCACTAAAAACATATTCTAGGCTGAAAAGTTTTGTTTGTTTATTTGTACTATTACATACAAAGCACAATTTCCAAGGAATTGATGTATAAAGAAATGAATGTTCTGGGGGTGTTGCTATGATGAGATATTTCAGTTGAATAAAACAAACCATACCTGACATTCAAAATATTAGCCTGGCATTTAAGTGATCTTAAATTCACATTATTGTGCAAAGGCCAGTGATATGTTAACTAGTCTAAAACAGTGTTGTTCAAAGACAAACAATTACAGTTCTATAATTATGTTACTGTACATATTTTTGCACTGAAATTGGGATGTACTGAGTTTTCTTATTAATGTGCTTTATGTATATTGAAAACCCATACTTCAATAGCCTAACTTACTCTGAAAACTGTACATCGCAAATTACCCATGTGTACTCCCACACAAATAATATAAATCAATCATAAAACTATTCAGCTCGTCATGACTATGTGCAGATGCATATTTTAAAGATAGTTGGTCCTCCTATATTTACATCGTGTCACCAGGGTTATTTTCATATAAAGATTTATATTTTCAAATCACAGGAATAGGCAGATTGAATCTATTAACAACTAGAAAATAGCAGGCAATCCTAGATAGACCTAACTGCCTTATCTTTCTTTCAGTGCATATTTTTGGAATTATAAGCTATTAAGGGACTGCATAGTTTTTTACTTCAGATGAAATTGTTGAGAAAGAACTGCATTGCAGATTTCTGCATAAGGTCCAAATGTTTTTTTTCACAGCAGAATATATAATAAAGTCTTTGCTGGTCTGGTCCTGGAGGCACCCCAGCCAGTCAGGGTTTTAGGATATCCACAATGAATATTCATGAGAGAGATTTGCATGCACTGCCTCCACTGCATGCAAATTTCTCTCATGAATATTCATTATAGATATCCTGACAACCTGACTGACTGGGGTGCATCTAGGATTAGGTTTGGGAACCACTGCCTTAGGATAAAAGATGACCAGCAAAGATTTTTATTATACATTCTTTTGTGAAAAAAGTTTTGGATCTTTCAAAAATGTGAAAATCTGCAATGCAGTTCTTTCCCAATAATATCATCTGAAGTAGAAGACATTTTTTCCAGATGACAGTTCTGGAAGATCACACAGATGTTGCAAAAACTAATGGAATTTGTTACAAGCTGCAGATGTTTCCTGTATATTTCATGTGACACCTATTTCTGAAGTTATTCTTCCACATTGACTCCTCAGGTAATGGTATTAGAAGCCAGTATTCTGTACCTCCAGCAACCACCATCCAGTAACTGATGGATACTTTTTTATATTCTGATCACAAACTAAAGATCTGGCAAATTGAAAAGCCAGTACTACCCCAGAAATGCAGAGAACAAAAGTAGTTGGAATCAGGTCATGGTGAAAAATACAACACTTTTTTTTATAGAAGAGAATGTCTACCATTATTTTAAGTTTTTGATAATGCTTTGATTGCTTTGCATGACAGATTCCTGGGGAAAAAAAACAGCTTGAGATGGGGAAAAATTCAGGAGGAAATGAGTTACAGTTCTGTGGAGAGGTGTGGTAGCTGTGTTAGTTCATTCTTAAAGGTTATCAATAGAAATCAAACAAAATAAAACATGGAAAATAAAATAAGATGATACCTTTTTTATTGGACATAACTTAATACATTTCTTGATTAGCTTTCGAAGGTTGCCTTTCTTCGTCAGATCGGAAATAAGCAAATGTGTTAGCAGATAGTATATATAAGAGAAACATCAAAGCATTACTTTGACAGTCTGACAGAGTGGGAGGGTGGGGGTATACATGGGGATATCAAAGCATTTCATTGATATTCTAACTGGCTGTTGGTAGGTGAGAGAAGGGTGATAAACAGAGAAATAAACAGAGAAATACAACTTTATGGTTTATAATGGGCTAGAAAATCCAGATCCTTATTAAGTCCTGTCTGTTGGGTGTCAAAATATTCAATCATTCTTTCTTCAAAGGTCTTACGTTCCTGTGTTGTTTTAAAATTACCTTTCAGTATTCTTACTGTGAAATCACTGGTGCAGTGTTCTGGTCTTGTAAAGTGTTGGCCCACAGGGGTGGGGGCTTGACAGGCACCGGCTATTTTCATGTGATGTCTGTGCAGATTGAATCTTGTCTTAAGCATCTGGCCTGTTTCTCCAATATAGCATCCTTCGTTACATTTTTTTACACTGAATGATATATACCACATTGGAAGATGAGCATGTAAAAGATTCCTTTATGTTGAATATTTTTCCCTTGTGAATGACTGTGGGGTCCTGTGAAATGTTCTGTGGAGCAATGTGGGCTAACCTTCTCCACACAATCAGATTCTAAACACTATACAAGCCTGAATCCCTCAGAAGCATGAACTATATAGAGGACGTGGTGACATTTTTCAAGTCAGATCCCACATTTTCCATTAAGTTTCAACAAAGTCCTTCAGCTTATTCAATGAATTCTAACAATCCTAGTCACATTCAGTGCCAGTGAGAAGTCTTTCTCTGCACTAGACATTTCTTCAGTCCGTGAAGGGTCAAGTGAGACTGAATAGCATTGCCAACCTCCATTCACAGCAAGTCAGATTTAGTGGACTTTGAAGTGGTTATAAATGAATTCATCAACCAAACTGCTGTGCCAAGGAACATGTTCTGCCTGACAGTATAAAAGTTAGACTTTTTTTCAGGAGCGGGAAGGAAAGTTTGTGATGTGACCATTATACCCAATCATTTTGAAAAGTTGGTTCTTACGCCATAACAAAAAAAAACCTATAGATAACTTATGTTATATTACACTGGACTTCTATTTCGCAGATACCTTAACAGTCTTATGCGGATTACACAAATTCAAGAAGACTGGCTAAAACAAACATTCCAGGAATTATAATACATCTGCCAAAAACAATCTAATTTCCTAGTAATGCATATTTATGGAATAAAAATGTTTTCAAGATTTTCCTAAATACTAAACAATCAGGAAGTAATCATCTAATATATAATTGACTGATTTATTATTATCGTGACTTAATATACCACTAATGACATCAGTGGTGCCACAAAGCAGTTTAAAGAGTTTAAGAAACAAGGGGGAGAAAAGAAAACTGAGTCCAAGAGTATAGAAGGAAAGGAAGGAGAGAGTGTGCTGAATTAGGACAGAAAGGAAGAAATTACATTATTTCCATAAACTACAATAAAGAAAATGTTTATTATTAAGGAATTACAAAAATAAATAGATGCATTAAGAAAAGCCCATGGAATTAACTATGAGCATATAATATTGGCATTGCTTCAGTAGTGATTTGTGTTGAAAGGAGGAGAGGGGAAGGGTTTGAAAAGGGAGGGTAAGGGAAAGAGGAAGAGTCTTGGAAATTATTTTATAAATAGGATTGATAAAATAATTAATTTAATGTTAAATTAATTAAGGTGGTATTGGATCTAAATTAATGTCAAATTTATTTATTTAAATAGCGCAACAGATTCAAAAGTTTAAAATGAAGAGAAGAAGGGATAGGGGTTGCATTTAATTGAATTAAAAAAATAGGTAACTTGGAAAGGAAATTGATTGGGGCTGTGAGGAGTTAATATCGGGAGTTTTCTTTGGAATCGAAGTCAGGGCAAAGGAGCACGAGGGACGCGGCATTTTTGGTAGACTGTGGGCTGTGGAGATATGGCAGGAGGCTTTGCTGGGTCAGAAGTGTGAGGACATTGGGAGGCTGAAATGTAATCCCACCCAATCCCTCCCTAATTTTGGTTGGGTGTGGGAATAAATTGGGGAATTAGTATTTAGTTTCAGAGGTAGGATTGTTTCATTTTACATATTGAGCTATAAGAAGGAAAATTATTAAGTCGCAGCAGCAGCGGAAAATTTGATGTGAATTTCAAGCGGCCTTCATTTAACGACAATTAATTAAATGGATTTGTGGTTTTATTTGGTGTAATATGCTTGTGTGTGAAACCGCCATAAGCGGGAGTGAAGTCACCCCAGGTCTCACTTTACAAATGGAGTATTGAGTAATACATTTGATAATAAATATGTCTAGCTAGGTCAGCACTATCTAGCTATTAAAATGAAAACAAGAGAATTGAAGGTCGTATTGAAATGTTAACAAGTTATTCTGTTATTTTGGTTAAGTTTGCGATTTATTAATAAAGCTGCAGCCAAATTAATTATCCAACAAACAAGTTGTCTTTGATTGATTTGTGTGTGAGGTAACAATTTCCCATTGATTTCTATGGGGATTTTTCAGTTAAAATGGAGATTGAGCAGTGCTGCTCAACATTCCGCTTGTCAGCAGGATGAAGCTACTAAACCATAGATGGAAGTTTCATTATATTCACAGTTATGAGAAAATATAAGCACCTACTTTCCTTTTCAAAACATGTACCAATAAGGTGCACCATTATAGAATAACGGGCCCGATATTCAATGTGATTTTACTGGTCGGCAATGGCTACTGGCCGGTTAAATCACACATAACTGGCTATTCAGCGGATGATATGTTTTTCTTTATGTGTATTAAAACTTTTGATCCTCTTGCAATTTCCAGCCAGAGGATCAAAACAGTTTGCAATACATAAAAAGCAACCAAACAAATAAAAGAAAGGAATGCCATCATAAAATATGACAGAAAACATGATAAAAAAAGATAAAAAATGAGTATAACAATGAGAGGAGTTTTCATCAGACTCCAGAGCCACAACTCTCTAATAATGTACCAAAAGCAAGTTGAAAAAAATGAGTTTTCAGCAAAATTTTTAATTTAGTAAAGGAAATTGCAGAACGAATGTGAGGGGGAAGATTATTCCAGAGTTTTGGGGCAACAAAATAAAAGGCTACATTCCAAGTGGACTCATGATGGGCAAACCTTGAAGAAGGCAAAACAAGATGGATGGAATGAAGGGAGTGAAGAGTACAAGAGAGGGTGTAGAGAATAGTTAAAGAAGAGAGGTAGGGAGGGGACCCTAAGTGAAGAATCATGAAATGTGAATGAAATTCAACAGGTAACTATTGAAGATGGATTAGCAAAGGAGAGACACAATCAAGCATTTAGCTGTACACAGAAAACAAGCACAAGAATTCTGTAAGGTTTGGAGTCTACAAAAACTGAGATAGAGAAATGCCAGAGTAAACAGAATTACAGGAATCCATCTGTGTCATAAGATGTGAATTAAAGTGTGTAGAGATTGGAAATCAAGAAAATTGTGGACAGAGAAGAGATGACATAGTAAAAGAAAACCCCATTTGAGAACCTAAGAAATTTGATCAGAGAAAGAGAGCTCAGAGTCAATAATAACCCCTAGATACCGAAAAGAATGCACAGCAGGTATGGAGACATCAAAATGAAGAGAATCAAAAGATGGAGGGCAGAGCATTCCAGTGATCCAGCATGATGTGGTTTTAGCTGGGTTAAAAGCAAGTTTATTAGTGGACATCCACCGAGACAAGACAGAGGCATTGTTGAAAAGGGGAGATGTCAATGGAGTACAGAGAAGTCATAAGTACAAAAGTATTGCCATACTGGGGAAAGACCAAAGGTCCATCAAGCCCAGCATCCTGTTTCCAACAGTGGCCAATCCAGGTCACAAATACTTGACAAGATCCCAAAAAAGTACAAAACATTCTATACTGCTTATCCCAGAAATAGTGCATTTTCCCCAAGTCCATTTAATAATAGTCTATGGACTTTTCCTTTAGAAAGCCATCCAAACCTTTTTTAAACTCTGCTAAGCTAACCGCCTTTACCACATTCTCTGGCAACGAATTCCAGAGTTTAATTACACGTTGCGTGAAGAAAGCTTTTCTCCAATTCGTTTTAAATTTACTACATTGTAGCTTCATCGCATGCCCCCTAGTCCTAGTATTTTTGGAAAGCGTAAACAGACGCTTCAAATCTACCCATTCAACTCCACTTATTATTTTATAGACCTCTCTCATATCTCCTCTCAGCCGCCTTTTCTTCAAGCTGAAGAGCCCTAGCCGCTTTAGCCTTTCCTCATAGGGAAGCCGTCCCATCCCCTTTATCATTTCCATCGCCCTTCTCTGCACCTTTTTTGAGATGCGGCAACCAGAATTGAACACAATATTCGAGGTGCGGTCGCACCATGGAGCAATACAAAGGAATTATAACAGAAATATAGTCAGAAATATTAGAAGGACATCAACTGTATAGATGAAAAAATTAATATTAAATAATGGTGGCTAGCAGGCTGAGAGATATTAAAAAGCTGTGGAGAAAGCAATGAACCCTGGGGAATACCACAAGAAAGAGGCTGGGAAGAAGATTGAGCAGTGGAGGTTTTAAATGAGAAAGATCGACCAGTAAGATATCAAGAGAACTAAGCCAGGACAGTCCCAGATAAACCCAAAGATTGCAGTCTTAAAAGAAGAAGTAACTAGTCAATGAGGTCAAACACAGCAGATAGATTTACAGACACCAGCAGCACAGAATCAAGATGAGAATGTAATTTGCTAATCAAAGCCACAACAGTGGTTTCTGTGCTATGGACAGCCCTAAAGCCCATTTGCCAGGGGGTATGAAGATTATTGTTCAACCCTAAAGAGTAGTTTCTTAAAGAAAACTTTTTCCACTAATTTAGAAACAAAGCAAAATGTGGACACTCTGCGATAGTTATTAGGAACTGAGGGGTCAAGCAAGGGCTTCTTTAGGATTGGGTGAGCTACCTTGTTTTCCCCAAGTGTCAGGAACAACACCCAGTGAGAGACTTTGACAAATCATATGTCTTAAAAGTGGGAATAAACCAAGTTTAGAGGACAGTAACTGTTTGGAAGGAAAAAGGTACAAAGTTGTAGTTAGATTCATAGATTTAACAAGCTGAGAAAAATGAGTTAAAGAAGGTAAGGAGAAAGAAGACCAGCTAGACACTGGAATGAGATCAGATGGAGTGATTTCAGGATCAGGAGGAAAAGAGGGCATAAGTGAAGCCCAGAGGTTGGCCACCTTAGAAGAAAAAAAGGAAGCCAGAACATCAGGAGAATGTTGAATAGTAGTAGCTGAAGGTGGGGGTGTCACGTTAGAGACAATGGAAAAAAGTAGGATTCTGAAAAGTAGAGATTAGCTTGTAGAAATAAGCTTACTTAGCACATTTAAGACAAAAATTATAGAAGCAACAGGTGTTCTTAAATGAGAGACGAGAATCAGAAGAAGGTTACTACGCCAGACCCTTGCTGCTTTTTGGTGTTGCTGTTTAAGTTGCTGAAGACCTGAATAAAATCAAAGATGGTGACTAACGTGATGTTTAGGTGTAAAAAGATTAGCTGGGTCAGAAGAAAAGGAACAAAGAGTATGATTCCAACAGAGAGACATAGCATCAAGAGACAATGATAAAAAATTATCAGGAAATCTAGTACATAAGGGAGGATATTCAAAAGGATGGGGACAAAGGTACAGCGAAGGGCGACGAAAATGATAGTGGGGATGGGACGACTTTCCTATGAAGAGAGGCTGAGAAGGCTAGGGCTTTTCAGCTTGGAGAAGAGACGGCTGAGGGGAGATATGATAGAAGTGTATAAAAAAATGAGTGGAATGGATCGGGTGGATGTGAAGCGACTGTTCACGCTATCCAAAAATACTAGGACTAGAGGGCATGAGTTGAAGCTACAGTGTGGTAAATTTAAAACGAATCGGAGAAAATTTTTCTTCACCCAACGTGTAATTAGACTCTGGAATTCATTGCCGGAGAACGTGGTACGGGCGGTTAGCTTGACGGAGTTTAAAAAGGGGTTAGATAGATTCCTAAAGGACAAGTCCATAGACCGCTATTAAATGGACTGGAAAAATTCCTCATTTTTAGGTATAACTTGTCTGGAATGTTTTTACGTTTGGGGAGCGTGCCAGGTGCCCTTGACCTGGATTGGCCACTGTCGGTGACAGGATGCTGGGCTAGATGGACCTTTGGTCTTTCCCAGTATGGCACTACTTATGTACTTATGTAAAGGGAGGGACAAGTAAAAGGGATAAGAGTTATTAGAATTAGGAAAATTAAACGATCGGAATATCAGAGTAAAAGTAACCAGTAAATGGTCTAACCAAGGCAGGGTACAGGAAGAAAAGTGAGAGAGAGATATTTGAGACTTCTGGAAGTAATACCAAATTGAGCATATGCCCAGCTGAGTAAGTAGGAAAGTAAACTAAATTAGAGAGTCCAATATCATTAAGAAAAGACATAAAGGAAGAAGAACAAGGGTGAAGATCAGAATCAATGTGAATATTAAAGTCACCCAAGATCAGAGAATTAGGATAGCGAATAGTAATGTTGGCCATGGATTAGTGGACCAGAGTCCAGACCTCAACAGAAAGAGAAGGAGGGCAGTAGTAAGCAAAGATAGTCAAAGAGAAGGGTGCCACGATCCGAAGAGCAAGAATTTCAGAGTAAAAAAAAGATATAGGATCTTGGTGGTAAGGAACGACGATGGCAAGCAAATGGCAATACCGTCACCTCTTTTTGAAGAGCGAGCCATATGAAAAGCTGTGAAAACCTTAGGGAGAGACTCATATAGACAAAATTCTTCACCAGGCTGAAGCTAAGTTTCTTTTAAGCTAAGGTGATCGAGCTGAGTAGATTGGAAAAGGTCTGAAACTAGACTACTTTTAGTATGAAGGGAGCGGCAATAATGAAGACCTGCATGGACAGAAGTAGGGGTTGGGAGGGGACATAGGAAGAGAAGATGCCTGTGAAGGGAGGCAGGGGATAAGTTACCTGGTCGGGAGAAACAATAAGAGTAGAAGTGTTGAGCACAGTGCCGGTCCAGAATGATAGGAGTTGAAAAAGTGTTTATGGAAGCTGGAGAAAACACTTGGGCTAGATGTGGGTAGAAAAAAATATGCAAATCAAGAAAATATGGAGGAGGGTTGTTTGCACCCGGAGTTCACTTAAGGAGACCTTAAGGAGACCTGCTTCTTGGGCATGCTCCTTCAGTGCAATATGCCACAAACAGTTTAGATTTAAGTGCCAGACTTCCGCTTATGTAATGGGTCACTTGATGGTAGATTCAGGAGGACTCAGGATTCCAATGAGAGCAGTCAGCAATGAGGATATCCTATGAGACAAAGCACAATTAGCGTAGACAGCACAACAGAAAGTAACACAATAAGTAATATGCCGCAAGCAGTTTAGATTTAAGTGCCAGACTTCCTTTCACATAATGGGTCATGTGACAGTAGATTCTGGAGGATTCAGGATTCCTATCTCCACCGAATATTTGCGGTTAGTGCATAACCAGGAGCTGGCTATCTCAGGGATGGCTCACAGTTAAGACCCAATATTCAGTGCTAATTAGGCAAAGTTAGCAAATAAATAACTGTCCTATCGTTATGCGCTAGCCGATGGCTGGTTAGCGCTGAATATCAGCTTAACCGGTTATCGGCTGGCCGCCAAAAATGAAACGGATATTCAATGCCAGTCACCGTAAACAGCCCAGCATTGAATATTCGAGTTCAGCGCTGGCGGTGGGCTTTAACTGTGCTGCCTGCCACTGGCTGAAAATCAGGGGGTTAGCGTATGAAAAAAAATCATATGTTGTGGAACAACATACATACTTTTACCCACTTAGAGGATAATTCTATAAGTTGGCACCTCCTGTTAGGTGCTCCAATGCTGAATGGTGAGAGCTCATTCTATAACAGCATCTGGGTGCCCAGATTCCATTACAGAATACTAGCATAACCCATTATCGGCATGCCTTACATTTAGACAGCTACAGTTTGCAGACAAATGGGAGTCCATCCGACCCACGTGAATGACCCCTTTCATTTGTTCACTATCCCCCAGATTTTATATATGGTTTCTAAAATGGTGCATGCAACTTAATTGGTTAACAAGCCAATCGGTATTGATAATTGGCTACTAACAAGCAATTATCAGCACTAACTGTCACTAATTTATCCACGCAACTTTTTAAGCGTATTCTGTAAAGTGGTGCACGTAAATTCTAATGCACAGATCTCAAAAAAGGTGTGGCCATGGGAGGATCACGTAGAAGTCGTGGGCATTCCCAAAAATTACATGCACCGTTATAGAGCATGCCCGATCCGTGTCTAAGTTAAAGGAACAGGCACTACATGTATTCTGTAAACCGTGTCTAACGTTAGGTGAGGTTTATAGAATAGCAATGTGTGTCTTTTTCAGTGACAATTTTTTGGGTACCATATGTAGAATTTACCCTTATCCACTTACATGCACCCTTACAAAACAGCACTTATGAGTTTTGCTGTCACTTTTGAGTTTTGCTGTCACTTTTGAACATTTGTACACTTACCCATGAAAGTGACAGCATTCTGTACACTTACGCTCTCAAGTGGTGTGTAAATGTGGGTGCCCTGTTAATAGCATTGCCCTTCACAAGGGTGGACAAAGTTCACAAGGCAGGATAGCTTTAAAAATTACTCTGTGTGACTAACTAATGATCACAAGGAGTATGGGAGTATGGGAAACTGGATTTGAACCCTAGTTTTCAGTCCCTTTTTTAGGCAATTCCTCACAGTTCTGAATGTTGATAGTTTTCTTAACATATCCTGACACAAAATCATAGCATTTGATTTGTTGCTTCATGTGACAGCCATTTAAAGCAAATTCATTCTAGCCATTGACTTGTATCAGGAACATCTTCACCTCTTAAGTATAGAAAATTCATAAAAATCATTCATCTGTATTGGGGATATATATTCATTTGAAAACAAAGTGAAAACTGTAAGAAAAATAACTGTTTCATTTCATTTTCAAACAAAGCTAAATAATGGCAGTGACAGAATAGTTGTGTTTCATTGCATTTTGTTTAATTTGCAATTAATATCTATGGAACATTAGTAGTGTACCTGTAGTAGGAAACACAATCACTGCTTTTCTCCAGTGCTGGGTAGTAATATATTATTAAGTGATATATCACCATTACTATCATAATATTACTTCCAAAAATAATGAGTAACTTTAATGATTACTTTAGTGGGAAAAGTAGTGATTAGAGTTGATTCATTACATTTGGACAAAAGAGCAATGTGAAGGGGCATTTTTGATATGTCTAAATCTGATTTTGGATGTTTTGCGAAAAACGTCCAAAAATCCAGTACCTAACACTGCCATTTTCAAACCAAAAAAAGTCCACATTTTTGTTTCAAAAATGTCCATTTACTAGATGTGTTTGTGCTACTGTGTCTATCTTTTAACACACAAAAATGAGCTACTGGGATGTTTGGGGGCCCAGCATTCTCATACAGACATCCTAGCAGAGCAGTGGGGCACCCTAGGGGGCACTGCAGTGGACTTCACATAAAATGTCCCATGCAATATAAGGGGGTAATGTCACCATTAGCCCCTTAAATTGCATGGGAGCCCTCCAAAACCCACCAAAAAACTACTGTACTCATTTGTACACCACTGCAATAGCTTTTATGCCTGTATGTGTCACTTATATGTAGGTAAAGTAGGTATTTAGTGTTTTTTGGAGGGCTCACACGTTCCACCACAGTAAAAGTAGGATATGAGACTGGCTCCCCTTCTCTACAGTCCATTGCACTGACCACAAGGCTACTCCTGGGACTGACTTGCTACTCTGATAGGAATGGCCATCATATCTGAAGCTATTTTACAGCCTGGTATATACTGTCACTGTCACATCTTGGGGGCTGGAAGGGGATCAGTGACCCCTGGAAGAGTAAGGGGGTTATGCCTTAATCTCTCCAGCCCTCCAGCGGTCATTTATAGCATCTTTCGGTCACTTAGTTGTGATTGAAACAGGTCTAGCTAAAAAAACAATTTAATTTTGGTCCTAGACATTTACATTTTGTCCCATTATTGCAGAAAAATATCTATCTTTTGGTGCTACCCATAGCCCACCCAAAACATGCCCCAATATGCCCCCTTGAAATTTGGAAGAAATGCGGAGCAAAATGTCTAAAATTGGGATGTTGAAAATTGAGAGAAAAATGCCCTTCTGCCAACTTATGACTTTTTGAATGTTTCATTCTTTTGAAAATGAGCCCCATAACATCTCATTCTATGTAGTTACTTTTAGTGATATCCATTCAATTTTCTTTGAATCACTAGGTCCGTTATTGAGCTGCTTCTGGTTCCAACAAACTTCCTTTTGTGTGAAATTGTTCAAGCAGCATGAAGTGATAACAAAGATGGCTGAGTCTTCAACATTTAAGCACTCTGTTATCTTTTATGCTTACTAAATCAAAAATTTGCCATAACTAATTTATGTTAAGTGCAAGTTGTGTCTGGTAAGCCACAAACATTTGGTCACATCAAGAACCAGCACTTCAAATCTGAAGTAACACATGCAGGTACATATGATCAATTTTTCTGTCTTCCTACTTCTAAATCACTGTAAGCAGTTATACTAATCATTGCATCATCCCCATTTTGGATTTTCTGAGTCGCGTGTGATGTTTTGGAGTCCAATGTGTATGTAGGTCTGTATATGTGATAGTTACAGTATAGTCTAGAGTCATATTTTGGTTGAAGAATATAGATCTACAGTAACAAAACTTACATGCATTAAATTAAGCCTAGCATTTTTGGATTTGTTGAATTTTTCAGGAGCATAACCACACACTAGGGTTTTCTTAAACATTAGAAGTAACCATAGATTGCCTTCCATTTGTTTTCTGATGACTCAACTGATCATGGCTTGTTTCTCAATCCTCAAGAATCTGAATCAGAAGACATTGTCTTACTAATATTGATAAGGTCTTTGCTGATGGTCTTGATACAGTAGAACAGCAGTATGCTTTGCCACCACACCAATGATGTGTTGCACATGCTCTAAATTTGGTGCCTGTTAATAACCTGGAAGATGTTTGTAATGATACAGTGTATAAGAAGATTTTTCAAAGATCAATGGCAAAGTGTGCAGCATTATGAAACAAGACAAGTTGAAGTGCTCAGGCAGCTGATATTGTACAAGAAAAATGCAGCTGATGGTTTCTAATGCAGTGTGGTAGAATTGTTTCTTCTATGCTATTAAGAAAAATTATTCCTTTTGTGATGAGCATCTCCTCAAGGAGGTCTCAGGTAAGTGAAAAAGGAGTCCCACCTACAATAGACAGAGGCATCCACCTATCTAGGTGACAATCTCAGCACCTAAATGGAATGAGTGAACTAGCTTCTCTCCAGGTCTAAACCATAGAGAAAATAGAATAATCAAAGCTTGGAGCATGGAAGATCCCTCTCATTGTCCAATCACACTCAGGGTGAAGGAAAAATGTTCCAGTTAATCCACAGGAATATTCTGCAGTATATTTATTAAAGCATTCAGTAATCCTTCTTCACATTAAGGTTACTTTTCTTCCATCAGCATACAATTCCCTGAAGATACAAAACATTTTCCAGTATCCTGGGAGTAGCCTAGTGGTTAGTGCAGTGGACTTTGATCCTGAGAAACTGAGTTCAATTCCCACTGCAGCTCCTTGTGACTCTGGGCAAGTCACTTAACCCTCCATTGCCCCTGGTACAAAATAAGTACCTGAATATATGTAAACCGCTTTGAATGTAGCTACAAAAACCTCAAAAAGGTGGTATATCATTTCCCTTTCCCTATACAAATTAGTTCTTCAGTGAAAAGGGTCCATTGCTTCCCAGCAAGGTGGAGCCATTCTTCCAGATCTCACCACAATTGCAGACAGTGGCTAGATTAAACAGTTTTTATTATCAAGCCAACAACAGCTGTCACAAACTTCAGCACATAAGTTTCCAGTAAAGCAGGTAAATAAAGCAGGCTTCCAATAAAGCAGGTTTCCGCATACATCAGGCTTCCAATAAAGCAGGTTTCCGCATACATCAGGCTTCCAATAAAGCAGGTAAATAAAGCAGGTTTCCAAATACATCAGGCTTCCAATAAAGCAGTTTACTCTCATCTCCAACCCCTTCCAAACCCTCAGGAGCTGGCCATCCCTGCCTTGGAACTCTCCCACTCCATAGAGGATTCTCCCCCCACCTGGGATTCCTCCTCCTTCTGATCTACGCCCCCCCCCCCCTTCCATATAATCCATCCAATCATCTTCTTCCCTCTCCATGATCCCCTCTTTATTCCAGCTGGGCCGCATGGTATATTGATTGTGTATCCAGGGGAACTGAGCCTGTTCTCTCCGCCTCCCCCTAGAGGGCAACGAAATTATAGGCTCAGCCTGGCTATCCCCCTGGCTCCCCCTGCTGGAGCTGGGAATCCATTCCCTTGTCTCCAGACTACTCTCTGCCTCCCTCCTTGCAATGGCTTCTGGTACTTGTATTTCAGGGTCTAAATGCTTCATCCTAGCCACCCTAGCAGTAGCCTTATCACACTACTAATGCTGCCCACTCCCTTTGGGAAAGGGACAAACAAAAACCTTCAGTTGCTGCATCACTTCTGCCTTAATCCCACGGGTTTCTTAGGAACCTTCTGCTACATCCTATTAGGTTTAATACATGCAAACTCACCTGACTCCCCAGCCTGTGCTGAGGTGTCCTGACATCCCAGGCCATGGATGCCCTGCTGGGGAAGAAGCCTGTGTGCCATGTGCTCCATAAGGGTAAGGTTCACTACTACTACTACTACTTTTACTACTACTTATCATTTCTATAGCGCTACTGGACTACGCATCCGGGGTCTTACCAGGATGTTACATTGTAATACTTTTTATCAAATAGGAGAAAATATTTTGTCACTCAGTGCATATTTAAGCTCTGGAACTCATTGCTGGAGAATGTGGTAAAAGCACTTAACATAGCTGGGTTTAAAAAAAAAAGGTTTGGATAAGTTCTTAGAGGTAAACTCTCTACATTGTTAGAATGGTCCGGAGAAGAATGAAAGATTTTTTAATCTCCTCCAAACTTCAGAACTGTGGTACAAAGTCTTTGTTACATATTTATGGAATTATTGCTATGTTCTTTATTTGGGTTTACCAGTTTATAAGCTTTGAGCCTTACAAATTTGTCAAAATGCTATGGTTCATCTCCTGTCAAATTTGACTGGTGTTGATCATATTTCGCCTGTTTTAAAGGAGTTGCACTGGCTTCCTATAGTCTGGAGGATAAAGTTTAAAATCTTGACCTTGGTTCATAAAGCTCTGAACAATAATGCCCCTCTGACTTTAGCACATTCTTTGAAAATTTATAGACTAGGTTTTTGAGATCTGAAGACATATTGTTGCTCGACGTCCCATCTTTTCAACATATTCAATTGCCTGTATATCTTTCCCTTTCTATATAAATGGGGCTATTCTATTGAATGCATTGCCAGAAACACTGTGAAAAATTTGCTCTACTGTGCAATTTAGAAAACAACTACAAGTATATATGTTTACTCAAGCATTTGCTGATGTTTAGACATATTATAAAATAACTGCTGTGCAGTGGCGTTCCTGGTCTGGATGACACCCGGGGCGGATCGCCGATGCGCCCCCCCCCCTGGGTGCAGCGCGCCCCCCTGCTAAATGACACCTCCCTCCTCCTGCGAAATGACACCCCCCCAGGGTGCACGCTGCTGGGGGGTGCCGTGGCACGCGCCTGCTCCAAGTTCTCTAACTTCGCTCATTCGCTGCAGCTCCTTCTGCCCCGGAACAGGACCTGTTCCGGGGCAGAGGGAGCTGCAGCAAACAAGCGAAGTTAGCGAACTTGGAGCAGGCGCGCACTGCGGCACCCCCCAGCGGCGTGCACCCGGGGCAGACTGCCCCCACCGCCCCCCCCCCCTTGGTACGCCACTGCTGCTGTGATGAATAATTTCATGTTTGACTGCTGCTTGTATACATTAACAAAACCACAAATAATTTTATGTTTTGAATGATTTTACTGTGTATGTTATTTAAGAAACCGCATAGAATCGTGAATAGAGCAGTCTACAATTTTTTTAAATAGTGTAGACCTGGGGAAAGCCACTGCTTAACCCTGGGGACAAGAAGTATGGAATCTTGCTACTTTTTTGGGATTCTGCCAGATAATTGTGATCTGATTTGGCCATTTTTAGAAGCAGGATAATGGGCTAGATGGACCTTTTGGTCTGCCTTGTGTGACTATAAATATGCCCATTGACTCCATTGTGTATATATTGTAACACTTTAAAACCCTGACCCCCCATCCAATATTGTTTTTTCTGAAGGAAAAACAATAGTGAATCAAGAGGGAAACATGAGTATTGGAGAGCACAGAAGCCTGAAGAAAAGAAGGTTGTATCAGCAAAAGCTGTGGCAACCAGTTCTAGCAGCAGTGGCCAAGGTAGAGATAGCCATAAGAAGGTCAAATTTCAGCAACAGACCAAATGCATAAAGTTGATCATCTTATTCATTTAGTTTTATGCACATTTTCAGTGGTGCTATCCATATAAGCAGTGTAGCAGAAAATCCCTGGATAAAGTAAAATGTATAAAATATTTGTTTAAATTTATTCCTGTTATTTGTATGTCATTCGTGGGCATGGCTACTATTCAGCAAGCCCGGCCAAAAGCCCAGGGCCGCCTAATGGTAAGGGCCGACTGCTGTGCCACTGTTCTTTACATTTGTTGCTGGCTCCCTGCTCATAGCCCCAGCGGCACACTCTCTTTCCCTTCCCTCTCCTTCTGCATCTTTCTATCCTGCTGCCCTCCCCCCCTAGCCCTACAAATTTACAGTCGATAACTGGCTGGCCAGCCACTTTAGCCTTCCTTCTTCCATGTCTTGCCTCCTCTGACACGATTTTCTGTAGGCAGGATGCTGAAGAAGGAAGATCGAGGGGACCAGCCGGCCAGAAGCAGCATGTGTTTGCATCTTTGCCACTGAATGTCAGTGATTCACTATAAACTTGCAGGGTCAGGCTGGGGGCAGAGGGAAAGATGTCTGTCCCATGTGGAAGGGGTGGAAGAAGGGGGGTGACAGTGAATTATGCCAGTCTTGCAGGGGGAAGGGGTGAGTAAGAGAGATGCCAGCCTCGGTGGGAGGGGGGATTAAAGGTAAGAGATACCAGATTCATGGAGGGTAGGCTGAAGAAAGGGGGAGAAATGCTGGACTCCCCAGGCAGAAACACTGAGGGTTGATGCTGAACACAGGGGAGAGATAGAGGCATGAGAGAACAGATATTAAACATGGAAGAAGGATGGAGACGGGGACACAGAGGATGCTGGATAAGACAGATAAGGGATGCAGAGGGAAGACAGATGGTGGACATGGGGAGAGAGAGAAGAAATATCAACTGGACAGGAGACCCTGGAAAGAAGAGTAAGAAAAAAAGAGAGAAAAGCAGAAAGGAGACACTTGTACCAACACAAATGGAAAAATAACATGTTCAAACAACAAAGGTAGAAAAAATATTTTATTCTGAATTTATTAATTAGAATGTCAGCTTTGTGAAATGAATCCAAGAAACACTGTTAAAATAACACCAGTCTTCCATAAATGTTGATCTCGCAATAACAAACCAGTGTGATTAGCCAATACAAAACTGGATAATCAGTCCCCTTATTAATTAAATAAAATGTGTGTCTGAAATGCCCTCAGATTATTACAATTTACTCATACAGCATCCACAATGGGACACCTTCAAGGTGAATACATTTTTTATTTATTTTATTGGGTCATTTCAAAAAATCTACACCTTAAATAACTCATAACTCAAAATAATGTACAGCTTTTAAGTGTTCTAATACCCCAGCTTTCAAATCTTCAATATTCAGTGTAAATACTTATAAACAAAAGAGGACTCAGGTAGCACCTCTGGATTCAAGCACTGCTTCAAACTGCTTCAAAGTTATAAGGCTACCGACCTCAAGGCGCTCATACTTCCTGCAAATAATCTGAGGGCATTTCATAGACACATTTTTAATTAATGAGGGGACTGGTCTTCCAGTTTTTCATTGGCTGATCACACAGCTTTCAGAAATGTGCATCTCTGATATCTTGCATTTCAGTTTCAGTTTCTAGCATTGCTGTATACATGCAGAGTCTAACTTCTTGAAGTTTCCAGTTCTACTACTGATCTGTGGTCTTTTGTTTTCTGGTCTGTCTGTGTTTTACACATGTGGCCAAGATGCGATATTCTGCTAGAATGGAATTTCTGTAAGATAGTCTCCAAAGGGGTTATATTCAGCCCACGTTGTTAAATGGCTTGTAAGCCACTCACAGATGTGGGCTGACCTAACCCCAGATAGTCAATGCTGTGGGATGCATTTCTCCCGGCATTGAATGTCCAAGTACATGTGCTGACCCAGAAGCTAACTGGGCACCGGTTGATATTCAGACAGGTACCCAATTAAATTGGTCTTTGCTGTCTTAATTTTATGTGCCTACTTAACTGGTTAGTGGACTGAATATTACCACTAACCACATAAGTGCTGGCTTTGCCTAAACTCCACTTGCAGACCACCCCTAACCTAACTGGTATGGGAATTTGCAGTTAGTGGGGATATTTAGTGGCATTACCCAGTAAATTGCCGCTGAATATCTGGGATTGGCCAGCTCAAGGGGATTTAACTGAGTAGGAGTCTCCTAGTGTTTAGTTTCTGTGTAAGGATTTATAGCAGACTGACTTGTTCTGTTTTTAAAACAGGAAGTATATTGGCATTATAGGGTGCTTTGTTTTTTTATAGATAGGGTTGTTGCTTTTTGAGTCCTGGACATTAGTGTTGCTTTATTATGACAGGTTTTCTATAGAGGTCTAGAATGTGTTTTGTTTTTGACAGAGTTTGGCTACCGGAGCTCTGAAGGGGTTCCACCCCCTCCCTCATCCCCTTTGGAGAGATAGGAGGCCCATCTTAATTTTTCTGCCAGGGACCCATTCAGTCCTAGCTATGCCACTGATCTCACCACTGATACGTTTTCTAGTTAAGGACTGAGTACCACTGTTTAAATAGCCTTTCTGCCAGCACTGGAGTGCCCCTAGCCACACCCTTTACTAATGGATAACTTTGGCTGTGTAGTGATTTAAACCTCCAAAGTTACTCATTATGTGGCCCAGAATTTTCTTTAAAAGAGAGAGAGAGAAAGAGAGCAAGAGAGAGAGAGAGAGAGAAACATTTTATGTAGTCACACCAAAAATCACTGCAATCCACAGGTAATTTTAAATATCACCTCCAGGATTACTAGCAATAGTATTCATTGGCTAAGATCAACTGGACCATTGTAATATCATTTATAATGGTTGCTCAAATTCAGTTTTGAGGAAATTGCAAACACTACAAAACATAACAAAATATAGCAGCTCATTTGATATACTCTGCAAAGAAATATGACAGGGCTTCTCCATTTTGGCTGAAACTACATTGGCTCTCTATATGAGAACAAAGGCTTTTTAAACTATGTATTATGATTTAAAACATTTTCATGATCAGGTTCCATTCTAAATGTTTCAATTGCTTCCTCCAATGTTAGGTACCAAGGTGAAGCCATTCAAAATCTCTATAAACTTTGTTTTCCTTGTACTAAAGAGATTAAGTATAGAACAGTCTCTTCCTTTCCAGGTGGCTAAAATCTGGAACTTCTTACCACTTGGCCTAAGATTTGTGTAGGTGCAGAGATTGACCACCGAAGTGGAGGAACAGGAGGGACTACAGACATAGCAAAAGGGGTCAGATGGAGTAGTGTAGAGAAATGGCACTTTCAAAAACATGAAGGAGCCAAAGATGTCATACACAGAATTTATTCAGTCTGTTATCTCAAAGTGTAAGCTCGACACGGTGCCGTGTTTCAGCGTCTGCTTCAGGAGTCTGAGTGGGTAAATAACACCTTGAGTCACTGTGTATGTATAAGTACAGCAATCTTCACTGATGCTGTTCGTAAGAATGCAATCCAAAAATTGGCTTAAACAAACCTCAAAGAATGGTGTCGAACAAGACTGCTTATTTGGCGTCCTGAATGAAAGTTGGTGCCAAAGGAGTCGTACGTGCTGCACAGCGGACTCTTGGATTGCGTTCTTATGAACAGCATCATTGAAGATTTCTGTACTTACTTACACACGCACAGTGACTCAAGACATTATTTACCCACTCAGACTCCTAAGGCAGGCGCTTTTTGCGCTGAAACATGGCACTGTGTCGGCTCTACACTTTGAGACTGAATGAATTTGGCTCCCTCATGTTTTTGAAAGTGTCATTTCTCTGCACTACTTCGTCTGACCCCTAAGGTTGTGCAGGAAATATATGACCTTTCAACCACATAACTGTTTTATTTCTGAAAGTGTTACATTTTTGTGATCGACACTTGTTCTGGGATTGTTTTATTATGTTGGCATTGTAATTCCTAGTAATGACTCACTTCTATAAGCTATTCAAAGTAAACTCCAAAGTTCTCTAGCGGAATACAAGTTTTATTATTGTATTGTATTGTATTGTATTGTATTGTATTGTATTGTATTGTATTGTATTGTATTGTATTGTAACTGTGAATTTTTGAAGGGGGGGGGGGGGGAATCAGCAGTTAGGGCTGCAGTGTTGGTTGAAAAGTCTTCTAATTCTCCAGTTCCATTACTGTGATACTTACTGTTTGCCTCATCTGGTATTTATCATTGGATGGAGTATGTCACCTGTTTTAGGTTCATTTCCAAACAAACTATGTGAAGGCATGACCCCAGTGAACCATGGGCCACTACCCGCTACCAACCTGACACTAATTCAAGGTATGAGCTTCAGTACAAAAGGCTGGACCCCTATTCTAAACAACATGGAGGATACATTTCCTGCACCACCAGATGAGAAGAAATTGGCAGTGGCCTCAGTTATTTCATTTGAGTGTTAAAAGAGGATCTATGGGGGTAGTTGAATGTTTTCAGAGGACCAATAAAATACATGCCACTGCTTTTGGTGCTGTGCCTATCTTATGATATGTTAGCTGTTTGCTGCCTCACTCCTATTTTGGTGCCTTTGGTTATGCTTTGCCCCTGTCTCAGGGGTCCTTTTACTAAGCTGTGGTAAAAGGTGGCCTGTGCTAGAGTCAGTGTGTGTTTTCAATGCACACTGAAGCCCCCCCCCCCCCCTTTACCACAGCAGGTAAAAGGCTGTCTCTCTTTAAAAAAAAAAAAAAAAAGAAAGAAATGGCTATGCAGTAAGAAATGGTAAATTTCAGGGGGGAGCACTTACCGCCACTCATTGAGGTGGCGGTAAGGGCAGCCGTGCTAACCTGGCAGCAACTGGGTAGCATGTGGCACTGCCTGATTACCTCTGGGTAAGCACCAATGCTACAAAAATAGAAAATATTTTTGTAGCGGTGAAAATAGCGCACACTAGGGGTGGGAATTGCCGCTGGGCTCCTGCGGTAGCCTGATGGTAGTTCTGGACTGGTGCATGGTAAGCCCATTGTCACGTGCCAACCCTTTAGTAAAAGGGCCCCTCAGTGCCATAAAGTCTTCATGCCACCATTGGTGTTAATTTGAATAAAATAAGTGAAATAACTTGGATAAAATAAGTGGAAAATGAAATGAATGAATGAAGCAAAAAGGGCAAATGAAATAAAACCACAAATTTTTCCTGCACATCTCTAACCTGTATGATCACATAAAGTCTGGACTTTATGTGATCATACAGGTTAGAGATGTGCAGGAAAAATTTCAGTCTGGGCTTGCTAAGAAAGATTCCTCAGTGATGTGAAAGCTGCTTGCTTTTTTTTTTTAGCACCAGGAAGGCAACCTGTACTTCAATTTCCTTGGCTTTATTTACCTTTGCAAATATATTTTGTGTGCCTGCTAGTTTGCTCATTGCTTCCCAGTGACCGTCAGACATTTCACGCTTCCGGAATCTTTCTAATGGATGACATGACCTATCTAATCCATCATTGAAAATGAACAGTCACCTTGTGTAGCAAACTGTATCTTGCATCTTGGCAAGTTTTGCAAATGCCTTTTCCTTTGCCTTGTTATATTTGAGCCAATTGAAATTTGAAATCTACCTTTCTTGAAACAAGCATCCCTTTTTTTTTGTTTGTTTTTCACCCCAACTTCTTTTGGTTTTCTTGTGTCATTCAGCTCACCAGCATATCTTTTTGTTTTGCTCTTATTAACTTCAAGTACTGAGATTGCAATATATTCTTTCTTATTTTTTGCTCTTGCCCAAATTACTACTACTAAATTAGAAGACTGATCCTTTATAAAACTATATTTAATATAATCACTATTCCAACTGTCCACATTTATGTTCCTGGTGAGTATGTACCTAGGAGGTTATGTGGTAATTAGTGGTGCTGTAAATAGAAGTTGATTTTTTCACAACCGCAGTAAAATTCTATGCGTTGTAACACTTTTTCACAATTGTATGTTAGCCACATTGAATGTATACTTTTTACTTCAGATAATGTGAAATATAAATGCCAATCAACAACTAAATACATAAGGATGTATGTGCTTGAAGAAGATAGAAATGCAAGGCCTGAGTCTCCAACTTCATACCATGGCTAACACAAGGCCAGAGTACAGAGAACTTTCATGGTATGGTACTCAAAGTGGTAGCCCAGAAATGTTTAAAGCATGTAGGGGCCCTTTTACAAAGTGGCAGTAAGCCCAATGTGGGCTTAATGATTGCTAAAAGGGAAGCACTGCCTGGCTACCGCAGTAGCTCAGCAGTAGTTCCCTCCCCCAGCGCATGCCATTTCCAGAGCTGCAAAAATACTTTTTTGTAGTGCCAGTATGTACCCGGCAGTAATCAGGCAGTGCCGTGAACTGCCCGGTTAATGTCAGGTTAGCATGAGAGCCCTTACTGCCACTTCAATGGGTGGCGGTAAGTGCTCTCCCTGAAATGGTCGCTTTTTACCAACTGTGGTAAAAGTGGTCCTTGTCGCTTGTTGTCAGCACAGGCCCCCTTTTGCCACAGCTTCATAAAAGAACCCCTGAATGTATTTGTTATAATTGTTTTCTATGTGTATAATTTTAATTCTTATGAATGTTCTACTGTAACCCACTTAGATAGATAACGTGGGATATGAATGTTAATTAAATAAGACAAGCAGCATGGAGCCAAAGAGAAAGTAGGGTTTTTTATATTCTATTTCTATTTTCTGCACACTCAGCTAGACAGTCACACTCCACCTCACCCCCAAACATGTTTATGGTTAGGAAACAATGGCTCTACTCAGGAAATCTAGACTGCCCCAACTTGACATTTCGTCCTTTAGATTGTAAGCTCCTTTGAGCAGGAACCGTCCTTCCTTGTTAATTTGTACAGCGCTGCGTAACCCTAGTAGCGCTCTAGAAATGTTAAGTAGTAGTAGCATAAGTCCTTTAACCACTAATGCTGTCTCCCTTTCTCTTTTAATTAAAATTCTACACTGGCTCTGTCATCACAGCTCCTCATCTGTTTGGTGAAATTTCCTGGGGGAATTGCATCATCACTCATTATCAATGAGAGGCAGGGAGGGCTAGCTTAATAGTGAGAACAGGAGACTGAAAATCAGAGAAGCCAGGGTGCAAATCCCACTGACTCTCCCTGAGACCTTGTTCAGGCTACAGTTATATCCCAATTGGATTATTCTAATTCATTATATTCAGGAATTTCTGATGTCCTCATCAGTGGCGTAGCCAGGAGACAATTTTTGGGTGGGCCAGCGGGTTGGATGGGTGGGCACTACAACCCCAACCCCTCACCCCACCCCCACACACGCAGCACGCAGCACATTTAAAGTTATCGGCGCTGCCTCCACTCACCTTCTCCCACCGTGGCGCTGCCTCCTCTCCTGCACTTCATGGTCTCCATCTCCCACCCCCGCGGCAGCGCTCTATCGGCGCTGCCTGCCTGACAGCTGACAGACGCGGCGCGATGACGTCCTGCTCCGGGACCTTCCCTCTGCCGCATACAATCCACCCTGCATAAACAGGAAGTTGAATCAACGCGGCAGAGGGAGGGCCCCGGAGCAGGAGGACGTTGCGCCGGGTCTGTCAGCTGTCAGGCAGGCAGCGCTGATAGCAAATTGAAAGCGCTGCCGTGAGGGTGGGAGACAGAGACCACGAAGTGCAGGAGAGGAGTCAACGCTACGGCGGGGGTGGGAGAAGGTGAGGATGGGCCTGAGACGAAACTGGGTGGGCCTGGGCCCATCCAGGCCCACCCATAGCTACGCCCCTGGTCCTCATGAAAAAAATGACAACTTCTGCAGAATATGGCAGTTAGATTTTTAGATGGAAAAAGGTTCAACTATATTTCCCCAGTATTAGCTTCCATCTACTGGCTTCCCATTAAAACGAGTAATATTTAAATTGACTTTATTTGTATTTAAAATCTTTAAAAGGATTAGCTCCAGAAAGTTTATCCCAGATAGTGGCATTTCAATCATTTAAAGAAGCTTCTAGGTCAAGAGATTCTTATCTGTTGAACTTTCCATCCTTTAAGACCATTTGCTATAAAAAGATGCTGGAATCTTTATTTTCTTATAAAGCTTTTGAGATCTGGAACAATTTTCCTATTATGCGATTTTTAAAAAGGGTTATGGGGTGATCTGGGAAATTACAG
Source organism: Microcaecilia unicolor (assembly GCF_901765095.1). Lineage (NCBI taxonomy): Eukaryota > Metazoa > Chordata > Amphibia > Gymnophiona > Siphonopidae > Microcaecilia > Microcaecilia unicolor. The sequence continues at coordinate 114,168,719 of NC_044031.1, read as the reverse complement.
ACTGATAAGTCTGACGTCAGTGACAGGCAAAATAGTGGAAACTATTATCTCTCTATATAAAACGCGCCTCCAACGTTCTGAAGCCTCCACAAGTCCCAACGTTCTAAATGCATGGTGGTGAAACCCGGAATTCGCCCATGAGTGTTGGCCCCGCCCCCTGTGTCAAACGTCATGACGTTGAGGGCGGACCAATGACACTCAACCAATTGCATCGCGAACCCGTTACTAAGCGACAGAACGTGACATAAGACACATCGCAAAACAATGAAAACCAGCAGCACACAGTTGCTACGCGACGTCAACAGCAACGCTAAAAGGACCATAGAGATCTCTGTTCTCCACATAAACAATGAACACGGAGGGCATAGGAGGAAAGGAAAAAAACCAGCACATACACACACACTCTCACTCTTAACTGGCTATAATGAGCAACTGACCTGCCACTATCACAGGGACTGCTAGCACCTCTCTCGCTCTCTCTCTCTCTCTCTCTCTCACACACACACACACACATGACACAGAGGGGGTGGAAGACAAGGAACGAATCGTTGGGTATGGAGGGGGCGGCAGGGGAGATAAGGCAAGAACTGCCTCAAATGTTTGTGCTGGGCAATGTACAATTATAATGCTGTCTCTTCATTTTGAGCCTACCCTTTCACACTCTCTTTCACACAGACGCACACACACACACACACTTACACTGTCTCTATCTCACACACACACGCACCCACACACATAAACACACTCTCTCACACAGACACACAAACACGCCTCAAATGGCTCAGCTGACATATGTAAAATTTCACTGCTGTCTCTTCATTTTCACCCTACCTGTGCACACTCTCTTTCACACAGAGACACACACACTTTCTCTGTGTCACACACACACAGACACACATACATATACACACTCTCACTCTATAGCCTTGCTAGCGCCCGTTTCATTTGTTTATGAAACGGGCCTTTTTTTTACTAGTAAAGAATAAAATTACAGAACACATAGACAAACGTGGTTTAATGGCACAGAGTCAGCATGGGTTTAGCCAAGGGAAGTCTTGCCTAACCAATATGCTTCATTTCTTTGAAGGTGTGAATAAACATGTAGATAAAAGTGAGCAGGTATCTATCTAAATTTTAAGAAAGCTTTTGATAAAGTTCCTCATGAGAGACTCTTGAGAAAATTAAAGAGCCATGGGATAGGAGGCAAAGTTCTGGTGTGGATTAGGAATTGGTTATTGGACAGAAAACAGAGGGTAGGGTTAAATGGTCATTTCTCTCAACGGAGGAGGGTGAACAGTGGAGTGCCTCAGGGATCAGTACTAGGACCGGTGCTATTTAACATATTTGTAAATGATATGGAAATTGGAACGACTAGTGAGGTGATTAAATTTGCAAATGACACAAAACTATTCAAGATTGTTAAAACACGTGCAGACTGTGAAATGTTGCAGGAAGACTTTAGGAAATTGGAAGACTGTGCAACCAAATTGCAGACAAAATTTAATGTGGACAAATGGCAAGGTGATGCACCTTGGAAAGAATAATCTGAATCATAGTTACCTGATGCTAGGGTTCACCTTGGGGGTCAGCACCCAAGAAAAAGATTTAGGTGATGTATATAATAAACTGAAATCTTCTACTCAATGTATGGTGCTGGCCAAAAATGCAAACAGGATGCTAGGAATAATTAGGAAAGGGATGGTGAACAAGACTGAAACTACTATAACACTTCTGAATCACTCTATGGTGTGACCTCACCTTGAATACTGCATTCAGTTCTGGTCGCTGTATCTCAAAAACGATATATCGGAATTAGAAAAGGTTCAAAGAAGAATGACCAAAATGATAAAGGGGATGGAACTCCTCTCATATGAGGAAAGGTTAAAGAGATTAGAGCTCTTCAGCTTAGAAAAGAGACGGATGGGGGGAGATGTGATTGAGGTCTACAAAATCCTGAGTGGTGTAGAATGAGTAGAAGTGGATTAATTTTTTTTACTCTTTCCAAAAATGCAAATACTAGGGGTCACTCAAGGAAGTTAAATGGAAATACTTTTAAAACACATAGGAGGAAAAATGTTTTCACTCAATGAATAGTTAAGCTCTGGAACTCTTTACCAAAGGATGTAGTAACAGTAGTTAATGTATCTGGGGTTTTTTTTAATTCTTTATTTATACTTTTAAATACAATATTCAAGGATTACCTTGTACAGAAATACAGGGAGAAATAAAATAATATCCAAACATTCACATATATCAGGCATTGTAATAAGAGAAATATATATATATATATATATATATATATATATATATATACTTAGAATGTTTAGTTTTCTTTACTAACAATATAAATGAAAACCTTTCTTAGACCCCAATTTAAGTGAGGGGGGAAAAGAGTAAGAGAAGTATGTACAAACTTATATTCAAATTAAGGTAAAGGCTGCATTTTCTCCAAAAACAATTTCATTTCACTTGTTTCAATTCTACAAATGATTGAAGTTGTTCCAGTGAAAAGAAGGTATATTTAGTTTGACCCAATTTAACTACACACTTACACGGGTATGCAAGAAAAAAAGGAAGCACCGATATCTATTGTCTTTTGTTTTAAAGCAAGAAATATTTTCCTTTTTTGTTGAGTAGACTTGGTGACGTCTGGATATATCCACACGTTTGAACCATAGAATTGAGCTTTCAGATTTCTAAAATAAAGTCTTAGAATAGCATTGTAGTCCTGCTCAAAAACCATAGATACAATCAATGTAGCTCTGTTCATTATAATGTTCGAGGATTGTTCCAAAATATCAGAAATGTTTTGTAAATCAGGAATATCTTTCTCAGGGCCTTGTGCTCCTTCTCTTGTTTTAGGAATATAATATATTTTGTTTAGTGGAGGTATTGTCTCAGCAGGAAAATTCAAGATTTCTATCAAGTATTTCTTAAAGGTATCTATCAGAGTTACCCCCGCAATTATAGGAAAATTCAAGAGACGGAGATTTAGGCGCCTGTTAAAATTCTCAATCTGTTCAATCTTACGTCTAACGTCTATAGAGTCCTTAATAGAGACATTTTTAAAGGCATTTAAAGTATCAACCTCTTTTTGTAAAGATTGCACTTTTGTTGTTAAGTCATTTTTAACAGAGTCTACTGTGTTTTTCAAATCTTCAAACTTAGTATTAAGATTAAGCACATCACCTGACGTCTTCTGCAACATGGTAGCAATCCGGTCTAACATCACCTTTAGTGTTTGTAGAGTCACCTCCGAGGTCTGCGTTACAGAAGCCATGCTTCCTCCAGCTCCCCGAGTCGTAGCCTGCATACCTGGATCCTCACTGGACTCCCCTATCGACACATCATCAGAGTCGATGGGGTTTCCCTCCAGGGCTGCTCTCGAAGCCGGGCTGGGAGGGATCTGCGAAAGAGATGGTGGGGACAGGGAGACTTCCTCTCCCGGCAGGGGGTCTGCTTCTCCAGTCCTCCCCGCAATGGGATCCTCTCCCCGTGTAGTTCTGGAGGCACCGGAGAAGAAACGGTCCAGCGATGTTTGAGCCGGAGAGGAGGTTGAGGTAGGTGGAGGCACTATTCTCAACACTCCCTTACGTTTAGTGTGGGGCATTTTGCCGAGGAAAAAAGAGTAAGTTCAACAATCATCCGGTGCGGCAGCCATCTTGAATCCCCCCCCCCCCCCCTGCCTAGTGTATCTGGGTTTAAAAAAGGTTTGGACAAGTTCCTGGAGAAAAAGTCCATAGTCTGCTATTGAGACAGACATGGGGAAGCAACTGCTTGCTCTGGGATTGGTAGTATGGAATGTTGGCACGATTTGAGTTTCTGCCAGGTACTTGTGACCTGTCTTGGCCACTGTTGGAAACAGTATATTGGGCTAGATGAACCATTGGTCTGACGCAGAATGGCTATTCTTATGTTCATATGTTTTTAGAAGGGTAGATATTGGGGTTCCCCAGGTGTCTGTGCTGGGACTGCTGCTTTTCAACATGTTTATATATGATCTAGAGATGAGAATAAGTAGTGAAGTAATTAAGAGGCTCCTTTATAAAGGTGCATTAAGCAATGAGACTACCACCAGGCTACTTTGCCACCCTGGTGGTAATTTCAGATTTGGCATGCACCTATACCACCTGGATGATGTATTTATTTCCTCCTATGCACATTGTTTCTGGCAGTAATCGGCACTTGGCGTGCGCTGACCAGTCACCGCGCATGTAAAGCAAGAGCCCTTACCAATAGATCAATGGGTGACATTAAGGACTCAGGCCGATTTTAGTTTTACTACAGGACCTTTTCCATCCCATTTTTTAAAAAAGCCTTTTTTTTTTTGCAGACACGGTAAAAACTGGCTCAGCGCATGCTCAATACACACGCCTACACTACCACAGGCCACTTTTTACCATGGCTTAGTAAAAGGATCCCTAAATTTGCTAATGACACAAAGTTATTCAAAGTTGTTAAATGTCAAGAGTTTTGTGAAAAATTGCAAGAGGACCTTACCAGACTGGGCATCCAAATGGCATATGAAGTGTAATGTGAGCAAGTGCAGAGTAATTAATGTTAATGCTAATGTTATATTCTCCTCAACACCTTAATATAGAATTGGAGTGGATTACAATTCAAAATAAAACCAATCTACAAAACTGAAAGTTCACAATAAAATGGACAAATTAACATAAAATACAAAATACGACGTCATTATCTAATTAGAGAGCACATATTTTCTAAATAGATTTGTTTTTTTTAAACTTACGAAAAGCTAAATAACATGATTGAGATTTCACCAAAGTTGGTAAAAGATCCAAACTTGAGAGGTCTAATATGAAAATAAAGCTGTAAAATATTTCTTAGAACATAAGCCTCTATAAGAAGGGACACATAGATTGAGATTATTATGAGTACCATACTTATTATTATTATTATTAACATTTGTATAGCGCTACCTAGAGGTTAGTACATTAATCATGGAACACATATAGCACGGAGCTACTCCCTTCAAAATCGTATAAACAAAACAGAGCTTAAAAAGAACCCTAGCCTCCACTGGCAACAAGTGGGGGGTTTTTATAAGCTGGGGAAACTCTATCAAATCTACCTAGACCACATATAGCTGTATTTTCAATGGTTCTGAATCTTCTCAGTAGATATTTCCTACAACCAAGATATATAATATTACAATAATCAAGATTGTGGGAAAGATGAGCCCAATTATAGCTACGTGATGCAAGGTTCCACATTAGGAGTCACCACCCAGGAAAAGAATCTAGGTGTCATCATTGATGCTACATTGAAGCCCTCTACTCAGTGTGCAGCGGTGGCTAAGAAAGCAAATAAAATGTTAGGCATTATTAGGAAAAGAATGGAAAACAAATATCATAAAGGAAATGGGATGACTTTTCTATGAGGAAAACTAAAACAGCTAGGGCTCTTCAGCTTGGAGAAGAGAAGGATGAGGGGAGATATGATAGAGGTATATAAAATACTGAGTGGAGTGGAACAAGTAGATGTCAATTGCTTGTTTACTCTTTCCAAAATTACTAGGACTAGGGGGCACTCAAAGAAGCTACTAAGCAGTAAATCTAAAATGAATCATAGAAAATATGTATTCACTCAATGAATAATTAAACTCTGGAATTCATTGCCAAAGAATGTAGTAAAAGCAGCTAGTTTAGCAGGGTTTAAAAAAGGTTTGGCTAATTTCCTAAAAGAAAAGTCCATAAGCCATTTTAAGATGGACTTGGAAAAATCCATTAGCAGCATAGAATCTGTTTTGCTTTTTTGGGATCTTGCCAGGTACTTGTGACCTGAATTGGTCACTGTTGGAAACAGGGTACTGGACTTGATGGATCTTCAGTCTGTCCCAGGATGGCAACTCACAGAAACAGAAGCCTTGGTTGCAGATCAGCAACGTGGCTGCGCTGGAGAAGAGGACTTCGGCTGGCGGGGGTTGGAGACCCCCGCCAGCAAAGGTACCTGACAGTGACGGCGGGGGAGGGTTGGCGGCGGGAGGGGGGTTGAAAGGGTCAGAGGCAGGGGGGCCAGGGCCAAATCTACGGGGGCCCATGCCCCCGTGGCCCCACGTAGCTATGCCCCTGCTACCTACCTGTCATTTTGAGCTATTTACTTCACCATCATTTGCTACATGCACAAAAATTAGCATACAAACAGTGCTTTCTTGTACTGGGATCACAGCTGATATATACAATCAGGAGTCTACTCTGCATGCAGTTATCTCCCATGTTGTGGCCTCTGTCAGGACCTCCTCCTCCTGAGGCCAGGGATGATAAAGAGCCTTTCTGACCTTTATAGTAAGGCTGTCAGCTTCTGAAAAGTTTGGCTGTCTTCGGGTTGATGCCATTTTTCCTACTGTCTCCGCACACGTCGTCATCATGCATTACACGCTGATATCAGTGCAGAAATATCTGTGCAGTAAATTAGCATGGAAAATTCTGCACTGAATGATCAGCATGAGATTGTTTTGTGTGTGTGTGCGGAAACTGGTGCTAAGCGCTATTCTATAAACGGCCTCAACTTGAAGCACTCTTTATAGAGCGCATTTTTTGGTACCCAAATTTGGGCACCATTAATAGAATTTAGCAGCCCTTTTACTAAAGCATGATAGGCCTAACACAGGTATCTCGCAGTAGTTTTGCCAGCAACGCACTACTCCTGAGGTAAAAATATTTTTTTTATTTTTTACCATGGGAAGCATATTTGGGGGTGGAAAGTAGGCATGCCTATGCTAATTGTGTAGTGCAGACACATTCCCACGTGCTACCCAATTAGCACAAGAGTAGTACAGGAGCCCTTAGTGCCTCCTAAATAGGTGACAGTAAGGGCTCCAGGCAGTGACCACATGCTAATGGGGGTGCATGGCTTTTTCAGCCATACTAGAAAGTGGTCAGAGCATACAGCAAACCCACGCGCTAATTGCATCGCCAGCTACTTTCAAACATGCCTTAGTAAAAGGACCCCTTAGTACGAAGAGTGGTAGATGCTTGGAATGATCTCCTAGAGAAGGTAGTGAAGACAAAAATGATAATGGAATAAATTTTTAAAAAATTCACTTACTGCATGGCCATTTACTTTTTTTTTTTAAGCCTTTTACCCACAGCAGTAAAAGGGGCCTCGGCATTCAGCTAATCCAGAAGCCAATGCTACCGCAGGACCCCTTTAACTGCAGCTTTGTAAAAGGGGCCCTAATTTTTCTAAAATGGATGTTCATGTTGCACATAACCAATGGATAAATGCCCATTTCTTTGTGTAATTTAGAACAGTCTCTACATCAGGTGATCCAGGCCTAAAATAGTAACAGAACCTGAGACATACCAAGCTGGACACCTCAATTCCAATTTCACGTGGAGGGGCAGTTTCGATTTGGACGTCCTTGCAAAACATCCCGATCCAGGGGCAGGGAAACCCGTATTTTTGAAAAAAGATGGACGTCCATCTTTTGTTTCAAAAATACCGTCAGGGACGTCCAAATCTTTAAATTTGGTCATCCTTAGAGATGGACGATCTTAAACATGGACGTTTCTGACTTTCCAAGATTTTCAAAACCAAAGACATCCATCTCAGAAATTACCAAATTCAAGCCATTTGGTCGTGAGAGGAGCCAGTCTTTGTAGTGCACTGGTCCCCCTGACATGCCAGGACACCAACCGGCACCCTAGGGGGCACTGCAGTAGACTTCATAAATTGCTCCCAGGTACACAGCTCCCTTACCTTGTGTGCTGAGCCCCCACAACCCCCCCAAAAAAAACTCACTACCTACAACTGTACACCACTACCATAGCCCTTATGGGTAAAGGGGGCAGGTAGATGTGGGTACAGTGGGTTTGTGGTGGGTTTTGGAGGCCTTGATGTTTCCTCCACAAACGTAGAAGGGGGGGGGGGGATGTGGCTGGGTCCGCCTGCCTGAAGTGCACTGCTCCCACTAAAACTGCTCCAGGGACCTGCATACTGCTGTGATGGACCTGAGTATGACATCTGAGGCTGGCACAGAGGCTAACACGAAATATTTTGAAAGATGTTTTTTGAGGGTGGGAGGGAGTTAGTGACCACTGGGGGAGTAACAGGAGGTCAGCCCTGATTCCCTCCGGTGGTCATCTGGTCATTTCGGGCACCTTTTTGTGCCTTGGTTGTAAGAAAAACACAACCAGGTGAAAACATCCAAGTGTTCGTCAAGGACGTCCTTGTTTTTTTCGATTATGGGTGAAGGACGTCCAAGTGTTAGGCACGCCCAAGTCCCACCTTCACTACACCTCCGACACGCTCCCTTGAACTTTGGCCATCCCTGCGATGGATTGCAGTTGGGTACGTCCAAAATCGGCTTTCGATTATACCAATTTGGACGTCCCTGTGAGAAGGACGCCCAAGTTCCGATTTATGTCGAAAGATGGGCATCCTTCTCTTTCGAAAATGAGCTTGACTGCTTTCTAAAATGTTGTTAAATTCACATCTCTGCTTTCTGCTATCAAGATCTAATTGAGTAATCTGCACAAATCAGCAGTTACAACCCTAAAGAACAGGTGTAACCCTACATTTGGTTTACTGGTTTTATGCTTGAATTATTCCTGTTTATATTTGGGTTCTGTATTATAAATGTTTATAAAAGTAAACATTTATAATACAGAACCCAAATATAAACAGGAATAATTCAAGCATAAAACCAGTAAACCAAATGTAGGGTTACACCTGTTCTTTAGGGCCCTCTGTGTTACTTACAAGCTGGATGTTACAGATTTTCTTTCTTTTTTTTTTTTTAAAGTAATTAAAAAAAAAAAGAAAGAAAATCTGTAACATCCAGCTTGTATGCAAGTGCCCATCTTAACAACCTGTGTGCCAACATAAAAGCAAACTAAACCTTTCAAAATTGATCTTTACACTCAACTAACAGGTTTTAAACATTTTTGAGAGACAGTACAACGTTTATTTGATTAGAAAACAGCAGATTACACTGATCTGTAGGAATTTTGGCAGCCAAAGGCTCCAAGAAATAGCATATGAAGTGTACTATAGTTCAGAAACCCAGTTTAGCCAACTCCTATTGGCATACAAAATCAGCTTCACTTTAGGGTGCATTCCTGTCTACGTTCCACATGATCTCACAGTGTCTGTATAATAAGTTCACTCCTATCTATGGTCCTTCTACTCAGTATAGCTATATTTTGAACTGCAAAACACAGAGGGCCTTTTCTATAGTGTGTGAGGCAGTTAACACAGGAGTTAGAGAGCACTGCTACTACATAGCCAAGCAGTTATGCTGTGTCTTGACACACGAGAGTTAATTTTATAAGGAGGAACCTAGTGAAAGCATCTTTAAAGGTAACTATGTGGTCTATTTTATAAAGAAAAGTGGGTGCCTACTTGTCTTTATAAAATACTCGCATACGTGGCAGGCGTGAATAGTTGCTTTAGAGTCAGTTTAAATGTCTGTGCCAGTTGGTATTTTACAAGGGGTTCTATCAGCACACATATGGTCACATTTGCTCAGGAATAACTAAATTACACCAAAATGAGCACATACTTTAGGGTTTAATGTGTGCTGCTTCTTATAAAATTGCCTTCCATGCAATTCTTATGTTTATTGCATAGCATGGAATGGGGCAGGAAAAGTAAAAGGATTGGGCATGAACTGTACCTTGTAACTAATGCACAGTAATTTATCACATGTTAACTGTTAATGCTGCAAATAATGTAGATCACTTAACACCACCTCAATCTCTGTGATGCTACTACTACTACTACTACTTAGCATTTCTATAGCGCTGCCATGAAAGGCAATTCTGTAACAGTGTGCTTATTCTCTAAAGGATGAGAGACCCCATGTAACTCACTGCATGCTAAACACATTAGTATAGAGTGTGGCAGCATGACTGGCAGACAGTCTGGGAGCCCCGCAGAGTGCAGTGTAAATCAAAAGAAACTTTATTGCTGAACAGGCAAACAAAACAGTAGTCTGTTTCTGTCACAGGTTTAAGACTTAGCATAGTAACAGTCACATGAACAGTGGTTTTCCCCCTCTTCAGTCAAGTCCTCTCTTCTATGGCATAGTTCAAGCCACTCATGCATAATTCCAGGCCTGGCTCTAGTTTTTTTGAAGTACTGAAAAGCTGTAGGATGCGCTTCCTTTAATCTCATTTTCTTAATCATTGCTTTTCTATCCTCTAATAAATGACATTCCTTTCATTTCTGAATAAAATTTTAGTGTTGTAAATTGCCTAGATGACTTTTTACCTCCCTGTTTACTAAGTCGAGCGGCAATGCCAACACAGCCCATTCAAAGTGAATGGGCTGTATTGGCATTAGTGCACCGGCAGCCACTAGTCAGCTTAGTAAACAGGAGGTTGTTAGAACACTCAGGTCTGGGTCTTCACAAATAAAGAAATGCACTCTTTACCTTGGCGTCTTCTATTCCTGTAACTCCTGGGTAGATATTCTTTACCCCAGGTGCAGACCTTGGACATAGGGCCAATCCTTGCTTCTCTGGGTCTCCCCCCACAGCTATACAGCCTAGCCAACACCTTAGGATTCCTTCACTCCCAGTGCTCCTCCAAGAGACCTCTGTACTCGGGATCTTATTCCTGAAGACCTCTTCCCTTGGGGCCTCGCTGATCCACTCTGCTGCAGGGCATTTAACCACTTCTCGGCCTGAGCCTTGCCCCTCTGACACAGCCTCTGACATGGCAGGTTAGTGTCACCTGCTGTAAAGTGGCTACTCTGCAACCTCAGTGAGGGAGTGTTCTCAGGGACACCTGCTGCTATACCACTCACTCCTACATAAGCACACAACTGTGGAACGCACTCCCAAAAGCCGTGAAAACAATGCACGACCACCTAAACTTCCGAAAATCACTAAAAACCAACCTGTTCAAAAAGGCATACCCTATCGACCCAACTTAAGTGCCTAAACCTTGCAACACAATGAAACCAAAGCTTGTAATAGACTCTGTATAACTCTTCCTCTCTACGATTCCCCAATGTGTCTATAACACATGAACCTTATTCGACCACAACAACTCTTGTATTTGTTTCTCTACCGGAGATGGCGAACGCCTCTATGGTACAATGTAAGCCACATTGAGCCTGCAAATAGGTGGGAAAATGTGGGATACAAATGTAACAAATAAATAAAATAAATAAACGTGGCAGGGAGATACACAACTTACAGAATACTGTACATCGGTAATTGGGAGCCCAACCTATGTCCTGCCCATGAGCATATCCTCTTTGCAAATATGTATTATGTAAGTTATATGGCTAGTTGCAGAATAGCAATTAGTCCCCTTGCAGACATGTACTCATACAATACACATGAGCTAGTATTCTAAACACTATGCCTTCAAGGGATGTGTAAATGTGAGTGCCTAGACTGTAGAATTACTCATCACATATTCTTGATTGTAGACCTAATATTAAGTATTATGGTTGTTTATTCTACATCATTTTATTGTGATATATTAAGCAGACTATAGATAAACTTGAATGAAAAAAAAAGTCTGGCAACCCAAGGAAACACATGCAGTGCAAAAGAGGGTAAACATACTTATTATAAAATGTGCACTGTAAAGGTGAAATATTGTTTTACTATCCTGCTAGAAGAGATTACATGAATGACTGGAATGAGAGAGTGGTAATCTTGACTCAGGAGAGGGGCCTTGGAGTGATGGTGTCCAAGGATCTGAACCCATGTTTGCAGTTTTCAGAAGTAACCTACGGCCAAGGAATGGCACTGCAAGGACCAGAGTAGGTGTGCTGGGGGGGGAGGGAGGGGGTAAAATAGAGGAGATATGCATCAATAGTAGTAAATGAAGTCTCCCGGTACACAATTCTAGTCCTGGCCCACACTCAGCAGGAAATAGCAGGAGAAAACTGCTGGGCCAAAAAATAAAACAAAACAAAAAAATGAATTGGACACTGTCTCTTGAAAAGTACTATTATGAAGGGATAGATTGCAATCATAGCACAAGTGTACTATTTTATTTACTGCTCTTTTTCATTATCTTTCTATTATAGATTTCAATTTGACTGTAGTTCCTCTAGTAGCATGAAACTTACTTATAAATAAAGCACTGTAGTATTTAACACAGGCAATGAACTGTAGCATAATTACACTTTAAAAAAAGAAATTCATTAGTTTTTAATTGATCTAGTGCCACTAAAAATCTGCTGATTCAGTACTTTCATAACTAGATTTAGATTCCATTTTAAAAAGCACCAATGATGAAACTCTACAAAAAACAAATCCATCAGAGCAATGCACTTCAAGCCTTTTATTTTTGCTATTGCATGCACTTTTAGATCAAGTTATAGTGGTATGTTTTGGCTTTCACTATTTGCACAATGAATAGAGCAGATAAGCTAGAAATAAAATGCAATAGCAAGCTTCACTAATCTTCCAAAAGGAGGGGAATGGAGATTCATTTACACGAGGCTTCCAGCATCTAATTCAAACAGAATATCTTCCAGCTAATGTCAAAAATGGTTGTTCTTTAACCTACACAAATATAATCTCAGTTGGCTGTGCAAAATGGAAAGGCAGAGATCACCTCTGTCAAAGACATTGCAAAAAAGGGGCCGTCACGGGCAGCCTGAGGGATCTACTATGCACACTTACTAGCATTAAAATGAGCAGGTTCGCTCATAATATTCATTTTTAAAGGTTTGTTAATACAAATGTGATGAAATATGATTTGTAGGATGCTGCTGTGTGAAAAAGGGGAACCAAAGTGCATATGGCCATATGAGCATGGCTATGCTCTGTAAACATTAGTTTGGCTGCCTGAGCTAACAGGCCCCAAAGGGAAAAATGCCCTCGCAAGAGGAGCTCTTCTACCTGACAAAACGCTCGGAAGCACAAATCTCCAGACTACTTTACCTTCAATGTAGATCCGCTAGCATTCACCCTCTCTCTGATCCAAAGCTCCCCCTCTCCAAAGCCCCTCCTCCTCAATTCAACCTGCACCCCATCAAATTGCAAGACCCCTCTGCCCATGGCCACTGAGACAGCAGGTTATGAGCAGCCTACCTGCTCATAGTGCAAGGCACCAAAATTACCATTTAGAAACAGACTGCTCATGCACAATGCTGCTCAGTGCATTGTCCCCTAAATAAGTCATATTGTCCTTACCAAATGTCTAGTTAACTTTAACCAGCTATATTCTGTGGTACCACTTTAACCTATTATATTTCTGGATATGTCTCTGTTAACGGTGAAAGAGAGGAGATATGAGACATTTGTGTGGACAGGAGGGGAGAGAACTGCGGAGTGTATGCATAGGTGGCAGTGGGAAATTTTAGGGGAATGAGAATGTGGAAAGTGTGTGGGTATGTGGGTATGTGGATGTGCTTTAGATGTGGCATGAGGGAGTGTGTGTGCATGGAGAGGTATGGAGTACATATGTGCAGAATGTATTTCATGTGGAATATGAAAGTACATGTGGTGGGGAAGATGTATAGGGCATTGTGACTAAACAGTAGGTTTCTAAGCCTGAAAACTGTATTTCATGAAGTATATTTCTCCTAATTGGCCAGCAGATGGTGCTTGTTTTGAGTTTTAAAGCTGTTGCATAAAAAGACTTCCTCTTCTCCAGTTTCAGCTTATGGAAAGGCTATCTACAGTACCATTGGGCAGCTACTTTCAAAAGTAATGCCCTGGGCTCTGATTGGCCCTGGATTTCAAATCTAGCCTAAAGGTACTGGATTTTCCCTAGTATCAGCCAGGGAGCAGAAAGAGAAACATCTCTTTACTGAGGCCCTGTGAGCTGCTACAGTTCTTGAACTCCCCAGGTACTACTCAGGTAGAAAACAAATATTTAGATAGTTTTATAATTGATCCATTTTCAGTTACCTGTTATTGCTTGCTGAGTTCACTTTTTTCTGTTCACTGTCCCAGTTCTGTGACAATAAACATTATTAGTTTATTGACTCTGATGTTCTGGATTGACTAAGAATCCTGGTTCGTGTTTTTGGGTCTGTGGGTGCTTTCTGGGAACTGTGGGATCCCTGGAGTGTGGCCCCAGTGTCATAGAAATCACCGAGGAATAACCTGAGAGTGGGAGACTAGCCCAGAGGCAAGCGGGATCAAGTCAGTGGGAGGATGATGCTAGTATAGAGCACATGCCCAGGTGCAGGCAGGCCTGAGCAGTGTTGGGGACAGACCCTCCAGATGGCCGCAGGGTTATCCCCAGGCAGGTGTTAAGCATTTCGTGACAGGCTTACTTTCTCTTTTCCATTTTTCATTTGATGTCCTATCCCTTTCTCCTCTCCTCTTTTTCTCCTTCCCCTATCCTGCCGGGTCTACTGCTGCTCCCATCTCACCACCCATCCTTTCTCCCCTATCCCTTCTAACTCAATGATATTACCTGGTTCTTTTCACTTTTGCTGGTTCACAATTATCTTCAGGTGGTAGAGCTTGGGCTCTTCCCATCTCTACCTTCAGTAACACTCTTACCCCAGCCTGTGTTCTTCTTTAAGTAGAGGACCATATCTATCTGTTTTGGCTAGATTGTAATCTTCAAGGAATAGGGGCTGTTGATCACTTCCATATACCAAATGAGATTGCTAGGTTAATCTATTTGTCAGTCTGAGAGATGAGTGAACCAAGGAGTGGCAATGACCAAGGCAATGAAACAAGGACAAGTTTAAAAAGTCTTTATTATGTTCACTTGGAGTCAACTCAATAAACATTCACTGGAGCAGGTCCAATCTTAGCACATATGAAGCAGAAGGAGAAAAGACAGCTGAAGGGAGATATGAGTGGAATAGAACGCTTGTTTACTCTTTCCAAAAATACTAGGACTAGGGAGCATGCAATGAAGCTACAAAGTAGTAAATTTAAAACAAATCGGAGAAGATTTTTCTTCACTCAATGTGTAATTAAACTCTGTTATTCGTTACCAGAGAATGTAGTAAAAGCAGTTAGCTTAGCGGGGTTTTCCTAAAGGAAAAGTCCATAGACCATTATTAAAATGGACTTGGAAAAAATCCACTGCTTATTTCTAGGATAAGCAGCATAAAATGTATTATACATTTTGGAGATCTTGCCAGGTATTTGTGACCTGGATTGGCCACTGTTGGAAACAGGATGCTGGGCTTGATGGACCTTTGGTCTGTCCCAGTATGGTAATAAATATGTACTTATGACAAGATGGCAGCAACTGCTGCAGGCTTGGTCATGCAGTTTACCACTTTGGAGCTCTCGGATTTACAACAGGCCATTGAACAGGCATTGGGCCTGCATTTCTCCTCTCCTCTTTTTCTCCTTTCCCTATCCTGCCGGGTCTACTGCAAAACCAAAGGATGTAATGGACAAAACACAACTCTTCCGCTGTACTATTCCCTAATGTGGCTGTGCCACACAAACTTTATCTTACCATAATATCATTTTGTATTTGTTCACACCAGAGACTGCTAACCCCTCTCCAAGACTATGTAAGCCACATTGAGCCTGCAAATAGGTGGGAAAATGTGGGATACAAATGTAACAAATAAATAAATAAAATAAAAATTTGGAGACTCATACCAACCAACTTACGAGTTTTGAAGCCCTTATGACAGACATTAGTAAGTGTGCCATGGAATTGGAGAACTGCGTGTCTGATTTAGAAGATGGCACTGGTGGCACAGTAATGGAAGTATCAGCGTAGAAAGCTCTGGTCCAGCAGCAGCCAGCAAAATTATAGGACTTCGAGAACAGTTCTCGCCATAGCAATCTGCGATTTTAGGGAGATTCCCGGGTCAATCCCTGACATTAAACTCAGCTTGATACTGGAAACCTGGTTAGAGAAAAACCTGCCGCTACATGAAGGCCTTGGCCCAGCGCGTCTGGAGTAGGCGCATCGTCTTGGGCATAAAGGGAGAGGTGAGAACAGGCCTAGAATAGTCATTGCAATATTTCACAACTATTTACACAAAGCAGAAACAGTACAAAAGCCAACTTGACTCCCTGACCTTTGATAGCACACCGATCTGCCTGTTCCAAGGTTACTCACCAGCATTACAAGATAAACACACCTGTTATGTGGTTCACTTGCTGAGCACAAGATTCATTTCATGTTTCTTTGACCGGCGATTCTCAAGGTCTTCCATAATGGGACTTGATAAGTGTATGACACCTTTGAAGTGGCCAGTGATGGCATAACAACTCTCAGTGGAGACCCGTCTGCAGAGCCATGACAACCTCAAAGCATCAGATACCATTCGTCCTAGTTTGTTATACATCTTGGGTGTATATATGCTCCTCCCATGTCGCTATAGACCATTCTGGCTCAGGCAAGCCCAATGAAATCTGTGTGTGGGTACCTAGATGCTGCATGCTGTAACAATTGTGCTGTTTTTTTTCAAGATGTTTATGTGCATTACTGTACACTCTTTTCAGCTATGGCTTAGTAATAATGCACGGTTAGGTAATTACTGGGTTTTTTCTCTTGCTGATGTAATTTGGAATGAGTGCGGTAGCACCGGTGTTATGGCATTGCCCCAGTTTAGACTCAAGGAGGGGGAAGACCAGGGGGCATCATATACGTGATCTGCCATCGCACATCTGTAGTGTAGGTGTGATATTGGTAAGGAATGCCTGGTTTGGTGGGAGTTGGTGGGGTAAGGGGATGGGTGGAAGGGGGGTCTGTTGTGGATTGTTCATTATAGATACATGGAAACTGGGAATTTTCTGTTTTGTTATTATTATTGCTCAATACTGCCTTGCATGTTGGAGTATGCGTATAGAGCAATGGGAGCTGGACTCCGAGGGTGGAGGCTGGGGATCCTGGGAGTCTGTTGCATCAGCATCCTGATGCACATGTTTGATGTGGTAGGTGTCATATGACGGAAAGGCCTAGTGCATCTGCACGCATGGTGCTTTGGAATGTGTCAGTTATTACATCCTACTGAATGCAACTACACACATGTATCCAAAGCCCATGAGACACTTTCCTGCATCAACTACATCTTGCTGTCACCTCCCTCTTTTTTTGATTAACATGGCATATTGGTCCTACCATTCTGACAGACCATGCTCTGCTTTGGATAGATCTCCAGATGGTGGTGGGCGGTAGGAGTGGAGCCACCTGGCATTTTCCAGCTTATCTACACAACGACCAACATTTTCATGATTTCCTGCATTTACAATGGGAAGATTATGTGCACTTTAATGCTGCCCATAAAGATTATCCTGGCCTTTTCTGGGAGACTGCAAAGGTAGCATAAACAGGGAACATTATTTCTTATGTGGCTTTGCGCACCTGTCACATTGCACAGGGAATTGTTCATTTAGAGCAGAAGCTTGCAACGGCAAAGAGAGATTACACTTACAGCAATGCAGACAGCATTGAATGCCCTAATCCATGAGTGAACAAAAAAATGCTTCTCTATAGGAAATATCGATTCAATAGATATGGGAATAGGTCTGGGAAACTGTTAGCACATATTACCAAACATTGGTTGGAATGTCGTTATATCACTTACTTGCGAGACTCGCAGGGTGCCCGTCACAATAACACTCATGAGATTGCAGATATTTTTGTCCGTTATTTGAGGGGCTGGATACACTCAATTATTTAGCAGATTTTGAGTCCACCCCCCCACCCCAGCTGTCTCTGGAGGCTAGAGTGGCATTGAATGTTCCTATATTAGTTAAAGAATTGTAGAGAGTGCTCAAGTCCACTAAGAATAACATGGATCCTGGATTCAGATAGATATACCCCTGACTTTTTAAAGATGTTTAAATTTGAGTTAGCGGGTCCTCTTTTGGTTTACTACAATGCGGCGGTGGAGGAGAGTGCCTTTCCACTAAGAGCTAATTAGGCACTAATTGCTTTGATCTCTAAACTGAGTAAGCCTGGGGACCAGCCATCTTCTTACCGCTCCATTTCCCTTTTTAATGTTGATATCAAGCTTTTGCTCGCATTCTGGCAGACCACCTAGCCTCATTTACAAAGCCCAGATGAGATTTGTTATAGGACATCAATCAGTACTCAATGTATGGAAGGCATTACTGGCAGTTGCTCATGCCCAGTTCACCTGTACGCCAGCAATGTTAATCAGTCTTGATGCTGAAAAAGCTTTCAATTAGGTGGACTGGTCATATTTGTTCCGCACTTTGGAGTATGTGGGTATGGAGGGCTGTTATATGCAGGCCCTTCGTATTTTGTACTCTAGTCTGTCTGTGATGCTATTGGTGAATGGCACTAAATCTTCCCTAGTTCCTATAGAGTGTGGTTCGAAAAGTCCTTCTTGTACACAATTCAAAGAGAACGTGACTTATATGGTGTTTTGAGGGGCAAACATGAAATTAGAGTTTTGCCTTTTGCAGATGATATCCTACTTGCTCTGTCTTGCCCTCAGGACTCTCTGCAGAGCTTCCTTAATGTGCTGATAAAATTTTCCTATTATTCTGGCTTTTAGCTCAACCTTTCTAAGTCTGTGGTGCTGCCCTTGCAACTTTCAGTTCACATGACGTGGACAGTGGAGTTTCCATTGACATGGGCAGACACTTCTATAAAATATTTAGGTGATTTATACCTAGAAACTTTGATGAGCTCCTCACTTCCAATTTACAACCTTTGTTTGCCTCGACTAAACATACATTAAGCATTTGGAAGGCATATCTCCTTTCACTGTTGGGCATGGTGTTGCTCAATACTGTTATACCCTACTGGTTGTATATCTGTCAAATGCTCTCACCGCAACTGTCCCCGACACCTTCAAGCACGCCGTTGTCACACCTCTCCTCAAAAAACCTTCACTTGACCCTACCTGCCCCTCCAACTACCGCTCCATTTCTCTTTTACCCTTCCTTTCCAAAATACTTGAGCGCGCCGTTCATAGCCGCTGCCTTGATTTTCTCTCCTCTCACGCCATCCTCGATCCACTTCAATCCGGTTTTCGCCCTCTGCACTCGACTGAAACGGCACTCTCTAAAGTTTGCAATGACCTGCTCCTGGCCAAATCCAGAGGTCACTACTCCATCCTCATCCTCCTCGATCTTTCCGCCGCGTTTGACACTGTCAACCATGACTTACTTCTTGCCACGCTGTCCTCTTTTGGGTTCCAAGGCCCTGTCCTCTCACGGTTCTCCTCTTATCTCTCCCACCGCACCTTCAGGGTACACTCCCATGGATCTTCCTCCACTCCCATCCCACTATCTGTTGGAGTTCCCCAGGGTTCTGTCCTTGGACCCCTTCTCTTCTCAATCTACACCTCTTCCCTGGGCTCGCTGATCTCGTCTCATGGTTTTCAGTATCATCTTTATGCTGATGACACCCAGCTATACCTCTCCACACCTGACATCACTGCGGAGACTCAGGCCAAGGTATCGGCCTGTTTATCCGACATTGCGGCATGGATGTCCAACTGCCACCTGAAGCTGAACATGTCCAAGACCGAGCTCCTTGTCTTTCCTCCTAAACCCACTTCTCCTCTTCCTCCACTCTCTTTCTCTGTTGATAACACCCTCATCCTCCCCGTCCCATCTGCCCGCAACCTCGGAGTCACCTTCGACTCCTCCCTCTCCTTCTCTGCGCATATCCAACAGACTGCCAAGACCTGTCGCTTCTTCCTCCTCAATATCAGCAAAATTCACCCTTTCCTCTCTGAGCATACCACCAGAACTCTCGTCCACGCTCTCATTACCTCTCGCCTCGATTACTGCAACTTACTCCTCACCGGCCTCCCACTCTGCCATCTATCCCCCCTTCAATCCGTTCAGAACGCTGCTGCACGTCTTATATTCCGCCAAAACCGTTACAATCACACCACCCCTCTCCTCAAATCACTTCATTGGCTTCTGATCAGATATCGCATACAATTCAAGCTCCTCCTCCTTACCTACAAATGCACTCAGGCCGCAGCTCCTCACTACCTCTCCACCCTCATCTCCCCCTATGTTCCCGCCCACAACCTCCGCTCACAGGACAAAGCCCTTCTCTCAGTACCCTTCTCCACTACTGCCAACTCCAGGCTCCGCTCATTCTGCCTTGCCTCACCCTATGCCTGGAATAATCTTCCTTTACCCATACGCCAGGCCCCCTCCCTACCCATCTTCAAATCTTTGCTTAAAACTCACCTCTTCAATGCTGCCTTCGGCGCCTAACCGCTCGAGAAATATAAAATACCCCAATCTAACCACCCTATCAGATTAACTGTTCACTCGTCCTCTAGATTGTTCACTTGTCCTTAGTTTGTTCTCTTGTCTTTTAGATTGTAAGCTCTTTGAGCAGGGACTGTCCTTCTATGTTTGAATTGTACAGCGCTGCGTAACCCTAGTAGCGCTTTAGAAATGATTGTTGTTGTTGTTGTTGTTCTTACACCAAAGCAAGACAAAGCACTGACTAAATTAATAAATCCATATTTATGAAATAGGAAGTGAGCCAGAATGACAGTATTGTGGGCTTATCTGCCCAGAGATGGGGGTGGGGGAACTTGGGGCTTTTGTCTGTCAATGAAAATCTTCCTTAAGTCTATCTCAATAGATTAAGGAATATGCGACCATTTCCATGGCGTTTCCCTTTTGTTTATGTTCCCTCACTACCCTGCTTCTTATGAGCTGCTTCTAATTTTCTATTATTTCTTACATAAGTATTGCCATACTAGGAAAGACCAATTCCCTTTTTGTTTGTCCTGTTTGTCTGTCCTAATTAGATTGTAAGCTCTGTCGAGCAGGGACTGTCTCTTCATGTTCAAGTGTACAGCGCTGTGTACGTCTAGTAGTGCTATAGAAATGATAAGTAGTAGAATTTGATTATTTTCCATTGCTTGCAACATGAATCATATCAATGATTGGTATAGAGAGTTTCTCATTTTTCCCACTCGCCCCTTGAAAACTCATTGTCCCACCCTTTCCATTTTAGCTTTGTCCTTCATGCCAGAGCCTCCCATCTGGGGCACATTTTGCACCAATACCCTATTTTTCCTCCCTTGAGGGCCACATGGAAATTGGTCTGCAAATTACCTGGTAGACTGTTGGAGGTGTCCCCTTTTTTATCTATACATGATAATAGGAACTTCACACCAGGTATGTCAGTGGCTCACTTCTGCATTTAGCATCAAAAGGGTATTCTGTATTTATTTCATTTAGTAGGTGATGATGGTAACCTCTGCCCTTACTCTTCTGTACGTGCAGACCACCATTTGGAGCTTGATGATGCATTTCCTTACTTGCAAGTGCGACATTACCACTACTCCCTGCCATGATCAGTACTGACAACTGATGCCCATAAGGTGTTTGCAGAGGTCAACAGCCTAGAGGCGCAACTACTGGTTCCTCTGAACTCCCATCATCACAGCTTGTTGGACCTTTTACAATCATATGATTTTACTGCCTTGGCACAGAAATGGTCAGAGAATCTACTAACGCTGATTACCCCTTCTGCTCTGTCCACAAGCATGTGTATTATTGGCTCATTGACAAAGGAAGTTCTTCACTGGGAATAATAATATAAACTAGTTATGTGATTATATATATCACCTCATCGGGCATTCAGAGCGCACTTTGGTACTTCTGCAACATGTTTGAAGTGTGGTAACCTGTCGGCAACACTTGGACATCAATTTCTGAACAGCTGGTAGTACAAGCCTTTTGAGCCCATTTAAGACAGCACGTTTCTACAATGCGGGGCACACAGTGGACACCCCGGGCTGTGTCAGTGTTTGTGAAATATGATATAATCTGCCCCCTACCAAAGGGTCTCCTGGCCTTTGTAAAGTGGACTGTGTTATTAGGGGTGAAATACATCTTTCAGAAATGGCTTTTGGCAGAACCCCCTTTAACACCCGAGTGGAGTTCCTTAATGATACAGCAAATATCTATGGAGAGGTGTGGTATTAAAAGCTTAGAAACTGTGACTGGACGTCACTTTTGTCATACTTGGGAACTCTTTTGGGCTACCTTGACACCTACAGCGCATAGCCGGATATTAAATTATTGACTGTTGTTTAAGCTTGATGTCCAGTGTCTCAGGGGGTTGTTGAGCAACTATGGAGTTTTGTTTTTTTTTCTGCCAGGTTGGGGGGGGAGGAAACATTTGATCCTTTATATTGATATTGCTGTGATATTTTTCAAGGTGTGTTATGCTGAATCCATTGTTGGAGTTCTGTATTGTTACCAACAAACTAATAAACACCTGAAACATCTGCAAACCACCTATGCTAGTTTGGATTCTCAACATAAATATACGAGAAATAAGAATACCTATCAGAAAATGCTTCATATAAATCAGAAGATAGCAAGATATGGAGTCTAATAAAATAGCTTATTATTTGACCTTAATCAAAAGCTCTATGTGCAAAGGGGCTAGCACAATCCCAAAAATATTAGCTGGCAATAATTCCGCATAAAACTTAAACAACATGTAGAGAAGATTAAAATGGCTCCCTGGTGTAGTAGCTCACTGTTCCAAAGACAAAATAGAATCATTTTCTGACTATAAATCCAGATTTACCTAATCTATGACTACTATTGTAGATTGTCTTGATAAATTACCTATCCCTAATTGAGATCCACTCTCCAAACAGTTATTAACAGACCTTTTACAAAATCAGAAGTCTTGTCTGTCTGTTATTTAAATATTGAAATACAATAAAGCGACAGACCTGGACAGACTTCCTGTCGAATTGTATGAGGTCATGTCTGATCAGTTTGCTCTTTATTTAATGCAGGTGTTTAATAAGATTACGGAGGTCCAATGTCTTCCTGACAACTTCTATTCAGCCATAATATCTGTAATTTCAATAGAACAAAAAGACCCTAGCATGTGCTCTAATTATAGACCCATATCTTTGTTAAATGTAGACTACAAAATTTTTAGTCAAAGGATTTTAGTCACTAAGGGGCCCTTTTACTAAGCCGCATAGGTGCCTATGCGCACCCAACAAATGCCAATTCAGAACCACCACCCGGCTACCACATGGCCCAGGTGGTAATTTCATGTTTTACACACGCTGACAATTACCGCCTGGTTAACATCTGAGATATTACTGCTAAGTCAATGGGTGGTGGTAAGGTCTTGGGCCCAAAATGGACACGTGCCAATTTTCATTTTGCCGCATGTCCATTTTTGGCCAAAAAAAGGCCTTTTTTGCAGGCACACTGAAAAATGGACCTGCGCACAAAATGGACATCTACAACAGCACAGGCCATTTTTCAGCACAGCTTAGTAAAAAGACCCCTAAAGTTCTTAGTCAAAAGACTAAGCAAGCTGTATCCAAATATATACATCCAGATCAAATGGGTTTTATTTACAAGAGATATGAAGTTAATAATGTTAGACGCCTTCTTAATATTCTTTATTTTGTAGCCCAACATTCAGATGATTCAGTTGTAATTTCATTAGATGTCGAAAAGGCTTTTGACAAAGATGAATGGCCTTAGTTATTTTGTATCCTGGAGTTTTTGTTTTGGTACAAATTTCATTAATTGGATTTGTGCAATATACTCTATATTACCACATCAATTAGTATAAATGGGATACTTTCTCCCCCGTTTAAGCTATCCCATGGCACCAAACAAGATTTTCCCCATATCATCTTTATTGTTTGCCATAATGATTATAATCTCTGATAGAGTAGAGGGGATTTCTACAATGGAAGAAATACACGAGATATTGTTCTATGCTGATGACACTTTGATATATGTAAGGGATCTGGAAGGGTCTTTACCTGTCCTATTCAATATTATTACTGATTTTAGTTTAGTTTAGTGTTACAGATTTAACTTTGAAAAATCCACTTTTATTTCTTGTAATCCTCATTTTAGATTGGTGACTGCCTAGCTATACTCTCTGGATTGCTTTGGACTACCCAGTTTAGATATCTTGGAATACAAATCTCTAATCGCCTAGACAGACTGAATACCCTAAATTATATGAGGCTATTGCATGCACTCAAAAACTGAGATTCAGCTATTCATGCTGGAGATAATTTTGTTACTTGGAGCCTCTCTTATCAAGTCACGCTAGCGGTTCCTGCGCAGCAGTGCCAACGGAACCCATTTAAAATGAATGGGCTTTGTTGGCACTACCGCACTGGGAGCTGCTAGCTTGGCTTGATAAAAGAGGCCCTTGGTTAGGTAGAATCAATATATTCAGAACCTTTATGTTTCCTAAATTATTTTCTTATTTTCCAGCTTACCCATTTCCTTGCCAATAAGTTCTTTGTCAAACTTAGATCAGCCATAACCTAATATATTTGACAAACAAAAAAGTTGTAAATTAAGTCTGATTTATTATTTTTACAGAAACAAATGGGGGTAGCGAGACTAACTAATCCAATATATTATTACCAAACAACCTGCCTCAGAGCTGTTCATTGCTGTATATACCCTTTTGTTCACTCTCATTGGGTTGGCTTTGAGGAGTCATTGCTGCAGCCTTATATGCTTCTAACCTACATTTTTTAGATAAAGCTACTTGGCAAGCTCATGTAGATACTCCTTTTTTTACCACCTGTACTAAATAGTTGGAAAAAGATTTGTAAGTTTCAAGCTATCTCCCCTTATTTTTCTTCCAATTACTCCTTTTTTAGCCAATCATTTTAACAAAAGTTAATCCTCCCAACTCAATAGGCTAATTTTCCTCTAGCTAGACTTTTAGAAGACAAATCCATTCAAACGTTGGCAGATATAACACATTTATTTGGGTTGAAACTTTCCTTATACCAATATTTCCAAATTAGATACTATGGGGCCATTTTACAAAGCCATGGGAGAGCTAACATGCGGGTAATGCGCACCAAATCAGCAGTACTGCCAGAGTAGTGTGTGTTCATGGCGGTAATTCTGAGTTTGGCATTCGCCAAATCCCACGTTAAAAATGCACTTTTTCCCAGCCACGGTAAAAAGTGGCCCAGCGCACACTCAAAAGACATGCCCACACTACTGCAGGCCACTTTTTACCGTGGCTTTGCAAAAGAACCCCTATGTGACTACTGTCATACCAATAGATAAGATTGTATGCCCTCGGAAACTATTAGATGTGTTCACCTATCTGAAAAGTTTTATATCATGTCTTTTCAAAAGTATTTTCCACACTCTTCTGAAAGAGATGCTTTAATTATATGAATAAATGGGAATAGTTGCTAGGAGATCAATCCTTAGAGGATTTCTGGGCTCCAGTATGTGAATATAATTTTAAATGTTCTATCTCTCTGACACTGGTCAATACACAATTAAAACTTCTTTTTTGCACTTTCCTCATGCTGCAACATATTAGGGGGGATTCACAGATGTCTCCACTTTGTTAAAGAGATTATAATTTTTTAGATACGTTCCTGCATATGTGGTGGGACTGTCCTTATACACAATCATATTGGAAGATTATCATAAATCACATCAGTATGATTATAAGACAAATAATTCAGGTAAATCCAACATTAACTTTGATTGGGATACCTCCTGTATCTACTGATGATGTGGAACACTTATTTTTATTTATTTATTTACAATGACATTTGTATCCCGCGTTAACCCAAACAGAGTTCAGGTTCAATGTGGCTTACAATCCAGACAATTTAGTATATACATATTATAAATCTTTTGATAAAGGAAAAATGTTGAGTAAATCTTATATGTACGGCCATAAATGTTGAGTATACCTTCTATATATTTGGCTATATGCCGAATATGATTTCTCTATAATTGATGACCTAACGAATGTTACAATCCAATCTATCACTCAGGAACCTATATGCAATACCATAATGTATTCTTCTTTTCCATGTATGTCTGCACCTGATTGCAATACCATTTATAATTCTGTTTCCTGGCAATCGCAATGGCAATCGCCATTGGCAATCGTAATGGCAATCGCCATTACGGCAAATGTAAGCCACATTGAGCCTGCAAATTGGTGGGAAAATGTGGGATACAAATGCGACAAATAAATAAATATGAAACTTTACAAAAATTAGTTTATGAATTAATTAGATTGTTATTACTCATAGCAAGAGTCTGTGCAACCTAAAGATGGAAACAATCTTCTTTACCTTCTAAAAACTTTTGACTGGAAAAGAAGTATGGCACATTGCTGGGACGGAGAAACTTACTTGGCTTATGAAGCACAAGCCGTGGAAGTATTCACAGATCTGGAGCCTATTTTTAAATACTTCTCTCCTTTAGTTGTTCTCAGTTTAGCCATGTTGGATGATATTTTCATTCATTTTGTTCATGTCTCTAACAATCGTTTACAGCACATGCGAATAGGTTTAATTATAATGTGCTATTAATGACCCTCTTCTTATAATTGATAAATTGCCTAATAATCAGATGTTACTCCACAATTTCTTTGTAACTGTTGTCGCTACAAGTCCAAAATATACTTTTAAAAAGTCATTTCATTAAAAAAAAAGGGTTGTCTTATCTATGAGGCTGACAAAATGTATCACCCCCCCCCCCCCCCCCCCCCCAATCCCATTGGCAGCACGATCCTGGGCTATCACCTCTTTCACCCTCCCTTACACCTCCAGGGTCTCAAATTGCTCCCTCTCTCCCAACCCATCCCTCTGCCAACCTGTGGGTTCAGGAGGTCAATGCCCACTGCCTTCACTGTGTACCTTTAAAAGTAGCTTCTATAGAGCCAAGGTAGTGCAGCAATCCTCCTAGGCTACATGGCGCCTGCATTGGAGCACGCTCTCTGATCCATCTCACCCCCTCTGACAACTTCCTGTTTGGCAGAATGAATCAGAGAGAGTGCTCTGGGACAGGAAACAAGCAGGCTTTGACACCATCAGTCATGATATTTTAATTAACCGTTTGCAGGCCATTGGATTAACTGATACTGTATTGTGCTGGTTTCAATCTTTTTTAGTAGAGAGAAGGTTTTCTGTATTTAATGGCATTGATAAATCTGACATTTATTTATTTTGATTTTGCTCACACCTTTTTCAGTAGTAGCTCAAGGTGAGTTACATTCAGGTAATCTTGTATCTTGTAGGGCAGGTGTGCCTCAAAGCTCGTGTCTTTCTGCAGTTCTTTTAAATCTTTTTATCCTTCCTCTCTGCTCGTTATTAAGGTGTCTCGGTGTGCAATACAAACTTTATGCAGATGATATACAATTTCTTATCCCAGTTGAGAACGTTTTTGTTGATAGTTGTGCCACGTTGCACTTCTGCCCTGCCAGTATTAACCAGTGGCTTGAGGGGAATCATTTAAAACTAAACACTTCTAAAACTCAAATTTGTTACTCTCAGGATCCTCTCTGACATTTCTGTTCCCACTTTATTTAAAATGAACTCAGTTGAGATTCCAATCTTGATATTAGGAATCTTGGAATCCAATTGGACTCTGCCCTCACTATGAAGGAGCAAGTTCTGAATGTCATTCGCAAAGTTTTTCATAAGCTGAGAATAGTTAGGCATGTCAAAACTTATATCACCTATTCAATTTTTCATAAAATAGTTCAAACTATTGTTTCTCCTTTAATGGACTATTATAATGGTCTTCTTATTGGTATCACAAAGAATTCACTCAGAGTGCTTCAGGTTGCCCAAAATTCCATAGTCAGGGTGATTACAGGTACCTTTTGTTTTAGTCATATTTCTCCAGTACTGACATCTCTGCAATGGCTACCCATGAGATACTGTATTGAATTTAAGATCCTGCTGCTTGTCTTTAAGTTTATCAATCAACACATTTCTCCTACACTATGCTCTACCTTAAGATTTCACCAACCAATATGTCCCCTGAGATCCTCTCAGAAAAATTTCCCTGACATGGCATTTTATCAAACAGTGAGAACAGATGTACATAAGTACATAAGTATTGCCATACTGGGAAAGACCAAAGGTCCATCAAGCCCAGCATCCTGTTTCCAACAGTGGCCAATCCAGATCACAAATACCTGACAAGATCTCAAAAAAGTACAAAACTGTTTATACTGCTTATCCCAGAAATAGTGGATTTTCGCCAAGTCCATTTAATAACGGTCTATGGACTTTTCCTTTAGGAAGCTGTCCAAGCCTTTTTAAACTCTGCTAAGCTAACCACCTTTACCACATTCTCTGGCAACGAATTCCAGAGTTTAATTACACGTTGAGTGAAGAAACATTTTCTCCGATTCGTTTTAAATTTACTACATTGTAGCTTCATCGCATGCCCCCTAGTCCTAGTATTTTTGGAAAGCGTGAACAGACGCTTCACATCTACCCGTTCAACTCCACTCATTATTTTATAGACCTCTATCATATCTCCCCTCAGCCGCCTTTTCTCCAAGCTGAAGAGCCCTAGCCGCTTTAGCCTTTCCTCATAGGGAAGTTGTCCCATTCCCTTTATCATTTTTGTCGCACTTTTCTGCACCTTTTCTAATTCCACTATATGTTTTTTGAGATACGGCGACCAGAATTGAACACAATATTCAAGGTGCGGTCACACCATGGAGCGATACAAAGGCATTATAACATCCTCATAATTGTTTTCTATTCCTTTCCTAATAATATTTAACATTCTATTTGCTTTCTTAGCCGCAGCAGCACACTGAGCAGAAGGTTTCAACGTATCATCAACGACAACACCTAGATCCCTTTCTTGGTCCGTGACTCCTAATGTGGTACCTTGCATGACGTAGCTATAATTCGGGTTCCTCTTTCCCACATGCATCACTTTGCACTTGCTCACATTAAACGTCATCAGCTATTTAGACGCCCGGTCTCCCAGTCTCGTAAGGTCCTCTTGTAATTTTTCACAATCCTCCCAAGATTTAACGACTTTGAATAACTTTGTGTCATCAGCAAATTTAATTACCTCACTAGTTACTCCCATCTCTAGGTCATTTATAAATATGTTAAAAAGCAGCGGTCCCAGCACAGACCCCTGGGGAACCCCACTAACTACCCTTCTCCATTGAGAATACTGACCATTTAACCATACTCTCTGTTTTCTATCTTTTAACCAGTTTTTAATCCACAGTAGAACACTACCTACTATCCCATAACTCTCCAGTTTCCTCTGGAGTCTTTCATAATTCAGGTCCAAAATTATGAAATACCTTGCCTATTGAATTCAGCACAACACAGAATGCAACACAATTTAAGCAAGAATTGAAAGCTTATTTATTTCTCCAAGCATATGGACCAATGAAACAGTGAGAACAGAGCTGTAATTTGTTATGCATAGTTTTATTTAAATTGCTGATTGTTAGTCTGGATGATGTGTTTTATTGAATGTTGTTTGTAATATGTTAACCTATTATGTATGTACTTTTGTTCCTCACTTAGGGCCATGTTTACTAAGCAGCGCCAAGTGCATGCTAGTGTTTTTAATGCACACTAATGATTAGCATGCGCTAAATTCTAAATCACCCATAGGAACATATGGGCAACTCTAGCGTTTAATGCATGCTAAAAGTGCTAGCGCAGCTTAGTAAACAGTGCCCTTAGAATGTCTATAAATGTGGGTTATAAATAAATTTTACTATTATTATTATTACTGGCAGTCATTGTATGAGCCTATAGGCATCTTTATGACTTTCTGCTCAAGCCCCTGTTATAAAATTAGCCTCATAAAATTTGCAACTATAGTTTTAAGTGTGAATTCAAACTTCAGTGGTTATTATTCAAGCACTGATGTCTTTTCATCTTGCACATAGAGAATAAACCTCATTAAAAATAAATCTGAAATCTACTACATGAAGGCTGTTTTTTCAGTTCTTGATAGACATAGGCTAAACACAAAAATAATCTTTCACTTTGCATGCTGTGCCATGCATTATATCTTTTAATAAGCATTGAACTTCAAAATTCTTACATTTCTGATCTTTCAGATTTAGATGCCAGCTTCAATGCAGACAAAAGGGAACTAACAAATGAAGAATGATTTTGCAGCAAAAATGCAGCACAATTACCAGGATGGCTCTTTATTCGAGCACAGAAATTCCCTTGCCTATTGATCTATGAGTTTCTTTGCCTGCCAACTAGTGCAGTAAACTTGAAAATCCATGCACTATTATTTTTCTACTAAAGTTTAGTAAACAAGAAAAGATAGAAAATGTGGGACAGCTTTTTTTTCACTTACAGGTTTGAGTTACCCATATCCAAGACATACAAAAATATGCATTGATTAGTGAATGACAATAATCACATCCTACTTTCAGCTTTAAAAATGCCTTATGGGCAATGTATATTTCAGAGAAGTTACATAGACTGACATACCTTGCAAAGCTTTTTAGCCCAATGAATAGCATCCTACATTATCAACCCTCATTCAGTACTTGGGGACATATTTAATCCTTTAGGGATATTTGGAGTCAACTTCATGATATCTGCAATATTTTTAATTTGGCACATGATACACACTGAGCATGTTCTGATAGTGACGGCAAAATAAAGAGCATTAAGTCAAAACTACCTGCCAATTCTACAATCACCAAACAGCCTCTTTTCAGTCTCTCAGGTCAGGTTTTCAAAATAACTGAGGAACCCTTTAACTAAGGTGCTCTGAAAATGGCCTGCGGTAGTGTAGATGCATGTTTTGGGTGCGCACAGAATCATTTTTCAGTGCACCTGTACAAAATGCCTTTTTAAAATTTTTGCCGAAAGTGGGCTTGCGGCAAAATGAAAATTGCCGCGCGTCCATTTTGGGTCTGAGACATTACCGCCAGCCATTGACCTAGCGGTAAGGTCTCACGTGGTAACCAGGTGGTAATGGTGTACGTGTGTAAAATGCCGATTACAGCCCGATTACCGCCCACATGCCAGAAAATAAAAATATTTACTGGCGCTCGTAGTGGATGCATGTCAAAATGAAATTACCACAAGGGCCACACAGTAGCCGGGTGGTAACTCAAAATTGACGCGTGTTGGGCACACGTAAGCACCTACTCAGCTTAGTAAAATGGCCCCTGAGGTTGCTAAATGTAGCACAAATTACCCCTCCCTGGACATGGTCAGTACTGGGTGTACTCAGCACCCACTACATGCACAAAGTTGGCTCCCATGCTTAGGTGTACCAGTTCCTTAGGAATCAATGATAAGATACTCATACAGCTGTGACAAAGCCCAAGGTATAGTTGCTAGGTTTGCAATTAAGATTTTATTTATTTATTTATTTATTTATGCATTCCCACAATTATCCAAAAACAAGTTTCAGTTCAATGTGGCTTACATTTAACAGTTGTTAGAGATTACATTGATTCAGTTACATTTACTAGGCTGTAAGATGTTATGTTTTACAGAGGTTGGCAAGATAACTATTAGTGTATATGGAATAGTCAGTGGGTTTTTGGAGAATATATGTCTTAGTTCATTTCTTAAATGAAAAGATGCATTACAATTAGTAATTATGTTGAGTATTGTTGTTCCAGAATGATTAGTGTATATTTTACTCAAAGAATTTCCTGAAGAGGTAGGTCTTTTGGTCTTTTCTGAAATGGAAGTAGTTCTCGATGCCTCTTATAACTATGGGAATTGAGTTCCACCAATTTGAGCCCAGGTAGCTAAATCCCGCCATGTAGGTGGACTTATATAGTATGTTTTTGCAATTGGGCAGGTAAAGTAGTAGGTAACCTCTGGTCATGTCTAACATGTAGACATGCCAAACAGTATTTTGAAGATGATTGTGCTGGTTTTGAAAAATAGTCTGGCCTTCATTGGGAGCCAGTGTAGCATTATTAGTAGTGGAGTTGCTCTTTCATATTTTTTGAATATCAATCTCACTGCTGTGTTTTGAAAGGTTTGCAACGATCGTAGTAGTTTTTCTTTGCAGTCTACATATGGTGCATTACAGTGGTTTAGTTGGGACAATATCAGCATTTGTACTATAAGATGGAATGACTGTCTGGGGAAGTAGTTTCTGATTCTTCTCAGTTTCCATAGTGTTTTAAAGCTTTTTGACATGGTTGCAACAACTTGGTCTTCAAGGGTCAGATGTTTGCTGAGAATGATTCCTAGTATTTTTATTTGTGTTTCATTTGTGTAAAATTGTTGATCTAGTATGAGGTTTTGGTAAGTAGTGGGATTGTGCTGGATGGATAGAACCAGAAGTTTGGTTTTTGTCACGGTTCAGTTTAAGTTTGACAGTTGTGGACCAATTTTACATTAGGTCGAGTCATTTTTTGGCCTTATCCGGTTAGCGCCTACCACAAAACCGGCTAACTCGGCGTACATATGCAGTTAGCTGCCAATATTCAGCACCTGATCGCAAAAGATAACCGGTTAAATTGGTCCATATAATTGGCAATCCTATCTTTGACCAGTTTAACTTAAGTGGTCAGGCACTGAATATTGCCTTAACTGGTTAAATATCAGCAGCCAAAAATAAAACCAGATATTCAATGCTGGTGGCTGGATATGGCTCGGAACTGAATATCTGGGTTTAACGCTGGCAGTGGACATTAAAAGCACTGCCTGCTGCTGGCTGAACATTGGGCGATATTGTAACCCAGAACCTCTAGATGCAGCCAAGGATAGAACAATCTCCTCCAGCCACAGGCTCCGGTACAGTCAAGAAATAAATGTCCACCAGCAACTTCAATCTTAAGGACTTTATTCCATGCAGGTTTCTAGTAGACCTGATACACAGTTCCAACAGCAGCATTCACCTTCAATCTTAAGCACATATAAGCCACCTGAAAGTGTGTGGCAAATAGTCCCCTTTAAGCAGTAGGCTATCAGCACATACCAGGATTCAATACAGGCTCACAGTCAGCTCCAGTCTGGGCTCTTTATCCAGGGCACAGTAACAGTAGTTCAACTCCAAATAAAAGCAATTCATTCAGTTCATCATCACAGTTAAATCACAAAGCAGAGGTTTCTACCTTCTACTCTTTTTACCTTCAGGAGAGTTCAATACTTTAGGGACTCCTCATACCCAAGGGATTTTACCCTGCATCAGCTTCACTGGTAAATTCAATACTTTAGGGACCTCCCTTACCAAGGATTTTCAGCCTGCAAATACTTTTGGGACTTCCTCACACCCAAGGGATTTCAGCCTGCTTCAGTACTTTAAGGACCTCTCTTACCCAAGGGTTTTCAGCCTGCAACTGCTTATCTCCTCTGGGACTCCTTCCCACCTGCCTAATCAATCCCTGGCTTCTGCTCTCACAACCAATTATTCTCCTTCCATTAGCTTCCCCCACACCCATACCAGCTGAGTTAAGCATTAGACTAATGATGAGCTCTTGCACACAGGGTTTCCTAACTCTCTTTCACCCTAGTGGCAGCCCATCTACACATCCTGCCAGCTTACACCCATGTCTTCCCCCATTGCAGCTAGGAGTCCAGTACGGGTTCCTCATCTCACCCCCTGGCTCCTTGCCTACAATGCCTTCTGGGACTTGTATTTCAAACTGACCCTGCCTTAACCCAACTATCCTGATGTGACTTTATCACAATATGTCATCAATTTTATATAACAAATCCTTGAACTGAGCCACCAAGTTGTCACCTGTAATTTGTGTCTCTAATAAGGCCTCTTCATGCTCAATCACGTGGTATTTTCCATCTCACAGATAGGCTGCAGAGAATACCTTCTCCTGCTTTAGACTTAGCCTGGCCTCAGAATGACATCCTATAGTATATTTCCTATCAAACTGAGCTCTCTTTTTCATCAAGCACTGCCATTTCCTCCCCTC
Organism: Microcaecilia unicolor; assembly: GCF_901765095.1. Lineage (NCBI taxonomy): Eukaryota > Metazoa > Chordata > Amphibia > Gymnophiona > Siphonopidae > Microcaecilia > Microcaecilia unicolor. Next base: position 114,135,165 of record NC_044031.1, on the reverse strand, counting down.
ACCCTCCCCACTGACAGTTTGAACTTCGTGGGTGTGGCTTGGATCTCTTTCAGGGAGAGAAAACTAACAACTTATAGCAGCAGCTTCAGAGAGCATTTTCCATCTCACAGATAGGCTGCAGAGAATACCTTCTCCTGCTTTAGACTTAGCCTGGCCTCAGAATGACATCCTATAGTATATCTCCTATCAAACTGAGCTCTCTTTTTCATCAAGCACTGCCATTTCCTCCCCTCACCCTCCCCACTGACAGTTTGAACTTCGTGGGTGTGGCTTGGATCTCTTTCAGGGAGAGAAAACTAACAACTTATAGCAGCAGCTTCAGAGAGCATTTTCCATCTCACAGATAGGCTGCAGAGAATACCTTCTCCTGCTTCCACCCACCCTACCCCTCTACCCACCCACCCCTAGAGTGACATGTCTTATATAACCTCCCTATCAACCCACTCATTACTTTACCTCACCCATTTCTATTCTTCTATCACCTTCTCCCACTACTCCAACCAGAGTTACACCTAATCACACTGACCACCCTTCAACATCTTCTGTCCTTCTGTGACTGTTCTCTTGTGCTTGACTGCTTAAATATTTTAAATTTAAATGCTTTACTTTTTGTCTATTAGATTGTAAGCTCTTTGAGCAGGGACTGTCTTTCTTCTGTGTTTGTACAGCGCTGCGTACACTTTGTAGCGCTCTAGAAATGTTAAATAGTAGTAGTAGTAGTAGTATTCCACCTCCTCCACTTGCATGCCCACTTCTCTCCAGTCTTTATGCAAAGTGTCAATTTTCACTGCAATTTCTTCCCACAACTCTGTAAGTTCATTAGGTATCTCTCTAAAGCATGTTTTTAACTCAGAGGGGAAGTGTTGTACACTGCTGCCTCCCTCATCCTTCTCAGAACTCTCATGGGAGCCAGGACCTTGTTCACACACACAGGGGAAGCAGGCCACGACTGTGTTTCCTAACCTGTCCGCCAAAACTGATGGAGGGCTTCTGGTGCAGCACTTGTCTTACTTTTATGTACCGTCTATAAGGACTTAGGTCCATTCTGACTACTCAGAAGTCACTCAGTGTGGAGGGATTATGGTGTGGCTCAAGAGCTTGGGCTCTTAGTGGTCATCAATCAGGCAGACGCCATTTCCTCCCTGTCAAGAGAATTTATATCTGAATAAATTATTTTGGTGGACTTCTGTGGTTGGCATCCATCTCCATGTTGTCACCATTCCTCTAGTTTATCATCCTAGGAATATCCATGCTGTTTTGAAATATAATAAAGGTAGTATGGTCATCTTCTAGTGCTATAATGATCTTTAATTTAAGTCATTTCTAGAAATCTAAGCATACAGCTCAGATTCTGAAATTGCACTTTACAGCATATTAAAGAACCTGGAAGTTCAGTACTAAAGTAATTGAAAATAGATTAGGCTTGATGAACTGTTTGATAGCAGGCAGAGGATAGAGAATTGCAAACATAATTTTCCTGTATTAAGTGCATTTTGTAGCATAGCCTATGATAATTTATCATAATCCATGTCAACCAGAACTACCTAAAATTATCCATGTTATGTATAATAATAAAAGTCATTTCATTCTTGTAATATTCATTCAAAGAAAGCTAACAAAAACAAAAAAAGACTGGGCATTTTCAGTTCAGGCTATAATCTTTTTCAAAAGTTTTTATTTTCAAGAGAGGCTATTTCATTTTGTGTCCATGTAAAAAAAAATTTTCAATAAAAGAAATCTATATATCTATATCCATATCTCCATCTATCTCTGTCTATTTCCTGTGACAGGCTATGAGGGGCATAATCGAACGGCGCCAGCCAAATAGCTGGGGCTCCTTTTTGAAGCTTGGTCGTGAAAAAAAAGGGACCAAGTACAGCTGGCGAAATGCTTGTCCAAGCCTGGCTTTTTTTTCCATTATCAGGCGAAGCCGGCCATCTCGTGAGCATGCCCCCGTCCCGCCTTCACCACCCTACCGACACGCCCCCTTGATATTTCACCGGCTTCATGACGGAAAATAGTTTAACCCGGCCAAAATCGGCTTTCGATTATACCGATTTGGCCAGGTTCAGGAGATCGCCGGCCATCTCCCGATTTGTGTCGGAAGATGGTCGGCGATCACTTTCAAAAATGAGCCTGCAAGTCTGTCAAGGTCCATGGGGGACACAAGAACAAAGACTGGCAGACAGAAAACATGGCATGGATCACTGTCTCCCAGAAAAAGGGGAAAAGCTGAACCAGGAACTTTCCTTACACAGAAGCTTCACTATTCTTCGCTGGGAGAAGGTGTATTCAGCTGCGGAAAGGAAGCCCTGGGGGGGGGGGGGCAGGGCAGGAAGGAGTACTAGGTAGAGAGTTGCACAGGGACAGAAATTTTACCTACCCCTGCCCATCCCCACTGGAATCTTACCTATCCCCACCCATCCCCGCAATAATTTAACATGTCCCCACCTATCCCTGCAAGACTTTAACCTATCCCCACTCAGTCCTGCAAGAATTTAATGGTACATAAAAAAAAAATTCTGGTTGGCTTTCTTTCTCTGGGTTCCAGCCGCAGCACTGCAGACAAGGAAGGAACAGAAGTTGGAACTTGGACACTCTGGTGTGCACATGTAAGATTTGTCTCTGATCCACTGGCACTGTATGCTAAGAGTTCGCCACATGTACACGCCAATAGGTCAGGTGACATCTGATGCTTGTACCTGTGTCAGAGCTGAGGTCTGTGCTTCAGCCTGGGAGCAGAGAGGATTAATAGTAACATAGTAAGTGACAGCAGGTAAAATCTTGAACGGTCCATCTAGTCTGCCCAATGGTGACACATTATCAATTCATGATTAATTCAACAATGAGCGTGATATTATATACTTGATTGTGGTCTTTCTTCGGTGTTTCTGGGACATAGACCATAGAAGTCTGCCCGGCCCTATCCTTATGTTCCAACTGCTGGAGTTGCCGTCAAAGCCCACTCCAGCCTATTCATCTTCTCATTTGCTGGACATAGACCATAAAAGTCTGTCCAGCACTGTTCCCGTGTTCCAGCCACTAAAGTTGATGCCTAAGCCCTTTCCAGCCCATCCTAAACCAGATTGTCATATATGAGACACAGACATTACAAGTCTGCCCAGTATTAGCCCTAGTTCATCACAGCCAGAGTCACCATCTAAGGGTCATTTGACACATCCACACACATGCAGCCATTTAAGTTTAGGTTTTTTATAACTTCCATTTTCTAATTACAGATCCTCTGTGTTCATCCCACACCTTTTTGAATTCTGTCACCATTTGTGTCTCTACCACCTCCTTAATGGAGACTTTCTGCATCTATGCTGTTAAAGCAAGGAGGAGGAGACAGCACTCAAAGAACTTGGTACTCGGTAGGTGAGATGCTGGCAGAAGTGCAGCATACACTTCCATGGGAACCCACCAGGAATTGTTTCTGTCCCTATGGAAACCCCACAGAAACTGTTTCCATCCCCACGGGATCTCCAGAACTGCTTCCGTCCCCATGGGAACCCCACAGGTTCCGCAGGATTCCCGCAAACCCCATTCCCATGCAAGTCTCTAGTCTGCAACATGCTTTTCTAAGATCTGTTAGCTGACTTGCATAATCTCCCTTCAAGCCACTTTAAAATAACCAAGTTTACCAGTTTAAAAGTATTCACAGCATCTACTCTCTCAGCTTGGTGATGAGACCTCCCAGCTCCTTGTATAGTGGAGGGGCATAATCGAACGCGAACGCCCATCTCCATGGGCGACTATTTCCAAAAACAGGTACGTGAAGGGGCGGACCAGACCGTATTTTTGAAAAAAATGGGCGTCCATCTTTCGGTTCGAAAATACGGTTTGTACGACCAAATGTGCCATGGATTTAGTCGTTTGTGAGCTGGGCGTTTGTTTTTTTTAGCGATAATGGAAACTAAAAACACTCAGCTCACAAATGTCCTAATCCAAACCATTTGGTTGTGGGAGGGGCCAGGATTCATAGTACACTGGCCCCCCCTGACATGCCAGGACACCAACTGGGCACCCTAGAGGTCAGTGCGGTGGACTTCAGAAACTGCTCCCACATGCATAGCTCCCTTGCCACGAGTGCAGAGCCCCCAACCCCCCTCCCCCAAAACCCACTACCCACAAATGTACAACACTACCATAGCTCTTAGGGGTGAAGGGGGCACCTACATGTGGGTACAGTGAGTTTTGGAGGCCTCCCATTTACCAGCACAAGTGTTACAGGTGGGAGGGGGATGGGCCTGGGTCCGCCTGCTTGAAGTGCACTGCAGTACCCACTAATAGTGCTCCAGGGACCTGCATACACGCAGGCCTCTAGGACTTGTTGCTGCTGTATAACCTTGGCATACCAGTTGACACCTGAAGACTAATCGCTCCAAAAACGTCCTTTATTGGAATAAGCACGTTTACTCACAGTTAACTGCAGATCAGAGGTTGTGCCCCACTGGCAACGAGTCTCGCTGGTACTGAGATTAGCAGTAGGTCAGAGCTGGCAGAATGCTGTACAATGCCCTCTTTCAGCAACATACAAGGTAAGAACCAGGTTCTGTATTGTGGCTAACACATGAAAGGGATCTAAAACTAGCTTACAAAAATGGCCACTACTTCATGGACTACCGGAAACAAAACAGGGCACACTTTGACCCAGTAAGCAGGGGGGAAAGCACCATGGGTGTACAGCCTACCACCTACCAACATCGTGAGCATTTAACACAAGCTAGTGGAATCACGGAGCCCAATACCCTACACCCACCACAATGCATTGCTGATGTGACTCTGCAGTGCACACAACAGAAAAGGTGTCACGCTCACCCGAGAGCCACATCAGAACCAGGGAAAGGCTGTCACAGGATAGAACAAATTCTGCTGTCATGGAGGTGGGTACGGCATTTGAGGCTGGCATACAGGCTGGCAAAAAAGGTTTTTTAAGTGGGTTCTTTTTGGTGGGAGGGGGTTAGTGACCACTGGGGGAGTCCGGGGAGGTCATCCCCGATTCCCTCTGGTGGTCATCTGGGCAGTTGGGCCACTTTTTAGGGACTTGTTCGTGAAAAAACAGGGTCCAAAAAAGTGACCCAAATTTGCGCTAAAAACTCCTTTCTTTTTTCGATTATTGGCCGAGGACACCCATCTCTCCTCGGCCGATAACCACACCCCAGTCCCGCCTTCACCACGCCTCCACCACGCCCCCGTCAACTTTGGTCATTTCCGCGACAGATTGCACAGTTGAAGCCGCCCAAAATCGGCTTTCGATTATACCGATTTGGTTCGAAATATGGGCGTCTTTCTCTTTCGAAAATAAGCTGGATGGTGAGCTAACAGTTATGCAAGGCAGAGACTCTTGTCCAGTACATCCAACTTTAAATTATTTCCTTTTGTTTGAATTTGCATTAAAGAAGATTTTGGATCAACAGTTCTGAGTCTTCACAGTGATGTTCTTGTACTCTGGTTAACTGGATGCTAATCTCCTGAGAAAGTCTATCAGGAGACAGAGCAGAACACTTTTACCTTTTAAAGTTCCATTGTTTTGGAAAGAGTAGTAAGGAAGTATGTATCATACCTGTCATATTTAATTGGCCAGAACTGTTCATTTTAAAGCATACTAGAACTGGCAAAAGATAAGTTTATTTAAAAATAAATATTAAATATGATTTTAAATGATTTTGAAGTAACTGCTCCTCTGAAGTTCACTGGAAAACTTGATTTGTTAACATTAGTTACCAGTCACTGTTTGGTACTAAACAAAGATATCTGATGGATATATCTCATTGTTAAATTGGAATCCCATTTTTGCATTGAATTTGCCTGTTATAGGAATCATTGTATTCAGAGAGCAGCCATGAATGCGAGCAAATCTTAGCTGAGCTATGTGAGATGTTTCTCAGGCAAAGCCGAGAAGTGAGTTCCCTGTCAAATGAAGTTTTCCTTTAGAAGTCTACAGAATAACTAGAGTTATTTGGATTTTTAAGTGTTCTGATTATAAATACATTGATTTTTTTTGTCTTATCTGAAGGCAAATCGTAGCTTTACCTTGTGAACTAATAAAGTACCTCATGAATGAATAATTTACAATTTGCTGCTATTAACCAGAAAATAAGAACATTTCCTTCAGAAGTATCTCAGAAATCTAAGCTGCAGGAAACATTTGGTGTCATGACAAAGCTATCATTGTGTTTTGTAAGCAATACATATATTGAAAGTTGAAAAAAACCCAATAAAATAAAAACCCTCAGAAGTGATGCATTTAAACAGCTAAACTGAAGTAAAATAAAGAAGGATACTTGGATATGAACAGCATACAGAGGATGAAAACTTGAGGATATTTGTAGACCTCCTCTTTTAAGTACCGGCAGTATTTCACCAAGCACTCTACCAAAACCCTCATCCACACCCTTGTCACCTCTCGTTTAGACTACTGCAATCTGCTTCTTGCTGGCCTCCCACTTAGTCACCTCTCCCCTCTCCAGTCGGTTCAAAACTCTGCTGCCCGTCTCGTCTTCCGCCAGGGTCGCTTTACTCATACTACCCCTCTCCTCAAGACCCTTCACTGGCTCCCTATCCGTTTTCGCATCCTGTTCAAACTTCTTCTACTAACCTATAAATGTACTCACTCTGCTGCTCCCCAGTATCTCTCCACACTCGTCCTTCCCTACACCCCTTCCCGTGCACTCCGCTCCATGGATAAATCCTTCTTATCTGTTCCCTTCTCCACTACTGCCAACTCCAGACTTTGCGCCTTCTGTCTCGCTGCACCCTACGCCTGGAATAAACTTCCTGAGCCCCTACGTCTTGCCCCATCCTTGGCCACCTTTAAATCTAGACTGAAAGCCCACCTCTTTAACATTGCTTTTGACTCGTAACCACTTGTAACCACTCGCCTCCACCTACCCTCCTCTCTTCCTTCCCGTTCACATTAATTGATTTGATTTGCTTACTTTATTTTTTTTTTTGTCTATTAGATTGTAAGCTCTTTGAGCAGGGACTGTCTTTCTTCTATGTTTGTGCAGTGCTGCGTACGCCTTGTAGCGCTATAGAAATGCTAAATAGTAGTAGTAGTAGTAGTACTAATGCTACCTGCACCAGCTCTGGCATATTCCCTCTGCCACACCTCACCCCACTTTGATGTAACTTCCTGTTTCCACAGAGGCCTGGCAGAGGGAAGATGCCAATACCAGTGCCAGTGCTTGAGAGAAGACAACCACATTTAAAGGTAAACTGGAGGGGGGGCCTGAGAGAGAAGGGATTGCCAGACCCAGGGATGGAGGTTATGGCAGCTGCAGGGGAGCAGGTGAGATAGGCTTTAATACCCTTGAGGCTTGGCACTCTGAGTCAGTGCCTCGCCTGATCCAAGCCTTGAGCTGGTCCTGATGACCTGGACTACGATAGGAAGAATGGCCCCCAAAAAACCATATATCCACCTTCCATAAGAACCACTGCACAAGTCATAAGTACATAAGTAATGCCACACTGGGAAAAGACCAAGGGTCCATCGAGCCCAGCATCCTGTCCACGACAGCGGCCAATCCAGGCCAAGGGCACCTGGCAAGCTTCCCAAACGTACAAACATTCCACACATGTTATTCCTGGAATCTTGGATCTTTCCAAGTCCGTTTAGTAGCGGTTTATGGACTTGTCCTTTAGGAAACCGTCCAACCCCTTTTTAAACTCTGCTAAGCTAACCGCCTTCACCACTTTCTCCGGCAACGAATTCCAGAGTTTAATTACACGTTGGGTGAAGAAAAATTTTCTCCGATTTGTTTTAAATTTACTACACTGTAGTTTCATCGCATGCCCCCTAGTCCTAGTATTTTTGGAAAGCGTGAACAGAAGCTTCACATCCACCTGTTCCACTCCACTCATTATTTTATATACCTCTATCATGTCTCCCCTCAGCCGTCTCTTCTCCAAGCTGTATAGCCCTAGCCTCCTTAGTCTTTCTTCATAGGGAAGTCGTCCCATCCCCGCTATCATTTTAGTCGCCCTTCGCTGCACCTTTTCCAATTCTACTATATCTTTCTTGAGATGCGGCGACCAGAATTGAACACAATACTCAAGGTGCGGTCGCACCATGGAGCGATACAACGGCATTATAACATCCTCACACCTGTTTTCCATACCTTTCCTAATAATACCCAACATTCTATTCGCTTTCTTAGCCGCAGCAGCACACTGAGCAGAAGGTTTCAGTGTGTTATCGACGACGACACCCAGATCCCTTTCTTGGTCCGTAACTCCTAATGTGGAACCTTGCATGACGTAGCTATAATTCGGGTTCTTTTTTCCCACATGCATCACCTTGCACTTGCTCACATTAAACATCATCTGCCATGTAGCCGCCCAGTCTCCCAGTCTCGTAAGGTCCTCTTGTAATTTTTCACAATCCTGTCGTGATTTAACGACTTTGAATAACTTTGTGTCATCAGCAAATTTAATTACCTCGCTAGTTACTCCCATCTCTAAATCATTTATAAATATATTAAAAAGCAGCGGTCCTAGCACGGACCCCTGAGGAACCCCACTAACTACCCTTCTCCATTGTGAATACTGCCCATTTAACCCCACTCTCTGTTTCCTATCCTTCAACCAGTTTTTAATCCACAATAGGACATTTCCTCCTATCCCATGACCCTCCAATTTCCTCTGTAGCCTTTCATGAGGTACCTTGTCAAACGCCTTTTGAAAATCCAGATACACAATATCAACCGACTCCCCTTTGTCCACATGTTTGTTCACTCCTTCAAAGAATTGAAGTAAATTGGTCAGGCAAGATTTCCCCACACAAAAGCCATGCTGACTTGGTCTCAGTAATCCATGTCCTTGGATGTGCTCTGTAATTTTGTTTTTAATAATAGCCTCTACCATTTTCCCAGGCACCGACGTCAGACTCACCGGTCTATAATTTCCCGGATCTCCCCTGGAGCCTTTTTAAAAAATGGGCGTTATATTGGCCACCCTCCAATCTTCCGGTACCACGCTCGATTTTAAGGATAAGTTGCATATCACTAGCAGTAGCTCCGCAAGCTCGTTTTTCAGTTCTATCAGTACTCTAGGATGAATACCATCCGGTCCAGGAGATTTGCTACTCTTCAGTTTGCCGAACTGCCCCATTACGTCCTCCAGGTTTACCGTGAAGTCAGTAAGTTTCTCCGACTCGTCCGCTTGAAATACCATTTCCGACACCGGTATCCCACCCAAATCTTCCTCGGTGAAGACCGAAGCAAAGAATTCATTCAGTCTCTCCGCTACGTCTTTGTCTTCCTTGATCGCCCCTTTTACCCCTCGGTCATCCAGCGGCCCAACCGATTCTTTTGCCGGCTTCCTGCTTTTAATATACCGAAAAAAAATTTTACTATGTTTTTTTTGCCTCTAATGCTATCTTTTTTTCATACTCCCTCTTGGCCTTCTTAATCTGCGCCTTGCATTTGCTTTGACACTCCTTATGCTGTTTCTTGTTATTTTCAGACGGTTCCTTCTTCCATTTTCTGAAGGCGTTTCTTTTAGCCCTAATAGCTTCCTTCACCTCACTTTTCAACCAGGCCGGGTGTCTTTTGGACTTCCGTCTTTCTTTTCTAATTCGCGGAATATGTATGGCCTGGGCCTCCAGGATGGTATTTTTGAACAGCGTCCACGCCTGTTGTACAGTTTTTACTCTCTCAGTTGCCCCCCTAAGTTTTTTTTTTACCGTTCTTCTCATTTTATCATAGTCTCCTTTTTTAAAGTTAAACGCTAACGTATTTGACTTTCTGTGTACAGTTACTTCAAGGTCGATGTCAAAACTGATCATATTATGGTCACTGTTATCAAGCGGCCCCAGTAACATAACGTCCCTCACCAGATCATGCGCTCCACTAAGGACCAAGTCTAGAATTTTTCCTTCTCTCGTCGGCTCCTGCACCAGTTGCTCCATAAAGCTGTCCTTGATTTCATCAAGGAATTGTATCTCTGTAGCGTGTCCCAATGTTACATTTACCCAGTCTATATTTGGATAATTGAAGTCACCCATTATTATCACATTGCCCATTTTGTTCGCGTCTCTGATTTCTTTTATCATTTCTGTGTCTACCTGCTCATCCTGGCGAGGCGGACGGTAGTACACTCCTATCACCATTTTTTTCCCTTTTATACATGGAATTTCAACCCACAGTGATTCAAAGGTGTGATTTGTGTCCTGCTGAATTTGTAATCTATCTGAGTCAAGGCTCTCGTTAATATACAATGCTACCCCTCCACCAATCCGGTCCACCCTATCATTACGATATACTTTGTACCCCGGTATGACAGTGTCCCACTGGTTATCCTCCTTCCACCAGGTCTCAGTAATGCCTATTATATCCAATTTTTCATTTAGTGCAATATATTCCAACTCTCCCATCTTATTTCTTAGACTCCTAGCATTTGCATATAGACATTTCAGAGTATGTTTGTTGTTCTTATTTGCATGATGCTTAGTACCTGACACTATTGATTTGACATCTTTTGTCTGATCTTTAGTTGTATTTGAGGGCACCTGGCCTACCACGGTCTGTTGTGTAACCTCACTATCCAGAAACCCTATCTTCCCTGTTTGTGAGGTATCTTTGCAAGATACCTTTTCCCGAACCATGCGCTTTTGAGCGACTGTCGGCCTTCCCCCCATTTCTAGTTTAAAAGCTGCTCTATCTCCTTTTTAAATGCCGACGCCAGCAGCCTGGTCCCACCCTGGTTAAGGTGGAGCCCATCCTTTCGGAATAGGCTCCCCCTTCCCCAGAATGTTGCCCAGTTCCTAACAAATCTAAAACCCTCCTCCCTGCACCATCGTCTCATCCACGCATTGAGACTCTGGAGCTCTGCCTGTCTCTTGGGCCCTGCACGTGGAACAGGTAGCATTTCAGAAAATGCTACCCTAGAGGATCTGGATTTGAGCTTTCTACCTAAGAGCCTAAATTTGGCTTCCAGAACCTCTCTCCCACATTTTCCTATGTCATTGGTACCCACATGTACCAAGACAGCAGACTCCTCCCCAGCACTATCTAAAATCCTATCTAGGTGACGCGTGAGGTCCGCCACCTTCGCACCAGGCAGGCAAGTCACCAGGCGATCCTCACGTCCACCAGCCACCCAGCTATCTATATGCCTAATGATCGAATCACCAACTACAACAGCTGTCCTAACCTTTCCCTCCCGGGCAGCACTTGGAGAGGATAGTACATCCCCTGGTGGGCAGGTCCTGGCTACAGGAGTACTTCCTACTTCACCAGGGTGATGCTCTCCTTCTAGGAGACCTCCCTCCTCCAAGGTAGCATAAGGGCTACTAGACTGGAGGTGGGACCTCTCTACAACATCCCTGTAGGTCTCCTCTATGTACCTCTCTGTCTCCCTCAGCTCCACCAAGTCTGCTACTCTAGCCTCAAGAGAACGGACATGTTCTCTAAGAGCTAGGAGCTCTTTGCATCGGGCGCAAACATATGACATCTCACCAACTGGAAGATAATCATACATGTGACACTCAATGCAAAAGACTGGATAGCACCCCTCTCGCTGCTGGACTGCTGACTCCATCTTAGTGTTTTTGAGTTTTCCAATATTTTAAAACTTGCTACAGTATTAAAGATATTAGCCTAATATAAAAGTGTCTTTTACTTTATATAGTGTATTGTATGATTTATTTAGTATTTCCTTCTTAGATAGTAATAAAATGTATTTAAAACTCTATAAGAGCACTCCTTGCTTGTTACCCTAATTACAATAACTGACTATAAATGAGGAGTTGTCCTAGGGGTGGGTGGGAATACTAAATTAGATCCTGCAGTGGCTGTTAGATTCTATCTGTTAATGCTGTGGTGCAAGGCTTTTAAAACTAAGTGGAAAAGACTATGGAGATTAGCTGTTTTCTGTTAGCTGTTGAAATTTGCTTTTTAAGTTTGCCTAACACTAACCTACAATTCCTCCTTTAAACCCCAATCTTTAAGTTCCCAAAGCACAAGCAAAGTAGCGTTCACTTACCAGAGAAATGTCCTCTTCTCTCAGAACTTCTCAGAAAGAAAGTTCAGTGGGACCTTCCCTCTTTATATACTTTTGATTCTAAGGGGCCTCTTTTGAGCAACCTATGCAAGTATTCTACTTCCCCCACACCTTAATTATCACTTAATTGAGGTCACTGGATGAGCTAACTCTCCAGCAGCCAAGGTAAAGAAAAATAACTGCCGTTTAGAACAAAGGAGTTCCTACCTCTAGAAAAGGTTTCAGTTTAAAACTAGGTCACTGGATGAGCTAACTCTCCAGCAGCCAGCAGCCAAGGAAAAGAAAAATAACTGCTGTTTAGAACAAAGGAGTTCCTACCTCTAGAAAAGTTTCAGTTTAAAACTATGTGGAAAATGCCTATTTCTAGAGAAAAGTTCAGTTCAAAACTGTGGGGAAGGGGTTTATACACTATGGCAACTAGTTAATGGTGCTTGCTTTTCTCTCTCTCTCTCTCAAAAGTTTTCAGATCACAACAGGAAGAAGAAGTCTGAAGGACACCAACAGGAGAGATCTCAACAAGAGAAGAAGCCTTAAGAACATCACCAGGAGGAGGAGTGTGGGCATGTTGGAGCCATCAATCACATCTATGTATAAACCACGTCTAAATGTAGATAGGGCTTATAGAATACCACTAGGTGCGTGAATCAGGTGCAAATAGATTTTAGTCACCATATATAGAATCTGGCCTTTTGTGTGATGTACTAATTCTAAATTATGGTCTATCAATGAATACATTATCTCAGGGAAAAAGCAGTATCTGTGTGGTATATCCATACAGGAAAGAACCCAGGAGATGTGAAAGATTTCCTCCTTTAAAATATTAGCAAGCCCTTCCCACTTTCTCCACCTCATTACCAAAGCTTCTTCATGTACTAAGGAGGTAATTCTATAACTGGGTACTTTTAAATAGGTGCCCAGAATGCACCTGCTAGGAACCTATTCTATAAAGAAATATAGACAACTACTTTCCATTCTAGAATATGAGCTTAACCACAGTTATATGCACCTGTAAGTTAGGTGTTGGTGCTTATGAGAGTCATAGAGATAGTATAAGTGTGTATACCTAAGTTGTGCTATTACAAGCATAACTTATTGTAGTCTATAAGTTGCATGTGTTACTTATGAGTCCTGCCCATGTACCATCCAGATTTCACCTATGTGTACACCTACCTGTAAATATTCACTGTAAACGATATGCACGCATTTACAGAATAGCATTTCAGTTAGAGGCTGACCAAAACTGCTTTATTTAGTTTTGGCTGAAACCAAAAATGCTACTGAAATTGTCTGAAAGCTTTTGGCCAAAACTGAAACTCGAGTTGAAACTCATCAACTGGTTTCGGCCGAAGCTGAAACTGAAAAGAAACTCAAGTTTGGGTTGTATGAATGTGAATCAGTGAGGGTTGCTGTGGATTATCAGACCTTGCAGTCTGCCTCCCTCTGCTAAACTTACAGTATCCAAACCAGAATATAACTTAAATAATGAAAGACTTATTTTACTTCCAAGCTAATTAAAACTGAAACTGTTCTGCTCCCCAATTTGTATGGAGGCAGATGATAGTATTATATAATAGTACTGCAAATCCCTGTAATCCTGTACTTCTCTGTAATAGGTTGTTTCAGAGCACAAGTTCAGTTCCCCGTGTCTTATGGGACTTTTTCTATTGGCTTACCTTGTTCTCTAAAGGGTCCTTTTACAAAAGCACGCTGAATGTGGCTCGCAGTAGTGTAGGTGTGCGTTTTGGGCTCACACCGATTCATTTTTAGTGCACCTGTAAAAGAGGCCGAAATCAGTATAGAATCCGGGCAGTAATGACCTACGCGCGTCAAATGCCACTTGGCATGCATCCGTTACGTGCGCTTGAAAATAAAAATATTTTTCAGACGCGTATGTCGGACACGCGCCAAAAATGAAATTACCACAAGAGCCACGCAGTAGTCAGGCGGTAACTCCATTTTGGCAAGCATTGGGCACGCGTAGATGCTTACGCAGCTTAGTAAAAGGGCCCCTAAGCTTGCTGAGCAAGTTACCCCCCCTTCTCTCCATCGAGTCTGTAAAAGTCAATCTGCAGCATGTTTCCTCTGTGAACTGAATATGCTTTAGTTGCATTATGTTGTATGATCCTTTCAAGCTACTGTGACTCTATCAAGATTTCATCAGTTTAAAAGTATAAACAGCATTACTACTCAGCATGTGGCTGAAAATCTCCCAGCCTTTTTCACATGAGAGAGAGCTGGATGAGAACAGACTCCCAGTTTGCAATGTAAAAACTTTAGTCCAGCACATCTCAACTGTAAGTTATTTAATTACAGCATTAAGGAAGATTTTGGTTGAAGAGTTATGAGTCTTCTCAAAGTAATGTTCAAGCCTATTATAAGTAATACTTTGCAATGCTGAAACAGAAACTAAAAGCCACAATGCTTTTACAGTGGTTGACTTTGCGACACACTTGGAATGACAGCTAATATCATAACTCCACAGAAAGGCCAATTCCTAAGGAGCTTATCATCCCAAATTTACAGACTTAAATTCCTGCTAAAATTTTGTGTTAAAAGCATTTATTTGAAGTACTCTGTTTACCATATAAACTATTGTGCAAAATCATAACTACGTTACTTGCAATTGCAGTATTTAAAAAAAAAATACAAAGATTAACTCCCCCCCCCCCCCCCCCCCGGGACTACTTTACAATGTCTGGTGGTCTAGTGATGTAGTCAGGACAAGAGCGGGTGTCCCAGTCATGGCAGCCATATTGAGAGCAGAGCCGGAATGGGCCGCCCCAACTACACCCATAGACCACCAGGAATTGTAAGATAGGTCCAGGGAGGCCTACAGGTTGGGGACGCAATTGAGGGGGGGGGGGCTGGGAGGAGAGTGGGAGGGAGACAAATGTAACAAAGCATAAATTTTTAGCTTCCACCAAAAATATTTGGAATTTTGGCATTTATGCACATAGATACATATGAATAATGTATGTCATTATTCTAGTGAAAAACATGCAAAATCAATACATCACTGTTCATGCATACTGTATAATATTGCCCTCCACAAGGGTAGATACAATTTCCTTCCTGACAGTTGAATCTGACAAGACATATGAGGGAGTAATTTTACAGCAGGACACCTTTATCCAAAAAGTCATCTTTTTGTATAAGCAACATAGGCACGTACGTGATTTCAAAAACTAGACTCTCAGATCCAGTCCCAATAGTGTACAAATGTCCATATACATATTTACAGCTGCTTTGCAGATACCTGAATATTTTATCAAATATGTTTGTACATCCACCCTACTCCAACTATTCCCTTAGGAATGCTTACCTTCAAATTGCATAAAAATGCACACGTTCTTTTTATGTGCATATGCAGTCACAGAATTTTATATCAAATGCCTTTCCTGCATGTAAAACAGGCATTACACACAGAAAAAAACGTTATAAAATTACCTCCAAATATTCAGTTTAAATGAGACAATGTTTTCTTCTAGCAGGCAAATATAGTCAAGTAATTAGTGAGGCTCAGTAACACTGTATGGAATAGATTTCCTAGAATTTAATGAAAATGCTACTAATGATGCATTTCAAATAAATGTAATTAATACATTCATTTCAATAACACTGCTGCCAAATAAGGTTTAAATCTTATATTGAACCAGAAAATGAGATTTATAAGCTCCTTGCACAGCAGACTGACAGTGTCTCTATCTCTGGCAGCTACTGCTTCACCAAAGGAAAAAAAAGTCTTGTCAATCTGTATTGTACCTAAAAGCCTCATCTTGTCATGATTTCTCTGGAGCAATTGCCATGCAAACATACTTATATCGCTTATGTCCTATGAAAGCTTAAGACTGTCAAACCTATGAGATGTTTGCGTATGATAGTGTTAAAGATTTTATTTATGCGAGAGTAATTTTATTTATATGTGTGTGTGTGTGTGTGTGTGTGTGTGTGTGTGTGTGTGTGTGTGTGTGTGTGTGTGTGTGTTGGGGGAACAGCACCAAGCTGCACTGCACAATTTTTATGGAACTATACTGAGAAAGTTAAGGAAAGACTACACTCTTGTTCTTAGGTGCAGAACATGTTTATTTACAAATATGTACAGGCAATGCACTGGTTATGGCACTCAGCTTTTGGATGTTAAGCAAGGAGAATGGCATCCCGATAAATTTTGATGAAACCCTTAATTATTAATTATACTGGCTCGGTGAACTCACTGTGATTGGGGTCTAGATGTATTCTTTCTGTTACTAGTCAAGTGGTGAAGGAGGCTCTTGTACTTGCAGAGGGAAGCTTGATGTTGATTCTTGACTGTCAGAGAAGGTTTTTGATTCTATACTTTCAGAAACTTGGACAACCTGCCTCACCCATGATGTTGTGACTACACTCCTGGCAGAAGTGTCTGCCATCATCAATGCCAGATCTCTGTTCCCAGTGTCCTCTGACCCAGAGTCTTGAAGTTAACTCCAGCCATACTCCTAATACAAAAGACAGGCCTAGCCCCAGACCTGCCTAGAGACCTCTGCAGACACCAATAGAGACAAGTCCAAAGCTTTTCCAATACCTTCTGTAGCCGCTGGAAGCAAAAGTACCTCCTGACCCTACAGATTTGCAATAAGTGGCAGACCAATAAAGCAAACATCCATGAAGGCGACATAGTCCTACTCAAGAATAACCATATCCAATGCAATGATTGGTACCTGGCATTGGTCACCAAAATCATCCCCAGTGAAGATGGGAATATCTGAAAAGTTGAATTCTGACTGTGAAACAAGAAACAGCAAAGAACTTCTGCAGACCCATCACCAAGGTCATGCTCCTTGTACCACATGGAGAAGTATGAGTACTGTGAACTTCTATCTATCTTTGAAGATCAGAAACTCAGAGACTCTATCTCTCTATGTTGTATAGTATTTTTGTTGTCTGTCTCTCATTTCAGCTCCTGTGTGATGAAGAAGATGACTCCTCAGATGATGGACAGGCCAGATGTACATATTGGAATTTGCATGTTATTAATGCATTAAATTGTTAATAGTGATAATAGTGGTATCTACCAATACCAGGCAGGGAGTGTTCTGCATTATACTGGTCTCTGCATAGCTCTAATATGTGTTTAATGCTTTAATGTTATTCTCACTTCTTAGAATTTTCATTGCTAGTCACTTTCTGTCATGATATATGAGCAATGCATTGTGTGTAATGTAGTCTCATATGTACTGTAGCCACCCCTGCTTGTCTGTATAAGTTTTATTACCAGTGATCTTTTCCCCTGCAAAAGACCTCCCTTTTCTCTCAGCTGAACTTGAGTCCTGTGTCTACCTGCTCTCATTTCCTGATTATCTCTATTATTCTTTCTCTGATGTGTCAGCAAGGGTTTGACCCTTCCCTCCAAAGACTGCCCTCTATGACCTCCTCTGCCACCTGCTCTTAAGCTCTGTCCCTGTTAGTTCCTTTATCTCTCCCTCTGGTTGTGTGGGTGTTCTGTCCTCATGAGCTCAGACATTCTTCATCTTGTCTCTGGATGTACATGTCCCTGTTCCCCTGCAGTGAACTTGTCTTTTTACTTCATTCTCCTTTTCTCTCACAATATTGTACAAATCTGCATTCTATCTCTGAACCACATTCAGCTACCTGACAACTCCCTCACCTCTGTCAAAAAAGCTCCTTGTTCTTCAAATTTCCACCTCCACCCACGGATTCAGCTTTCGGAACTACAAAGTCTTTTGCCTTTGGGCAGTAACTTCTGAGAATCTACTAACTGTGATTCAATAAAAGTTAATTTCAGAAAAAGGTAAGAGACGTCTGATGATTGCTGGTGTTCCGAGGTTATACTCTTTGGTTATACTCTTTGGTTATTTTAGCACGTCTGCTTTAAGAGGATAGTACGCTTTAAGAGACCAGAACAAGGAGGGCTCCAAAGCAGAGGGATACTTGCTTGATACAGCCCAAGTTAGAGAGCTTTGAGGTAGAAGCCTGGGTGGCTGACATAAAGTGATTCCCAGGTAAGATTGTTATCTTGGATTTGGAATATATATGGCTTGGGTTCACCTGTGAAAATATATAGGGGTTGATATGCAGCAACACTTAAACACACAGCTGCTGAGTATCTCTTAAAGGAGGAGCCAACAGTTATGTGGACACCAGCTAAATTCAGTATCCCTCTCTTTTTGATCTCTTGGAAGCCCAATCTTCCTCTCTTTGAACAATCTTAAGATGATCCTCTTATGAAACATCACTCAGTCCCTTTAGATAACATACATTATCAATATAATTATTAGAGGCAGGTGGCACCTTATAGACTAACCAATTTTATCGAGGCATAAGCTTTCATGGACCATACTTCACTGTGTCAAATGCATGAAGTGAAGTTCAGAATATGGGTTCATGCATAGAAAGAAGTATGTGGGGAGGAAGAAGGATATAAAGATAAAGTATTATAAAGTGCAGGGCATGGTGAGGAAAGGGAGAGATAAAGTTTGCATAGATCACTCAACTGACAACTGTGGTGGGTGAGAGAGAACAAAGACAGGATTATCTCAGAATAGTGAAATCCATACTCACCTGTAGCTTGCTATGTATCCTTTGTCTCTAGGTAGGCCTAAGATGATGGTGTCAGGCTTTTTGGCAATTCTAATTAAGCAGTTTCACATTAGAGTGCCTCTTAGAATTTCCTTTGCAGATGTTTGGCAACTTTAAGGTCAGTTAGCTCAAAACTCCAGAGCTGTTCCAAATAGCGTCATAAAAATACTGTAGAACAGCACAGAATAACAACGCCCTAATGAGCTAATAAAATGCAAATATAGGCATGCTTATAGCATAGAGCATTAGGGAATTCGGCAGGAGGATTGTGCTTGGCACTTGTGCAGAAGAGTTCCACGGTAAGCTTGACTCCTGTGTTCATGCACCTAATGAAATCTGAACATGAACCATACATTGGTGTCTGTTTTCTGCAGCCTAAATATAAGCATTTTTTATTTTTGTTTTTTGCTTAGACACTTATATTTAGATGCAGGAAACAGATGCCTATCCAGCTTATAATCGAAAGTAATCGCCGGCTATTTCCCGACACAAATCGGGATATGGCCGGCGATTTCGCAAAAGCGGCGAAAAGCGTATAATCGAAAACTAAATTTCTGATAGCTTCGCCGCTTTCCCTTCACCTCGCCGGCGAAAGTTCAAAGGGGCGTGTTGGCGGTGAAGCGAAGGCGGGACATGGGCAAGCTTGGGCATGGCTACCAGATGGCCGGCTTTCACGGATAATGGAAAAATAAAACCCGGCGATAAGCAGTATTTCGCCGGGTTTACTTGGTCCTTTTATTTTCACGACCAAGCCTCAAAAGGTGCCCCAACTGACCAGATGACCACCGGAGGGAATGGGGGATGACCTCCTCTTACTCCCCCAGTGGTCGCCAACCCCCTCCCACACTAAAATTATTAAAATACAAACCTTTTTTGCCAGCCTGTATGCCAGCCTCAAATGTCATACCCAGCACCCTGACAGCAGTATGCAGGTCCCTGGAACAGTTGTTGTTGGTTGCAGTGGACTGCAGAAAGGCAGAGCCAAGCCCATCCCCCCCTACCTGTTCCACTTGTGGTGGGTAATGTTGAGCCCTCCCAAACCCCCCCAAAATCCACTGTACCCACAGGTAGGTGCCCCCCTTCAGCCCTTAGGGCTAGGGTAATGGTGCACACTTGTGTGCAGTGGGTTTTGGGGGGGATTTGGGGGACTCAGCACACAAGGGAAGGGTGCTATGCACCTGGAAGCTAATTTGGTTGTTTATAAAAGATGTTTAAAGTGCCCCCTAGGGTGCCCGGTTGGTGAGGGGGACCATTGCACTACAAATGCTGGCTCCTCCCACGGCCAAATGCCTTGGATTTCGCTGGGTTTTTTCCATTATCGCGGAAAAAACAAAACTGGCGATCTCAAACCCGGCGAAATCCAAGGCATTTCGCCGGCCCACACCGTATTATCGAAAAAAAAGATGGCCAGCCATCTTTTTTGAAAATACGGTTCCGGCCAGCTGTTGCGCCGCCGCCAAAATAGATCACCGGTGACCTATTTCGCCGGCGATGTTCGATTATTCCCCTCTATATGTGCTTTCACTGGATGTTTTAAATTCTTTTTTAGCATGGACGCTTTAAATTTAGATGTAGGAAACAGATGCCAGTATGTGCTTTTGCTTGGGTCTGCTGTTTCTCACAACCAGCACTTAAGGGTTTGCATGGGCTTCCTTCTGTTTCCAAAAGCAAGCAAAACTGGCAGAGTTTGCAGAAAGAATCATGAGAGAAGCCTGAGAATCAAGAGAAATCCTCTCTTCCAACACACTCTGACCTTGCGTTATTTTTTGCAGCAATAAGGCAGTTTTGTTTCAGGCGCTCTTTTCTGAGCATTGGGGAAGAGTACAAAATGACCTCATTTACATGAGCTTGACTACATTTCCATGTTATCTGTGCTAATGCCTGATGCACTTGTTTCCTGTGCTAGACTCCTCTGAACATTCTACTTATGTAAATGCAGGCACTAGAACAGCACTAATGGCAGGGCCGTGCCTAGGGTCTCCGGCGCCCCCCTGCAGTTGGCCTCTCCGGCGCCCCCCCCCCCCCGAAAACGAGCGCTACACTACCCGCGCTCTTCTCCCCAGATCCTTTTTTTTTTGTTTAAATTTACCTCTCCGGCGCGTGGCAGCGTTAGTGAGAAGGAGGCGGCGCTCCCCCGCCCCAACGTGTCTTGACTTCGCTGTGTCCCGCCTTCTTGAAGGCGGAACCGAGCGAAGGAAAGACACGTCGGGGCGGCCGGGGGAGCGCCGCCTCCTTCTCACTTACGCTGCCGCGCGCCGGAGAGGTAAATTTAAACAAAAACAAAAAAAAGGATCTGGGGAGAAGAGAGCGAGGTAAGCATGGTGCGGCGGGGCGCCCCCCAGAGGATGGCGCCCTCCTGCCATGCTTACCTCGCTTACCGCATCGGCACGGCCCTGACTAATGGCCTCTAGCACCCGTGTTTACTTTTGAGCATCGGGGCCTTAGGGGGGTCTTTTACTAAAGGTTAATTTGAGTTATCTGCAGCAGGGCCCATAGGAATAAAATGGGCTCTACTGCAGATAACTCAAGCCAGGGCCGGTCAAACCCGGTAAGCAAGGTAAGCACTGCAGGAGGGCGCATGCCTTCAAGGGCTCACTTTGCAAGCAATCAACCTCTGCTGAGTATCTAATCTCTGCTGCTCATCTCAGTGTGGCTCCAAAGCTGTCAGCTCTCTGTCCGGTCACCTCCCCCCTCCCAAGCAGAGAAATACCCTCCTTGTGTTTGTCAGAGGACTTCACTGCTCCAACTGAATCTGGCTCTGAAATAACTTGTGGGAGCTCAGCTAACCTCTGTCCTCTGCCCAGAGAGGGCTCAGACAGAGACAGCACATCAGAAACTGCTGTTTAGTGCTGCACCTGACCTACCCTTTTCCACCCCCACCCCCAACACAGCAACTCACAGGACAGAAGGGCTAGATGCCTGCTTTCAATTCCTAACCATCACCTATCTCTCATTCCCACTTCAGTAACTCCTGTTAGTCTGTCCAACTCAGATTGTAGATTATGTTAGTTTATGCTGATTAAGTTTGTCCTAGCTAGATCCTAAGCTGTGCTCCATGGGAAGGCTATTGTGCTGCATGCAGAGTCTAACTTCTTAGGATTTCAGGTTAATTTTTGAAGAATTTGAAGAGGAGCTATCTCTGTTCTACATGTGTGACTGCAAGGCCAAGTGTCTGAATAGGGATCTGTTTGTTAGATTCTGAAATTTTGATAACACATTGTTTTTCAGAGTTGGCAAGACTGTCTGTTCTCCTAACTCCTGGTCTGTGTGCTAAGTTATTTTTCTTCTATACTGGTGTAATATTTTCAATGATGCCATGGCTGGTAAAAGGGGTGTGTCTACTGTAGGGGCGGAGCCATAGTGATCCCGCCTCTGGATGGGTAGGGGCACCGACTAATAGACTGCAGGAGGGTGCTAGAAACCCTAGGGCCGGCCCTGACTCAAGCTAATCTTTACTAAAAGACCCCTTAGAAAGTGTCTTGGAAGGTTGAAATGTTCACCTACTGGTTTTTGAATGTTGCCAATTCTAAATCAGATTTGCGCCCATTTTATTCTTTTTCTGTTTGTCCTATGCAGACTGTCAATAATGAATCCCAATGGAGAGACACTTACGGGCTCCTTTTCGAAAGAGGACACCCATCTTTCGACAAAAATCGGAAGATGGACGTCCTTCTCACAGGGTCATCCAAATCGGTATAATCAAAAGCCAATTTTGGACATCCACAACTGCTTTCCGTTGCAGGGATGGCCAAAGTTCAAGGGGGCGTATCGGAGGCTTAGCAAAGGCTGGACTTGGGCATGCCTAACACTAGGACGTCCTCAATCTATAATGGAAAAAAATGGACATCCCTGACGAGCACTTGGACGACTTTACCTGGTCGTGTTTTTCTCACGACCAAGGCACAAAAAGATGCCCAAAATGACCAGATGATCACCAGCGGGAATCGGGGATGACCTCCCGTTACTCCCCCAGTAGTCACTAACAACCTCAGATGTCATACTCAGCTCCACCACAGCTCCACCACAGCAGTATTCAGGTCCCTGGAGCAGTTTTAGTGGGTACAGTGCACTTTAGGCAGGCTGACCTAGGCCCATATCCCCCTACCTGTTACATTTGTGGAGGAAACAGCTCCAAAACCCACCACAAACCCACTGTACCCACATCTGATGCCCCCTTTACCTGTAAGGGCTATGGTAATGGTGTACAGTTGTGGGGAGTGGGTTTTTGGGGAGCTCAGCACACAAGGTAAAAGAGATATGTACCTGGGAGCAATTTATGAAGTCCACTGCAGTGCCCCCTAGGGTGCTCAGTTGGTGTCCTGGCATGTCAGGGGGACCAGGGCACTAGAAATGCTGGCTCCTCCCATGACCAAAGGGCTTGCATTTGGTCGTTTCTTTGATGGACGTCCTTGGTTTACATTATCGTTGAAAATCAGAAATGACCAAGTATAGGGACGACCATCTCTAAGGATGACCAAAATTTCAAGATTTGGACATCCTTGACCATATTGTCGAAACAAAAGATGGACATCCATCTTGTTTCGATAATATGCGTTTCCCCGCCCCTGCATCGGGATGTTTTGCGACGACGTCCTCATCAAAACTTGGACATCCCTTTCAATTTTGCCCCTCTTAATCTATAGTCAATCCCAGCATGGTTGTATAGGGTATTCAGTAAAGGATTCCACACTCCGAAATCTGTTAAATAACCTCAATGGTTTAAAGAAGGGTTCAGTATAGGCTGATCCTTCAGCCGAGCCTGTTTATTAGTGAGTCTAGCCATATCAACGGCTCACTATCATGCTCTATACATCATCAAATCTCCATATTTTTGAAACCCTTTCAATTTTATTATAAAGAGGTATTACAAAAGATTTATTAATAATATGAAAAATAGCATGACAGATGTGGTTTCAGTGAGGAAATAGAAGTTTAAGAACAGTCATTACCTTCGTCTGCTGTTTTTCAATTTAACTGGTACCTGCTATTTTGAAATGGTTTTCGGCAGCATTAAGTTTTGTAATTTTTGATTGAACTGATCTCAGAGTTCCTCAACAAGAGGTTGTAGGGACTTTCATTAAAGATTTTCCACACACGTTTTTGAACTCTCCTTGTGTTTCCCTTCCTTAGACCATTGAGGTTATTTAACAGGTTTCATAGTGCGGAATCATTCATTGAATACCGTATACAACCATACTGAGATTGACTATTGTGTAATTGTCCTATGTAGACAGCAGAGGGGATATTGCTGGCAGATGATGGCATACATTACATTGGAGAAAGAGCAAGCAAATAAGCCACAGATGCTATGGTCTAAGCCAGTCTATGAAGTCATCCCGCCTCTCCCTCCCTACCTTAATATGTTCTTAACATAGCAATAAACTCCTGTGCTAGGAATGCAGACATCACAGTGAAAGTTTCCGGGCACGCTTCTACAGTACTCCAGTCAGTGTCTGAAGAAACAGTCAAAACACTAATAAATAACTCTCCAAATGTTTCCTACTTCTCATCCGCATCATTTAGTATCTCAGTTACATATTAGCTCTCACAACAAGGTCTCAGTTTAGGCTTTTCACAGCTTTCAGATGGGTAAAATGCCAGAAGAGGACGTAAGTAGGTGAGAAATGTTTAACTCCAGTGCCATTTCCCCACTGACTGAATGTACACAAAATTCCATTAAATTCCTTCCGAACAAAATATGCTTAGTGGAGTACAGCTTGTGCTGAATATTTCACAAGCAGGTAATATTACATAATATCCACATAAATTGCCTTTACTACACAAGAACTAGCTTTTTTTTTAAGTTTTAGGTGAATTTAAGAGTTTAACTTACTAACAAAAGAAAACCATACATATTAATAGAAGGAGTGTAGCATGCCCAGATCAACATGGGCTACTATTAAGACAGTTATTTTACCACAAGTCATGCTATTTTAGCCCATGTTGATAGCTTCCCTCTTTAGATGGTCAACTCACAGAATACTGGTCATCGCCCATAAGCCTACTACATTTAAGTAACTCCAGTTTATAGAAACAGAGAAATATGACTTCAGATAAGGGCCAAATGACTCATCCAGTCTGCTCATCCTCAACATCCACTATCTCCTCCTCTCCTTAAGAGATCCCACGTGCCGGTTCCAGGTCTATGGCAGGTGAAAATGAGAGCAATTAAATGTACACACATTTTGGGTGTCCAAATGTCTATATAGAATAGGCTTTTACACCGAGGCACCCTGTTATGGAGTTGCCCCCTTACTGCCGTATTGCCCATTTTCCCCCAGGTTCTATATAGCATGACTTAAATTGCATGTGCAAATCTAGTCAGATTCTGGATATGCACACGCAACTTAATTACTTAACTAGCCAATCAGTTCCGATAATTGCCGCTTAGTCACAGAACTGTCTAAGAGTATTTTATAATGTGATACACGTAAATTCTAAGTTGCATGGTTGAAAAGGGGGTGTGACCATAAGTGTGGAATGGTGGGTCATCGGCATTTCTACAATCTATGCACGTTGTTATAGAATACACCCAGTCCAAGTGTAATTTAGTGTAATTTAGGCCAGGGGCGTAGCCACGGGTGGGCCTGGATGGGCCCAGGCCCAGCCACTTTCCCTCCAGGCCCGCCCCAACATCGTCGTACCAAGGCGGGGCGATCCGCCCCGCCGGCGTCACAGCTCCGTCGAGGAGCAGACCACCCGGAACCCAACCTTACCATTTGTTTTTCTATTTTACTGGCCCAACATTTTAAAGTTCTTTCCTCTTGTTTGTACATCATTTGTTTTTCTTGGATTAAGGCTAAATCATATCCCAATGAGTTTATAAGGACACTCAGGGCCAGATTCAGGGGCCCTTTTACAAAGACACGTGGATGCCTATGCGGGTCCAACGCATGTCAAATTGGCACTACTGCCCAGCTACTACATGCCCTGGGTGGTAATTCCATTTTTGGCACACGCCCAAAACACGCAGTAAAAAATATTTTCTATTTCTACCACATGGCGCTTACCCAGCGGTAAGTGGCAGTTGATGTGCACTGGATGCTTACCGCCCGGTTAGTGTGTGAGACCTTACTGCTAAGTCAATGGGTGGTGGTAAGGTCTCAGGCTGAAAATAGACACGTGATGGTTTTCATTTTGGCCCACGTCCATTTTCCAGCACATTTAAAAAATGCCTTTTTTCCAGGTGCGCTGAATAAATGGACTAGCATGCGTCCAAAACATGAACCCGGCACAGGCCACTTTTGGGCGCGCCTTAGTAAAAGGGCCCCTCAGTAAATGGCACTCAGTTAGGCACTGGAAAGATCCATGCTAAGGGCCTCTTTTATCAAGCTGCGCTAGCAGTTCCCATGTGGCAGTGCCAATGGAGCCCATTTAAAGTGAATGGGATTTATCGGCATTACCATACCAGGGACCTCTAATGAGGCTTGATAAAAGAGCCCATAAACTAATATTCTGCAAAGGGTGCTCTGCACAGAGCACTCTTTGCAGAATACTATCTTAGCGTGGATTTCACTCCTAACTTTAAGCACGAGCATTTGCACCTGGTGAAACCTGGTGTAAATTCTGGTGAAAGCAGAAAGAGTGGGAAAGTCCTTCCACAGCAAACAAGCAACAAACAGGTTGGAGAAACATTCCAAAGAAGGAACAGAAGTCAAATATTCCAAGAAGTGTATTCTCCTTAAAATGTCACATGAATAACCTGGACCCAAATTCTGGTGTCCAACTAATGGCAGTTGGGCACATCAATGACCCTATTCTATAACATCGTACCAAAAATTTGCCCATGTCCCTCCCATGACCACACCCCATTTTGAGTGGCAACCTATAAAATTTAAGCGCTCATTTTATAGAATAGGATGCAGGGTAGATCCATGTGTAAACCCAAATGCATGCCAATTAACACCAATTATTGATCATTAATGGCTCATTATTTAATTCATTTTCGTGTGGATATGGGGTATGGGCAACCTATATAGAATCCAGTGGGAGGGGGGAGGGGGAGTCAATGGCTTCAGTGATAAAACACTACGAAAATGATGGCACAGAACTGTTCTGAAATACTTCTTGCTGAATTCTGTTGGGAATGACTAATTGTTCATCTTCATAATTTGTATTGAGTACAAATATTTCTGGTGAATCTTGTTTTACTTTATCCAGGGTTTTAATTGTATATTTCAAAGCCACTTAGTTTCCAAGATGCAGAATGCTGTCAGATGCTTTCTTAGCCATCTCATGTAATAGTGAGATTTCAGTTTTTCATTCAACTGGTCGTGATGGCTTTATTCACAATTAACTGATTTTTAATTGCTTTTATCTTGTTCCTTTCTGTACTATTACCATGATTTAGCAGACAAAATAGCAGATCAAATGAAATTTACAGCTTGTGTGGTCCCATATTGTATCTGCATCTATTCAAGTGAACATTTTATATGTTTATTTTATTTTGATGTTTATTATGTGTTGTGACAAAAGATTATATATCTCATTGTGGGCTACAGTTATGATATGTTGGGCCCTGTTTACTAAGCTGCACTGTAGTTTCGCTATTGTTTTTAGTGCACACTAATGCTAAAGACACAAATAGAAATATATGGGTGTCTCTAGCATTAGCACACGCTAAATTTTAGCATGCTCTAAAAATGCTAGGGTGCCTTAGTAAACAGGGCCCATTTTACCACTAACTCATGCTATTTTAGCATAAGTCCCTTTTTATGCAGTGAGACTTAGGGCCCTTTTACTAAGTCGCGTAAACGTCTACACACACCCAACGCGTGCCAATTTGGAGTTACCGCCTGGCTACCATTTGGCTCTTGCAGTAATTTCATTTTTGGAACATGTCAGATACGTGCGTCTGAAAAATAATTTTTATTTTCTGGCACGCACCCACTGTGCATGCCAAGTGGCATTTGACGCGCATAGGTCAATACCGCCCGGTTAACATGTGAGACCTTACCACTAGGTCAATGGCGGGTGGTATGGTCTCAGACCCAAAATGGACGCACACTAATTTTAATTTTGCCGCATGGCAAATTTTTTTGGAAAAAATTTTAAAAAGGCATTTTTTTTGCAGGTGCGCTAAAAAATGGATCTGTGTGCACCCAAAACAGGTGCCTACACTACCACAGGCCATTTTTCAGCGCACCTTGATAAAAGGACCCCCTAGTTACTAATAATTGGGGTTAAAAGTACAACAACCTGGGTTAACAGTAGCCCATGTTGATAACTTCCCACCATAATCTCAAAAAATACTTACAAAACTGGGTAGGCATGGCTAAATCAGGAAAAATCAGCATTTTGTGACTAAAGTATGATTTTATTTAAACACAAATAATGTATTTCTCTTGGTTATAAATGTAACCAAGAGGTAGTCCTCTCAGTAAATTTTTTTTGAGAGGTCACAAGAAACCCAGTAATATCTAAACTATTCGGGGATGCAGTGTTGTCACGCTCACCTTCTTATTCATTCACCAGATGAACTCCCTGAGATAAATAGTAACACTGGAAAAAGGCGAGAACCTCAGCATTTCATATATTCAGAACCTCTTTGAAATATCAAACCAATATGATTTCAGAAGAAAGCAATCTGGTAACAGGAAAATTCAAGAAGTGAAGGTTTCAGGCTCTTTGACAGCTATTTTTAAAGGTTCCATATTATGTTGTGGGAACAGATGAGATTCTGGAAGATGTATCAAATGCATCATACATTGAGTATATGTTTTTCATATTTATCTGCCTCAGAAAGAGGTAGGAAAATTGCCTTTTTGAAGGTCTGTGAGAGTGGGTGCACGCTAATGCATTTAATGTAGTGTACTGAAGGTATGCCAATTGTGTTTATTGAAACAAGTTTCTCTTCCTGACAGCATTTTGACAGCAAAGTACTCTCTTGATTATATGTGATTGTACCTTTGGCATCACATACCTATGTGTTCTCTTGCTTTTACGGCTGGCATTTTTTCAAAGTGATATACACCAGATAAACTGCATGACAGTTGCCAATATGTCACCTGTCTTTCACATGAGCTTAGGTATTTATCAATTTTGCTATTTTTTTTCCAAGTGTTTTTAATTCATTTGGGGGCACTTTTACCAAATGAATTCCTTGTCTGGGCATAGCAGATTTTAATACAGGACTTTCCCGAACTCTAAACCCTGATGTAAGAGGCTGTCATAGATGCTGGTGAGTACTAATTTTATTCACATTTTGGGAGGTAAGAAGGGGTCAGTGTCCACTGGGGGAGTAAGGGGGGTCATTCCTGATTCCCTTCGGTGGTCATCTGATCACTTAGGGCACTTTTATGTGTATTAGTCATTCTGAAAGCAGGTCTAGACCAAACATTGACATTTTTGCCCTAGAGGTTTTGGTTTTGTTCCATTATGACTGCAAAATGTCCAACTGTTAGGCATGCCCTAATCTCGCCTTCAAAAATCCCCCGACACGCCCCCTTGTGATTTGGATGCACTGCAGATGAAATGCATAGATAGACGTTTGCAGAACAAGTTTCAAAAATACTGATTTGGACGTTTTGAGAAGAAATCCATCCAAATGGTGTTTTATGACATTTTTTGGATGTTTTTCTGTTTCAAAAATAAGCCCAATAGTAGTCTACGGAATTTGGTAAGCCTAAGTGCTTTGAAAATGAGCCCCATAAAGCACTAATCCTGTGCATTGGTTTTCTGGTGGCTTAAAGTATTTGAGATATTTTTGCTCTTAATAAAAGATCCAGTTTGTGCAGGGATGCATGAAGTCTGCATTTTCCACAAACGCCATAGAATAGGTAACAGATAAATATGAACATCTGCTTTCTGTATCATTCTGTCTCATGAACAGATGCTATAGTAAATGAATATATATACAAAAGCATAGCAAGGTCTCCATTCCGCCATTCCAAGAATGTATTTTCTGTCAAGATTAAGTCACCTGAGGAAAAAATTGTAGAGAGTGCTCCTACATCATTAGCTATGTAAGGGTATAAAGACATGGAATTAATTTAGTTACTTATAATATAAAACACAATCAGGAAGCATTAGGGATTCACAAACTGTTGCCAAATCAGAGATAAATAGAAGTAGCAAAGGGTTAGGGAAACTAAAGGGTCCTTTTACAAAGGCACACTAGCGTTTTTAGCATGCGCTAATGATTAGCACACGCTGAACACTAGAGACGCCCATAGGAATATATGGGCATCTCTAGCATTTAGCGCATGCTAATTTTTAGCATGCTCTAAAAATGCTAGCACACCTTTGTAAAGGGACCTCTGAGTGACTGTCCAGGTTCCCTTCACTTCAGGGGTCACCAATATTTTGCAGCAAATACATTTTAGGGTGAAGGTCTCGCAAGAAAGTTAATGTCACAGGATATACACTTCTTAATCAAACTTTTATATATATTCATATATCTGTTTGTCACCCATTTGATTAGTCTGTTCAAAGGGATATCCCATTAGTAGAGCTGTTGGTGTTTTACAAATATTATATGAAGACTCCTGAAGCAGGCTAACCGCTGAAACACAGACTGGGTCGAGTTTTCACCAATAAATATTTTACCATCTTTAGAAGTCTCCGCATTTGTTCCTGGGCAGCTGGTCTACTTCCCACTATCCTTTTGTGTCATCCTCTTCAACACTTTGTTTCCCAAAATGGAGTACAGACAAAAAAGCACCACTGGGCCTTCAAGAAAGAGATAATAGCCATCCTTTTATTGTGAAAAAAAACGACACAGCCCGTGTTTCGGCGCACAAGTGCCTGCCTCAGGGGTCAAGGTGTTTCTTCACAATGTATAAGCAGAAATCCTAAGTGAATTGCCAGCTACTGCTGGATGTACTTTCAATCACACTGAGAGCTGGCTGCACCTTGACCCCTGAGGCAGGTGCTTGTGCACCGAAACACGGCCCGTGTTGGGTCTTTTTCACAATAAAAGGAAGGCTATTATCTCTTTCTTGAAGGCCCAGTGGTGCTTTTTTGTCTGTGCTGTATATTTGTATGCTGTATTTCCCTCTCTTTTGTTAGTGTGTCCAAAATGGAGTAGACATCTTTCCCAGACTGATCCAGTCATTTTGTCCCCTTGTTTGTCATTCCCTCCAATTTTGCTTCTCTAAATCTAGATGAACAGACTAGTTTCCTACACTCAACACTCGCCAAAGCCTTGTATCAGATTGCTCCAAGGAAGTCACTCAGTCTTTCTCTGTTTCACCAGAAAATGCCAGGGTACCACAGTGGCCTGCAAATATTGAAGAACCAATTGCATAAAGCTGAATGCAATTGGAGGAAAGTGAAGAAACAAATTTAGCCTTCTATAAATTAAAACTTAGACTTTATAATTACCACCTATGGAAGGCCAAGGCATTGTTTTTTTTTCACTAACCAATCCAACTAGAGAGCTTTACTCAATGTTTCATAACTTTACAGCATCCACTCACCCTGCCAATAATTTGTCCCTCTGTTAAGACCCTTTCTAATTATTTCTCTACAAAAATTTCAGATCTCTTAAATTCCTTGTCAATCACTGCCCCCTGGGTCACAACTTTCCTTCATCTCTCTCAATTTATATCCTTAGGTAATCACCACTGCTACTTTTCAGCTGGCTCCCATTACCCAAGATCCCAGCAGTGTTCTGGGACTATCTTCATGGTCTTCGTTTCAACTGTAGACTCCACATTCCCTTTCACAAATTTTTTCAACTATGAGGATCACATCTTGCCCACTTGATCCCTTACCATCCCCATGAATAAAGATTGCTAAATTAGGTCTCCTACTACTACTACTATTAAACATTTCTATAGCGCTACTAGACTTACGCAGCGCTGTACAAATTAACATGAAGACAGTCCCTGCTCAACAGAGCTTACAATCTAAATTGGACAGACGAACAGACAGCTAGCGGTGGGGAAATTGCAGTGGTAGGGGTGATAAGTGAGGGTGTTGAGTAAGAGAGTCATGGTTAGGAGTCGAAAGCAGTAGCAATTAACAACAGCCTGTCCTCTGGACAGGTTCCAGCTCTTTGGAAATCTGCCATAATGCACCCGATTCTATAGAAACCTTCCTTAGATCCTCAAATCCCAGCCAATCATTGACCAGTATCCAATCTGTGTTTTCTCTCAAAAGTATTTTATCCAAACATCCTCTTTTATCGAACAAACTCTTGCTCTCCATCCTAAATAATCCAGCTTCAGAGCCCATTTCAGCACAGAAATGGCCTTAACCACTCTTTTAACTGAAATTCACTCCCATCTTGATAAACACAATATTGTCCTGGCTGTTTTATTTGATCTTTCTGCTGTTTTCGACTTGGTAAATCACTCTCTTCTACTATCACGTCTTTCTTCTTTCAGTATAACTGGATCTGTTCTGGCTTAGTTTGCTTCCTTTCTTTTGGATTGCTCCTATAAGGTCATCACAGCTTCTTCTACATCTTTCCCTTGCATCTTAACTTGTGGTATTTCCCCAGGGCTCTATTCTATCTCCTCTTTTTACAAATTGGATTGGATTGGCTTTATTGATTAATATACCAAAGCATACTATTTGTGCCTAAGTGGTTTATAATAAAAAAACAATCATATATCATACAAATACAGTATCAAACTACTACAATTACATTCTCCCTAGTAAGTAAAAAAAATCATATATCATACATAACAAAATTCAGTATCAAGCTACTACAAATACATCCTCCCTGAAAAGTCAAAAATGTATTTGCCTAAACAATAAAGTCTTTAAAAGTTTGTGAAAGGCATAATAATAAGAAAAAACAGAAAAACAATTTACCCAGGAATTCCATAGAAAAGGTCCTTTCCAAGTTGAAGATAAGCTAACCACATTTAGTCGTGGTAATGCGAGGAGTCCTTTTTGTGAAGAGTGCAATGACCACTCAGGAGAGTGCTTAGATAATTTCCTAGACAGATACACAAGATGATCTAGAAACAATGCTTTAAAAACAAAGCATAGCACTTTGAATTCCACCCTTTTAGAAATGGACAGCCTGTGCAAGTCTAAGTCTTCTTGCTACTGCTATTCAATCTACTGGGATATCATCTAATTTCTATGCAGACAATATCCTGTTGATTTTTCCCACTAACCTATTTTCTCCCAGTATTAGACCACTTCAAGACTGCCTGAAATTAGATTCTTAATAGCTCTCTGATCACTAGTTCTAAATATACAGAAAACAGCAGCGTGTTCATTCACAAGTGGTCTTCCTAATCCGTCTCATCTAAATTTCTTTGGTACAGCTATTCAACCTGTGGACTCCTTCTATTATTTAGGAGTCATACTTGATTCTCAACTTACATTCTCCATACAAATATCTAAGCCGGTTTCTTCATTCTCTGACAATTGTGCTTAGTCAGGCAGTTCGTCTAAAGCTTGAATGACTCTGAGTGAATGAAATGGTCTTTCCTTTTTAAATTTTGTAGTTCTTTTCCTTTTATGTAATGATTTCAGATTGCAAACCTCCTTGATCTGCACGTTAACAAAGGCAGTATAGGAAATTTAAATAAACTATAAAATATAAGCCTTTATTAAGCTACACCTAGGAGTCAGTAGCGTGGAATCTTATTACTTCTTTGGATTCTGCCAGGTACGTGTGACCTGGATTGACCACTGTTGGAATTAGGATACTCGGCTAGATGGACCTCTGGTCTGTCCTAGTATGGCAGTTCTTACGTTCTTATCATCAGGTATACTTCAAACATAAACATATGTAAGTACTTTGCATTTGAATATCAGTTTAAAATATGTAGGATAAAAAGAATGAATGTAGATGGCCACTGCAGCATATTATGGAAACAGGAAATCACAATTCTTGAGTACTTCTCTAGATTCTAGAACTTAATGGGATGTTTTTATGGAAATAGTAAAAAAACAGCAATAGGGTATTGCTGTTTCTCCTTTCTAAAACCATTGGACTGTGGCTGGTATATTACAAAAGAACACCCCCTCCCCCCACCCCAATCCCCTTTCCAAAACGTCCCTATCCCGATCCCTTTTTCAGAGAACCTTCTATGTTTATGTTTATTACTATTTTTTAATTTCACTGAACAAAGTGGTTTACAATTAAAAAAAAATACAGTATACATCAATAAAAATAGCAGATAAGAACTCCATTATTATGATAGGAAAGCCTAAAAGCTTTCACCCAAGAGACCATTCATAAACATATCATCCCTTGTAGATCATGGTCCTGGAGAAAGCCAGTACTTCCTATTAATATATCTTATCATTCTAACATAGTAACGTGCAGTAACATAGTAGATGACGGCAGAAAAAGACCTGCACGGTCCATCCAGTCTGCCCAACAAGATACACTCATATGTGCTACTTTTTGTATATGCCCTACCTTGATTTGTACCTGTCCTCTTCAGGGCACAGACCGTAAAAGTCTGCCCAGCACTATCCCCGCCTCTCAACGACCAGCCCCACCTCCACCACCGGCTCTGGCACAGACTGTATAAGTCTGCCCAGCATTATCCCTGCCTCCCAACCACCCGCCCCGCCTCCCACCACCGGCTCTGGCACAGACCGTATAAGTCTGCCCAGCACTATCCCCGCCTCCCAACCACCAGCCCCGCCTCCCACCACCGGCTCTGTTCTATGTCAGTATCAAAGGTCTGTTTAAAACAGAGTTTTCAACATAATGGAGGTGGCAGATTATTCCATAGTGAAGGTGCAACATAAAAGAAGGCCTTAGACTGAGTGGATACCCATCTAGCTCTTTTCAAATTAGGTATAACCATTCTGTTATCTTGTAAAGAGTGTAGATTTCTAATTGATGTATACGGAAGTGTCATGGAATATAAATAACCTAGATATTGTCCATAATAGACTCTATGGACCAAAGTCAACAACTTAAAATGTATTCTATATTAATACGGGCAGCCAGTGATACTTCAAATAAGGGGTGACATGAGCATAAAATCTGCTATTTCCCAGCAGTCATCACTGTCTTTTGTAATGCTTCAGACCCCCACCAAGCACCATTCCTGCCCAGTTATCACTGGGCTACTGCAGGAGCCACTACCGCCTCTTAAATATGAGGTGGTAAGGTCTCGCCCAGAAAATGGCCAAGTGGCAAGTGTTTAACTTACTGCACAGCCATTTCCCTTTTTTTATTTTAAAAAAAAAGGCTTTTATCAGGCACGGGAAAAGGGGCCTCAGCACATTGCAAACTCATATGCAGATGCCATTACAGAGCCCCTTTTACTGCCATTTGGAAAAAGGGACCCAAAGTTATCTTGTAAATTTTTTGCATTCTTTTGTAACACATGTAGTAGATTAATGTTATTATTCATATATATAAATGGATATAGCATGCTCCATTTTTCAGATGCTTTGTATTATCCAGTGGAATACAGATATGATTATGCTTCATGCTAGTGCTAAATGTTGCAAATAAAAAAATGAAAAAAGAAGGCCTTTCCCTATTGGATTGCTAACTGATAATGAGCAGAGAGTTCTAAAGGATTTAGATTGATTATCAAAAGGTATTTCCACAATCTGCACTTAGAGATAGCCATTCATAAATCAGGTCTGTAGTCTCACTACCTATTGTGAAAAAAATGTATTTAAATGTGTTGCAAACTAAATACAGCAAACAATATTCTGGACACTTCTCAAATTATAATAAAGCATGTTCTATCTTGTAAATAGCAGAGGTGCTGCTGGATGCTGTAGATATCAAGAAGTTAATGAACTAGTTTATTTCTCATGCACAATACAGGTATTTTTCAGTATCTTGACATAGTTTTCAATAAGCTGAAGGTCATTTGTAGCTTTTGTTTTCTTCCATTTTCTGCCTTTGTGAGCAGAGTATGTGGTAAAAGATGTATATTTTTCAATCACTTTTTTTTCATAACTCTGTACTCCTTTCCTTCCATTTCATTCTCTACACATTTTAATTATGTAACAGCATGTCCCAAATAATTATCTGCATGGTTAATCCATCTAGCTTGGTGGAAAGGAAGTACTGTGACTTCTTGTAATTAAAAATTCATTACGCTGCTCTCAGAGAAAGCAGAAATTATTAAACTATTTCAATCAAAAATAAGGGTATGGTCTAACTTAATTAAGATTATTGAATAAACATATTGAAGAATTAAATAGTGAACTTGATTTTGACATTTGTTTATTTATTTATTTATTTATTTATTTATTTGTGGAAATTCATAGTGCACCTATCCAGGGAGAAACTCCACTTGGAGGATTGCATTGTTCATAATATTAAAATAACAGGAATAAAATACTGACGTTAAAAATACACACTACTCGATGCCTTCATCCAGTAACAAACAAAACTAAATTTAAAACATCATCATCATACAAAGACTATCAAAATATATCCCCTTCAACCCATGAAGATCTCAGCTCCCTTCCTCAGTCTTCCTTTTTAAAACCTTCAGAAAATCTCCTCATATGGCAGTGGTAGCACTATGAGACCAGCAGCAGGAGCGGAGGGGTACCGCTCTTTCCTGGGTTCCACTGAAGACAGCAAGGTAGGTCCTAAGGGTGGGAATTGAGGAGTAGGGGAGGGGTGGGTTATGGAAAGGCCTTGTTTTGGGGGGGCAGCGTTGGTGGAAATGGAGAGGAATTTGATGTGAGTGGGAGGGTCAGGAGGGGGATTGGATGTACAGGAGGTGTCGGTGGGAGAGAATTGGATGTGTGGGAATGTTGGGGATCATATAGGGTGTCGGGGGATCAAATGTAGGGGAGTGTCAGGTGGGATTGGACAACAGGGGAAAGGCACTGCCACAGAACTTTATATAACAGCAGCCACACTACCAGACTGCTGATAGCACAGCTACACCTACTGCTTCCTTTTCAGGTGGTGAGAAGTGCAGCCATGCTATCAACAGTTGTGACAGCTAGCATGTGGCAATGATGCATGAATTCTTTGTCACAGCAGACTATTCCTCAGTACTCTCCTGATCATACTCATGCACCACCCTTTCCTGTGTTAAGAAGTTAGTGAGGGTTTTTAACTGCATTGTCTGTTTTAACACGCATTAGACATTAGCATGCATCCACACTGTTTAATGCATGGTAAAATCCTGCTTTAGCTGCTTAATACAGCTTAATAAAAGATCTCCTACGTGTATTTATAAAGTACTAAGGTGAAAGAGGCAGAAGTTACACCTAGTTTGAAGCCATGGAGATTTACATCTGCTCAGGAGCATGCCTAAGCGTTGCACTGGGGGCGTAGCCAGACCTCGGTCCAGAGCCCGAGGTGGGGGGGGGGCCTCCCACAGCTGCCAACTCCCCACCACTTTGGACCCCCCTCACGCCAACCCCCCCTCCCCCCGCCGCTGCCGTAGACCCTTCCCCGTCACCACCGCCGCTGCCAGGCACCTTTGCTGCAAATGCTTCTTTCTTCTTGCCTGTAGATGATACTGACAATTCCAGGTTGAAATTAATTCTCAGGATGCCCAAGAATGGAAATGATCTAAGAGACACAGCTCTCTCCTTAGTCTTCAGTAAAGAAGGTGAAGTGAGTACCCCACTTTCACAACATCCCATAGCAGATCAGAGGTCTAGGTAACTGACTGTTCTTGTAATCTCTGAAGCTTTATTCTACTCACTGGTTTAACAAGCACAGATTTTACATAACATAACATAAAATTCTTGTATGCCACAACTACTCAGGTTCAGTGCAGCTCACTCTGCAAAGTAACAAAACAAATAATACTCTCCATAACCATATCTAAGGCTGTGATTGTAAGTTCAGGGCATCTGGCTAGAGTACACGCCCTTACTCTGTGGTCACAGTCCAGGATACCAAAGCCAGCAGACAAAATTTAAACATGGGCTCTTCCAGTGGCGTAGCTACAGGGGGCCTCGGGGGCACAGGACCCCCATTTCTGTCACAGGCCCCCCAACAATAGTGGCCAGCCAGGCAGTTTTTTGCATCCTCAAGCTCCCTGCTCCCTGTCGGCAGCTGAGCTCTCCCTCCCTTCCTTCCTTCAGGTCTGGTCGGCTATCTCTCCTCCCTGTTTCCAGCAGTGAGCTGTGGCAAGGGCAGCTCTGAAGGCAGCTGCTTCCGGCTGCCACGGTCCCGTCACTGCTTCAACCCACCTTTTCAACTTCCTGTGAGTTGGACGAAGCAACAAGATGGACCGGGACAGCCGGAAGCACCTGTCTTCAGCACTGCCCACGGAGATTTGATTGAAAAGAGAACAGGAGTTTGATGACAACCACAGAGCTTAATCTCTTTTTCTGCACCCCCGCACAGCTATCCTATCAATTCTCCATACAATCAAAAACCTATGAGCTACTTCGTCCACGTTCTCCATTTTTATTTGATCCCACTTATATTTTCAAACATGCTGGCTTGTGCAGCTTATAGAAGTACACAGAGGAAGTATAATAACAAAATAACTTTTCATAGGTAGAGTAGTAATTTGCTATAAATTCTAATCAGTGTGTCATTCGGAGGGACTGGTTATAGGGATACTCTAGCATGCGTTGTATTCATGCAGAGATTTTTTTCTCCTGGTAAAGGGCCACTAAAACAGACATCATGTTATGAGAATCAAAGCGCATAAGCGGTATTGTCTTTTACACTCCTCTTGACAACCCCTAAGGTGTTTTTCAAGACCAAAGAATCAACTTTCAGTGACTCTTTCCGGTACGCTTTGTCAGACATCTTTTTGATTCAAAGCAATCAGATTCCTGACGAAGGCACCTGTAGTGCTGAAACAGGGTACCTTGTAGAGTCTTCAACTTTGTTTGAACTTTGACCGTTTCCAGTCTGTTTTTTGAAGAGCCTGGTTCAGTTCCCACTCCTTTTTGCCTATGAGAATCAGGTGCTCAACATTCAGAATTGACATTTATATCCCAAATTAAACATGAACTAGGTTGAAACCTGGGAGCATTTAAAATCTTTTTTTCCTATGTCTAGATCAAAAGAGAAAGATGGTTTGTCGAAACTTTTGGTTTTATGGAATACAGTGGTATATTATAGAAATGCTCTTCATGCAGAAGTCCAGAGTCAGCTTCTTCAAGTCTGTTTGGTTGTAAAAGGTATATGTGTGTGTGTGGGGGGGGGGGGGGGGGGGTAATCTTTGTCTCCCTGTTCTTTGTTTGTATATAGATGAGTACCCGGATTAATGATGGTTAAGGGAAGGCAGCAGCAGAACAGTTGGAGCTGAATGACATTTATGTTCATACAAATTATTTTCAGTGGAAATTAAATCTGTTGGTTGCCTGCTATGTGACTATTCCATCACTGTTTCATTATTGCTACCAAGTATTACATATTTAAGGCATATGCCTTCAACTTAGATTGTTTAAATTCGTTTATCTAGACCTTACATGCAGATGGTATTGTTTGTTAAACCCAAAGGCAAAACCTAAGGGTGGTTAAACAATTTGTTATAAACTGTTGTTAATGACTTTACTTGTTTTGCAGTTTTGGGTCCTACTGGATGTTTAATGCCAGTCACCAGAATCAGCCTGCAGATCATGGCACTTATGTGAGCTGCCTCCTGCGGTCTGAATATCAGGCCCACTGTGTCCTACTACTACTACTACTTATCATTTCTATAGCGCTACAAGGCATACGCAGCGCTGTACACCATACACAAAAAGATAGTCCCTGCTCAAAAAGCTTACAATCTAGCTAAGACAGAACAATTAAGGGTAGGGGAATAAAGAGGTGAGGATAAAGGATAGGGCAAGTGAGCAGTGGTTAGGAGTCAAACGCAGTGGTAAAGAGGTGGGCTTTAAGTATGGACTTGAAAACGGCCAAAGAGGGGGCTAAACGTACAGGCTCGGGAAGTTTATTCCAAGCGTGAGGTACAGCAAGATAAAAGGAATGGAGTCTGGAATTAGCAGTAGAGGAGAAGGGGACAGATAAGAGAGATTTATCAGCAGAACGGAGTACCCAAGGGGGGGCGTAGGGAGAGACAAGAGTGGAGAGGTACTGGGGAGCGGCAGAGTGAATGCACTTATAGGTCAATAAGAGAAGTTTGAATTGAATGCGGAAATGGATAGGGAGCCAGTGAAGTGACTTAAGGAGAGGGCTAATGTGAGCATAGCGACTTTGATGGAAAATGAGTCACGCAGCAGAGGTTTGGACTGATTGAACAGGAGAGAGATGGCTAAGAGGGAGGCCGGTGAGAAGCAGGTTACAATAATCAAGACGAGAGGTGATAAGAGTGTGGATAAGGGATCTGGTAGAGTGCTCAGAGATGAAGGGATGGATTATTTCAGTAGGAATTAGCACTGTACAGCCTTGGAATAATCATATTCAAATTTAAAACACTATTTGGCCAAATATGGATAATGTATTCAGGGCACTATTTGGGACTGAATCAAATTGAATATAAATATTCAGTGGTGCCAAAATATATAGGCCCTTTTTGAAGAAATCCTATTTGTGATATGTACATACTAAATATTAGAAATCCAGTTTTAGAAAGCTCAAATTTATTATTTAGATTTTGCTCACACCTTTTGCAGTAGTAGCTCAAAGTGAGTTACACTGGCTATTTCTCTGTCCCAGGAAGCCTCACAATCTTAGTTTATACCTGAGGCAATGAAGAGTTAAGTGACTTGCCCAAGATCACAAAGAGCAGCAGTGGGATTTGAACTGGTCACCTCTGGATTTCAAGACCAGTGCTCTAACCACTAGGCCACTCCTCTACTCCATAGCTGTAAGTCTACAGAATGCATATAAGTACATAAGTACATAAGCACTGCCATGCTGGGAAAAGACCAAAGGTCCATAAAGCCCAGCATTCTGTCTCCGACAGCGGCCAATCCAGGCCCCAAGGATCTGGCAAAAACACAAAATTTAATAACAATCAATGGACTTTTCCTTCAGGCAAGTGGGCAAGGTTTGGGCAGGACTAGGACAGGACCAAAAATTACACATGTACATTCCCATTGTGAAATAGAGAATACATCTATAATCACCGCGATCAACATCGAGATTTACAGTTGCTGGCCGGTATGTGTAGGTTTTGTAAAAGTACTCATTTGGGGCAGCACTCTATATTGTGTTTCAAACTGGGAGCCAAGTTCTAATATTGTTTACCTCACCATTTATTTATTTTTTAACAAGGAACATAAAAGGGGTCCCATTCCCTTGACACACAGTGTGTAAGAGGGATTAGGTAAGGTTACCCCCTTAATCTCCCAGTGCGTTTTGTTCCCCCCCCCCCCCAATTGAATGTGCTGAATGATTGTGGGTTCTGTACTTAAGTGAGAAAATTTAGATATATACCCCAGATTCTATATAGCATGACCAAAATTGCATGCACAAATTTCTTTTATTCTGGATTTGCGAGCACAATTTAATTACTTAACAAGCCAATCAGTGCTGATAATTGCTACTTAGTGAGTAATTATTGACACTAATTGGCCTTAATTAGAATATACACGCACAACTTGCTAGGCAGATTCTGTAAAGTGATGAACGTAAATTCTAATACATGCTGCCAAAAGGGAGCATGCTATGGGCATGGAATAGGCAGACAATGGGTGTTGCATGCATTGATATAGAATACAGCAGCTCTGTACTTAACTTAGGTGCCGATATTTACATCAAGTTTTACTTGGCTTAAAAGGATTTACCTAGAGTTAGGTGCAGGCATGGTTGTTAGGCATATTCTATAAACTGCACCTAAATCTAGGCGTGGTTTACAGAATACACCTAGGTGGACATATTTTTGACAAACATTTTTCAGGCACCATATATAGAATCTAATCCATGGGGGGGGGGGGGGTAATATTCAGCCCGTGGTGGTCAGCATTGTTTTTAAAATGCTGACAGCTGTGTCCAGAATTAGCCTCAAATATTCAATGCCAGGACAGGTCCAAGCATCAGTACTGAATATCAGGGACTAATTTAAGTGGTGCTGGCCGCTGGAGCTTATGCAAGGATTTGGCCAATATTCAGCCGGGGCATGTATAAGACAGTTATATGAGCCCTGGCTGAATATCAGCCAGGATCCGCAGGAAAAAAATGACTCATTCCCCTTCCCACCCCACCCCCACCAAGGTCCATAGCCCCCCATCTAAATCCACCCCAATAAAGCAATATTCCCCTACCTCCTCAGGTCCATACCCCCTCCCATCCCCAACCCCCCACTCCCAACTAAGCATATCCCCCCTCCGGTGGGATGATAGGGGCAGGGGTGAACCCTACTTGCTCCTGTCCCTAGTGGCTGCCTTGACAAAATGGCTGAATTTCATCCCTGTCTTGGAATGAGTAATTGGGAAGGGATCTTCCAGGTATAGTAAAAACTCCATTAACCAGCATGCATGGGGAATAAATGGTGCTAGTTACTCAAATATGTCAGTTACCTGAAAGCCTTCTGCTTCCTGATCCATTCCCATCCCCCATCGCCTCCCTGGCAATGGAATACAAGGATCAATTAAATCTGATTAATTTAGAGTTGGATCAAGGGAGAGCGCTAGATATGGTATATTTAGATTTTAACAAAGCCTTTGACACAGTTCCAGAGAGATTACTAATAAATAAACCGAGTGCCCTCGGTTTATGCACTAAAGTGACTGAATGGGTTACAAACTGAGTGGAAGGCAACAGAGGGTAGTGGTAAATGGAACTCACTCTGAGGAAAAAAAATGTTACTAGTGATGTGCTACAAGGTTCGGTTCTTGGGTCAGATCTTTTTAACATTTTAGTATGTGATATTGATGAAAGGCTGCCTGATAAGGTTTTGCCTCTTTGTGGATGATACCAAAATCTGCAGTACTACTACTACTACTTAGCATTTCTATAGCGCTGCCAGGGTTACGCAGAGCTGTACAAGTTTAAACATGGGGAAGGACAGTCCCTGCTCAAGAGAGCTAGGGTAGACACTCCTGATTGTGTGGATAAGATGAGATCTAGTGAAACTTGAAGAATGGTCTAGAATTTGGAAGCTAAGATTTAATGCTAAAAATGCACGGTCATGATTTTGGGTTGCAAAAACCCGAGGGAACGGTACAGTTTAGGGGTGAAGAACACTTGTGCATAAAAGAGGAGCAGGACTTGGGTGAGATTGTATGTGTTGATCTTACAGTGGCTAACAGGTAGAAAAGGCGATGGTGAAAGCTAGAAGAATACTTGGGTGCATAGGAAAAGGAATGGCTAGCAGGAAAAAGGAAGTGATAATGTCCCTATATAAAATTCTAGTGAGACCTCATTTAGAATATTGTGTAGTATTCTAGAGACCACACCTTCAAAAATATATAAACAGGATGGAGTCGGTCTAGAGGGTGGCTACTAAAATAGCCAGTAGTCTTTACCATAAAGCATATAGGGACAATCTTAAAGATCTCAATATGCATACTTTGGAAGAAAGGTGGGAGAAGAGAGATTTGATAGAGGTGTTTAAATACCTCTGTGGTATAAATGCACAGGAGGCGAGTATCTTTCAATTGAAAAGGAAGCTCTGGATTGAGGAGGTATAGGATGAAAGTGACAGGGGACAGACTTAGGAGTAAACTGAAGAAATACTACTTCATGAAAAGGGTAGTAAATTCTTAGAACGGCCTCCAAATGGAGATGGTGGAGACAAAAACTGTATCTGACAAATACATATGATCACTAAGTGAGAGGAGGGGATAGTAGATACTGTAGCAAGGATGGACAGACTGAATAGGCTATATGGTCTTTAACTGCCTTCATTTTTTTGTTTTTATCTACAAGAGGATGGGGTGATGTTAGAATAGACAAAGCAGAGAAATGCTACTCTGTTCCCTTATCCTCCCCTTCTGTAATTCCTCTCCACTCAAGATATCATCCAAGAAGGATGTTGGTTAACTGAGTATTCCAGATAGTAAAGTGCTGGACAATGGAACTTTTTACTGTACTTCCAAATGACCTAGACTGGCCAATAACAGAGACATGGACACAATATGGTACTTATTTTTTTAAATGACTATGCTAAACAAAAGGTCACTATTAGGAGGTGCTGTGCAGAATGAACCTGGAAATAAAGAAAAAGGATACTGGTAAATGCTTCAGAACCAGGCTGTTGCGTGTGCTGGAGTATGCAATAAAGATC
Source organism: Microcaecilia unicolor (assembly GCF_901765095.1). Taxonomy (NCBI): domain Eukaryota; kingdom Metazoa; phylum Chordata; class Amphibia; order Gymnophiona; family Siphonopidae; genus Microcaecilia; species Microcaecilia unicolor. The sequence continues at coordinate 114,091,576 of NC_044031.1, read as the reverse complement.
CCTGTTTTACCAAACAGCTTCCAGTCTCTTCTATGAGTGAATGCCCACATAGGTACCCTTTCATAAAATCAGCCCCCACTCGGGCAGTTTCTAGTTATTAATAAGTGATGCTGTTTGATATAATATTTCATGGGCCAACTTATCCAGGAATAGAGTAAAAAGTCTTTCATGCATAGTAATGTTTCCTAAAGCCAAATGAAAACACTGTCAGTAAAAGAAAATTGAACCAATCTGCACTCAATGGAACGACTGCAGATGCATCCAAAAAGCTGAATTATTCCACACTGACTGTGAAAATGCTTAAACACAGTTCAGAAATGGGTCCTCTCCAGTTAGAAAAGGATGTCACTTAGCATTTTATACAGTGGAAATAGGTTCTGATTCAACAAAAATGCCACACATTTATAAAAGTAGAGCTTTTGGCAATTGGACATTTCAGACTTTGATTTTAATCAGAGTTCAGGCTTCTCTAGTTAAAACAGTTGATTCAACTGTTTTTTAATAACCTTACCTTTAGTAAAAAAAAAAATGAAAGTAGATTGCGTTCTATCAGATTGCTCTTGGTTGTTGCAAAGATATCATAGATGCATTTGTCAAATATTCTTACCCACTTGGATTTCTTCAGCACATCGACAGCCTTCTCACACACCTCGTGACTTCTGAGGCAAACAGCATTATTTACTAGGAAGAAACCTGGGTGATTTAAGTCTAAAAATATGCTACACCTCAAAATAAATTAAAATGATCTCAAACATCATAAGCTCAGTTCAATGAAGCTAATAATTCCCTCCAAAATAGCAGAATTGGAACATAACATCAGCTATTACAAGACCAAGAGAAGAAGCCACTGTACATGCTCCACTTACTTCAACTCAATCCATGGAATTGCCTACAAAGATGGATCTCTCTCTCCCCTCTCTCCATGTGTACATTTTATTCACCTCCAAGAACATTCAAACCTAAATATAATTACTCATGTGTCCTTCAGGAGTACCTCATGCAGTTTCATCTATTTCATTTGGTTCTCAATAACACTTGTTCACTCTAGTTTTTCAGTTTCACTAGCACATCTTTGTCATGTCTTACTCTTGAAGTTTCTCAATGGGACTCTGCACTCTTGTAATGTTTGTATTGTGGTGCTCTTTTGCTTTCATTGCACCATGCATCTTTCAGATATCATCAGCCGTCCAAACCTTTTTTAAACTCCGCTAAGCTTACCACCTTTACCACATTCTCTGGCAACGAATTCCAGAGTTTAATAACACGTTGAGTGAAGAAAACATTTCTCCGATTCGTTTTAAATTTACTACTTTGTAGCTTCGTCGCATGTCCCCTAGTCCTAGTATTTTTGGAAAACATGAACAGACGCTTCACATCTACCCGTTCAACTCCACTCATTATTTTAGAGACCTCTATCATATCTCCCCTCAGCCGCCTTTTCTCCAAGCTGAAGAGCCCTAGCCACTTTAGCCTTTCCTCATAGAGAAGTCGTCCCATCCACTTTATCATTTTCGCCGACCTTCTCTGCACCTTTTCACAATCCTTCCGCGATTTAACGACGTTGAATAACTTTGTGTCATCAGCAAATTTAATTACCTCACTAGTTACTCCCATCTCTAGGTCATTTATAAAAATGTTAAAAAGCAGCGGTCCCAACACAGAGCCCTGGGGAACCCGACTAACTACCCTTCTCCATTGAGAATACTGACCATTTAACCCTACTCTCTGTTTTCTATCTTTTAACCAGTTTTTAATCCACAATAGAACACTACCTCCTATCCCATGACTCTCCAATTTCCTCTGGAGTCTTTCATGAGGTACTTTGTCAAACGCCTTCTGAAAATCCAGATACACAATATCAACTGGCTCACCTTTATCCACATGTTTGTTCACCCCTTCAAAGAAATGTAGTAAATTGGTCAGGCAAGATTTCCCTTCACTAAATCGATGTTGACTTTCTCTCATTAATCCATGCTTTTGAATATGCTCTGTAATTTTGTTCTTAATAATAGTCTCTACCATTTTGCCTGGCACTGACGTCAGACTCACCAGTCTATAATTTCCTGGATCTCCTCTGGAAACATTAAAAAAAAATCGGCATTACATTGGCCACCCTCCAATCTTCCCGTACCACGCTTGATTTTAAGGATAAATTACATATTTCTAACCATAGCTTCGCAAGCTCATTTTTCAGTTCTATCAGTACTCTGGGATGAATACCATCCGGTCCAGGAGATTTGCTACGTTTCAGTTTGTAGAACTGCTCCATTACATTCTCCAGGTTTACAGAGAATTCATTAAGTTTCTCCGACTCGTCAGTTTCGAATACCATTTCCGGCACCGGTATCCCACCCAAATCTTCCTCGGTGAAGACCGAAGCAAAGAATTCATTTAATCTCTCTGCTACGGCTTTGTCTTCCCTGATTGCCCCTTTTACTTCTCGGTCATTTAGCGGTCCAACTGATTCTTTTGCCGGCTTCCTGCTTTTAATATACCTAAAAAAAATTTTACTATATGTTTTTGCCTCCAACGCAATCTTTTTTTAAAGTCCCTCTTAGCTTTCCTTATCAGCGCTTTGCATTTGACAACATTCCTTATGCCGTTTCTTATTATTTTCAGTCGGTTCCTTCTTCCATTTTCTGCAGGATTTTCTTTTAGCTCTAATAGCTTCCTTCACCTCACTATTTAACCATGCCGGCTGTTGTTTGGTCTTCTGTCCTCCTTTTTTAATACGCGGAATATATTTGGTCTGGGCTTCCAGGATGGTGTTTTTGAACAGCATCCATGCCTGATGTAAATTTTTGACCCTCGCAGTCGCTCCTCTAAGTTTTCTTTTCACCGTTCTTCTCATTTTATCATAGTCTCCTTTTTTAAAGTTAAACGCTAACGTATTTGATTTCCTATGTATACTTACTTCAAAGCTAATATCAAATCCGATCATATTATGATCACTGTTATCAAGCGGCCCCAGCACCATTACCTCCCGCACCAGATCATGCGATCCACTAAGGACTAGGTGTAGAATTTTTCCTTCTCTCGTCGGTTCCTGACCAGCTGCTCCATAAAGCTGTCCTTGATTTCATCAAGGAATTTTACCTCCCTGGCGTGTCTCGATGTTACATTTACCCAGTCAATTTCAGGGTAATTGAAATCACCCATTATTATTGTGTTGCCCTGTTTGTTTGTGTCCCTAATTTCCTTTAATATTTCTGTATCCGTCTGTTCATCCTGGCCAGGTGGACGGTAGTACACTCCTATCATTTTCCTTTTCCCCTTTCCACATGGAATTTCAATCCACAGTGATTCCAAGAAGTGTTTTGTTTCCTGCAGAATTTTCAGTCTATTTGATTCAAGGCTCTCATTAATATACAATGCTACCCCTCCACCAATTCGATCCACCCTATCACTACGATATAATTTGTACCCCGGTATGACAGTGTCTTAGGAGACTGGTCACACAGACATCCCTGCAGAGCAGTGGGGCACCCTAGGGGACACTGCAGTACACTTCACATAAATGGTCTCAGGTACCCAGCTCACCATTACCCCCTTATATTGTATGATGATCCCTCCAAAACCCACCAAAAACCTAGAGTATCCAGCAATACACCACTAAAATAGCCCTTATGCCTACAGGTGTTACCTCTATAGATTTTTGGTGGTACTATAGATTTTTGGTAGGTTTTGGAGCTCACACTTTCCACCACAAGTATACCAGTTAGACTGAGTTATGGCTCTAGGTCTCCTTCTCTACAGTCCACTGAACCGACCACTAGACTACTCTAGGGGCCTGCCTGCTGCTGTAATAGGATTGTCCATAAAATCTGAAGATGTGATAGAGGCTGGTATGTACTGTTTCTTTCACAGCTTTAAGGGGTGGAAGGGGGTCAGTGACCATTGGGGGATTGAGAGGGAGTGTCATGCTTTTATCCCTCCAGTGATAATCTGGTGTGGGCACCTTTCTGGCACTTAGTTGTCTAGGCAAAAGCATCCTATTTTTTGCCCTGGATGTTTTTACAATGTTCCATTATTGCAGCAAAACATCTAAATCATAAGCCCACCCTAGTCCCACCCAAAACACGCCTCCAACACGTGCCCTTGACATTTAGACAAACTGTGGGAAAAAATCTGGAAAAATTAGTTTCAAAAATAGTGATTTGGAAGTTTTTGTGATAAAAAGTCCATCTACTGCTTTGTGCCATTTTTTACACATTTTTCTCTTTAAAAAAAATGAGCCCCTTTATATGTTTACTATACAAAGGTCATTTTATTTATAATTTTTCATGCATTTTTCTAGAGTTTGATAGAACATATGTGTATTTTGATTTGAAACAGAAATGATGTTTCGTTTTGTGAACTTTTATAGACAGGTGAGCAGTTTCTGCATCCTATATAAAATGACTAGCCGTTAAGCCCGTTAAAATGGGCGAGATTTCCAGCATCCCTCCTCGCCGCCGCTCCCTCCCCCCTCCATGCTGGGCCCCCTGCACTGACCTGACAGCGCCTCTCACCTCCATGTGAAAGTACTGCAGGCAGCAGCAGATCGCTCTGCTGCTGCCTGCAGCGCTTCCACATGGAGGTGAGAGGCGCTGTCAGGTCAGTGCAGGGGCCCCGATACGGAGGGGGGCGGGAGCGGCAGCGGGGATGGGGGTGGAGGTTGGTGCGCGCGATGTTCATTTCCAGGCGGCAGCGTCAGACAGTCTGACTCCGTTTCCCTCTCTGTTCCACCCTCTGATGTCATCACGTCTTGATGCGAGGGCAGGACAGAGAGGGAAGTCTACTGCGCAATTGCAGGTGAGTCAGTCACTTGCCATTCATATGTTTGATTTGAATTATAGGCATTACATAAATGTATAATATTATATTCTGTTTTTACAGTTTCATAAACCAGATGCAGTCATTACAAAACATAGCCATATTGGGTGTCATTTTTCCTTGAACAATAAAAGTAATTTGAAGTTTTATCTTGTTGGATTGGTGTTTCTTCTACGAGGTTTACTGTTTGATTTGCTGTTTGCATGCTAGATTAAGAGTATAGGACAAAATCTAGAATACTACCCTTTTACTTTAATAAAATCACTGTCTGATGTCTGTCACAGGCTCAAAATCATTTAAAGCTGAGGTTTGTGAGTTCACAAAAACCTCATCAGTGCAAAAACTAAGGGGCATGTTTACTAAAGTGCGGTGAATTTTTGCACTTACCATACCTTAACTGAAACAGTTAAAAAGTTAAGGTGCGGTAAGTCAAAGTCTATGCGGTAAATGCATGGGGTGTGCCTTGCACCTACCCTGCATTTACCACATAGGGAAATCAGTGATTGCACAGGCACTGTGCTACCAGTGCCAGATAACATGAACTTGCGCTATTAGGCACTGCAGGTAACACAATGCCAGCAAGTTGAAACTCCTTGCAGTGGCAGTGCGTAGCTGATCCTCCTCCCCTGACAATGAAGCCCTCCCACCCATCCAGAAAACAAGAGCCCTCCACCCAGCCCCTAGACAAAGATGCTCCGCCCATTCAGGCAGGCCCAGGGGATGAGGAACCCTCCACCCAATTTCCCAAAGATGCTCACCTCTACCTCAGAAGCCTCCCCATCCAAAGAGGAATCCTCCACCTGATTCCCCAAAGCTGATCCCCCCACATACACACAATGAGGAGTTCTCCACCTGATCACTACCCAACCCTTCTCCACCTCCAGACTCCCCTGAGAACCCCCAGGACCTACTCCGGAGTGCTGTCCATGATGAAATAGTGGGTTGGGCAATGGGCAGGGGAGTCACCCACCACTCCCTTTGTGTAAGGATGACCTCTAGTGGTAGAATGGCCATTATTTTAGAAACTGGAGCCAGACCAGTGGGAGTAGAGCAGGATCACCCCTACTTCACCCACTAGCCCACCATGGATGGCATCCCCAGGTAGGTCCCAGGGGTTCTCTGGGGTTTTGGGGGTGGGGGAGGGTTGATTAGGGATCAGTGATGGATTTTAATTGGGAAGGAGCCACCTGGATGAAAGTCTTGTTATTTGAATGGGGATTGGGATGGGGGGCCATCTTTCTTTGCAAGAGAATTGGGGTAAGTTAGAATGGGAGGAGATAAGGAGGGGGCATCTTTATCGGAAGAGGATTGGGAGAAAGCTTTGAATGCTCAGGAGGGGACATCTTGGGGCTCGGGAGAAGTGTTTGAATGTTGGGAAGGGATCAGGTGAACCAAATTATTGGTGGGGGGAATAGATGGGGAGACCGAATAGAAGAGCAGCACAAGATCACGGTGCTATTGGACTGCCAATAGCTCTGCTGCACCTACCACATCCTCTGGAAGTGGCAGTATTTTCAGCAGCGCTATGAGCAGTCATGACAGCTAGTGCACAGTCATGACTCATGCGCTAGCGGTCATTGTTAGGCACACCTCCCCTCCACCCCTCTCATACTTATTCTCCCTTTCAGTGTTGACCAGTTAGTTAGTGTAGGATGTTTACCACACTGGATGTGGTAAAGTGCATTAGCTGTTAATGCTAGCATTTAATGCTCAGTAAAACCTGTTCTAGCTGCTTAACACAGGTTAATAAACATGCCTCAAAGTGACTTATTGATTAGATTTTTATCCATTGCTGAATCAGATTTATTTAGCATTGATATTTGTTCTTTACCTGGCATCTTATTTGTGCCCAGATTAGTTGACATATTGGAACATAAGGTGGGTGTTCGTGCTTATGTTACCTTAATTTCTGTTTTTACATGGATATATATATATCTATATATTTCTATGTCTATATCTATATCTACAGATATCTACAGAGAGAGAGAGAGATGAACATAAATACAATGTATGCATGAAAAACTGGATTTGTGACTATAAACTAACTACTACAATAGATAAATAAATAAATCTAAACCTGATGTGACCAAACTAACTCCCAGTTTATGGTCTCATCAGTATTCCAGAACAGTAAGACCATTTCATGCAAAAATAAGTGGTTTAATAGACGTCCTTTTTCATGAGTTGCATTGGTAATTAGATGATTAAAATCCTAGGAGCTTAAGGTCGAAAAAAATCTACTGCAGGGCCCATATCTGTCCAACTAAGCGCAAATTAACATCTCCTAAAACTGGTAGACAAGGTTTCTCAAGCTGAATATTAAAAACCTGCTGGGACAATTCCTTCATTTATTAGATTTTGGATTTGGGGGAAACTATGTGAGAAGAACATTCAGTCTGTTAATATCATGTACTTCAATTAGCAGGTAATGAATTCCAGATGGCTGAGTGACTATACTTACCTATACTTAATGGTGTTCTGCAAAGTGATCAGTGCTCAGAATGGCACTGCAAAAAACACCTGTAGCCAGAAAGACAGACCTGTGTCAAAAGCAATCACATTCTGGAGCAACCTGCTATGTATAATAAAGAGACTACCTAGCTTCTGGTCAACAAAAATATCTATGACAGTACTGAATTTGAATCTGACAGACTGTGTATTGATCAGACTTGCTTTTTAACTATTGTTCATTTATATTTGCCTTCATATTTCTGTTGTTTGATTACCTTCTTTAACAAACAGTAGTAAAAAGTGGCCTTAGGCGTCCTTACATGGGTCATTCCTACCACCCATTATGTAGGTGGTAAAGACTCACATGCTAAGCACACGGTAACCAGTGTGTGGCAGTGTAGATGTGCTAACTGATTAGTGCAGAATATGCGCATTCTCCACCTCCAGGCCTAAAAAAAATACATTTTATTTTCCAGCATGAGGGTGGTATATGTCAATCCTATAATTACTACAGGACGCTTAAGCATGCCCCATGGCATTTTTTTGGTGTATAAGCATATGTTTGTTTACAGCTATGTATAAGGACCTCTTGGACTCTATGGATAAGGGAGCTATACATTATTCTATTAAATAAAATTAATTGGGAGCAGTGACTTTCTTGGACTATAGTTACAAAAGCATCCCATTACCTCCTTGTTTTTAATAAAAATAAATAAATAAACAAATAAAATGGGGTAAATTTTCCCCTCCCTGAGGCAATGTTAATAGCTACACCATAATTAGTGTGTGGGTACATTTTTGGAAGTTTGTGTAAACATCATCCTGCCTCTGGTACAAAACCAGGGGCCAGACCTCTGCTGCAGTATTGATATATGAATAAAAGGTCATGGATTTGATATACCATTTTTCTGTGGGTACAACCAAAGCAGCTTACATATATTATATGCAGGTACTTTTTCTGTCTCTAGTGCACTCACAATCTAAGGGGCCCTTTTACTAAGGGGCGTAGGCGCCTATGTGCGCACAACGTGTGTCAAATTAAAACTACCGTCCGGCTACCGCATGCCCTGGGCGGTAATTCTAATTTTTACGTGCATCTGATACACACGCTGGAAAATATTTTTTTATTTCTGGCACACGGTGCTAACTGGGCGGTAATTGGCAGTTTATGCACGCTGATGATTACCGCCCGGCCCGGTAAAATGTGAGACCTTACCGCTACCAGTAAGGTCTCAGACCCAAAATGGACGCGTGTCAATTTTTATTTTACCGCACCTCCATTTTCGGCTTTAAAAAAAAAGACCTTTTTTGCAGGCACACTGAAAAATGGACCTGTGCGCGTCCAAAACACACACCTACACTAGTGCAGGCTATTTTTCAGCACACCTTAGTAAAAGAACCCTTAAGTTTGTACCAGGGGCAGTGGAGGGTTAAGTGACTTGCCCAAGGTCACAAGGGGCCACACTGAGAATCAAACTGAGTTCTGCAGGTTCTCAGCCCACTGTACTAACTATTAGGCTACTCCTCCTCCAGGTGTCATATAGTGATCACTTTACTAATATTAACTTCTTGAAGTCAAACACAATAGAGGGGTTCATATTCAAAGCAATTTAACTGGACAGGAGAGGCTTCTATCTGGTTAAATTTCACTGGGTGGTCCAGGAGCCAATGTTCAGTAGGACTTAACATCTGGAGGCAGAGTGGAGGAGAAACCAGGAGGTCTGGACACCGGCAATGTTCAGTGGCAGTGCCCGTATAAGTAACTGGGTATGTAGGATTGTACAAAAGTCAGCCCTAAGTTTGCCCGGTTAGCTATGTGGAAATGGCACTGATTAAAGGACTTTCTTCTATAACCTCTCGGAGCGACCAAAACCTGGATATCCAGCACCAGGGGCGTAGCTAGGTGGGGCCACAGATTTAGTCCTGGCTCCCTCCACTTTCAACCCCCTGCTGACCCTCCCCCGCTACTTTTGACACCCCCCCCCCCCACCGCTGCCGCAAGGTACCTTTGCTGGCGGGAGTCCCCAACCCCACCAGCCTTAGTCTTCAGTGTCTTCGCTCACTCGCTGATTTGTGTTGTGAGTCCTGACGCCCTGCATGGAACGTGCAGGATGTCAGGACTCACAGCACAGATCAGCGAAGTGAGCGAATGCGCTGGAGACCGGTGCTGAAGAAGGCTAAGGCTGGCGGGGGTTGGAGACCCCCGCCAGCAAAGGTACTTTGTGTTGGCAGCGGCAGGGGGATCGAAAGTGGCCGCGGGGGGGGGGGGGGGTCGGTGGCTGGGGGAGGCGGGCTAAAATGTGCCCCCACCTTGAGCTCTGGACCACACTCCCGCCAAGGTCTGGCTACGCCCCTGTCCAGCACTGGTGCCTGGATTGGGCCCCCAGCACTGAATATCTGAGTCTACATTAGCTGGCAGTGGTCAGCATTTAAAAACTGAGTGTCACGGGCTGAATATGGGCCAGTGTATAAGTTGTATAAGGAAACATATGGAACATTACTAGCATAGACCCAGAGGGCTGCGGCCCAGGTTTCAGATGAAAGGCAGACAAAAATTATGCCAAATATTTATTTTTACATGAGGTCTAGTTTCCTTTTCTGCAACAAAATGTTATGAATACTAACCAATGGATGAGTAACTTTCAAAATGCTTGATGATATAGGGCTAGATTCTATTTATAGTGCCGTAAAATCGGAACTGAAAACAATACGCCTAGGCATATTTTATAAACTATGCGTAAAGTTAGGTGCAGTTTATAGAATACACTAGGGCCCATCCGTGCGACTAAATCTTGTTGCGGGAATTTACACCAAGTAAAACCTGATATAAATGCCGGTGACTAACTCAGGTGCTGACCAGCTGTATTCTATAACAGCACGCATAATTTGTAGAAATGCCCACGAATCGCCCATTCCATGGCCATGGCCACACACCCTTTCTGGCAGTGTGCATTAGAATATATGCAAATCACTTTACAAAATACACTTAGGGGCCCTTTTACTAAAGTGTGTGTAGACGCATGTATTGGACAGGTCCATTTTTCAGCGCACCTGCCAAAAAGGTCTTTTGGGGGGGGGGGGACGAGTGCAGGAAAATGAAAATTGGTGCGCGTCCATTTGGGCCTGAAACCTTACCACCACCCATTGACTCAGCGGTAAGGTCTCACACGTTAACCAGGTGGTAATTGTCAGCATGCATTCAATTCCGATTATTGCCTGGTTAGCGCTGCGAGCCAGAAAATTTTCCGGCGTGCATAGTGGATGCACGTAAAAAATTAAATTACTGCCCAAAACACGCAGTAGTTCAAAATTGACAAGCACAGAACACACGTACGCGCTTACGCAACTTAGTAAAAGGGCTCCTTAGTGAGTTGTATGCATATCAATAATGGCTTAAGTGGAAATTATTGGCACTGATTGGCTTGTTAAGATAATTAAGTTGCATGCACAATGCAGACTATGACCAGAATTGCACACGCAACTCAAGTCGCACTATATAGAATCTGAGGGATAATGTGCTCTAACTTCCAAGAGATCTCACTTGAACTCATGTCTTTCCTTATGGATAACAAAGCAGATTCTAAAATGTCGCCTGAATGGAGGATGTGAAAAGTATGACCCAGGATGGAGATTTAATTATCTGTGGCAAACATTAGAATAATTTGGATCAGTACTACATTATATATATAGGCACGGATATGCTTACAAAGGCTAACAGTCACACAGATATGATTTTCTAAGAACAATTTCCCAATAAGAAAACAGGCTAAAAATCAGAGGGGGGGGGGGGGGGGGTAGATCAGGGATTAAAATGTAAAAACTCATGCAACACTTCACATGTGCTTTATAAATCACCAAGAAATAGCAACATGAAGACAAAAACTGGAGTCGGAAGCAAAATTAGAATGTAGTTGTACAGTACTTTTTTGTGATTTGGTCTGGGCTAATATTGAAATACCCACAACTTCCCTAGCCACAGAATTTTAAAATATAGGGACAGTATCAGGCCATTAAATTTGCTAAATGGCCCAAAACTATCCATATAATTGTGGACCAGGTAGGGAGAGAAGCAAAGGAGTCCCTAAGGAATATCAGTCCTTAATTAAATGGATAGTTTTATTAATAAACCTGGACTTTTATCTTTGGCCTACTTTGTCTTTGGTGCTATCTATTGTTCTTATTGCTTTATTCCTGTTTACTTTATATAAACTTAACGCAGAAAAAACACAATGTCTTGTACTCACTTCACAACATAACACAAACAACTTCACCACCATAACCACACCATACTGTTCTCTTCCCGTCTCACAAAATCTGAAAATTCTCAGAGTTACCATTGATCGTAACCTCACACTCCGTGCCCACGTGAAGAATACGACAAAAAGATGTTCCACTTCATGTGGAAACTCAAAAGAGTAAACTTTTCTTCCTGAGATACATCTTCCGTACCCTGGTACAGTCAATGGTAATGAGTCACCTGGACTACTGAAACGCACTGTACGCTGGATGCAAAGAACAGAATATCAAAAAACTCCAAACAGCCCAAAATACCGCCGCCAGACTCATATTTGGAAAAACTAAATATGAAAGTGCAAAACCCCTAAGAGAGAAACTTCACTGGCTCCCACTTAAGGAACGCATCGCGTTCAAGAGCTGCACGACTGTTCACACAATCATCCACACAGACGCCCCAACCTATATGCTAAACCTCGTGGACCTGCCCCCCCTCCCCCCAGAAATGCCAAAAGATCATCCCGCAAATTTCTGAATCTACACTTCCCCAGCTGTAAAGGACTAAAATACAAGCTGATGCATTCAACTACCTTCTCTTACATGAGCACGCAGTTGTGGGATGCATTACCTACTACCTTGAAAACTATAGACGAAATAACCAACTTTCGTAAATCTCTGAAGACACATCTCTTCAACAGCCTACAAAGAAAACCCACAACCTTACTAAATCCACCCAGTTATGAAAGTCTACTTTCTATACCTATCTGCCTAAATCTTCTCTTCCTTCCCTTATTTAATATTTCCACATCACTAATTGTACCTGACATCCTGGAATGACAAAGCCATAACAGGACTCTGTAAGCCACATTGAGCCTGCAAATAGGTGGGAAAATGTGGGATACAAATGCAATAAATAAATAAAAGAAATAAATTTGCTGCTACTGTCAATAAAATAGCACTCTATTTTTATAATATTTGAGCGTGGAGTTAGTTCATTTTATTATTTTGGCGCAGTGGGCATGGATCTAAGGATAAGGTGAGATATATTTACTCCTGACCCTGTACTTACTAAAGTTAGTCTTGTTTGGGACCCATTTCTGTCATAATTTACACTGTCAGGTCCACCAATAAGTAACACCCCATAAAAAGTGCTATCTGTTTTGCGCCCACAGAACCTGCCTTATTATTTGGTTTATGTAATACCGGTGTAGTACTGGCCAATACATATTTTGAGCTCTGCTATGGACAGCTATGCTAAATGTGGAGATTATTTTAGAAACATTTACACGTGGAAGTAGCAGTTTCTATTCATATAAATAAGCAATACATATAAATAGCAGTATCAGAAAGTTGCTATTTCCATTTACAGATCCCCAGAACATAGAGATTTCCAAGGGGTGTGGTTTGGGCAGTCTGAAAAAAATAAATACATGTAGTTTCAATTTTACAGTGGGAATGCATATATATTTGAAATAATTTCCCTGTTGGCTTAAGCATCAGCTCTGAGCTATACAGTGCTAATTTTGGCCCAAGGTTTGAAAGGAGTTAATGAAGGATAATTGTGCATTTTGGAGGTATTTTTGCCATGGAAAATGTTAAAATTCATTTTTTTGAGGGCACCATTCTTAACTGGAATAACTTCAAAGTATGTTTTTCTCAAATATGGCTTCTATGTGGGCAATTCTACAACTTGTCATAAGGATGTGTGGTAGGAATCTAATCTATAATGGCACCTGGGCACTCAGGTTCTGTTATAGAATACTAGGGTAACCTGATATTGATGTGCCTAACATTTACACACCTGGAATAAGTATAGCCACCTAAATAAAGCATAGACATGTGCAGTGGTGGTCCAAGTCAAGATACCAAGATACAGCCTGAGGCAGGGATGAAATGCTGCTCCCCCCCCCCCCCCCCCCCCGGGCCAAGTTCTAGCATCTCCCCCCTTCCTTCCTCCAGCCCTTCCCCAAGTTACTTTTTTTCTCCATTTTCCAAAACCCAGCAGTGGTAGTGATTCCCATACACTGCCCTTCTGCCAGTACCAGCTCCTTCTCTATAGCGGCCACCTCTGAGGAAACAGGAAATTACATCAGAGATGGGCCGCAGTAAAGAGAAAAGGCGGGTGCAGGCAGCAGGGCAGCATACGGGAATCACTGCCATCACCACCTTTTAAAAAAATGTAAAAAGACAGTAAACTCAGGGAACGGGGTGGAGGGAGAAAGGGGAGAGTGCAGCCTGAGGCTCCCGCCTCAGGTGGCCTAATGGTCGGGCTTGACACGTGTAACCCACAGTATTCTATAAGATATGTACACAACTGGAAGCCCCACCCATGTTCCACCCATGTATACGCGCCTTTGTATATTATATAAGTTGTGCACACTGTTACAGAATAGTGCATAGGCACCCTGCTGGCATTTTCAGGGTAAGTGTACACATACCTGTAAGTGCTAGCATTGTAGACATTTGTGGGTGTGAGTAAAGTATAGAATTGCTGTTCACATGTATAGTTACTGGTACCTACCCATGGAGGTTTTAGAAATCAGCACTTCCATGTATAAGCACTGGCATCTACTATATATGTGAAAGATGCTGAGAGATGCTGCACTTTTTGTGCACATGTATTTTTATAAATTTCTTCCTCTGGCTGCACATGCTGGCAATTGCATGTGTATTTTGCCAGCATTCTTATACCTATTATACAAAAGGTTCCAAATTTGGCAGAGCCTTTTGTAAAATACTAGAGGAATTTTGATGAGTCTGTCGTCGGTTGATATTGTGTATCTGGATTTTCAGAAGGTGTTTGACAAAGTACCTCATGAAAGACTCCAGAGGAAATTGGAGAGTCATGGGATAGGAGGTACTGTCCTATTGTGGATTAAAAACTGGTTAAAAGATAGAAAACAGAGAGTAGAGTTAAATGGTCAGTATTCTCTATGGAGAAGGGTAGTTAGTGGGGTTCCCCAGGGGTCTGTGCTGGGACCGCTACTTTTTAACATATTTATAAATGACATAGAGATGGGAGTAAGTAGTGAGGTAATTAAATTTGTTGATGACACAAAGTTATTCAGTCATTAAATCGCGAGAGGATTGTGAAAAATTACAAGAGGACCTTACAAGACTGGAGACTGGGCATCTAAATGGCAGATGTTGTTTAATGTGAGCAAGTGGAAAGTGATGCATGTAGGAGAGAGGAACACGGACTATAGCTACGTCATGCAAGGTTCCATGTTGGGAGTCACAGACCAAGAAAGGGATCTAGGTGTCATCGTTGATGATACGTTGAAACCTTTCGCTCAGTGTGCTGCTGCAGCTAAGAAAGCAAATAGAATATTAGGTATTATTAGGAAAAGAATGGAAAACAAAAATGAGGACATTATAATGCTTTTGTATCGCTCCATGGTGCGACCGCACCTCGAATATTGTGTTCAATTCTGGTCGCCGCATCTCAAAAAAGATATAGTGGAATTAGAAAAGGTGCAGAGAAGGGTGACAAAAATGATAAAGGGTATGGGACGACTCAGATACTGAGGGCTAAAATGGCTAGGGCTCTTCAGCTTGGAGAAAAGGTGACTGAGGGGAGATATGATAGCGGTCTATAAAATAATGAGTGGAGTTGAACAGGTAGACATGAAGCATCTGTTTACACTTTCCAAAAATACTAGGACTAGGGTGCATGTGATGAAGCTACAAAGTAATAAATTTAAAACAAATCGGAGAAAAGTTTTCTTCACTCGACGTGTAATTAAACTCTGGAATTCGTTGCCAGAGAATGTGGTAAAGGTGGTTAGCTTAGCAGAGTTTAAAAAGGTTTGGCTGGCTTCCTAAAGGAATAGACCATTATTAAATTGGACTTGTGGAAAATCCACTATTTCTGGGATAAGCAGTATAAATTTCTTGTACTTTTTGGGATCTTGCCAGGTATTTGTGACCTGGATTGGCCACTGTTGGAAACAGGATGTTGGGCTTGATGGACTTTTGTTCTGTCCCAGTATGGCAATAATTATTTACTTATGTATTTATGATGCCCTGACTTGGACATTCCAATTCCTATCTTGACATTCTAGGCAAAATTTGTCTTTATTATGGACTAAATCAAGCACCAGCTGCATACTGACCTGTGTGTGAATTTAGCAAATCATACACTTGTCTTTCAGTTCTACAAAACTGTCTTCCTTTCTCACAGTGTATTTTTTTCAGGAAAGAAGGACTTAAAATCTGCTTATTGCAGCCTTTTAATTGTTTCCTGATAGATTTTCGATGCAAATCTATTTTTCTGCAAGTGAAAATAAATTGTCTTCATCATTCCTCATCCTTGCTTCTTGCCAACACATCGACTGCGGTAAGGACAACCACATTTTTATATTATTTCTCTAAAACTTATTGAACAGCAGTAGCAGATATTCTTCTCTATGATCTGCATATAGCATAATCTTCACAGGATATTTAGCATTAGTATTCCTCTGCAATGCTTAGTGGGCAGCCACGCAAAACAAGGGTGCTGCTTCCACCGGCAAACCCTACGCCAGCTCAGAGCTGGTGTTAGGGTTTGCCAGAGCATTGGGGAGGAATGGGGAGACCCTGTCCAGCATGCATTTGCATGCTTCTGGTCATCCTACCCCCCC
Source organism: Microcaecilia unicolor (assembly GCF_901765095.1). NCBI lineage: Eukaryota > Metazoa > Chordata > Amphibia > Gymnophiona > Siphonopidae > Microcaecilia > Microcaecilia unicolor. The sequence continues at coordinate 114,075,455 of NC_044031.1, read as the reverse complement.
TAACACACAGCACCCATCCGGTGAACCTCCAGACCCCTCAACCCCCCCCCCCCCCGACACAAAGGGACCGGACCCCTGACCCCCTCCCTTATATGGTACTGAAGCCCCGCCCTGTGCATCCCAGGATGCACCAGGTAGGGCAGAGCACCACCATTTTGAGGAGGCGCTTGCAGGAGGAGGGCGTGCTTACTCTCTCCTTCTGCTTCCATGTATGAGTGTGTGTGGGGGGAGGGGGTTGGGGGCACTAGACCACCAGGCTAGGGTGGGAAAGAAGGATGGTATGGCTAAGGGGGGCTTCTATGTGGGGGGTGTCAGAGGCCCAGCCCCTTTTGTCAGGGGTGTTGGGTGTCATCCCCTTGTGTTGGAGGGTGTTGGGAGGTCTGGAGGTCCACTGGACCTCAGCCTCTGTTCGGGCTGGTTTGATAGGTCCGGGCTTCTATTTTTTTTTTTTTTTTGACAGCCCAGTCCTGTCAAACAACTTCTAAGGAAAGATTGTGCCCTGGGCGCATATCCAGGCACAATCCTTCCGCAGAAGTACCCCGATGACCAAAACTAATAACGTGCATAAATTTGCATGCTATTATTTTTGATCATCAGGGCTTTATTTCCCCACCCTGTTCCAGCACTAATTTTACAGTGCTGTTCGGAATAGTGCAGGGAATTTGATCATCGACCCCTGAGTTTGCAGGCTTGCTATCTGCACAGGAGAATTTAAAATTGCCCTCTTAAATTAGCAAAGTTAGATTGGCCCACTTCATTCCCCCCCTCATTCCCTTTCCTCCTTTCCTGAAGTTACTATTGAGGAAATTACACTTCTCCTTTCTTCCTCAAAATGTACCACCTGTTCCTCTGATCCATTCCCACCCACCTTCTTAATGCCATCTCTCCTGCTCTTATTCCTTTTATCTGTCACATTCTCAACCTCTCACTTTCCACTGCGACTGTCCCTGATGCCTTTAAACATGCTGTGGTCACACCTCTCCTTAAGAAGCCTTCACTCGACCCTACTTGTCCCTCTAATTACCGACCCATCTCCCTCCTTTCTTTTCTCTCCAAATTACTTGAGCGTGCTGTTCACCCGCCGCTGCCTTGATTTTCTTTCCTCACATGCTATTCTTGACCCACTACAATCTGGTTTTCGCCCTCTCCACTCAACCGAAACTGCGCTTACTAAAGTCTCCAATGACCTATTCCTGGCTAAATCCAGAGGTCAATATTCCATCCTGATTCTTCTTGATCTTTCCGCTGCTTTTGACACTGTCGATCACAGCATACTTCTCGATACCCTGTCCTCACTTGGATTCCAGGGCTCTGTCCTTTCCTGGTTCTCTTCCTACCTCTCCCTCCGCACCTTTAGTGTTCACTCTGGTGGATCCTCTTCTACTTCTATCCCTCTGCCTGTCGGCGTACCTCAGGGTTCTGTTCTTGGTCCCCTCCTCTTTTCTATCTACACTTCTTCCCTTGGTTCATTAATCTCATCCCATGGCTTTTCCTACCATCTCTATGCTGATGACTCCCAATCTACCTTTCTACCCCTGATATCTCACCTTGCATCCAAACCAAAGTTTCAGCGTGCTTGTCTGACATTGCTGTCTGGATGTCTCAACGCCACCTGAAATTAAATATGACCAAAACCGAGCTTCTCATTTTCCCCCCCAAACCCACCTCCCGCTCCCCCCGTTTTCTATTTCTGTTGATGGCTCTCTCATTCTCCCTGTCTCCTCAGCTCGAAACCTTGGAGTCATCTTTGACTCTTCTCTCTCCTTCTCTGCTCATATCCAGCAGATTGCCAAGACCTGTCGTTTCTTTCTTTACAACATCCGTAAAATCCGCCCCTTTCTTTCGAGCACTCTACCAAAACCCTCATCCACACCCTTGTCACTTCTCGTTTAGACTACTGCAATCTGCTTCTTACTGGCCTCCCACTTAGTCACCTCTCCCCTCTCCAGTCGGTTCAAAACTCTGCTGCCCGTCTCATCTTCCGCCAGGGTCGCTTTACTCATACTACCCCTCTCCTCAAGACCCTTCACTGGCTCCCTATCCGTTTTCGCATCCTGTTCAAACTTCTTCTACTAACCTATAAATGTACTCACTCTGCTGCTCCCCAGTATCTCTCCACACTCGTCCATCCCTACACCCTTCCCGTGCACTCCGCTCCATGGATAAATCCTTCTTATCTGTTCCCTTCTCCACTACTGCCAACTCCAGACTTCGCGCCTTCTGTCTCGCTGCACCTTACGCCTGGAATAAACTTCCTGAGCCCTACGTCTTGCCCCCATCCTTGGCCACCTTTAAATCTAGACTGAAAGCCCACCTTTTTAACATTGCTTTTGACTCGTAACCACTTATAACCACTCGCCTCCACCTACCCTCCTCTCTTCCTTCCCGTTCACATTAATTGATTTGATTTGCTTACTTTATTTTTTTTTTTTATTAGATTGTAAGCTCTTTGAGCAGGGACTGTCTTTCTTCTATGTTTGTGCAGCGCTGCGTATGCCTTGTAGCGCTATAGAAATGCTAAATAGTAGTAGTAGTAGTAGTAGTAGTAGTAGTAATAGTAATGACTTCTGGTTAGACTTTCAATCTAAAAAAAAAAAAAAGAATATATCATTCTCCTTAAGTGACCCTTATACCAAATGAAAGTTCCAAACAGATGAATGATGAAGTAAAGGGGAAAGAATCATTCTTCAGCCATCCTGTTACCAAGACAAGGTGAAATAATGGAGTCAGCATATTCCATTTCTCTATTTCATAATGCTGGAACTGCAAAATGTTCTCTAGGTCCTGCATATTTCATGGGTTCTCATGGAAAGGGTTCCAGCTGTTGGTACGGTATCCATCCCAGCTGGATGACAATAATCAACAGACATTCTTTTGAAAACTTTTCAGAGAAAACTGACCACATTACACTTGTCTATCTTTCCAGTTACTGTGCAATATATGGGAAAAACTCTGTGGAGGATTTCACAGGAATGAGATACTCCATATTGACAGCTGGAGTTGGATTTCTGAAGCTACCAGTTGTGATTCACAGGATTCTGAGCAATGAACACAGAAATATGGAAATGTGTCTTAATAATTCTTTATAGAAATGTTATTGGAGTGCTTCCTGTCTTCACCACCTTGTTTAGGGTCCCTTTTATGTTTATGTTTCTTAAGAGCTTGATTTACCTCATTGGCTAAAAGAAGATCAAAGCGGTGTACAATAAAAATATTAAAAACTTTTACTAAGCTGTGTTAAAAGGTGGCCTGCATGAGTTTCCTGCATGCTGAGGCCACTTTTAGCGTGGCTGTAAAATGGCTACACTTTCCCATTTATTTCATTAATGGCCACACTCTAATTTTCCCATTAACGTGTGAGCCCTTAACTACACCTGTTTTGTAGGTGTTAAGGGCTTTCACGCTAATTATGTGTTGATCGGTTAGTGCACAGCCATGTAACTGTGCTAACTGATTAGTGCTGGGCACACCTACTCTCCACCCCCAAACACACCCCCAGTGCTAAAAGTTTAAAATATTTTTAGCGCATGGGATGTGCATGCAGATGGTAAAACTACCATGAAACACATGAGCATACTCTGAGGTAGTGGTTTTTAACCTGCAGTAAGCATGCATTAGTGCTTACCACAGCTTTATAAAAGGGCCCTTTAGTCTGAAAATGGGTGGTTTTTTATATTAATAACTATTTATTACTGGCTCCATCTCTAGAATAAATGCTTGCCTATCCACAGTTGTTACTTTTGTTTAGAACAAACTACAGGCCACAGACCTACAGGCAGAGAATGACACGTGGATGGGGACCCGCGGGTAAATCTGCAGTAACAGTACAGTTTTGAGAAAAATTACTGTGGATGTGGAAACAAAACTTTTTACCGCCCCCCGGGAATGGTAAAAAAACTTTGCTCCCGCACTAAAATAAAAACCTCTCATTTACTGCATTTACCACTGATTACTGCAAGCATCTGCAGGCATTGAATCTCCTGACTCTGCACTCCACAGAGAATTTTCACCCCCCTCCTTCCCCCAGTCAAAATCAAGCAAGGAGAATTATAAGCCTGCCTGTCTCATGCTAAGCAAACCACTGGCAGCACCAGCGGCTGTGTAGCTAGAGATGGCAGCTTGGATGCAGGGGCATGTGGAGTGCATCACGGGGCCTGCTGCAGCTCCAAGCGATGCAGAAATCCTGGGGGAATGAGGTCTGGCCTCAACAGAGCAGGGCCAGTAGGGTCCCTAACGAAGAGCATGCTGCCCAGACAGAAGAAAGCACATGAGAAGTAGTGCCCCAGCATCACCCCACCACAGATGGTTGCTGAGGAGTGCCAGCACTGCCAGCCCGATTGCCAGCAGCAGCAACAGAAAGGCAAGGTGTGAAAGGGAGCTCGCCTCTTGAGGAGCCACAGCTTCCACCTGTGCCCAGTCACCAGAATTTTAGTTCTGATAGAGCCGTGAGAGCTGGGGGTTGTGAGCTTCCTGCGAACACTCCTTGAGCCAAAGTCACTTGCTAGGCATATCCCCCATGTGACTGCAAAGTGAGTTACTGCCATCAACTCCCCCACAGCCTCCTTTGGCAGCAGCTGCCGCTACGAGAGTCAAATAACATGATAGCATTATCTCCAGTGGTTCTTGTCCTCCAGTCTAGTCATCCTCAACAGCATTGTGATATTCCACTGACATTACACAAAGAGGCCACTGATTGGTCTCTTCTACTGGCTACATTTCCTGCCACTACTGCCACACAGCTAAACAGTGCAGCAAGGCATGCCATTTTGCGGGGTTTAGTGTATGGCAGGGCGTGGCGAGTGGTGAGCAAGTAGGGGTGGTGCATGGGAGTGGTGATACAGAGAGTGACTAGAGCAGAGTAGGAGAACTGGGAGGATCGCAGTTGGAGAGGAGAACCTTACGGTAAGGCTGACCTTTTCTGTATCTATCATATGTGCCCCCCCCCCCCCCCCCCCCCCCCCCCCCCCCCCATGACCTTCCTCCTCAGAGGCACCTAGCTGTGTGTATAAAATGCCTAGAAATAGGCATCTCTACATGATCTCCCAGCCACACATGAGAGTCTAATACTACAGTCAAATGCACACTTCCTGGCTATGTTGTCCACATAAAGAGTTTTCCAGTTTGGAAACCAGCAATGGATAAATACCCAATTTATATATATGATCAGTAAAATCACACAATATAATGTATTTCATTTTTTCTTTCATAAATACCGATTCCATTTCTGTCAAAATTAAACCAAATATCTTCTACATAGAGAAAAGAAACACATTTTCTTTCACCTGTTCTATATCTAATCACAAGTATTAAAACCACTAGTTTGCTGTAGCTTATTTATGGGTCCTCTTACTATGCTGAGCATCCTGGCTGTCCCCTCCCTCTTCACACACTTATGCTGAGGACTGGGGGACAGGGCCTAGGATCAAAATTTAAAATAGATTTTAAAGAAGTGATTGAAACATGGTGCAACTGATGACACAGCTGCAGTTTAAGTTAAATGATCTATAGAAAAATATTTTAACAGATGAAGACCATATGGCCTATCCAGTCTGCCCATTCATGCCAATTACTCTCCCTATCACTCGCTTAGAGATCCTATGTACTTGTCCCAAGCACTCTTGAATTCAGATACTGTTTTCGCCTCTACTACTTCCACCGGGAGGCCGTTCCATGAATTCAACACCCGTTCTGTGAAGAAGTATTTTCTCAGGTTACTTCTGAGTCTATCCCCTTTCACCTTCATCCTATACCCCCTCGTTCCAGAGCTTCCTTTCAGCTGAAAGAGACTCACCTCCTGTGCATTTATGCCTTGGAGGTATTTAAATGTCTCTATCATATCTTCCTTCTCCTGCTTTTCTTCCAAAGAATACATATTGAGATCCTTAAGTCTGTGCCTATACACTTTATGATACAGACCACTGATCATTTTAGAAGTTATTCTCTAGACCATCTCCATCCTGTTTATATCTTTTTAAGGTTTGATCTCCAGAATTGTATACAATATTCTAAACGAGGTCTTGCCAGAGTCTTATACATGGACATTATCACCTTCTTTTCCCTATTGGCCATTCCTCTCCCTATGCACCCAAGCACCCTTCTAGCTTTTGCCATCGCCTTTGCTACCTGTTTGGCCACTTTATGATCATCACACACGATCACACCCAAGTCTCGCTTCTCTTTCATAAACAAAAGTTCTTCACCCCTAAACTGTACTGTTCCCGCAGGTTTTTACAGTCCAAATGCATGACCCTGCATCTTATAGCATTAAATCTAAGCTGCCAAATTCCAGACCATTCCTCTAGCCTCGCTAAGTCCTTTATTATGTTATCCACACACCATCAGGAGTGTTTACCCTAGTGCAGATTTTAGCATCATCCACAAGGAGGCAAACCTTGCCAGACAGCTCTTTAGCAATATCACTTACAAAAATGTTAAAAAGAACCGGCCCAAAAACCAAACCTTGTGGCACACCACTGGTAACATCCTTTTCCTCAGAATGAGCTCCATTTACCACTACCCTCTGTTGCCTTCCACTTAAGCAGTTCCTAACCCAGTCAGTCACTTCAGGGCCCATACCATCTATGTGGAACCGTGTCAAAGGCTTTGCTAAAATCTAAATACAGGAACAAAAAAAAGAGTTCCTCAAAAAAATCCAAAGTGCATACAAAAAATACTTTAATATAATCCAAACTTCTTTAAAAAATATAGTTCCAAGACACAAAGGAGCTAACAAATCAGATCCAAGCATTCGATGAATCTTCAAAATGCCTGCTTAAGCCTCAGCAATAGGCACAATATAACAATTCACAAAAATCCTTCTATAAAGCCGACGGGACCCATTTCGCCAACTCATAAGGCTTCATCAGGGTCAAATACAAAACAGGCATCTAATCTGATAATCAAAATACACTTCATTAGTGTCAAAACTCAAGTGAAAATTAATATTCTTAAAAAGCCCACATAGCACTTACTGAAAGATCCTGTGTATGGCTCAGAGACAGATTCACATCTCCAAAATGGCACTATTGACGTCAGACGCAAAGCTTTTGCATTTTAAAGATCCATCTCACAAATGTCATCATTACACCTGGACAGATCTTTAAGCCCTAAGGCAATAACCACAGCTTATAGAAATACAACTAATTTTTGAGATCGCATACTATCTTAGTACCAAAAAAGATACAAAATATTAACATGGTAAATTAACAAGAAATACTTACAGAAGTATAGCCCATTCCAGCTCTTGATTCAAGCCCTCAGGCTGTAAGGTTTTAATGTGAAAATCCACCTTGCCTTGTGTCTCTGTAATCTTAATTGTTTATCCCTACCACGTGACTATATGGGTTCCCAGTCAATTGCAAAACACCTTAGGTCACTAAATTGATGTAGAAAACTTATGCAATGATTAACAAGGGGAGTTGTATGCCTTTTCAACTTAATGTCCGATTATATTCCAGTAATCTTGTTTTTAAAAAGCGAACTGTCATACCCACCTACAATTTCATGCAGGGGCAAATAATTATATACACAACAAACTCACTTTTACAGGTAGTAAAATCCCTAAACTGATAGATGTTATCATCAGCAGGATTTTTAAACTCTTTAATTTGCGAAGTAACATCACAGACACAGCACTGCATACATTTAAAATAACCCGTTATTTTATTCTTTGCTGCACTAACAGATCCCAAATCACAGGACATAATAATTCTTTTAGATTACGTGCTCTGGCATAAGCTACCCACAATTCAACATCTTCAAATGCTGGATGTAATTTAACAATTGCCCAGATTTTTCGTATGATATTGGCTGCATTCACTCCTTTTGAAAAAATATTTAAGAATATAGGTTTGTACAGAATCATCTTTTGTCATACCCTCCTTATTTTGCTGCAACAGACAGTCTCTATTATAGAACCTAGAACGTTTAAATAATTGTTTTAACACTTTTTTAGGTTAACCTCTTTCTTGTAATATATTACTCAGGATCTTACCCTGTTGTTTAAAGTCAGCAATATCTGAATAATTTCTCCTGACTCTCAAAAATTGAGATAACGGGAGGCTATCTATTAAACATTTAGGATGACTACTTTTACATGACAAAATCGTATTCCTATCAGTGGCTGTATTAAAAACCTTTGTATTAAAGCCCTGGTTATTTTGTTAAATTTCTAAATCCAAAAAATGAATCACATCACAGACATTGTAAAGGATAAGTTTTGATCACAAGTGTTTAATCAACTTGAAAAAATCCTCAATTCATCACTGCTACCCTTCCAAAGAACAAAAATATCATCGATATATCTCATCCATGCTATTATCTGCTCAGAAAAAGGGGAACAATAAACCCATTCTTTTTAAAAATTTGACATGTATAGGTTGGCTATTAAAGGTGTGAAGGTAACACCCATCGCTACACCCTTTGTTTGTAAATGTAGTTTATCACCATAAATTTAAAAAAAACTTTTCTTTCATAGCCAAACGTGAAGGTTTCAACAAAAACTCAGTAGGAATCATACGTGGTCTTACCCTATCATCTAAGACTCCCTGAATAACACTTAAGGCTTCATCTTGTGGTATGGAAGTGTATAGCAATGTCACATCAAAAGTTGCCATCAACACCATACCCTCTGTAATCTCAATTTTAGAAAAAAGATTTTAAGAAATGAGTCGTATCTCTCACATATGATTTAGATTTAATGGCTTTTGTTTTCAAAAACTTATCAACGAAACAAGCAAGTGGCTCTAGCAAAGAATTAACTGATGGCATAATCGGCCTTCCTGGTGGATTTAAAAGCCTTTTATGAATCTTGGGCAATATATAGAATATAGATATAGTAGGATGGGGACAGGGGCAAACTTTGTCCCTATGTTATTCTCAACCTACTGCTACAGAGAAGTAAGTAATAACGTGGTATCCAATAACAGCCCTTCCTTTTGATAGGTGAGTGAACACCAAAATGGATAATTTGACGCTCTCTCTGCCATTTCATGATATATGTTTATTAGATTTATAGCATACTCCATTAGTCATACATCAAAGCAGTTAACATATTACATATTACATACTTATTTGCAGCACTATCCTTCCTGGGCCTCTCCCTTTCCCCCCACCCCCCAGTACCTGTAGTAATAGAGAATGTTCCATTTGTGCTTGAAAATTCACAATGCTTACAAGTTTCACTGTTTTTTTCATATAATTCAATTAACTAAACAGTTTACACTCTAAAATATAAAATACAAAAGTACCACATATCTTGTACCTGCATAAGCATGGGCGTACCCAGAACTTAATTTTGGGGGGGAGAGGGAGGCTGGGATGGACTGGGGGTGCAAGCATTTTATCTCAGTTGCTCCCCCCACCCCCAATCATATCTTTACTTGCCAGGATGCTCAAGTCTCACCAGACAAAGACATTCTCTGCCAATGCCTGGGGTCATGCTGCCCAAGGAGCAAGGAAGCAAGTAGGCTGCTCCAGCCTCTGATGCCAGCACATTCGTGTATGCTCAGTTCAATTATATGACTTCCTGCTGCTCAGACAGCACAGCCTTGGGCTCCAGCTCTTTGGTTGGCAGGGCTTGAGCATCCCCAGCAGCCATGCATTCGGTGCCACAATTTTGGTGGGGGCCTGAGCCCAAGGTGGAGGGGCCAGGCCCTCTTCTTGTGGCTATGCCACTGCTGCTTAGGTTACTAAAAATTACCCCTAAATGAATGCTAGCTACCCTGTCTATTGAAAGGGTCCAGCAAAATCTGTGGTCTTAACCCATGGTTCTTAGTCTCTACCTTACAGTTTCCTGTGCTTCCCCCTCTCATGTCTTGGATTCCTTCATCATTTGCCACACTTCCTCTCTCTCTCTCTCTCTCTCTCTGTCAGGTATGGATCTCTAATTAGATACAAGATTCTTAAAACAAACATAAAAGAAAGTACATTCCAGCTCTTCTTAACTTACAAAAATGTGAGAAATATTTTAAATTGATTTTAAGAGTATATCTTCTTTTGGTGTTCATAATGAAACAAATTTAAATTAGCAACACCAATACATATGGGGCCAATTGTAAGGCACTTTAAGAAAAATGTGGATGAAAGCAGCTTAGTACACATTTGAGATAAAATATATATATCAGTCATAATGGACCATTTGGCAGCAAGGCAAGAGATGTCTGATATGCTTTTGTAGAGAAAATATGCCTATTTTCTTTAAAATGGTGAATCATGTTTATCTGAAAAAAATATTACAATGGAGAATTCAGTATTCATAGAAGAAGCTCTTTACCAATTTAACTTCTGTGACTGCTGACTCACAAAGTTGTTTGGCAGGCTCGTAAATCTTGGCAGTTTCTCTAATACCAATATCTTATTGCCAGAAATAAAATTTATCTGCTATTCGTTTTTCACTGCAATTTAAAAAGGCATGACGTTTACAACCCCAAACACAAGCCTGCACAGAATGACAGTTACAACTCTACACACTGGGCTGAACCATACCGGTTTTTATCTGCCAGTGTTAACTATGGGACCCTTTTACAAAGCAGCGATAAGCATTAATGTGTACTTACCGCTGCAAAAAATGGTGTACCGTGGGGCACACTGAGGCATCCCACAGTAATTTTGGGATGTGTGCGTGATACTTGCGCACTAAGAAATAATTTTTTTTGCAGTGGAGGCGTTTCTGGAGAAGTGAATGGGCGTGTTCTGCACTAAGTGGTTTAACACAGCTACATTGTCATACGCTAAGCGATTAGCGCCTACTTAAAATGTAAGCCCCGATGGCCTACACAATGGGTGGCGGTAAGGGTTCATGTGCTACTCTGTTTTAATGGTCATGCGCTAATGGCAAAATTAGCGCACGGCCATTAATACGAAAACAAAAAGAAAATTTGGCCATTTTACCCCAGTGATAAAAATGGCCTTATGCGTGGGAAAGAGCCATGTAAGAGCACGCTAAGGCCATTTTTTACCACTGTTTGGTAAAAGAGCTACTATGTTTCTTTACTGTTTGTTGAAAAGCATTATAATTCCCTTTTTCATAGTTGCATCTTATAGCTTTTGGTATTTTTCGAGTAATGTTGAGAGAGAGAGAGAGAGAGAGAGAGAAGGTCTAGCCTAGTGATTAGAACAAAAGGCTAAGAACCAAGAAAACCAGGATACAAATCTGCCTTCTCCCATTGATGGTCCTTATGTCCTCAGGCAAGCAACTTCATTATGTCAGTAGATTTACTAATGTGCTGTAATATGCAAGCCCACCTGTGGCTACGCCTAAGTCGGACTTTGGATGTTTTGAGCTAAATGTCCCAAATCCAAATAGGAAATATAACTATTTTCGAAACAGCAAAATGTCTATCTTTTTTTTTCAAAAATGGCCACATGCTAGATGGTTTTGTGCTCTGTGCATTTATCTTTTTGTCCATTTTCGGAAAAGAAAATGTCCAATTGCAAAATGCAGAAAATCAAGCAATTGGGATGTAGTAGGAGTCAGCAATCTTAGTAGACTGGCCATACAGACATCCAATGAGAGCGATGGGGCACCATAGGGGGCACTACTATAGACTTCATATACAAGCACCCAGGTACACATCTCATCATTACCCCCTTATATCATCTGCTAAGCCCTCCAAAACTCACCCAAAACCAACTACCTCCAACTGTAGACCTCTACAATAGCCCATATGGATGAAGGGGTCACCTATATGTGGGTACAGTAGGTTTTTGGTCAGTTTTGGAGGGCTTACACTTTCCACCACAGGTGTGACAGGAAGAGTGAGCATTCATCCCTTCCCACAAGCACCCCCCTCAACAAAAAATCCACCTAAGTGTGTACACACACACACACCCTCCCAAGGACCCTCCACCTCCCTGTAGCCCCTCCCTTGGGCCTACCTGGTCTAGGGTAGAGCATAAGAACATAAGTGTTACCTTTCTAGGAGAGACTGAAGATCTACCAAGCCCAGTATCCTGTTTCCCAACAGTGGCCAATCCAGGTCACAAGAACCTGGCAAGATCCCAGAACAGTAAAACAGACTACTGCTAGAGGTAGCAGAAGCCGTTTTGAATCCAGAGTCAGCATGAGCAGCAGCGAGTGGAGATCATTGCTGTCCACCCTACTGTAGACCACTAGGTCAGGTGGGCTGAGGGGAGGGGGAATCAGACAGGAAGGTGGATGGGTGGGTGCAGTGCCGTAGCGAGAGTGCCTGACACTCGGGGCGGGTCGCCGCTGCGCATCCCCCCTGGGTGCAGGGCACGGTGGTCCCCCCTCTGGAGCGCCCCCCCCCCCCCCACGAAATGCCCCCAGTGCACGTCACTGGGAGCTGCGTCGGCTCTGCTGCTTCCCTGCTTTCTCTGCTCCGGAACAGGAAGTAACCTGTTCCGGGGCAGAAAGAGCAGGGAACCAGCGAGCCGACACCCCCCCAGCACGTGCACCTGGGGCGGACCGCCCTACCGCTCCCCCCCTTCCTACGCCACTAGGTGGGTGGGTGCACTGGGATGGATAGGGAGAAGTATTGGAAATGTTGGGCAAACAAGGGAGGCAATGCACTGAGGAAGTTGTACAAGGGAAAAATGTGTTAAGGTATTTTTTGTATGTTACCACTAGAGCACTTAATTTAATTTTCTTTTGGCTCTATTTCAACATTTGAAGTCCATAAATCCCTGAAGCAGCAAGGCAAAATGCTGGCCACCCTTGGATATGGATGGTTCAAATAAAAATTCTTGAGAAATGACAACTCTGAAATAGTTGCTAAGCTGTTGAGATAAGTGAATGACTTTTTGACATATCTAAAGTAATAAATGTGTTTTGTTACTGGACTGAACACAAAGTTATTTTATGCTGATGATTGATTTTTAAGCTCTGTTGCAAAGTAATTTTCGAAGAGCTTTCTGAGGCTTTTTCCTTCCTTAGAAAAATATTGGTTAATATTGATTTTTTGGTTACAACTGGCAAAAGTGGAGGTGATGTTATATCTTATATGTATTGCTTTATAAGTAAGGACTCCACATACCTCAAGCTGATATTTAGTTGAAACTACATGCGTTCTGATGATATCCCATATCATCTTCTTGGCTGCTGATGCTTCACTGATTTCATCCAAAACACCATTCTGTAAGTGCTGCAGACTCATCAGATCAGAACTTCCTTCTCATTCATTGTTGAGAAGTGCACATTGCTTATGTTTTTCTTCTCTTCCTATTGCTTACTGCTGGGTTCCGCTTGCTCATTAATTCAAGTCTGCTATTGTGGGCCATACCTCCTAGAGTATCCTTTCTCACTCCTAGCTCTTTGCTGCCTTCACATACCTCCTTTACCCCAACTCATTCCTGTCATCCCCCTCCTCCCATCCCATCAGCCTTTTCAGTCTCTGCTTCCTCCTAGCCTTCTGCTTACACATAGCCTGCATATCCCCTTCTCAGCTACTGTCTGTTATGACTCTGCCCCGGTATCATGCTCTCATTCATCTCGCCCCCTGATGGTCAGACCTGGTGGTCGCAATGGACTGTCGATGGTTTTCCCGGTTCCAGAAGTCATGCCGGTCCAGTCCGGATTTTCTAGCCTGCCAGTTGGTCTCGAGACTTTTTGGAACTAAGTTGTTTCCGTACCTGGTGAACTCCCTGACTGTTGGCCTTTATTAACCACCTGGAAGTGTTTCTAGTTTGCCTTGCAACAGAGGTCCTCAGAGGTGTGTCTTCTGTGGTTGTTTGTTGCTGTGCTTTTGCTACTTTCAGTTTCTGCCTTTGAACCTAGTGCCTGGACCTGGACTTTGACTTTGCTTGCCGCCTGCCTTTGAACCTTTGCCTGGACCTGGACTCTGACTTTACTTGCCGCTTGCCTTTGAACCTTTGCCTGGACCTGGACTCGGATTTTGCTTGCCGCCTGCCTTGGAATCTGTGCCTGGAGCTGGACCTGGACTTTATTTGCCTGGCCCCGGTTCTGCTGGGTTTGTGGACTATCTTCCTGTGCTGTGGCTTCTGTTCCGGTGGGTGTTCCTCCTACCGCTGCCATCCTCGGCAGTAGCCCAAGGGCTCACTATCCAGTGTTTCGTGTGAAGCGTGACACTCTCCATCTACTTAACCATTATATTCCTTCTAGCCTTTCTCTCATGACTCAGTCACCTGGCATATTCACCCAGTCCCAGACTCACATCTCCTCTAGTAAGCTCCATACCCAGACTAGGTATGAAAAACTACATCTTTTCAGGATCCTAAACACAAATGTTTGCAATACAAAGATTGGAAAAATACAAAAACACACCCCACAATCCTTGGTAAAGTTATTATCAAATACTGAGAACCAAAGATCAACGCTGTAAAAAAACGTTAACCAGGCTAACAGCAAAATAAGGTAAGGAACTTTTAAATACTTGTACCCCAGTACTCATAATATAAATTTATGAATCTCACAATATTTTAAAGAATTTTTTAGAGTACCCTCAGAAAAGGCCACCTTTTTCAGGCAATATCATTAGTTTTGCCAGGTAGCATAGCACATCTTTCATAGGGCTAACTCTTATTCATACGTGTAGGTGCTATTGCCTGAATCAAAAAGTGCTAACAAATAATATAGTGCTCAATTAGAAAAAACGTGAACTTATCTTTAAACGTTTTTTTTTTACTTTTTTTTAGTAGAAATGCTTCGCTTGTTTGTTTGATGGAAATACTCCAAACGGCTTCCCCTGGTGACGCCCGACTCCGTGGGTTGATTTCCTCAGGGACTTGGGTTAAAGCCATCCGATGCCTCCATTCAAGCCAGATGCTCTGGATTGCACCATAGTCGCCATTATCTCTGTATGCACTAGTGCAGCTTTTTTAAGGCACCCTTTATGTGACTAACACCAACAGTCGTTCTGATGACATCACTGCAATTAAAAAATACTCAATTAATTGAAGCAACCTGCTACGTTGATGCTCATTAGAATGTCAACACAAAACAGTTAAGAACAATAAACATGATGACAGTCGAGCGTGCACTGGGAAATAATATAACGTTAAATGGTAGAATCAGATCATAGAATTCCACTCAATGAAGCTCGGATTGAGCAGTTGGCCACAGGAAGCATGATATCTCCTTAATCCCCCAGTGGTTGCTGTCCCCCTTCCTCTCCCCTAAAAGTGAAACTGGAAAGGAATACCAGGATCTGTGACATCTTGAAGTATAATGGGCATTCTGAACAGAGTAGCATGCAGATCTGAGGAGTGGCCTAGTGGTTAGTACAGTGGACTGTACACCAAGGGACCCAGGTTCCGATCCCTATTTAACTTTTATTTATTTTGTTGTTATCCCTCCAGGAACAGAACAATACCTACTGTACCTAAATATAAGCCACCTCCAACCTGAAAGTTATTGAAGTGGTGTATATCCCGATATAGAAGTATTTTCCTGTACCTAGAGGGTTTACAATTACAACAAAAAGTTAAAGTGAGATTTGAACCTGGGTCACTTGGGTTACAGTCCACTGCACTAACCACTAGAGACTGCCCCTCTGCTCTACATGAAGATCTGTGTGATCATTTTCTAAGAATGCTACCATAGAGACGTCCTTGTCCCTTGTTTTTCCCCATTCATAATTTGGGTGTTCTAGTTTATAAAATGGCTGTTCATGCTGGATGCCTCCAGCACATGGATGTCCACCTGATGGTGTTTTTCAACAGGAAATCTTGGCATATTTTCCATTCAAAAATATATGTGAGATGGACATCCGTTAGAGACATTCTGACATGGTCGTCCTTTCAAAAATGTGTCTCCACATCTTTCAACAAAGATATTTTTGGAGAATGATTTTATGTTCTTTATTGAGAGTCTGGTGGCATTTGATTTTGCCAGTACTTGCCTAAAGTGCTGATTAATGAACTTTGTTTTTAAGAACTGCCCTGTGAATATATTTTGTAGGATCTATCTAGAGGAGTCGAGGGTACCCAGCCTGGGAGTTTGAAGAAAGAAGGTGTAGAGTCCCACCAGGCACCCAGAAGAGTTCAACTAAGACAGCCTACTCAGAACTCAAGGACTGGAGATAAGGACGTTTTTTGGAATCTTCCTTATTGTTTCTGCTCTTTCTCGTTTTGCCTGATTTTCCCTTCAATTTACTTATTTTGGGAACACGCAGAGTAAAGGTGTTTTACTTAAAAGATATTGACTACACTCAAAGATTTAACTGGATGGACTTCAACAAAACCTCACAAAAAGTCACAACACCAAGCTGAAGGTATTATTAGTTCTACTTATCTTATACTTAAAAAAAAGGCTATTTCAATTGTTACAAAAGAAGAACAAAAGACCTCAAATGTCCCAACCGTGGCATTTCATGAATATATCTTATGCCTACGTATGTTGGACTCCATTTTTCTCACTGGTCTTAAAAAACCTCCTTACTGTTTCATCGTTCTTGTGCACTACTTTCACTTTTCTTTAACAAATGGTATCAATAGTGTCAAAATTATATATACTGCAAGCACCTAGCTAAAGCTAAGACATTTGCCCCCAGATTCTATATAGCATGCCTAGAGATTGGTGCGGATTCTGTAACAATGCATGTAACTTAGCAAGCTTAACAAATGAGCTCTGATAACAGCACTTAACAAGCAATAAGGAACACTAATTGGCACTGATTAGAAGTTAGCACTAATTGATGCTAAGCATGTTCTGTAATGATGTATGCTGCACTTCTAACATGTGCAAGCAAAAAGGGGCATGGTTATGGGCAGGGAAATGGGCATTTTGTGGGCATTCTGAAAGTTATGCGCCTAGTTATAGAATATGACTCAGTGCGCCTAAGTCTACACGCTGGGATTTACACCACGTTTTTTCTTGATGTAAATGGATGTGCGTAGATTTAGGCGCTAAAATATCAACTAAGCGTATTCTATAATCGGCACCTAAATCTAGGCACCGATTATAGAATATGCTTAGTTGGCACTGATTTCAGTACCAAATTTTTAGGCGCCATATATAGAATCTCCCCTGTGAGGTCTTTTTTTCCTCTTTTTATAACAATTGTAATAGTTGTTTATTGAGTATAAGTAGAACTAATAATTCCTTGTGTGGACTTGCATTTTGCATTTTGCAGTGTTTTGGTTGAAGGCTTTGGGGCATTTTAGCACATAAGCACCACCATACTGGGAAAAGACCAAGAGTCCATCAAGCACAGCATCCTGTCTCTGATAGCAGCCAATCCTGGCTTCAAGAACCTGGCAAAACCCAGCCCACCAGAACCATTTGTTGCTTTTTAAAAATCTCTTTTATGTCACCTTTGGGGGTTACCCTCACTCATGGGACAGAGAAAGTACTTGTATGTGATATGTAAACTGCTTTGGTTGTACCACAGAAAGGTAGAATATCAAGAATATACTAATAATAAATAAGCCAAAATGCGAGCTTTTCTGGGGAAAATGTGACTACATCTGTGTGTCAGAAGCCAAATTATTGAAACTATGAATAAACTAATGAGCTGTTTCTGACAATGCAAGAGGTCGTGCCAGATAGTTCTATATAAGAAATTTAAGCGATGCATTGGCAACAGAAAAAGGTGAATGGGAGGGTAGAAAATTATCTTTAATCTTCCACGCACATTGTCAATGACAAGTTGTGCTCTTGAGACAAAAGGAAAAAAGTAATATGTTGTTGCTGTAATAACTCTGAGGTGGTCACCACAAGCAATTTGTGCATGATTTAAAAGCTAGGACTAAGATGATAAAAATGTGAGCAGTGAATAATAATAAAAAATATATATTATGTTCCACTGAGATAATGTCTAATGCTACCCATGGAACTGCTGTTAATAATTCTACAAAGGTCCTGCTCATGCACTTGTTTGTAGCTCTGACCAGGGGCATAGCCAGACATCAAATTTTGGGTGGGCCTAGGCAAGAAGTGGGTGGGCATCAAGTGTTCTCCCCCCTTCCAACCACCACCAAAAAATATATTTCAGCTGGCAGAAAAATGCTTCTTTAGACATTGGCAGTATGCAGCAGGCATGCGCTGAAAATTGAGCGTGTGCAGGTGCCAGTATCATGGAGAGTAGCATTTTTGTTACCATCAGGGGGAAGTCTTCAGGTGGTCGAGCTTAAGATCTCCATCAGCTACCGCTAAATGTGTGTTATTGTTGGGTGGGCCTGAGCACTGAGCCCACCCAGGCCCACCCAACTGGCTCTGACTGAGACAATAGTTCTTACTAACACTACTTTCTTAGCTCAACTGTGTCTCATTGCTTTGCACAATTAACTTGGCAGTCCCTTTCTGCGATGGCTTAGTGTCATGCAAAGAGACCTGGGTTGAATTCCCAGTTCAAGCCTTGTATTCTTCAGGTCATCCAGGACCTGTGATGCTGCAGAGACAATATTCACATCCCCAAGGGATAGCAGGAGTTAATTAGGTGATACCTAGGGGATAGTTCTATAAGAGTGTACCAACATTTAAGTGTCAAGAATGCAGATAAATGACCAGCATATAGACATATACATGCATAAATGCCAATATTATGGTTTTATGCTATTCCATAAAATGCCACCTAAATATGATGGGGAGTAGAGAAGACACGAGGCGCTCAAGAAGGGAGAATTCAAAGTCTATGGGGCCCTTGTACAGAGCAGTGGTAAGCCCAACGCGGGCTTACCACTTGCTCTTTTGGGACTACCGCTGGCCCAATGCAGCTGTTGGCGGTAGTCCCACCCTGAGCACACACCATTTCCGGGGGAAAAGAAAATCCCCGGAAATGGCTTGCATGGCTGTAAGCTGGTAGTAACAGGGAATCACTGTGCACTGCTCAGTTACTGCCAGGTTAGAACGGGAGTTCTTATCACCACCTCAATGGGTGGTAGTAAGGGCTCCTCATCACATGGCCACATGGTAAGAGTTCTCTTACCGCAAGGCCATGTGTGTCTCAGGGCTTCTTACCCGCTGTGGTAAAAAGGCCCCTGGCGTATGGGAAAAATGGCCTCCGTCGCTAGAACAGGGCCCTTTTTCCTGAAGCTTGGTAAAAGGACACCTTTATTAGGCACAAATAAGACAAATAAGAAGACCTGACATGGGCCTGTGTTTTGGCAGGTGAACTGCCTGCATCAGGAGTCACAAGACTGAACATGAAGAAAATGTAAACATATTATTATAAAAGCAAATAAAACTGATAGTGTATAGAAAAAATTATATATACAGTGTGTGTGTGTGTGTATATATATATATATATATATATATATATATATATATATACTACTACTACTACTACTACTACTACTACTACTACTACTACTTATCATTTCTATAGCGCTACTAGACATACGCAGCGCTGTACACTTGAACATGAAGAGACAGTCCCTGCTCGACAGAGCTTACAATCTAATTAGGACAGACAAACAGGACAAATAAGAGATAAGGGAATATTAAAAGTGAGGAAGATAAAATAAGGGTTCTGAACAAGTGAATAATATACACACTCACACACACATTTGAAACCATAGGAATAAAACTACATTTGGAACCATAAGAACAGTGTATGACAAACGATGTCCATGTAAGACATGTATAGTTGAATTCAGTACAATACTGTATAACATGGAGTGTGTGGATAAACCATTAAGCATACTACTGACACCAGACTAAACTTATAACATATGAAAGAAAAAATGGGTATTTTTGAAACTGCTGTAGATAAAAACGCCTTTCTGGTATGTAAACAAGGCCTATGAATGCACTTATCAAAACATGTGCTTCACTTGAAACTCATAATCCTAATAGGTGTGTGATAGTGATACATGGAACAAGATTGATGGTAAGTTGATATCATGCTCCACCTCTATGTGATAGCTGATCTTGGTATGGTATATGGGTTGTTCAGCAAACAACAGCTACCAAACTGTGACGATAAAAGAGTAAAAAGGTAAAAGATTGGCTACCATTGTGTCTATAAAAAACTTATATGATTCAGCATGCATCCACTTCCAGGCTCTGAAGGGGAAAAAATAAATACACCCTTAATAAAATGAACCCACACTATCTATGTTAGGAATCTAGAAGCTCTGTTGTGCAGAAGCAGATGGGCAAGTTCAAAAAACAGATATGCACAAGTCCTGGTCTTAACTGGTTATGTGGGGCAAAATTTATCCGGCATTTTACTATGCTAGCCTGGTTTGTGTGAAAAATCTTAGCTTAACCTAACATTTAAAAAAATTAAAATGAACCAGTGCTTGTTAAGCAAAATGAGAAAGCTAAAAAGTTTAAAATGTATAAATGTACAAGACAAGAAATAATACAATGAAAGGCAAACACTCACTCGCGGGACAATCCTGTCAAAATGTGGCAGTGTTCAGAGATTCTGTCGTCATAAGACATCATAGGAGGGAGGTGCTGGTGACTATTGAATATTTAAAGGATCTATTGATGAATATTAATGAGGCACCAAATGGCGCTGCTACATGTGATGACAAATTAAACCAGATAAAAATAACCAGTTGAGGTCAGTGATCAGTTATATTAAGAAACGGGCATATTAAAAATCAGATATGTTTCTTTAAAAACCGGATATATTTCTTAAAAGGATAAATTATAAAAAGGGTCTAAAATCAATCTCAGAATTAAGACCTGATGGTGTGAATGTGTTGAGATGGTGAATTGCTTTTTGTTCTTCTCTCAAAAGACTCTGATCTATGTCACCACCCCTCCAGGATTTGTGAAGCGCCTTATACACCAGAAATTTTAGATAATATACTGGTTGATATTCAGCCAGCGGTTGTGAGTGTTTCTAAATGCTGACCACCACTGACTAAAATAGACCCAGATATTCGAAGGTCAGGCCATGTCAGAGCACCAGCACTGAATATCCCAGTAAGCAGTGATACCCAGAAGATACGCGAATTCGGCCGATATTCAGTGCCATACCCACATCTCTAACTGGGCAAAGTTATGACTGCTATTTACGTGGTCCTATTTGCCCGGTTATCTATGTGGACACCAGTAGTCAGTATCATTAGTGCTCACATAACTTCCAGGACTGCCCTAAATCCACTCCTGGACTGCCCTGACATTGCCTAGACAGTTCTGTAGCAGTCAAAGCCAATAGTAAGGGACACTGCTTAGTTAAGTGTCACTGAATATCGAAGGCCAGCTAGCTCAGCATGGTATAAGCAGGCAGGAGCTTCTTCTGTCCAAATAAACCATGCAGAAAATCTGTCCCTAAGACAGCCATTCCCAACCTATTCGTTGGGGCACACCTAGTCACATCGGATTTTCAGAATATCCATAACGAATATTCATGAGTTAGATTTGCATGCAATGGACAAAGTGTATGCAAATCTATCTCATGCATATTCATTGTGGATAACCTGAAAACATGATACATTTCAGAGTGTTTGTAAATGCACCTAATGGTGGATGAATGTTTATTACATGCTTTACTTTAAGGCTTCAAACAAGTTACAGAGAAAATAATAATTAAGAATAGCAGACATTAAACTCCCTTACCCCTCCCCCAATCATATATGTTAAATTCCCCACGTTGCACAACCTTGCTTTCTAACCAAGTAAAGCAAGCTATCCCTCAAAATTAGCAACACAGCAGCTAAGCCCCCCTCCTATACAAATTCGAATCTATTTGCTAACCCATATAGGTTGATTGAGGTCACTGTATTAATAAGGCTAATTATTTACCAGGTGAAATGAGCTTTCCTAGCTAGCGAAGAGCTGGGCAAAAAGCCAGGCTTTCATTCTTTCTTCTGAATTATAAATAGTTGGTTTCATGTCGCTGGTCCTATGACAACACATTGCAGAGTTTTGGTGCACAATAGTGCAGAGCAGTTTGATTATCTATAACCCGGGGACCTTGTAATAAGCCTTGTTGAAAGGAAAGAAGTTTCATCCCCAGAGTATATGGAAGTAACAATTCATATATTACGAGCCCTGATTACACAAGGATCTGAACACTTGAAAACGGATTTTAAATTGCATTCATTTTCTATGGTAACCAGTTTTTGAGAATAGGTGTAATATAGTTGTAACCTCTCCTGGCCATTAGAAGTCTGTGTACCTGTTGTTTGACAAGGCCTTGAAAGAAACTGTTCCAGTAGTCTATCGTGGAAGTAACCAAGGCGTGAATTGCCAATAAAAATGCCTCAGACACTAGGAGAGACCTGAGCCTTTTTTGTAAACTAGCCAATGAATCTCAGATTATGAATGAAATGTGAGTCTCTAATGACAGTCCATTGTCTACCAGAATTATTCTACTACCATTCCTCCTCGTTTCTAAGCACTGCTAGATATACACAGGACTATACACAAACACTTAAGAGACAGTCCCTGCTCAAGACAGCTTCAATCTATTCAAGACAGACGGGACAAATAAGAGATTAAGCAAAGTGAGGGAGTCTATAGGAAATTATTGTTCCCCCCTTAACAGCACTCCCTCACAGTCACAGAGCCACCTTATACCTGGAACAGACTTCCTGAGCCCATACGCCGTGCGCCCTCCCTGCCCATTTTCAAGTCCTTACTCAAGGCCCATCTCTTCTCCCTTGCTTTTGGCGCCTAACCACCTTCCCCATTCCAGATACATACACTGACTACATAGCTTATTACTTTTAGATTGTAAGCTCTCTTGAGCAGGGACTGTCCTTCCCCTTGTTTAAACTTGTACAGCGCTGCGTAACCCTGGCAGCGCTATAGAAATGCTAAGTAGTAGTAGTAGTAGTATTAAAAGGCGAGCCACAGAACAAGGAAGAGATGACTCAGCAGGAGCAGAGCAGGGAGGTTGTGGTCAAGGCAGGATAAAAACTTTCAGCTTTGATCAATCAGATAGGCCCAGAGGAGAGATCTCCACCCTGTGCCTGCAGCGAAGTATAAACTGCAGAAGCTCTACTCAGGTAGGCCAGATTTAGCTTGGAACCCTGCTAAAATTGTAACTTTTAAACCGAGAGCCAAGTCTGACCAATTGTGCTGCCTTTTTTGGAAAGACAGAGCTGTAATACTGGGACTCCAGGCCCAAACCAAGTTGATTCTGCTACCTTTAGACAGAAAGAGACTTGTGCACACCGTGGCTTTTGCCAGAACAGGCCACAGGAGAGAACTTTATAGACATCAAGACTGATTTTTGTGTTTTATTTTCTCCTGACCTATAAAGGGAATAGGTCATCCATTTCCCTAAACATAAATAAAGTAATTTTTATTTCACATTTAACCTTTGGTGTGGTTGTTTTTAAAGACTCCAGGCCTGCCCTCACTCATGCTACTACAAGCAGTTTCATTTATTATGGGAATGATTAAAACAACATGAGAAAATCAATATGTTTAAACTAAGTGACTTTATTATTTTCTAAGGGGGTCCTTTTACAAAGATGCAATAAAAAGTGGCCTGTGCTACTTTTAGTGCGTGATTTTCCCACACAATCAGGCCACGTCATAGCATATCTGCATAAGTGCCAACATTCTGTGTAGCGTAACAATAATTAGACTGCATCCCATTTTCTTGAAGCCGGGAAGATGTATGATGTGATTAATGTTGGCATCATTCTTAGCAGGGGGTATGTCTTGACACAGCAGGAAAGCGAAACAGTCTATGTAGGACAAAATAATCCCCGGCTGAAAGCAATATCTTTAACTGACTACTATTATTTAAATTAAGAATTCTTGAGTTGATAAGTTGAAACAAATTGAAATCATGTTGATCCATAATATATAACAAAGAAAATTTTTAAAATTTAGTTATTTAAAGAATTTACTGCATTCCAATGAGGAGGTGGGTGTGAAATTCTCACTAAATTAAGATACGACTTAATTAGTGTCACCGCTGAGGTTTGCGGTGTAATTATTGTTAAGGGGAAGCAATACGTTTAGTAGTTTATGACAGCTCCCCAAAAAGGATTTCGTGTCTTTGGAAGGTAACATTCTGTGTAGGGCATTAACGGCCAGGCACAAAGTTCCAAACTAGTGCCGAGTCATTTACCGCATGAGCCCTTACTGCCTCCTATTTACTTGGCAGTAAGAGCTCACGCACTAACCCCATGGTAATCAGGCAGCATGTGACAATATAGCCATGCTGCCGATTACCACCGGGAACGCTCCCCGCAGTAGAAAATAGAAAATTATTTTCTACCGCAGAAAACTGTGTGCACCAACTTTGGAACTACCTCCAGGCTCGTGTGCTACCATGGCGGTAGGTCCAATTTGGCACATGCTGCCCTTGTGATAGCCCTATCACAACTTTGTAAAAGGGCCCCTAAATAAACAAGAAAGAAAAACATATGTATTCGAAAAATGTTTGAGAACTGTGGCCCTGGGATTATATTTTACAGTAGTTGATACAAATCTGACCAAGTTAAACTTTTTATGGCAGTTTATTTTTGGGACACTAATTGAATTGGAGATGCATTTTAAGTTACATGATTTATGAGTTTGTCAGTCTTGATTTACTGCCAATTCTGCAAAGATCAAAGTAGTATACACCATATTAAAATGCAGAGGCAAAAGAAATACATCACTAATAAGAAAGTGCACATATTCAGGCATAACAGAACCATTTATGGAGTCATTATCTTCTGGTCAAGTTAGCATCTGTGATTGCTGCCTCAAAGTCTGGAAAAAGGTAAGTTTTTAATAAAGTCTTAAATTTATGATAAGAAGCCTCAGCCTGCAGGACCTCACGAGCTGATTCCAAAAAGTTAGGGTGAGACAAAAGAAGATAGGTTTTCTGGTAGAAACTAGATGATCTATAGCAGGAGTTTTGAATAGACAATCTAAAATAGTACGGTAATATGTGACATCTAATACTGTATTGTTCAATAACTGAGACAATTTGGCTAAGGTAAACATTAAACAACATACAGACACCACAGAGCTGCAAAAGCTGATCAGCAGTGTCAAACGTTGCTGAAAATTCCAAAAGTATCAAAAGAGGGTCCTGACTTGAATCAGCTGCCAGCCTCAGCGTATTGACAGTAGGTAACAAAACAAATTCAGCATCATAAAATATAAGAAACCCCTAATTGTACCAGTGGAAAACTTCTCTTTCTACAACTTTAAGAAATTGTAATAACGGATAGCAAGCTCATTTTTTTCAATGCACTTACTGCAGGATGAAGACAGATAACAACCTTTTTGGTGTATTATTGGGAACATGGCACTTTGTATGAATTACAAAAGAATGTGACTCTGCTATGTTCTAGCATTAGACAATGTAGTGTCTGGAAGCAATAGCATTCCCTTTTATCTATAGACCCAAGTTCATAACGTTCAAATAATAACAGAACTAACTCCACACCCAAAGGTATTATAAAGATAGATTGCTTATTTATCTACAATAGCAGCAAGAACAAAATGAAAAGGCAACAATGAATGCAATGACGGTCTTATCATAAAAATAGCATAGAGCAAATACACATTATCCTAGACAGGCTTATCATACACCAATTACTCTAAACCCAAGGCACTTATAAAACAACTATACATGGCAGCTATACAACCTGAAGGGAGACATCCAGCAGATGGCAGAGTGTTCCTCAGATGGTCAGTCAGATGCAAAGCAGAGGCTTCTCAGATGGAATGTCAGCAACAGCAGCAGCCTTTTGCTTCAGATATCAGCATCTTTTCAACAAAAATCACGACCTGCAGCTGGACTAATGACGTACATTCTGGTCTTGTTGTCGATGCACAAATAACCTTATCCCAAATGTTGTGACTTCAAGGATCACAATATGGCTGCAAGGGAAATTCCAAGAGTCCTTGGCTAGTCTGGCCACAATGTCAGTGCTAACAACATTGTTATTCTGGTACATTGGTACCCTTGGAAGCATTCTCTTGTCTGTATGCAAGGCCGAGGCTCATCATGCAACAGGCTTTAGCAGTGAAAGATGAAATAAGCCAGAATCTGCAGACAGGTTATTAATCCTGGATAGTGCCATGTAACGTGGAGGGCCATAATCGAACGGGGCTGGCCATCTGTAAAGGCGGCAATCTCTAACGCTGGCCCCGTCAAGCGGCGTACCCACCTTTCGTTTCGATAACAGGGTCGGGGCCGGCCAAATCTAAACATTTGGCCTGCCCTTAGAGATCGCCGGCGTTAGAGATGGCCGCCATTGTTTTTTGCCGATAATGGAAACTAATGGCGGCCATCTCAAACCCAGCCAAATCCAAGGCATTTGGTCATGGGAGGAGCCAGCATTTGTAGTGCACTGGTCCCCCTCACATGCCAGGACACCAACTGGGCACCCTAGGGGGCACTGCAGTGGACTTCACAAATTGATCCCAGGTACATAGCTCCCTTACCTTGTGTGCTGAGCCCCCCAAATCCCCCCAAAACCCACTACCCACAACTGTACACCACTACCATAGCCCTTAGGGATGAAGGGGGGCACCTACATGTGGGTACAGTGGGTTTTGGGGGTGTTTTGGAGTGCTCCCATTTACCACCACAAGTGTAACAGGTAGGGCGGGATGGGCCTGGGTCTGCCTGCATGAAGTGCACTGCACCCACTAAAACTGCTCCAGGGACCTGCATACTGCTGTCATGGAGCTGGGTATGACATTTGAGGCTGGCATAGAGGCTGGCAAAAAAATGTTTTTTTATATTTTTGTTTTGGGTGGGAGGGGGTTGGTGACCACTGGGGGAGTAAGGGGATGTCATCCCCTATTCCCTCCAGTGGGTCAGTTGGGGCACCTTTTTGAGGCTTGGTCATGAACAAAAAGGGACCAAGTAAAGTCGGCCAAATGCTCGTCAAGACCGGCTTTCTTTTTTCCATTATCGGCCGAAGCCAGCCATCTCTTAACCACGCCCCCGTCCCGCCTTCGGTACACTGCCGACACGCCCCCTTGAACTTTCGCCAGCTCTGTGAAGGAAAGCAGTTGAAGCCAGCCAAAATCTGCTTTTGATTATACCGATTTGGCCGGCTTTATGAGAAAGCTGGCCATCTCCCGATTTGTGTCGGAAGATGGCCGGCCTTCTCGTTCGAAAATAAGCAGGATAGTAACATAGTAGTTGACGGCAGAAAAAGACCTGTACGGTCCATCAAGTCTGCCCAACAAGATAAACTCGTATGTGCTACTTTATATGTATACCTGACCTTGATTTGTATGTGCCATTTTCAGGGCACAGACCGTAGAAGTCTGCCCTGCAATAGCCCCGCCTCCTAACCAACGGTGCTGCCACCCAATCTCTGCTAAGCTTCTGAGGATCTATTTCTTCTAAACAGCATTCATTTATGTTTATCCCACGCATTTTTTAATTCCATTACCGTTTTCATCTCCATCACCTTCCGTGGGAGGGCATTCCAAGTATCCACCACTCTCTCCGTGAAAAAATACTTCCTGATATTTTTCTTGAGTCTGCCCCCCTTCAACCTCATTTCATGTCCTCTAGTTCTACTGCCTTCCCGTCTCCGAAAAAGGTTCACTTGCGGATTAATACCTTTCAAATATTTGAATGTCTGTATCATATCACCCCTGTTTCTCCTTTCATCCAGGGTATACGTGTTCAGGTCAGCAAGTCTCTCCTCATATGTCTTGTAACACAAATCCCATACCATTTTTGTAGCTTTTCTTTGCACCGCTTCAGTTCTTTTTACATCCTTAGCAAGATACGGCCTCCAAAACTCAACACAATACTCCAGTTGGGGCCTCACCAATGACTTGTACAGGGGCATCAATACCTCCTTTCTTCTGCTGGTCACACCTCTCTCTATACAGCCTAGCATCCTTATGGCTACGGCCACCACCTTGTCACACTGTTTCGTCACCTTCAGATCCTCAGATACTATCACCCCAAGATCCCTCTCCCTGCCTGTACATATCAGACTCTCACCACATAACACATACAGTGGGGGAAATAAGTATTTGATCCCTTGCTGATTTTGTAAGTTTGCCCACTGACAAAGACATGAGCAGCCCATAATTGAAGGGTAGGTTATTGGTAACAGTGAGAGATAGCACATCACAAATTAAATCCGGAAAATCACATTGTGGAAAGTATATGAATTTATTTGCATTCTGCAGAGGGAAATAAGTATTTGATCCCCCACAAACCAGTAAGAGATCTGGCCCCTACAGACCAGGTAGATGCTCCAAATCAACTCGTTACCTGCATGACAGACAGCTGTCGGCAATGGTCACCTGTATGAAAGACACCTGTCCACAGACTCAGTGAATCAGTCAGACTCTAACCTCTACAAAATGGCCAAGAGCAAGGAGCTGTCTAAGGATGTCAGGGACAAGATCATACACCTGCACAAGGCTGGAATGGACTACAAAACCATCAGTAAGACGCTGGGCGAGAAGGAGACAACTGTTGGTGCCATAGTAAGAAAATGGAAGAAGTACAAAATGACTGTCAATCGACAAAGATCTGTGGCTCCACGCAAAATCTCACCTCGTGGGGTATCCTTGATCATGAGGAAGGTTAGAAATCAGCCTACAACTACAAGGGGGGAACTTGTCAATGATCTCAAGGCAGCTGGGACCACTGTCACCACGAAAACCATTGGTAACACATTACGACATAACGGATTGCAATCCTGCAGTGCCCGCAAGGTCCCCCTGCTCCGGAAGGCACATGTGACGGCCCGTCTGAAGTTTGCCAGTGAACACCTGGATGATGCCGAGAGTGATTGGGAGAAGGTGCTGTGGTCAGATGAGACAAAAATTGAGCTCTTTGGCATGAACTCAACTCGCCGTGTTTGGAGGAAGAGAAATGCTGCCTATAACCCAAAGAACACCGTCCCCACTGTCAAGCATGGAGGTGGAAATGTTATGTTTTGGGGGTGTTTCTCTGCTAAGGGCACAGGACTACTTCACCGCATCAATGGGAGAATGGATGGGGCCATGTACCGTACAATTCTGAGTGACAACCTCCTTCCCTCCGCCAGGGCCTTAAAAATGGGTCGTGGCTGGGTCTTCCAGCACGACAATGACCCAAAACATACAGCCAAGGCAATAAAGGAGTGGCTCAGGAAGAAGCACATTAGGGTCATGGAGTGGCCTAGCCAGTCACCAGACCTTAATCCCATTGAAAACTTATGGAGGGAGCTGAAGCTGCGAGTTGCCAAGCGACAGCCCAGAACTCTTAATGATTTAGAGATGATCTGCAAAGAGGAGTGGACCAAAATTCCTCCTGACATGTGTGCAAACCTCATCATCAACTACAGAAGACGTCTGACCGCTGTGCTTGCCAACAAGGGTTTTGCCACCAAGTATTAGGTCTTGTTTGCCAGAGGGATTAAATACTTATTTCCCTCTGCAGAATGCAAATAAATTCATATACTTTCCACAATGTGATTTTCCGGATTTAATTTGTGATGTGCTATCTCTCACTGTTACCAATAACCTACCCTTCAATTATGGGCTGCTCATGTCTTTGTCAGTGGGCAAACTTACAAAATCAGCAAGGGATCAAATACTTATTTCCCCCACTGTACATCTCCCGTGGATTTCTACTCCCTTAGTGCATCACTTTGCACTTCTTCACATTTAATTTTAATTGCCAAACATTAGACCATTCTTCTAGCTTCTGAAGATCCTTTTTCATGTTTTCCACTCCCTCTTCCAAAAGTCAAACTTTACCTTCTAACCCTTCAGCAATGTCACTCACAAATATATTGAACAGAATCGGCCCCAGCACTGATCCCTGGGGCACTCCACTACTCACCTTTCCCTCATCCGAGTGAATTCCATTAACCACCACCCTCTGTTGTCTGTCTGTCAATCAGTTCCTAATCCAGTTCACCATGTTGGGTCCTATCTTCAGCCTGTCAAGTTTATTCAAGAGCCTTCTGTGGGGAACCGTGTTAAAAGTTTTGCTGAAATCTAAGTAGATTACATCTATAGTATGTCTTTGATTCAATTCTCTGGTCACCCAGTCAAAGAATTCAATGAGATTCGTTTGGCAAGATTTACCTTTGGTAAAACCATGTTGTCTCGGATCTTGCAACTTATTGGCTACCATGAAATTCACTATCCTTTCCTTCAGCATCGCTTCCATTATTTTTCCAATAACCGAAGTGAGGCTTACCAGCCTGTAGTTTCCACCTTCTTCCCTATCACCACTTTTATGAAGAGGGACCACATCCACTCTTCTCCAATCCCATGGAACCTCTCCCGTCTCCAAGGATTTATTAAACAAATTAAGAGGACCCACCAGAACCTCTCTGAGCTCCCTCAATATCCTGGGGTGGATTGTCCGGTCCCATGGCTTTGTCCACCTTTAGATTTTCAAGTTGTTCATACACACTCTCTTCTGTGAACATTCTCATATGAACTTTTGCCAGTCAATCATGGTCCTTCTCCAAGATTTTCTTCAGTGAAAACAAAACAAAAGTATTTGTTTAGCAAATTAGCTTTTTCTTCATCAATATCCACATAGTGGTTCACAGCGTCTTTCAGTCTCACAATTCCATTTTTGTCATCCTTCTTTCACTAATATACCTGAAAACTTTTTGTCGCCCCTCCTTACATTTCTAGCCATTTGTTCTTCCGCTTGCGCTTTCACCAGATGTATCTCTCTCTTGGCTTCTTTCAGTTTCATCCTGTATTCCTCTCCATGTTCCTCTTCTTGAGTTTTTCTGTATTTCATGAACACCAACTCTTTAGCCTTTATTTTCTCAGCCACTTGCTTGGAGAACCATATCGGTTTCCTTTTTCTCTTGCTTTTATTTACTCTCCTTACATAAAGTTTTGTGGCCATATTTATAGCTTCTTTCAGCCTGGACCACTGCCCTTCCACTTCTCGTATGTCCTCCCAGCCCATCAGCTCCTTCCTCAGGTATTCCCCCATTTTACTAGAGTCAGCATACTTGAAATCCAGGACTTTGAGTTTTGAGTGGCTGCCCTTCACTTCAGCTGTTATATCAAACCAAACTGTTTGATCATCACTGCTGTCCAGGTGGGCACCCACTTGGACATTTGACACACTATCCCCATTTGTGAGCACCAGATCCAGCATCGCTCCCTCCCTTGTGGGTACCGTCACCATTTGTCTGAGCAGAGCACTTTGAAAAGCATCCACGATCTCTCTACTTCTTTCTGATTCCGCAGATGGAACTTTCCAATCTACATCTGGCAGATTGAAATCTCCCAGCAACAGCACCTCTCTTTTCTTTCCCAACTTTTGGATATCTGTAATCAGATCTTTATTTAGTTCCTCCGATTGTGTCGGAGGTTTGTATACAACACCCATGAGGGCAGAGGTTCTATCATCTCTTTTTAAGGTGATCCGTATCGCTTCTTCCTTTCCCCTGGCCCCTGTCATTTCAGTCACTGCGATTTCACTTCTCACATACAGAGCTACTCCTCCACCTTTATGACCATCTCTATCCTTCCTAAATAGATTATAACCTGGCCCATATGCATCCCATTCATGGGAATCATTGAGCCATGTCTCCGTGATTGCAACAACGTCTAAGTCTGCCTCCAACATCAGGGCTTGCAGGTCATGAACTTTATTGCTTAGACTGCAAGCATTTGTGGTCATCGCTTTCCATCTACATTTCTGTGGCATTTTTATCTTCTGTTTTATTATAATCCCATATATCTTCATTATATAGGAGCATCCAGTGCTGTATATAGTGCTTTATATAGTTCATATTTTGCTCCTATATTTACTAAGAATTGAAACACTGGGTAGTAGCTCATAAACTACTTCCCCCTACCCACCCATTTTTGAGATGGATATAATGATAGCCTATTTTAAAATAAAGGCTATCAAAAAAGATAGAAAAATGTCCAGCAAGCATTCCCTTGGTTTTAATGTCTTAATGTGCCTGAGTTGTAAGGTTGTAACTGGGGGAAATTCTGAGATCTTATTTGAAGATAGAAAAAACATTTGAATTACTATTATTACTGGAGAATTTGAACAACATTTTAGAAAGTACATTTTAGAAAGAGCACATGAATAAAAGTTATACACAGGTCCAAGAAGGGGGCATAGCCATGGGGGGGGGGGGGGGTCATGAGCGGATCAGGGTCATCCTTTAATTTACACACATTCTTATAAAATAAAGGGGATCTGCACCTAGTTTAGGCATGGAGATCTATACCAAGGTTTCGGTAGCATAAATGATCATACCTAAAAGTAGTTGCAGCTCCCAGTACTCATTTATTTTATTTGGTTAAACTTGTTCATTTTACTATTGTTATGCTGTTAACAAAACTGTAAGTTTTTTATGTTAAACTGTACCTGCTGTACACTGCCTTGGGTGAATCTCTTCACAAAGGTAGTTAATAAATCCCAATAAATAAATAAGTTATATTCTATAAACTTTGAGTGCCATGTATAGAATAGTGCTTAGTGCTTTTATTGGCGCTGATTTATTTGGCACTATTTATAGAATTTAGTCTGGGTGTCTCTATTTGCTCCTTATTATTACAAATGGAACATAGGGGATCTATGTCAATATCTTTCTAAAGGGGGGAACAGAGACAGATTGATTCTGCTAATACTACACAGACATACAGATGAGAGAAAGGGAACATCTTCCTACATCTATTTCTTCCATATACTGAATGAATGCCTCAGACGTAGTGGTACATTGTGGTGGTTTTGAAACACCTTTCTATCTTATTGCAATCTGAACATTCTGTTTTAAGCATTCTGTAAGAAAAGCTGACTCACGTAGACATATTATATGTGTACTGTCATCCTCTCCACAGTGGGGAAAAATAACTGAATGTTCTAGAATCCACAGAAATATTAAGCATTTTTTTCTTCTAGAAACTAGAAACATTTTGTAGGTTCCATTCCTCTTGCAGTCAATTAAGGGGGAACAATTGCAGTTTTCCTTTCATTACATTGATTTTTCAGGAAAAATACTACAGCAGGGAAATGGATGCAATTGATGTATAATTTATATCATGCCATTTTTAGTTCCTTCAGCTGTACTCTCACAAATATCCTAGATCTGTTTGTACTCTGTAATCTGCTTTTAAATCCTCATATTGGGTCTATTTCTAGATGACTCAGCACTGATCCAATTTAGATGATAAATGATAGACCAAAAACCTGATTTAAACCTTATGTGGTTAAAAAAAATTATCACACTCTTTGTGTAAATGGTTATTTTGGATGTTACTTAACTACTACTACTACTACTATAGATCATTTCTATAGCGCTACCAGTCGTACGCAGCGCTTCACAATTTAACATGTAGAAAAAGACAGTCCCTGCTCAAGAGAGCTTACAATCTAATAAAGGTTATAAGAGGGGAAGAAAGATGGTTGCTGCATGCACAGTCACTCTGAGCTGAGCACTCCCATGCATTGAGCAGACCTTTTGTAAGTTTCATTTGCTTTTGAAACTTTTGCGGACAACATGAGTAAATGAAAGGAGAAACCAAAGCTCCACCCAGTTGAACTTTAAGGTGCCAGTTTGGACCTGAGATGTCTCAGTGATACAGCAGTGTTTGGAAGCTGCTGTAATGGAGAACTGGAGAATAGATCCCTCTACTGAGCCAAAGGTTTCCCTGATCTCTGGTGGCATGACCTCCCCTCCTTCCCACCCTGTTCTACCCCGCTTCCCCATCCTGTCTCTAATGATTCAAAATATCATAGGTGCCTTGTCAGAGACCACTGATCAGGTACAACATGATGGGAGGAGCACCATGTGGATGTGGCAGGGTGTCAGGGCTAAAATTTGTGAACACAAGCTCAAGGAGAAACCTCCTAAGCCAGCAAGAATGCAACTTTTGGATTGGTAAAGCAGCAAAATTTCAATGGGGGGGGGGGTCTCTAATAGAAGTGCCTTTCATTCTAGGGGAGGTCCAGATATGGTCAGTTAACTCTCCCCATATCAAGAGAATAAGAGATGTGTTAGGGCTTCCACAGATGCTCTCAAATCATTACCATACAGCAAGGGTTCTCAACCCAGTCCTTGGTACATACCTAGCCAGTCAGGTCTTCAGGATACCCACAATACATATTTTTGAGATAAATTTGCATACAATGGAGGTAGGGCATGCAAATATCTCTCATGATTATTCATTGTAGGTATCCTGAAAACCTGACTGGCAAGGTGTGTTTCGAGGACTGGGTTGAGAACCCTGCCTTAGAGAATTTTAGGAAGGAGGTTACCTAAACTGGATTTAGCTATAGCTGTTTTGTAAGACAGAGCTGCAAAGTAAGGAAACCATGGGCAGAGACTAGGTGAGGTGAAGGACTTGGTAACTACATGGGACTACTCATGTTTCTGCATCATCATCCTCTGGGCAGTTACAGCAAGGCCAGTTTTAATTTTACATTACAACTGGAGTCGTTTTGGAATAAATAAATAAAAGGAGTGGCATTTTGTAAATTTTCAAAAAATAGTCTTCATAGTCCTAAGCCAGAAAACACAGCCATACTTCACTATCCAGGCCGTTTTCAAATCCAGGCTAAAAGCCCATCTTTTTAACGCTGCTTTTGACTCCTAACCACTACTCACTTGCCCTGTACCCTTTTATCCCCACCTCTTTAATTCCCTTACCTCTTAGTTGTTCTGTCTGTTTTCCTGTCCTATTTAGATTGTGAGCTCTTTGAGCAGGGACTGTCTTTTCATGTATGGTGTACAGCGCTGCGTATGCCTTGTAGCGCTATAGAAGTGATAAGTAGTAGTAGTAATGTAGAAGCCTGCCCTTGCAGATCAGCAACACGGCCGCACAGGCTTCTGTTTCTGTGAGTCGGACGTCCTGAAGCCTGCTTTCGCTTTTAAGCACAGAAGGCTCTTTATAGAGCTACATCTTCGCTATTGCGGCGAACGGCGGTTTCTACATTACACTCTGGGGCATTGAACTGACTCCAAATATATCTGACTGTGACCCATCTAGACCCCTGAGGCAGGCGCTGTTTAGCGCCGAAACACGGCCCGTGTCGGGTCTCCAATAAAGAACTTTATTTGTCCCAGTCTTGAAGGTCCAGTGTTGCTTTTTTGTTTGTATACTTTCTGTGTATGCTGTATTACCCTCTCTATTTGTGTTACTCATAGTAAAACATGGACCATAATGATTGATTAATTAGTGTTAATAGAAACTTGATTGATTAATTGCTGTAATTAGAAACAAAGTAGCGAGGAAATGTACCAAAACAAAGGCAAATACAAGGTGAGTTCCACTCAACTACAAAATTTATTGTGACAAAGGATCAGACTCGACATGGCTGTGTTTCAACTGTGTTCCCTTCGTGGAGTCATGTAATCTAAAACATGAAAACAATTACACAATAATCACATATAAATAAAATAAAATGCTTAAACACCATCCATAGAACTGAAAAGCTCAAAGATAAAAACACTGATAGTAAGAACACTGATGATAAAAAAAACATTTGATTGCTCAATACCAAAGGAATATCTAAATGCACACAAATGATAAAGAAAAAGAACATTGATGGAAAGTTTTTGATGAAAATTTGAACCACTGGACACTAGAGTGGTAAAATCCTCTGACCAAAGAGTGCCATCATTTAGGAAAAGTAATGACCATGCAAATAAATAGCTATTAAAATACCACTGATTAATGAAATAAAAAAAAGATAACAAGTGCAATATGCCCACAGATAAGTACTTAAATCCACACATGTGGATATTCAATATCATCGTCATTGTTACTCACACTGGGACATTTCCACAATAATATTCAATTGTCACAAAACAAACATATCAATGTGGAAAATTCTACTAATGGAACCAATATACTGGTGAAAGATTAGGGGAAAAGGCTTCAGCAATCTGTGACTATTATTCAGTCTTTGAACCCTCTTCTCATAGCCACCAGATGACAGACTAATTGGTCAAAACCCTCTCTATGATTCATGCAAACTTTTCCAAGTGCAAAAATGTGCAATTTTCATAATCTTCACAGCAAAATATCATTAAACATACCAAAATATATGTTATATAAAAAGATGTAAATTATATTTTTAAAAATATAGAGAAAGCACTCAGAACAGGAATATATCCAAAACTGTGTATGTAATCATATAGTGAAATGACTGTTGAGCATAATAGAATATTATACATATAACTCTTAGAATGTAAATAGCAACTAAAATTTTAAAAATGGAATTCACATACCCAAACTAAATGTCACACAAATGTTGCAGTGAGTTTCTGTTTGTAGTATTTCAAAGCCACAGGAAGAGATGGAACAAACCTATGGTTTATGAATGTATGAAGTAAGTAAAGTAAAAAGGGAAAACTAATCCTATATGAATACCAATTGGTCAGATGTGGCACAAAATGTTATGCAAATGCTAGGTTATCTATAACTGAGTAAATGTGACATTTTGCAGCTGATCTCAGCATACATAAAATTATTGTTAAAACAGCACTATTGAGTGCTTCGGCATGCATAATGTGGTTTTCAGTACAGGACTATTTGCGTATGCCAAGTCTAGGACATAACCAACTGTAAAAGAATAAATACAGAGAGTGGAGATCATGTATACAGTAACAATAACGGATGTTATTGCATAGTAGACCTGCAGCTGAATAGTGAAAGTCGGTACCTCATTCATCATTAGAAATATTGAATCACTTAGGGGCCCTATTACCAAGTCGTGGGAAAAAGGCCCTGCACTGGCAACGGGGGCCATTTTTCCTGCACCCCAGGACCCATTTTACCGCAGCAGGTAAAAAAAGCCCCCAGCACACATGGCCATGCTGTAAGAGAATTCTTACTGCATGGCCATGCAATGGGGAGCCCTTACCGCCATCCATTGAGGTGGGATAAGGACTCCCACACTAACCCGGCGGTAACTGGGCAGCATGCAGCGATATCCGATTACTGCCAGGTTATCGCCGCGCAAGCCATTTCCATGCACTCTGGGTGGGATTACCGCAGGCTGCCACGTTGGGCTGGTGGTAGTCCCGAAAAAGCAAGTGGCACATGGACTAACACTATTGATTGTAACGAAGAACACCGTGCATGCCCAGAGTCATTTGAAATGTGATTTGGTGCAAAGGGGTTTTCTTCAAAAGGTCATAATGACTCAATGGCAAAAAAGGAATTAAGAACAGTGAACAGAAATTCAGTGTATGACAGCCAAGAGTACAGTACAGTCATTCACCTAGCTAGGATGAAGAAACAGACAGAAAAATGCTAACAGAAATTAGGAATGTTAACAAATTGGCAATACAATAATGATGGGAGCTTTCAATTACCCCAGTATTTACTGGATAAATGTCTCATCAAGATATGCTATAAACGTAAAGTTTCTAAATGCCATAAATGACTGCTTCATGCAACAGATGGTCTTGGTACCAATGAGAAGGGGAACTACTCTAGAACAGTGGTGGAGCTCTTGGAAATAATAATAACATGATCTAATTTGACATTATCACCAGACAGAACATAGTAACATAGTAAATGACAGCAGATAAAGACTAGCATGGTCCATCCAGTCTGCCCAGTAAAATTAAAATGGTCAAGCTCATAAGCACAGCTCGGCGTATGTTATCCACCTCCCCTCCCCCCCCTCCCTCATGCCTTTATTTAGGATTATAACACTGCTCTGTGCAGTTCTCCACCCAACACCACCGAAAAATAAACAAAGCTATGGCAATAGCTTTTAAATTTAAAAGGGGTAATGTGGGGCCTATGATAAAATGAGGAAGTCAGTAAGAAAAACACTAAAAGGAGCAGTAGCAAAGGATGAAAGCTTGCGTGCAGCATAGATACTATTTAAAAATAACCTCTTATACTGTAGCTATAGCGGCTGATTTTTGCCACTAATTGTATAGCAAGTAGCAATCAGTATTTATACATATATTAACTGCTGCTGACTATGGGGACCCTTTTACTAAATGACATTATGCGCTAATGTGTGCTTAATGCAAGAAAAGAGGCTTATCACAAATGCATTAAAGCATTTTACAGTAGTTTGTCTGTCAGTGCATGCTAACCAGGGCCGTGCCAAGGGTCTGTAGTGCCCCCCTGCAGAGGATCAGTTGGCGCCCCCCCCCCCCCCCCCCCCCCGCAGATGAACAGTTGCGCGCGCGTGCCCCCTCCCCCCGTGAAGGTGATTGCTGCTCTCCCATCCACGCTCCTCTCTCCCCTGCCCTCCCGCTCCCATGTCCCAACTGCCCGCCCTCTTCTCCCCCCCCCCCCCCCAAGATCCCTTTTAAATTTACCTCCGTCCGGCAGTGAAGGCGCAGCGTCAGTGAAGGAGGTGGCACTCCCGACGTCTCTACTAGTCTTCCCTTCACTCAGTGTCCCGCCTTCTTCTGACATCATTTCCTTGACGTCAGAAGAAGGCGGAACACTGAGCGAAGAGAAGACTACTAGAGACGTCGGAAGCGCCGCCTCCTTCACTGATGCTGCGCCTTCGCTGCCGGACGGAGGTAAATTTAAAAGGGATCTTGTTGGGGGGGAGAAGAGGGCGGGCAGTTGGGACAAGGGAGAGGGTGAGGTAAGCATGGCGTGGCGGGGTGCCCCCCAGAGGACGGCGCCCTCCTGCCGTGCTTACCTCGCTTACCATGTTGGCATGG
Organism: Microcaecilia unicolor; assembly: GCF_901765095.1. Lineage (NCBI taxonomy): Eukaryota > Metazoa > Chordata > Amphibia > Gymnophiona > Siphonopidae > Microcaecilia > Microcaecilia unicolor. Next base: position 114,037,052 of record NC_044031.1, on the reverse strand, counting down.
CCCTGACGCTAACTCACACATTGACCGTTTTTTTAAATATTTCTTGCTGGGGGTGGGTCATGGGTGGAGAATGAGAATGGAAGCAAACTGATTAACAGAGAGTTAATATGGGAGCACTTAGGGGTTCTTTTACTAAGATGCGCTGAAAAATTACTTGTGGTAGTGTAGATGCGTGTTTTGGGTGTGCTCAGAATCATTTTTCAGCGCACCTGCAAAAAAGGTCTCTCTTTTTTTTGCCAAAAATGGACATGCGGCAAAATCAAAATTGCCACACGTCCATTTTGGGTCTGAGATCTTACCGCCAGCCATAGACCTAGCTGTAAAGAATCTGGGCGATAATGACCTACACACATCAAATGCCACTTGGCCTGCGTCCGTTACGCACGCCAGAAAATAAAAAATATTTTTCAGATGCAAAATTGAAATTACTGCAAGGGTCACGCAGTAACTGGGCAGTAACTCCTATTTGGCATGCATTTGGCACACATGGCACCTAGGCGGCTTAGTAAAAGGGGCCCTCTGTTTGTCAGTCTTATGAAAGAAGAACCAAGCTTCGAGTGAGCCTGTTTTAAAGGGTATGTTATATATAATTCAGTAGTCTGCAAAAGTTAATAGCAATTTCCATATCTTCATTCAAAGTGAGATTGTTTCATGCAGCATGTATATGGATCTTCAGCCATTATGTACTAAAGAGTGTCTTTCTCATCTCCCTTCTTGTCCCTTCTTTTATGATGGCTATCTTAGAATATGTAGGAATAGTGAGAAAGAAAATAATGTCACTGCAGTTGTACCCTAATGACATCCTACCTCTCTAATGTCATTGCAGCCATAAACTGAAAGTATTCTTGCAATTTATAATCTTTAAAATATTATTTCAGGTTGTAAGTCTTTAGTCATGTAACTAAAATGCTTGTTTTTCCAGTTGGTTAAAATTGTAATGAAAATCTGTGATTAAAAGGTCATCTACTCTTTCCACTATTTTCATTGTGCAAGCTGTATATTTACAGTCATATTTTTCATAATTTCCTGTAGTAATAGCAAAGAAGGAAATTAATTATAGATTTGCTTTCTACCTTTTCCTAACATTAAAAAAACTTGATTTAATTTCTTGCATTTGAAGGAGCTGCTGCTAAAGCATACTATAGAGATTCCAGTTCTGATTTATTTATTTATTTGTTGCATTTGTATCCCACATTTTCCCACCTATTTGCAGGCTCAATGTGGCTTACAATATTACATCATGTCAAACGTCATTCAAGAGTAGATACACAATTAATTACATACAAAACAAGTGTAACATAGTGGATATAATCAATTCAGTAAACAAGAAAACAGTCAGAATATCAAGTGACTAGCGGTGTATTAGAAATCCAATTATTGATTATTATGGTAAGTCTTGTTGAAAAGGTAAGTCTTTAATGATTTTCGAAAGTTGAGTAGGTCGTGAAAAGTCTTCAGATCAAGAGGCAATACATTCCACATCTGCGTGCCAATGTAGGAAAAGCTAGATGCATGTACTAGCTTGTATTTTAGACCTTTACAACTAGGGATCAATAAGGTCTGACATATAGGCCGGAGCATTTCCATGAATAACCTTATGAACCAGATTGCACACTTTAAATACAATACGTTCTTTAACTGGAAGCCAATGCAGCCTTAATGCCCAAACAGACAAGATAATGGAATGGACAATATGGGACCCCAAGTATTCAAACAATGGATCACACAGTTTAGTAACCTGGATAGGCAGAATCTTGTCATGTCTGCCTATCCAGATTACTTGTAAGGTCTGACTTTTTACGGATGATACCAAGATTTTTAACACAGTGGTAGTGGTAGTGGAAAACATAAAAAAGGACTTGCAGAAATTAGAAAAATGGTGAAATGTTTGGTAATTAAAATTCAATGCAAAGAAGTGCAAAGTGATGCACTTAGGAAGTAGAAATCCAAGGGAGACATATGTGCTAGGTGGTGAGAGGCTGATATGTACAGACAGGGAGAGGGATCTTGGGCTGATAGTATCTGAGGATCTGAAGGTGATGAAAGTGTGACAAGGTGGTGGCCATATCCATAAGAATGCTAGACTATAGAGAGAGAAAGGTATAACCAGCAGAAGAAAGAATGTGCTGATGCCCCTGTACAAATCATTCGTCAGACCTCAGCTGGAGTATTGTTTTCAGTTTTGGAGGCTGTATCTTGCTAAAGATGTATGAAGACTTGAAGCAGTCCAGAGGAAGGCCACAAAAATGATATTGGGGAAGGCCATCAGTCGTTCAAAAATGCATGGATTGGAACAAGGTATCTTTCAAAGATATCACCAAAACAGGGAAGATAGGGTATTCCAAATGCAAGGTTGCAATAGAGACCATAGTAGACCAGATGGCTTTAAATAAAAAGCAGACAAAAGATTGCAAATTAACACTGTCAACTGCTAAGCAAGATGTAAATAGGAACAACAAACATAGTTTGAAATGTCTATAATTTCCCGGATCACCTCTGGAACCTTTTTAAAAAATCAGCATTACATTGGCCACCCTCCAAACTTCCGGTACCATACTTGATTTTAAAGAGGAATCTGAACTATAGCTACGTAATGCAAGGTTCCACATTAGGAGTCACAGACCAGGAAAGGGATCTAGGCATCATCGTTCATGATACGTTGAAACCTTCTGCTAAGTGTGCGGCCGCAGCGGTGACTAAGAAAGCATATAGAATGTTAGGTATTATTAGGAAAGGAAAGGAAACCAAAAATGAGGATGTTATAATACCTTTGTATCGCTCCATGGTGTAACCACACCTTGAATGTTGTGTGCAATTCTGGTCACCGCATCTCAAAAAAGATATAGTGGAATTAGAAAAGGTACAGAGAAGGGCAATGAAAATGATAAAGGGGATGGAATGACTTCCCTATGAGGAATGGCTAAAGCAGCTAGAGCTCTTCAGCTTGGAGAAAAGGCAGCTGAGGGGAGATATGAGAGAGGTCTATAAAATAATGAGTAGAGTAGAACGAATAGACATCAATCTCTTGTTTACTCTTTCCAAAAATACAAGGACTAGGGGGCACACAATGAAGCTACAAAGTAGTAAATTTCTTACTCAACATGTAATTAAACTTTGGAATTCATTGCCAGAGAATGTAGTAAAAGCAGATAGCTTAGCGGGGTTTAAAAAGGGTTTAGACAGCTTCCTAAAAGAGAAGACCATAAGCCATTATTAAAATGGACTTGGGGAAAATCCACTATTTATTTCTAGGATATGCAACATAAAACGTATTATACTGTTTTGGGATCTTGCCAAGTACTTTTAACCTGGATTGGCCACTGTTGGAAACAGGATGCTGGGCTTGATGGACCTTCGATCGGTCCCAGTGTGGCAATACTTATGTACTTATGGGGCTTGCACCAAAAGACATGTGAGAAGAGACTGAAAGATCTGAATATGTATACCCTAGTGGAGAGGAGGGACAGGGGAGATATGATACAGACTTTTAAATACGTGAAGGTATTAATATAGAAACAAATATTTTTCATAGAAAGGAAAGTGTTAAAACCAGAGGACATGAATTGAGGTTGCGGGGTGGTAGACTTAGGAGTAATGTCAGACAATTCTTTTTTCATGGAGAGGGTGGTTGATGCCTGGAATGCCCTCCTGAGGGAGGTGGTGGAAAAACAAAATTGTGGCGGAATTCAAAAAAGCATGGGATGAACATTGAGGATCTCTAATTAGAAAATGAATTATATAAAAAACAAAGCTTAAAGGATTGCATATGTGTTTGCATGTCAGGTGGTGCTTAGATGGTGACTCTGGCTGTATCAACTAAGGCCAGTGCTGGGCTGGTTTGTACAGTCTGAGTCCCATGTATAGCAATCTGGTTTAAAGTGTGTTGGAGTGGAGGAGTAGCCTAGTGGTTAGGGTGGTGGACTTTGGTCCTGAGGAACTGAGTTCAATTCCCACTTCAGGCACAGGCAGCTCCTTGTGACTCTGGGCAAGTCACTTAACCTTCCATTGCCCCATGTAAGCCACATTGAACCTGCCATGTGGGGTACAGATGTAACAAAAAAAAAAACTTTGATGGAAACTCCAGTAATTTGAACCATGAGGACAATGCCAGGTAGATTTTTACAGTCTTTGTCCCGCAAATGACAAGGTGGATTTGGATAGGCTAGAGTGGGCTTTGATGGCAACTCCAGTAGTTGGAAGACAAGGACAGAGCCAGGTGGACTTCAATGGTCTATGTCCCAGAAACACCAAAGAAAAACCAAGATCAAGTATATAATATCACATTTCATGGTTGATTTAAATCTTGAATTGATCATGAATGTGATTGTTGGGCAGACTGGATGGACCATTCAGGTCTTTGCAACTTACTATGTAACTATGACCCTCTTACCAAGCTACGGCAAAAGGGGGCTTGCGCTGTGGTTTTTCACACACACCGAGGCCTGCTTTTACTGCAGCGAGTAAAAGAGAAGTCTCTCTTTCCTGCAGGAAATGGCCATGCATCAAGTAAAGCACTTGCCACGCAGCCATTTGAGGGGGTAGCCCTTACCGCCACCCAATGAGGTGGCGGTAAGGGCTCCCACACTAACTCTGCCTGATTACCGCTGGGTACACTCAGGCACTAGGGGTGGCAAGTACCACCAGGCAGCTGTGGTAGCTATTCTAGTTTCAGTTTAAGATTAAAAAGTCTCCTTGAAGGGGAGGGAGCATGGATTTGATATGCCGGCTTTCTGTGGTACAGACAAAGTGGTTTACATATGTTATATGCAGGTACTTTTGGCATTGCCTGCAATATACTTAAAAGAGGACAACCATTCACAATTAAATCTACCTTAACAAGGAGTAGAGGAGAAGGCTAATGGTTAGTGCAGCACCATAAGAACCTGAGGAACTGGGTTCAATTCCCACTGCATCTCCTTGTGACTCTGAGCAAATCTCGTACTGGCCCTTTTAATAAGCTATATGTGTTTTTGCTGTGCCCCAGGGCCCCTTTTACCACAGTGGGTAGAAAGGCCGAAAAAAAAGAAATGGCTGTGTGGTAAGTCCGCACTTGCCGTGCAGCCATTTCGGAGAGAACACTTAGTGCCACCAATTTTTAAAATATTTCCGCTAGCGCCGGAAATGGCACGTGCTGGGTGTGGAACTACTGTCAGCACCTATATTGGGCCAGCAGTAGTTCAAAGTTGTTGTGCGGCAAGCCCGGAAATTTTCAAAAATTATCACCGCAAGGGGTTACCGCTGAGTTAGCGCAGGAGACCTTACCACCACCTCAATGGGTGGCAGCAAATGCTTCCCCCAAAATGGACATGCAGCAAATGCAAACTTATAACAAGGCCATTTCTTTCTTCCACCTTTTTACCTGCTGCGGTAAAAGGGGACTCTGCGCATGGCAAAAATTCGTGCTGCCACTAGCGCAGGGCCCCTTTTACCCCAGCTTAGTAAAAGGGCTCCTTAGAATCCCCCCAAAAAACCAAGCAGGTGATTGAATCAAACATGAACCGAACCAAAATCATGACATATGAGTCAATAATAGCTCATGTGTCTTCTTCAGCCTATTTGAGGCATCGGTGATGTCAGGAAAGCAACTTCACACTCCAGAAAGAGATAGTTAGTCAAATATGTTTTGTAGCACCGTTGGTAATGTATTACTTACTGAAGAGCATGGACGAATGTTATAACCTGGCTGAAAGTGATTTATTTGCCGTTTTGGAAATGAATGTGACCTTTCAGTTGATGTTTTAGAATGTGTAAAATAAAAATTAGATTTATTCACCTCATTGAATAACTTTCATCCAGAAATTTTTCTAAGTCCCGAAGTTGGGTGATTTTAGCCTTGGGTTGGCTTATTCCTCAACAGCCATCTATCTCATCATTACACAGTGTGGAAAACTCAAGATTCAAACTTACATTTCAAATTATGTTCTTTTCAGCAAGATACAACCCACTGAACAAAGTGTAATTTCATCAGTCACATCAAAAGCATTGTAGTCAGTTGCTGACTAATGGTCATGTCAGCTTTGAAACAGATCAAGGGTTACAGCAGTATTTTGTGCATTTAACTCACTATGACTGGAGGCAAGCAAAGGCAAAATCAATCAGGTGATGCTAGATGAAGAAATTGGCTAACTTTTTGTATCCATCATCACTGGCAGAAAATACACTGGTAGGCTTTGAATATATGTCATTTGTAGCTGAACAGAAAAGAAACCAAATAATAGCTGAACATGATGCCCCAGGGCTGCTATTAGTGCAAGTACTCACTTTTTTATAAGTTTTAAAAATATATATATCTTTTATACCTGAGACTAATGAAGGTCTCCTAAAGTCAAGATGCTGGAAATGGAAGCAGAAAAATGGTAATAATGGAAGGTCAAAGAGCCTAGTCTGTATGCTACTTACAAATATTGCCATTTGTTTTGATATCTACACAAATATTTGGTAAGGTTATAATATTGATATCCAGAAAGTTTATCAATGATGCAATCCACTGAGTCCAAGAAAATAATAAAAATAAGAACTGAGAAAAGAATTGCAGAGCAATTCATATGAGAGGTTTTTTTTTTCTTTAACCTCCTTCTGCCCTACTAATTTTGCTGTGCTAATTCAACCTTGAGAGAGGAAAACTATAGGAAAATTGAGGGTCCTCTGCGCTGCCTAAGATTAACAGCTGGTCCCTTTTTCTGGGACAGGTGAGTCAATCCTAGAAAAAAGGAGAGACAAAAAATCCTTAGGGTTGAATTAGCCAAATAAGAAGGTTGGGCAATTAAGGGGTCCTTTTATTAAGCCATGTAAACGTCTACATGCGCCCAATGCGCACCAAAATGGAGTTACTGCCTGACTACTGCGTGGTTCTTGCAGTAATTTCGTTTTTGGTGCATGTTTGATACGTGCATCTGAAAAATATTTTTTCTTTTCGGGGCGCGTTTAACGGACGCATGCCAAGTGGCATTTGGCACGCATAGGTCATTACCGCCCGGTTACCGCGTGAGTCTTTATCGCTAGGTCAATGGCTGGCAGTAAGGTCTCAGACTCAAAATGGACGCGTAGCAATTTTCATTTTGCCACAAGTCCATTTTCAGCAAAAATGGTTAAAAAGGCCTTTTTTACAGGTGCGCTAAAAAATGGATTGGTGCGTGCCCAAAACCCGTGCTTACACTACTGCATGCCATTTTTCAGCGTGCCTTTGTAAAAGGACCCCTACATTTTCTCAGAGCAGAAAGATGCCTTATTCTGGTAGTTACAGGGTTAAACCAAAAGCCAAACAAACTTCAGCCATGAAAGTTAATGACAAGGGACAAACAACTGAGGGGTAAAGGGGAAATGAGTGCCAGAGGCTGGGACAAGGAAGATTTGGTAGATGTGTTTTTAAAGAATTTCTTCCTTTGAGGAGAGTGATGTGGTAGCTGTGTTAGTCCACTTTTAAAGGTAATAAATAGAAATAAAACAAAGCATAGAAAAGAAAATAAGATGATACCTTTTTTATTGAATTAACTTAATACATTTTTTGATTAGCTTTTGAAGGTAACCCTTCTTCTTCAGATCAGAAATAAGCAAATGTTGATAAATAACAGTATATATATAAGTGAAACACCAAAGCATTCTAATGACAGTTTCACAGGAAGAGGGTGGGGTGGGTAAGGTGAGAAACAGGAGGAGCTGGGTGGATAAGAGACAGAGAGAGATGCATGGTAGATACCAGAGTGACAAAGCAGTAGAATTTTATGGTTTGTAGTGGGCTAGAAAACTCAAATCTTTGTTAAGCCCTGTTTGGTGTATGTCAAAATATTTAATCATTTTGACTTCAAAGGTCTTACATTCCTGGATTGTCTTAAAGCTTCCTTTTAGTATTCTCACCATAAAATCATTGATACAGTGTTCTGGTTTTGTAAAGTGCTGCTCTGGTGACATACTGATTGGCACTGGCATTTTTCATATAAGGAAGAATATTCGACATAAAGGAATCTTTCATATGCTCATCTTCAAATATGATATATACCATTCAATGTAAAAAGTGCAGGGATCTCTAGCAATCCAGCCCAGCAGGAGATTTGCTGGTGTTCTAGAATATTTGCAGTGCTTACTTTTCATAGATAAGGTAAGTGCAGCTTGAGTTCTTGCACTTGGTGCTGTTATGATATGGTAAGATCTTGAGGGGTCCTTTTACTAAGTACATAAGTACATAAGTAATGCCATACTGGGAAAAGACCAAGGGTCCATCGAGCCCAGCATCCTGTCCACGACAGCGGCCAATCCAGGCCAAGGGCACCTGGAAAGCTTCCCAAACGTACAAACATTCTATACATGTTATTCCTGGAATTTTGGAGTTTTCCAAGTCCATTTAGTAGCGGTTTATGGACTTGTCCTTTAGGAAACCGGCCAACCCCTTTTTAAACTCTGCTAAGCTAACCACCTTCACCACTTTCTCCGGCAACGAATTCCAGAGTTTAATTACACGTTGGGTGAAGAAAAATTTTCTCCGATTTGTTTTAAATTTACTACACTGTAGTTTCATCGCATGCCCCCTAGTCCTAGTATTTTTGGAAAGCGTGAACAGACGCTTCACATCCACCTGTTCCACTCCACTCATTATTTTATATACCTCTATCATGTCTCCCCTCAGCCGTCTCTTCTCCAAGCTGTATAGCCCTAGCCTCCTTAGTCTTTCTTCATAGGGAAGTCGTCCCATCCCCGCTATCATTTTAGTTGCGGTACCTTGTCAAACAACTTTTGAAAATCCAGATACACAATATCAACCGACTCCCCTTTGTCCACATGTTTGTTCACTCCTTCAAGAATTGAAGTAAATTGGTCAGGCAAGATTTCCCCACACAAAAGCCATGCTGACTTGGTCTCAGTAATCCATGTCCTCGGATGTGCTCTGTAATTTTGTTTTTGATAATAGCCTCTACCATTTTCCCCGGCACCGACGTCAGACTCACCGGTCTATAATTTCCCGGATCTCCCCTGGAGCCTTTTTTAAAAATGGGCGTTACATTGGCCACCCTCCAATCTTCCGGTACCACGCTCGATTTTAAGGATAAGTTGCATATCACTAGCAGTAGCTCCGCAAGCTCGTTTTTCAGTTCTATCAGTACTCTAGGATGAATACCATCCGGTCCAGGAGATTTGCTACTCTTCAGTTTGCCGAACTGCCCCATTACGTCCTCCAGGTTTACCGTGAAGTCAGTAAGTTTCTCTGACTCATCCGCTTGAAATACCATTTCCGACACCGGTATCCCACCCAAATCTTCCTCGGTGAAGACCGAAGCAAAGAATTCATTCAGTCTCTCCGCTACGTCTTTGTCTTCCTTGATCGCCCCTTTTACCCCTCGGTCATCCAGCGGCCCAACCGATTCTTTTGCCGGCTTCCTGCTTTTAATATACCGAAAAAAAATTTTACTATGTTTTTTTTGCCTCTAATGCTATCTTTTTTTCATACTCCCTCTTGGCCTTCTTAATCTGCGCCTTGCATTTGCTTTGACACTCCTTATGCTGTTTCTTGTTATTTTCAGACGGTTCCTTCTTCCATTTTCTGAAGGCGTTTCTTTTAGCCCTAATAGCTTCCTTCACCTCACTTTTCAACCAGGCCGGGTGTCTTTTGGACTTCCGTCTTTCTTTTCTAATTCGCGGAATATGTATGGCCTGGGCCTCCAGGATGGTATTTTTGAACAGCGTCCACGCCTGTTGTACAGTTTTTACTCTCTCAGTTGCCCCCCTAAGTTTTTTTTTTACCGTTCTTCTCATTTTATCATAGTCTCCTTTTTTAAAGTGAAACGCTAACGTATTTGACTTTCTGTGTACAGTTACTTCAAGGTTGATGTCAAAACTGATCATATTATGGTCACTGTTATCAAGCGGCCCCAGTACCATAACGTCCCTCACCAGATCATGCGCTCCACTAAGGACCAAGTCTAGAATTTTTCCTTCTCTCGTCGGCTCCTGCACCAGTTGCTCCATAAAGCTGTCCTTGATTTCATCAAGGAATTGTATCTCTGTAGCGTGTCCCGATGTTACATTTACCCAGTCTATATTTGGATAATTGAAGTCACCCATTATTATCACATTGCCCATTTTGTTCGCGTCTCTGATTTCTTTTATCATTTCTGTGCCTACCTGCTCATCCTGGCGAGGTGGACGGTAGTACACTCCTATCACCATTTTTTTCCCTTTTATACATGGAATTTCAACCCCACAGTGATTCAAAGGTGTGATTTGTGTCCTGCTGAATTTGTAATCTATCTGAGTCAAGGCTCTCTTTAATATACAATGCTACCCCTCCACCAGTCCGGTCTACCCTATCATTACGATATACTTTGTACCCCGGTATGACAGTGTCCCACTGGTTATCCTCCTTCCACCAGGTCTCAGTAATGCCTATTATATCCAATTTTTCATTTAGTGCAATATATTCCAACTCTCCCATCTTATTTCTTAGACTCCTAGCATTTGCATATAGACATTTCAGAGTATGTTTGTTGTTCTTATTTGCATGATGCTTAGTACCTGACACTATTGATTTGACATCTTTTGTCTGATCTTTAGTTGTATTTAAGGGCACCTGGCCTACCACGGTCTGTTGTGCAACCTCACTATCCAGAAACCCTATCTTCCCTGTTTGTGAGGTATCTTTGCAAGATACCTTTTCCCGAACCATGCGCTTTTGAGCGACTGTCGGCCTTCCCCCCATTTCTAGTTTAAAAGCTGCTCTATGTCCTTTTTAAATTCCGACGCCAGCAGCCTGGTCCCACCCTGGTTAAGGTGGAGCCCATCCTTTCAGAATAGGCTCCCCCTTCCCCAGAATGTTGCCCAGTTCCTAACAAATCTAAAACCCTCCTCCCTGCACCATCGTCTCATCCACGCATTGAGACTCTGGAGCTCTGCCTGTCTCTTGGGCCCTGCACGTGGAACAGGTAGCATTTCAGAAAATGCTACCCTAGAGGATCTGGATTTGAGCTTTCTACCTAAGAGCCTAAATTTGGCTTCCAGAACCTCTCTCCCACATTTTCCTATGTCATTGGTACCCACATGTACCAAGATAGCGGACTCCTCCCCAGCACTATCTAAAATCCTATCTAGGTGACGCGTGAGGTCCGCCACCTTCGCACCAGGCAGGCAAGTCACCAGGCGATCCTCACGTCCACCAGCCACCCAGCTATCTATATGCCTAATGATCGAATCACCAACTACAACAGCTGTCCTAACCTTTCCCTCCCGGGCAGCACTTGGAGACATATCCTCAGTGCGAGAGGATAGTACATCCCCTGGTGGGCAGGTCCTGGCTAAAGGAGTACTTCCTACTTCACCAGGGTGATGCTCTCCTTCTAGGAGACCTCCCTCCTCCAAGGTAGCACAAGGGCTACTAGACTGGAGGTGGGACCTCTCTACAACATCCCTGTAGGTCTCCTCTATGTACCTCTCTGTCTCCCTCAGCTCCACCAAGTCTGCTACTCTAGCCTCAAGAGAACGGACATGTTCTCTAAGAGCTAGGAGCTCTTTGCATCGGGCGCAAACATATGACATCTCACCAACTGGAAGATAATCATACATGTGACACTCAATGCAAAAGACTGGATAGCACCCCTCTCGCTGCTGGACTGCTGACTCCATCTTAGTGTTTTTGAGTTTTCCAATATTTTAAAACTTGCTACAGTATTAAGGATATTAGCCTAATATAAAAGTGTCTTTTACTTTATATAGTGTATTGTATGATTTTAGTATTTCCTTCTTAGATGGTAATGAAATGTATTTAAAACTCTATAAGAGCACTCCATGCTTGTTACCCTAATTACAATAACTGACTATAAATGAGGAGTTGTCCTAGGGGTGGGTGGGAATACTAAATTAGATCCTGCAGTGGCTGTTAGATTCTATCTGTTAATGCTGTGGTACAAGGCTTTTAAAACTAAGTGGAAAAGACTATGGAGATTAGCTGTTTTCTGTTAGCTGTTGAAATTTGCTTTTTAAGTTTGCCTAACACTAACCTACAATTCCTCCTTTAAACCCCAATCTTTAAGTTCCCAAAGCACAAGCAAAGTAGTGTTCACTTACCAGAGAAATGTCCTCTTCTCTCAGAACTTCTCAGGTGTGCTGAAAATGGGCTGCTGGGGAAAAAGTCCTAAGAAGGCTTCAGAGTGGTGACACATCGAAGGAGCCCATTACACCATATATTTGTAGGCCACATTAGGGAAGAAATGAGAGTAGGCCAGAACACTTTTCAGTTAGTGGTGATGTTTAGCCAGTATCCAGATAGGTAATACGTTGTGTAACTGTTTATACCAGAATTGGCGAACGCCTTTACGGTACTATGTAAGCCACATTGAGCCTGCAAATAGGTGGGAAAATGTGGGATACAAATGCAACAAATAATAATAATAATTTAGTTTAAGCTTCTTAAATTATAGGCCTAAACAAAACAAACAGTGTTGTCACAGTCTCTCATGCTATATAGCGTGTGGCACTGAATATATAGATCTAAACAGCACTGCCAGCATTTCACTTAAGCCAGTGATTATGTTGGCTGAAAATGTAAACTTATGTGCAGCTCATACTGCAAAATTGGGGGCACCACATAAAAGCTGGCCTAGGGCACCACAACTCCTTGAGCCAGCCCTGATGATACCTCAATTTATACAATACTGTAATGAGTTGATAACAAGCATGATGTAAGGGTTTTTAGTATGGTCTATGCATTTTTTTATATATATATCCCTATATCATGTCAGAGATTTCAAATTACTGTAACTTGGGTAGTAAAATAAAATGTAAAACAAAAACACACACATTCATGTTATCCTTTAGCAGTGTGTTATTTTCTAGCAAAAAAGGTGCTGGCACTCAAATGCCAGACCACCCTTCAGGGGTGGGGTGATCACTGATGGACCCACCCCACAATAGCCAGGCCCCCTGCAACCAGTCACAGAATCTATGACAAGGCAGAACTGCTGTGTAGAGCCTGAGCACTTTCATTAAAACTTGGGGACCATGGGTCAATTTTGGCAGACAATGGAAAAGGTGCCAGTACTCGGTACCCCCAAGTAACCCCTCAAAAAAAGCCCTGTCCTTTAGGAATATGTGGTAGATACTGGTGAAAGGTGGTTGGTTTTTTAATAGATGTGTGTACTAAAATTGAGCATCAATAGGCAATGAGGGTACCTGTTTACCTCCTATCCAGTTCGATATAATAAAGGACTATAGTACCAATGTTTCAAATGAACCATGCCACAAAGCGATTGAAGTCTTCAATATTCCCAATCATTCTGTCACATTCTATTCCACAGCAAAAACTCTTATTTCATTCTTGTATGTTATTTAGTGTCAGCTGATGATGAGAATATTTCATTGTAATAGTGCCTTAGAGCATATCAACCTAAGATTGGTGAGAGAATGAAATACTTAAGGCTACAACACAGGGCTCTGTTTGCCTGGAAGCTTTAGTACCACTAAATTATTGATGCTGATATAAAGACCGTTAATGATCTAAATGAACAGTACCAAATAATAATCCTGTTCACTAACTCGAGAATCAATTTTTGCCTTTGCTAAAAATAGGACTAAAAGACTTGTGTTACATAGAAATGTCATTATCAAAGAGGATATTAAAGTCAGAGCTGCCAACATCTTGATAACAAATATAGCTCCAAAGATGATTACTTCATATAGCATATCTTCAAAAATGATTTAATATACTGTAGCAATAGCTCCTCTAACAGGACAGCTTACACTGAATACTGGTCAACTGTATTAATACACAACAGACTACAGAAGGATGTGACTAAAAGAAAGAAAACTGATGGACTGGACTGGTCAGAAAGAATGAAGACAAAGGAAAAATGAACCTTGTCACATTCTAAGAACATAAGAATAGTCATACTGGGTCAGACCAATGGTCCATCTAGCCCAGTATCCTGCCTCTAACAGGTCACAAGTACCTGGCAGAAACCCAATTAGTAGCAACATTCTATGCTACCAATCCCAGGGCAAGCAGTGGCTTCATATGGTCACTCCTGAGTCTGTCATCATGCACTTCAACTTCACCCTGTAATTAAGCAGTGTCATAATCTTAAATATCCCACAGATTCGACTACAGGGAAAGTACTCTATGCAGTCATGTGCCTCTGTCCTAAATTGTATATAGGGCATACAGTAAAATTCGGACTGGTGCAATGCAGGCACCTTTAGTATGCCCAACATATAAAAGCAGACTTCAGATTCGCGGTACTGGAAGTTCTAAAGGGTAGTGGGCGGCGGTGATGATGCCAAATATTTGTGATGTTAGTGGAACACAATGGAGCCTGAGGGTTTGAATAGGGGGATTGAATGGTGGGCTTATTTGTGGTATGTTAATACAGCCATATGTTAGTTCCCGGGAAAGGTACTATAGTCATGATTTTTGTAGCTGTTCCAGTGCGGTGACATCCCTGGTTGTTTTTACAAAAAGGGGGAATGTCCCCCACTTCCGGTTAGCTTAAGTGTCTTTTGTCAGTTGAACGTGAAGTATGTCTGTTTCTACTTTTCTATAGTTCTGTATTAATAGCATGTAATTTTAGAGCTAGAATTGCTTTGCTCTATTTTTAGGGATACTCACAATCGCAAAAAGCAGTAAGTTGGCTACCTTGACAAAGCAATGGCGATACATGGCCCATCGGGACCCAGACTTGTGTGACTAAAGACGCGAAGTACTCATCACGTATACTTTAAAAGTATAGAAGCAAAGTACTCACTTCTATACTTTAAAAGGGCACAAATAAGAAATTTAAAACATTGCAATGATTATATGCTGTGGATGAAGTATAAGACCAGTGGGTCTGTGATTGTCCTTCTAAAAACATATGAGCAATTATCAAAGCCATTTAAGGCAGCACGTCCGGGGGGGGGGGGGGGGGGGTTGTAGTAACACGGAAGTGCTGATTTGAGCGGCATCTTATAGCATTGTGTGGATTATTGAGACCTGTGACTGAACTTTTTACCTCCGGTAAGCTGTTGAATTTGCATTAGGACATGTGTTGCTTAGTTCTCAAGGAGAGCAGTTCAAGATTATCTCATGTTGTTATCTAAAGTTCAGTCATTCACACATCTATTGACACTGGATTTATGAGGCTTTGAGTGCTGATACACAACAAGGCTGTCAGCTTGCTGAAGTGAATTGGAACTGTTTCATGTTCTTTCCTGCAGTAAAAAAGAGATGCAAAGAAGGAACTGTGGCAGGAGGGCCTGAGGACCTACAGAGGGGAAGTAAAGTGATATTTGTTGCTGATGAGAAAAGTTCAAGAACACTAAGCAAGTTGAGGTCTGGCCTGGTTAGAGGGCTAAGTTGTTGCAAAAAGCATTGATTCACTATTAATGAAAAGCCTGTATGTGGGTGGCTGGAGATGAATGAATGGTTTTATGTGTCTATGTGTAATGATTTGTACTAAATAAAAAATATTTGATATGATTATCTAGAGTCTCTCACCTAACCCACCCTCATCCTGTTAGATTGTCACTGAAATGCTTTGATGTTTCACTTATATATACTGTCATCTACCAACATCTGCTTATTTCATAAGTACATAAGTACATAAGTAGTGCCATACTGGGAAAGACCAAAGGTCCATCTAGCCCAGCATCCTGTCACCGACAGTGGCCAATCCAGGTCAAGGGCACCTGGCACGCTCCCCAAACGTAAAAACATTCCAGACAAGTTATACCTAAAAATGCGGAATTTTTCCAAGTCCATTTAATAGCGGTCTATGGACTTGTCCTTTAGGAATCTATCTAACCCCTTTTTAAACTCCGTCAAGCTAACCGCCTGTACCACGTTCTCCGGCAACGAATTCCAGAGTCTAATTACACGTTGGGTGAAGAAAAATTTTCTCCGATTTGTTTTAAATTTACCACACTGTAGCTTCAACTCATGCCCTCTAGTCCTAGTATTTTTGGATAGCGTGAACAGTCGCTTCACATCCACCCGATCCATTCCACTCATTATTTTATACACTTCTATCATATCTCCCCTCAGCCGTCTCTTCTCCAAGCTGAAAAGCCCTAGCCTTCTCAGCCTCTCTTCATAGGAAAGTCGTCCCATCCCCACTATCATTTTCGTCGCCCTTCGCTGTACCTTTTCCAATTCTACTATATCTTTTTTGAGATACGGAGACCAGTACTGAACACAATACTCCAGGTGCGGTCGCACCATGGAGCGATACAACGGCATTATAACATCCGCACACCTGGACTCCATACCCTTCCTAATAACACCCAACATTCTATTCGCTTTCCTAGCCGCAGCAGCACACTGAGCAGAAGGTTTCAGCGTATCATCGACGACGACACCCAGATCCCTTTCTTGATCCGTAACTCCTAACGCGGAACCTTGCAAGACGTAGCTATAATTCGGGTTCCTCTTACCCACCCTCTGACGAATAAAGGCTACCTTCAAAAGCTAATCAAAAAATGTATTAAGTTATGTCCAATAAAAAAGATATCATCTTATTTTTTTTTCCATGTTTTATTTTATTTCTATTGAGCTCTATTTATAGAATCCAACCCTACTTGTACTATTGAGGACATGTGGCACCACATTCTCAACATATTCAATGAAGATGTCTGATGACTCTTCTGGATTTCTACCACTATGACCACTAGATTGCTGATCCTCTACTGTAGTAGAAAGATTTTTGCCCGAGTCATTTCTAGCAGAACTCTAAAAAATTCCAATTGCAGTGAAAGGCTGTTAGGATGAAGTAGGTTTTAATGAACTCTAGCATCTCCAGCCCCCAGATGGTTGTGCGCATCGATCCTTCTGTCCCTTCTTGAGGTGTGCTCTTTACCAGGTAATCATCCAAATAGAGAGATATATGCCTTCCCAGTCTACATAGATGTGCTGCTACAACTGCAAGACATTTTATAAATACCCGTGGAGCTGAGGCAAAGATAAAAGGCAGTATGCAATACTAGTAGTGGTGTTTCTATGACAAATCTGAGATATTTTTGTACTATATGAGTTTAAGCATCCTTTAAGTCCAGAGAATATAACCAGTCTCACTTTTGAAGAAAGGGTATTAAAGTGTCCAGAGAAACCATCCTAAACTATTCTCTTACTAAAAGCTTGTTCAGGTCAGGACCCTTAGGTCTAACAAAATGGTAGGGTCCCAATTTGAAGAGGTTTTCATTCACATTCTATGGTCAACCATAAGAACATAAGTATTGCCATACTGGGACAGGCCAAAGGTCCATCAAACCCAGCATCCTGTTTCCAACAGTGGCCAATCCAGGTTATGAGTACTTGGCAAGCTCCCAAAACAGTACAATACATTTTAAGCTGCTTATCCTAGAAATAAGCAGTGGATTTTCCCCAAGTCCATTTTAATAATGGCTTATGGACTTTTCTTTTAGGAAGCTATCTGAACCTTTTTTTTAAACACCGCTAAGCTAACCACCTCCTTATCTTTTTAACTGTAATAAACTGATAAACCTTTCTAAATCCACCATAATTTGAAAATTATTACAACTAATAGATGGCATGAAAGAGAAACCAAAATTCAAAACTTCTTGTGATAACTGTCTCTTTGATAAATTGACTACAAAGATTCATTTTTTTTGAGACCTGTTATATGGCCACTGTTGTTTCTGTTGACTCCAGCCTCTTCTGCCTCAACTTTGATTTCTGCTTCTGTTCTCTAAAAAAAACCTCGCTCATCACTGAAACTCTCATTGAAGGATGATGACTCTTCCAATTGCTTCTGAGTAGATTGTGTACTGTTTTTATTTCTATTATCTTGTTTGTACATCCATACATATACTCTCTTATTCAAATGATCCTCTTCATCATAATAACACTTCTTTAGTTTATGTTTTTTTAGGGATTCTTTAAAGTTTTCAATAGTCTCTTTTAGATTCTTGTTGCTTTCAAACTCCTCAAGGGTGTTATTGTCTTTCAATTTTTGTATTTCCTCATTAATTTCTTACTTGTACTTACTAACCACAGCTTGACTTTTCTTAATAATTAAAAGCATTAGATTTTATTTTTTTTACATTTGTACCCTGCACTTTCCCACTCATAGCAAGTTCACTGCGGCTTACATATTATATACAGGTACTTATTTGTACCTGGGACAATGGAGAGTTAAGTGACTTGCTCAGAGTCACAAGGAGCTGCCTGTGTCTGCAGTAGGAAGCAAACCCAGGTCCCCAGGACCAAAGTCCACCACTCTAACCACTAGGCCACTCCTCCACTCCTGATCATATGAGCACTTATTCAATATCATATTCCAACATTCTACAAAATCAGTATCAAGTGGGGTGATTAAATCTGCAGATGACACAAAACTATTCAAAATTGTAAAAACTTGTGGCAGATGAAATTTAATGTGGACAAATGCAAAGTGATGTACATTAGGAAGAATAATCTGAATCATAGTTACCTGATGCTAGTATCCACCTTAGGAGTCAGCACTCAAGAAAAAGATCTAGGTGTCATTGTAGACAATATGCAGAAATTTTCTGTTCAGTGTGCGGCAGTGCCAAAAAAGCAAACAGGATAATAGGATGCAAAATAAGACCGAGAATATTATAACGCCTTCTGTATTGCTCCATAGTGCGCCCTCACCTTGAGTATTGCATTCAGTTCTGGTAGCTATAAAAAGATATAGCGGAATTAGAAAAGGTTCAAAGAAAAGCAACCAAAATGATAAAGGGAATAGAACTCCGCACATATGAGGAAGGGCTAAAGAGGTTATGGCTCTTCAGCTTGGAAAAGAGAAGGCTGAGGGGGGATATGATTGAGGTCTATAAAATCCTGAGTGGTGTAGAACAGGTAGAAGTGAATTGATTTTTTGCTCTTTCAAAAAGTACAAATACCAGTGGAATCTCAATAAAATTACATGGAAATACTTTAAAACAAATAGGAAGAAATATTTTTCCCTCAAAGAAAAGTTAAACTTTGGAACTCACTGCCAAAGGATGTGGTAACAGCGGTTAGCATATCTGGATTTTAAAAAAGTTTGGACAAGTTTCTGGAGGAAAAGTCCATAGTCTATTATTCAGATGGACATGGAAGAAGCCACTGCTTGCCCCAGGATTGGTAGCATGGAATGTTGCTATTAATTGGGTTTCTGCAAGGTACTTGTGACCTGGATTGGCCACTGTTGGAAGTAGGATACTGGGCTAGATGGCTATTGTGTTCTTAGGTGGTCCTGTGCTCATTCTCAATCCCTGTGGTATTCTTTCAAGCTTGCAATACTCAACTAGCATGGCACTATTGAGTTTAGTCTTAATCTTAGATCGTTCATTTAAATTGTTCCAATCTGAAGATTTGTCATTTGATGTAGAAGGTAAATCAAACATTGATGGACCTCTTAATAAACTACCAGTTCACTCAGTGGTAAACAGAAATGCAGTCTTCCAGTAATTATCAGCCATCTCCACTATTCAGGTGCCTACTTTCTTTTATAGAATACTAGCATAACAGGTAAAATGTCTGCCTATAATGTAGAAGCGCCAACAATGTACAATGAACAGCCCAGTGCTCACATGAATTTTCCAACATCTTTATTAATCAAAAGTTCTCATAATTAACAAACCAACTGACAAGACCCTGTTTCAAAACTGCATCAGGGACCGTCCTAATGAAACAATAAAATTCTCATAGTATCATATACACTGACAAGTTATTCATTTAAAATAAAACTTGAATCAGATACAGAGTACTCACATCAAGCCTTCAACTTAGTTCAATGCCATTTTTTCTTCAAAATGGCGCTGAAGTGAGGACGCTGACTTTTAATGAATCAGCTGACAACAACAAACCCCCAATCCAATTCTAAACTCACTGGGAACACAGTATGTAATTTAAAAATCCACCATTGTTCTTTAAATTCAATAGACTACTGCAATTTGCTTCTCGCTGGTCTCCCGCTCAGCCATCTATCTCCTCTTCAATCTGTCCAAAACTCTGCTGCGCATCTTATATTCCGCCAGAGTTGCTATACTCACGTTAGCCCTCTCCTCAAGTCGCTTCACTGCCCTATCCGCTTCCGCATACGGTTCAAACTTCTCCTTTTGACCTACAAGTGCATCCACTCCGCAGCTCCTCAGTACCTTTCCGCTCTCATCTCTCCCTACACTCCTCCCCGTGAACTCCGTTCGCTGGGTAAATGTCTCCTGTCGTCCCCCTTCTCCCCCACTGCTAACTCCCGGCTCCGTTCCTTCTATCTCGCTGCTCCCTATGCCTGGAATAGACTCCCTGAGCCAGTACGTCAGGCTCAGTCTCTGGCTGTCTTCAAGTCTAGGCTTAAAGCCCACCTCTTTGCTACTGCTTTCAACTCCTAACCATGACTCTCTTACTCAACACCCTCACTTATCACCCCTACCACTGCAATTTCCCCACCCCTAGCTGTCTGTTCGTCTGTCCAATTTAGATTGTAAGCTCTGTTGAGCAGGGACTGTCTTTTCATGTTAATTTGTACAGCTCTGCGTAAGTCTAGTAGCGCTATAGAAATGTTTAATAGTAGTAGTAGTAGTAGTTTAGCATTACTATAATGTAGAAACAAGCACTTCCACTGGCGCTAGATCTGGTGTATGAGTTTACACCTAAATGACGGAGATATGCACATAATTTATAGTGCTCTACATCCAGGATCAGCGTATGTGCATGCCTACCTGTAAAATATGTGCTATATAATTTATGTGCATTTTCTGTACATGCAAATGTGCACCCATCCATGCATATATGCCAGTAATCTAGCCATTTTTGCATGTATTTGGCACATTAATATTAGTACCCATTTTATAGAATATTTACTGTACTCCATCAAAAGGGGTCCTTTGCGTAATCATTGCAATGATATTCTTTGATTAGGAAGCATGCATCAGGCCTATTTCTGGAAAAGTGTAATCTTGGATCTAGATATTAGGTGTTGCCACTCCTCAACTGGGGCTCACCCCCAGGGCTCTATACTGTCTTCACAAAATCCCCAATCGCAGCTGGCCTGAGGCATGGAATGTCTGACCTGAGACTCCAGTCAATGTATTCTGCTTAGCATTGTTATTCAATCACTGGGCTAACCATTATAAGAAGGGCAATTCTATAATACCTAAGTGCTCATATTTATGTGTGTAAATGCTAAATGGTGTTAAAGTGCTATTCTGCAAATACCAGCTTATTTTTACATAGCACATTCTTGCAATGGGTGGGACATACATGAGGCTCCCACTGTAAGTTACACATGTCCCTACTGTACTAAGTCTGGCATAAGTTCAAGAGCCTACATTTTAGGCACATTGATAGCTAGTTACATTAGTATTCTATAACAGAACCTAGATGCCTAGATTCCTTTATAGAATATGCTCCTACAGCACTCTCTGTAGGCATCTAATTGGAGATGCCCAGTTATTTTTTTTAAAAAAGACACTGAGCTGGCTCAATTACAGTTTTTCTTAGAGGGAAAAGGGGTCTCTGCGGCATCCCCAAGTGCTTCCTAGTAACGTAGGTCATATTATGTATGTGCTCTTTTTTCTTTAGTTTAAATTGCTTTTTGTCTCCATTTACCTCATGGAGTTTTCCTTGACTGGAGGGCTATGTTTTAGTAAATTATTTTTTTAGACACTTTGGGTCTCATTTTCAAAAGAGAAAAACGTCCAAAAAGTGGATGGATTTCTTCTCAAAACATAAGACCTTTGAAGTCAGAATGATTGAATATTTTGACACCCAACAGACAGGACTTAACAAGGATCTGGGTTTTCTAGCCCATTATAAACCATAAAGTTGTATTGCTCTGTTTATCACTCCCCTCTCAACTACCCACACCCATCCTGTTAGACTATCAATGAAATGAAATGCTTTGATGTACCCAAACATACCTCCTACCCACCCCCACCTTGCTAGACTGTCATTGAAATGCTTTGAAGCTTCACTTATATATACTATCTGCTACCACATTTGCTTATTTCCGATCTGACGAAGAAGGGCAACCTTTGAAAGCTAATCAAGTTATGTCCAATAAAAAAGGTATCATCTTACTTTCTTTTCCATGTTTTATTTTGTTTGATTTCTATTGATAACCTTCTCAAAATGTCCAAATCGGTATTTTTGAAAACTATTTTGCAGACATTTATCTATGCATCAAAATCACAAGGGGGCATGTCGGAGGTACTGCAGAGGTGGGAATAGGGTGGGCTTAGCGCATGCCTAACACTTACATGTTTAACAGCCATAATGGAAGAAAATGAAAATGTCTAGGGCGAAAACTTCAATGTTTTGGTCTAGACCTGTTTTTATAACAAATAAATCACAAAAAAGGTGCCCTAAATGACCAGATGACCACTGGAGTAGGGTTACCAATTTTTGTCCTCATAAAAAAAGGACACTTGCCCCGCCCCTTTCACGCCCCCCTGCCCCGCCCCTTTCACGCACTCACACCGCCCCTGACGCATATTCCCCTCCCCTGGTCACCCCCTCCTCCCCATCACCTTCCCTCCCCTGTCATCTCCACTCCCCCCATCACCTCCCCTCCCCTTACTCTAGAGGTACGTCTTCGGTGCAGGAAAGAGCCCCCTCTTTCCTGCCCGGAGCGCTGCTGCCAGCTCAGCTGCCCTGCATCCTGTGAGTCCAGCTCTCGGCGTTTCAAAATGGCCACTGAGAGTTGAAGTCTCGCGAGGCTGCTTCAACTCTCAGCGGCCATTTTGAAACGCCGAGAGCCGGACTCACAGTATGCAGGGCAGCTAGCAGCAGCGCTCTGGGCAGAAAAGAGGGGGCTCTTTCCTGCCCCGAAGACGAAGAGGTATCTATAGACCACCAGGGATGGTAGAGTAAGGGGAGGGGAGTCCCGCCCCCACCAGCCAGCCCGTTTGTCCAGAAATCCGGACAAACGGGCAGGCTGGCCAAATCCGTCCGGACGCCCGGACATGTCCTCAAAAAGAGGACAGGTCCGGGTAAATTTGGATGTATGGTAACCCTACACTGGAGGGAATCAGGGTTGACCCTACTTACTCCCCCAATGGTCACTGACCCCCTTCCACCCCCAAAATGTGAATAAAAATAGTACTCATCAGCCTCTATGACAGCATCAGATATTATAGCCAGGTCCATTACAGCAGCATGCAGGTCCCTGGAGTAGTTCAGTGGTGTATGCAGTGCACTAAAGACAGGTGGACCCAGACCCATACCTCCCCCTACCTGTTACACTTGTGGTGGAAACTGTGAGCTCTCCAAAACTCACCAGAAATCCACTGTATCAACAAATAGGTGCCCCATTCACCCATAAGGGCTATTGTAGTGGTGTACAGTTGGGGGTAATGGGTTTTGGGTGGGTTTTGGAGGGCTCAGCAGATAAGATAAGGGAGCAACAATGAGATGTGTACATGGGAGCATTTATATAATGTCCACAGCTGTTGTTTCTTGTTTCACAAATGGCCTGAAAAGATAAACACACAGAGCACAAAACCTTGCTACAAATGACATTTTTGCTTTTTAAAAAAATGGCCATATTTCCAATTCAGATTTGGGATGTTTAGCGCAAAACGTCCAAAGTCTAACTTAGATGTCATATTGAAAATGCCCCTCCATGGCTAATGATGTTAATTAGCGATTAGCGTGTGTAGTATTTCTAGATTTCCTTTTCAAAGTTGTCTTTGAATTATATCTCTCTCTTTCCCCCCCCCCCCCCCCCCCCATTTGTTCTCTCAGGCATTTCTTTAACCCTACAGTTCTCACTTTTTAAGTGACAGGTTTCGGAAGGTGGTTGGTTGTCTCTGGATCCCTACCCATCTTCCTCTATCGTCTTTGTTTTCTGGTCTAATCTGTTATTTCTCCTCTCCTTTTGATATTGGCATTCCTTTCCTATGTTCCTTGTTTGATTTTTGTACACTGCTTTGATTTGTTGTGAAAGGCGGTATATCAAGTCTTTAATAAACAATAACAAACATAGATATAGATATACAGTAGCTTTGAGTGGAGGAGTGGCCTAGTGGTTAGGGTTGTGGACTTTGGTCCTGAGGAACTGAGTTCAATTCCCACTTCAGGCACAGGCAGCTCCTTGTGACTCTGGGCAAAGTCACTTAACCCTCCATTGCCCCATGTAAGCTGCATTGAGTCTGCCATGAGTGGTAAAGCACGGGTTACAAATGTAACAAAAAATATATATATACAGTGAATTTTCCATCATTGTTCAGCATTTAGACTTTCATGGCATGCTGTACTTGCAGAAGTCTGCAAAGATTTTTTTTATTTTGTGTAAAGTCTTGGTTGAAACTGAGTTAAACTCAGAATTACTGATACAGCTTATTAAGCATTATTTATCCCAGATATTGCTTTTGTTAATCTTGCATCTTTCTTTTAACGGAGGTTAATACCTTTGTTTTATAATGAGTTTTAGTTCAGTTTCTAAGCCCAGCATTAGAAGGATTTTTTTGTAGAATGTGAAGCCATTCATTGTGATGAACCAGGTCTGATCCAGATGTTGCACAAATAAGGATAGCTTTAATGGCTTTCTGCCTTTACTTTGTTTAATCACGTTAACTCCTGGCTCCATTTCCAGCTTTCTTCAGCTTAATGTTTAATAAAACTGAAGTTTTCTTTCTTAAAAATAATTCACAACTTTTTCACATGGCACTATCAATGTTATTAAATCTACTGAAACAACAAGATAAATAAAGCTCTCTTATTAGTCTAGATCAGCAGTAGGTAAGCAGGAAAAAACATCATCGCAGGAAATATAAGTGAATCTTACGTATCCCTCTGGGTTTAGTTTTTTCATAGATCTAGCATAATTTAGTCTGTGCTGAGGCTTCAGGAGGAGGTCAAAAAAGAGTTTCAACAGAGGAGTTAATTTGATAAAGGTTACACGTCAAATACCTATGTAGAAATGTTATACATTTGCACATATAGAGGGACATGCATTCAACACTATTTTAAAAGGAGGTAATATGTGCATCCATTGGAAATGATGCAGAGAACTATGGGGTCGTTTTACTAAACTGCAGTAGAAAGTGGCCTGAGTGCACCCTTTCGCGGTTTTTCCCACATGCTAAGGCAATGTTACCACAGCAGTAAAGGGCTGATTTTCCATTTTTTGCATTAATGGCTATGCACTAATATCACCATTAGTGTGAAACCATTTAAACAAATTATCTCATTAGCACTTACCAACACCTTTTTTGTAGGTGGTAAGGGCTCATGTGGTAATCCTACTGTAATGTAGCTCTGCTGATTAGCACAGAAAGGCCCACTCTCCGCCCCTCAGATACACCCCCTCTTATACAAAACTAAAAACTATTTTTTAGCACATGGTTAGCATGCCGATTTGGCATTTACAGCATGTCCCATTGTACACAGTTTAGTAAAAGGATCCCTATAAGCCTAAAAAATGGGCATGTTCTGGTTGGGGAATGGGCATGTATATAGTTGTATATCAGGGCCTGTGTTAGACATAATAGCCCTTGGGCAGATGCTGGGGAGGGGCCCCCAAAGCCTGCTTGAAAGCTATCCCTTCTTCAACTTCAGACAGGATTGAGGCTCCCAGTGACTTGAAGTCCCAGGGCAATTACCCTGGTTTGCCTACTTGTAATGCTGGCCCTGGAGCATACATATTTTATAACATAGCTGCATGCCTACATCATCAAGAATGAACATTCGCTTTTAAAACTGCTATAAATAATGCATAAATAGCCAACAACTTGTCTCTTTGGAACCTGGTGTGTGAACTGTGGTTTGTGCTGAAGATTTGATTAAAAGCTTATAGGCAGTGTTCCTCTTCATACTTGTTCCCTGCCCTCTATTACTCTCTCTTAATCTCTCTTACTCTTCTTCTTACTTCCGCACTACTTTCTTAATCTCTCTGCTCTGACCCTCGCTTCCTCTCCTTTTCTCTCCTTGTAGCCTGCCTCTCTCTCTCTCTCTCTCTCCTGTTATTGTTACCCCTCCCCCACGCCTGAGCTAGTTGTATGGTGATCACTAGGTTCTGGTTCACCTGATGTCAATAGTCGTGGCGGCGCTTCCAAAAACCCAGTGCTCAGGAGTGGAGAGGGGACAAAAGAACACTAACCCCGTCTCTTGCCCTCAAGAAAGCAAGAGAGGAAAATAAGCTAAATTTAGGAATTTTTTCCAGTTTTTGGTAAAAAGCACCCTCTCACTTCTCAGTCAAGTAAAGAACTTTTAATAATGAAATACTTTATTGCATGTATTCCATGCCAAAATAACAACACTTTAACATTTGTGGCTAAACAGTGAATAAATAACAATGTTTCCAATCCTTAACTAGCACTCCTTAGAATATAACAATGTGAAATCTGGAATGTAACAATTCTCATCTAATCTTCAGTTCCCCTTCACTTTTTAAAGAGAACCATCTTCACTTCAGGTAGGTATTTTATTAACGCTCTCCTTTTCTTATGCAAATTCACAAATTAATAAAGTTTTCCTTTAGAATTGGCACTTATCTGTAACTGATCAGTTTATAGCCAATTTGAGTAGATTCTTTCTTGCGTGGGGGCCCTTGGATGAACTGAGTCACCGGTGTTCTCTCGCAGTTGTTGTCTTCTTCCTAACCTCTCTAATAACAAAACAAGTTGGGAGGCAAAACCCTGACTTCCTTTTTTCTCTCTCCAGGAATTCCTCTAAAGGGACTTTAAATGTATTTCATAATACTGTGGCCATCTCGCTAATTTAAATAAAATTAATTAAAGTATTACTAATTATTCAACCTATGCTTTACTGGGTAATCCCTATTCTAAACCGCTGGAGTAGCTTCTGCACAGCTGCTGAGCTTCACCCACAGTGTAGCATTCCATTCTCAATCTGACACCAACATTCCATCACTCACTAATCATAGGATTATGATTCTCTCAGACCCTCAAACTCACCAACACTCAGACCTGGTACCACAGCAGTATTCCCCTTTCCAGTTTACACACTCACTCTCACAGTTTTCCCTGTTCCACTCAGAAACCTTTCCTCTTTTCTCACCACTCAGTCATATCTCACCCCCCAGTCAATTTCAACTATTTGTCACCCAGAGTACTTGCAGACTTGAAACACAATCAAACTTCCTTCCAAGTCACTCTCAGTTTAATCCTCAATTATTCCCTCCTCTATACCAATCTATTCCCAAATCACTTAACCACTTTTTCCTGTTTCTCTCTCAGACCCTTCAGAAACACATCCACTCCCACTTAGTACTCAGCTTCCTCTCTCAACTGCCAGCTGCTGTTGCCAAGCCAACAGAAGCTCAGCCCTCAGCAAATTCCAAGGACCTGTGCCGCTGGCCACAATGGAACTCCGGGACAACTTGGGTAATTTTATGTATTTTATTAACCCCTCGGGTTACATTATTTCCACTCTTATCTATCCCTACACTCCTCCCAGTGAACTCTGTTCACTGGGTAAATCTCTCTTACCTGCACCCTTATCCTCCACCGTTAACTCCAGACTCTGTTCCTTTTATCTTGCTGTACCATATGCCTGGAATAGACTTCCTGAGCCGGTACGTCAAGCTCTATCTCTGGCCGTCTTCAAATCTAGGCTAAAAACCCACCTTTTTGATGCTGCTTTTAACTCCTACCCCTTACTCGTTCAGTTCCCAAGTTTTATCATTCCCATCTTAGTATTTCCCTTATTTCTTATTTGTCCTGTTTGTCTGTCCTAATTAGATTATAAGCTCCATAAATCAGGGACTGTCTCTTTATGTCCAGTGTACAGCTCTGCGTACATCTAGTAGCGCTATAGAAATGATAAGTAGTAGTAGTCCTACCTCCCTGCCTGTCCTCTCTTACTTGGACCCTATGAACCCCACTCCTAAGCTAGGGTATGTGGGGAATGATCTCACTCTCTCAATGCACACAATAGTACTTCCATCATATGAAAGACAGCTTCTTTCTGGATTTCATAAGATGTAATGTACAGGCCATCTATCAAGGTATGCTCGAAAATTCCTTTTTGTCAAGCCTCGGCACCCAATACAAGCTTACTTCTGTATCTTTCTGCCACACTTCATTTCCTGATATTTTAAGAATATTGTCTCTCTCTCTCTCCACCCAGTTCACAGAATAATCCCTTGGAACTGACTCCTCTATGATCAATGCTATTCTGGTGTTTTCTCTTTTACCACTGTGTCCAGTTTCCTCGCTTATAGCCCCAGGTAATCATAACCATTCATTCTCTCTTCTGGCTGTGATCCCAGTGGTTTGCTGGTACAGAAATGTTGTAATGTTTACAAAGAGGCATATTTTCAAAGCACTTAGACTTACAAAGTTACGTGGAGGGGCATTTTCAATATGACATCTAAATCCGACTTTAGACATTTTGCAAAAAATGTCCAAAATCTGAATAGAAAAGAAGTTCATTTTTAAAAAGTCTATATTTTGTTTTCAAAAATACTGTTTCTAACAAGGTTTTATGCTTTGGATATTTGGATATTTTGTTTTTTGGTCCATTTTCAGAAAATAAATGTCCAGGTGAAAAACATAGAACATCAAGTCATTGGGATGTAGGAGGGGTCAGTATTTTTCGTAGACTGGTCTCATAGACATCTCAGGAGATAAATGGGGCACCCTAGGGGACACTGCAGTGAACTTCAAAGACATTCTCCCAGGTACACATCTTACCGTTGCTCCCTTATCTTGTCTGCTGAGCCTCCCAAAACCCACTGCCCATAACTGTACACAACTACAGTAGCCCTTATGGGTGTAGGGGGCACCTATATGTGGGTACAGTGGATTTCTGGTGAGTTTTGGAGGGCTCACAGTTTCCCCCACAAATGTGATAGGTAGAGGGAGATGGGGACCAGAGTCTCCCACGCCATGGCGCACTGCACTGACCACTACACTACTCCAGGGATCTGCATGCTGCTCTAATAGACCTGGCTTAGTCATAGAGGCTGCTAAATCAAATTTGTATTCACATTTGTGGGAGGGGGGTCAACCACTGGGGGGTTATTGGGGGGGACACCCCTGATTCCCTCCAGTGGTTATCTGGTCAGTTAGGGCACCCATTTGTGCCTTATTCATTATAAAAACAGGTCTAGCTCAAAACGTCTTAATTTTAGTCCTGGACACTTTTGTTCCATTTTGGCTGAAAAACGTCCCAAGTGATAGGAAAGCCCAGATCCCACCCTTAACATGCACCTGACATGCCCCCTCGTGATTTGAACGCACTTCTGATGGACTTCATAGAAAAATGTGTAAAAATTGGTTTTGAAAATACCAATTTGGACATTTTTGTGAGAAAAAAGCATTCAAATGCAGATTTATGCCACTTTTTGGACTTTTTTCTCTTTTGAAAATTAGCTCTATGGTAAGCTATGGAACTCTGTAAGTCTAATGGTCCCTTTCACAAAGCGGCGGTACCCATACCGCTGCTTCGCCATGAGCCAATCCAGTACTACTGCCAGACTACCACAGGAGCCCAGAGGTAGTGCCTGCCCCCAATATGTGCCATTTCTGTCGTGCCAGATTTTTAAAACGTTTTTGTGCCAGGGGCTTATCCAGAGGTAATCGGGCAGCACTGCTCGGTGCCCAGTTACCCCCGGGGTAGCACAGGAACCCTTACCGCCTCCTAAATAGGGTGGCAGTAAGAGATCCCCTGGGAAATGGCCATACACAAGTGTTTCACTTACCGCATGGCCATTTCCATCCCCTACCCGAAATTTCCTTTTTCCAGGTGGTGGTTAAAGGGGCCTTGGCGGTAAAAGAGACCCTAAGTTCTTTGAAAATGAGCCCCAAATTATTCAGTGGTTGAGACTCACCACCTTACTGTGCCTTTCTCTATGGAAAGTTTCTGCCATCAGAACTTCACAACCAGCTAGAAAATAAGTATCCATTTTCTTACAAGATGTGCCTACGACTCATTTGATGTAGCATCCAGGATCTCTGCTCAGGGCATACTGATGCGCAGACTCTCATGGCTGCATGTCTCTGACTTGGACCCAGTGGTCCAACAGAGGTTGGTGAATGCTACGTGCTGGGGGATAATCTTTTTGGAGAGAACGTGGAGGAGGTCGCTGACCTCATCAGAAGCACACCAATACTATCGATACTCTCTCCCACTGGGTGCCTTCTGCAACTACCTCCTCATCTAGGAGGTTTTTCAGCAAGTCAAAGAGGAGTACTTACTACTCATGGAGGCACCAGCCTCAGAAGGCCAACCCCAGAGTGCTTGTTCTTGTCAACAGAGTGTGCCTAAAATCCATACAGATCCCCAGTCAAAGCTGGTGGAAAACATTTGACTGGCTCCAGCAGAGCATAGCTGCTGTAAAAGTGACTATCCCTGATAACTTGATGGTAGGGGGAGGCTGTAGATTTTTCAAGAATGGTGGCCCCTTGTAACCTCCGACCAATGGGTCCTTCAAATCGTCCATCTCGGTTATTCCCTGCATTGGCGAAAGAGACGAACAGATTGCCCAGCGAGAGTAAATCAATTCAGCTCTCAGCACAAGCAAGTACTTGCAGAGGAACTCTCTGCCCTTCTAAAGGCCCATGCAGTTGAGCCCATTCCACTAGGGAAAGAAGGGACGGGATTCTATTCCAGGTACTTCCTTGTGCAAAAGAAGACAGGGGGGATACATCCCACTCTAGACCTAAGGGCCCTGAACAAATTCCTGTTCAATGAAAAGTTCAGGATGGTTTTCCTGGGCACCCTTCTCCCCATGATTCAGGAAAATGATTGGCTATTCTCTCTGGACATCAAGGATGCTTACATTCACAACCAGATATTTCCAGCTCATAGGACGTATCTTTGATTCCAGCTGGAGACACGTCACTTCCAGTATGGCGCATTACCTTTTGGCCTTGCGTCAGCTCCCCAGGTTTTCACCATGTGTCATGCTATAGTCGTAGTGTCACTATGTAGACTGGGAGTCCATGTGTACCCTTCTCTCATCGATGGGCTGATGAAGAGTACGTCAAAGGACGGTGCTCAAGAGTCCATGTGGATGACTATTTCTGTGTTAAAGCTACTAGGGTTTAAACTGCTCCCTGTCCAGTGATTGGAGTTCATTAGATCCCTGCTAGACACTCAGCGGGCTCGGGCTTTCCTCCCTGTGGTACGGGTGGTCACTCTTGTCACCCTTGTCACTCGAGTCCAAGCAGCTCAGCAGGTCACAGCTCAGTAATTGGACCACATGGCTCCACTGTTCATGTAACACCAATGGCACGTCTTCACATGAGAACTGCCCAGTGGACCCTAGCTTCCCAGTGGTGAAAGGCCATGGGCAATCTGAAGGATGTCATCTGAGTGTCACCAGAGCTAGTTCAGTCTCTGCTTTTGTGTACTATTTGATCCAATTTGACTCTAGGACTCCCATTCCAAGTTCCACAGCCCATGAAGGTGCTGACGACAGATGCATCCCACCTGGGATGGGGAGCTTGTGTAGACGGGCTTCACACTTAAGGTGCTTGGTCAGCCCAGGAGACAGATCTTCACATCAACTTTCTGGAGCTCCAGGCAATCCACCCAGCTTTTTCTTTCTTTTGATACCAACAGGATAGGGGTCGACACCGGGAAACATCATCTCTAAGTGGCTGACAGATTGCACTTCTATCACTTATGCCCATGCTGGGCTGGCCTTTGAGGGTCATGTTAAGGCTCACATTATGGCCATGGCTGCATCGGTAGCCCACTTGAGGTCAGCCTCCATTGAAGAAATTTGCTAGGCTGCAACGTGATCTTCAGTCTATACATTCACATCTGATTACTGCCTTGAGCAGGATACCCGACGAAACAGTCAGTTTGGACAGACAGTTCTGCAGAATTTGGTTGGGGTCTAGAATCCAACTCCACCCTCCTAGGCCCATTTTATTCTGTTCCAGGCTACACTCTCACTCAGATTGTATATAGTTTCAGGTTAATCTGTGTTTGACTTCGCCGTTGTGCAGACCAGTTGACCAATGGTTATTGTTGTCAATGAGCCTGGTAGCTAGGAATTCCCACATGTGAGAATCATAGGCCTGCTTGTCCTCAGAGAAAGCGAAGATACTTACCTGTAACAGTTATACTCCTAGGACAGCAATCCTTATATTCTCATGTACCCTCCCATCTCCCCTTGGAGTTGTCTCCTCTTTTCTTTTATGCTCTAGTATTGTACTGCTGGTCCCAGGTTCTCGCTGTGGGCAGGAGGGTACTTGCGCATGTTTGGTGGAGCACGACTCGCGCTCCAAAGAGCTTTGTAAAAGCTTGTCACAAGCTCTGGACCGGGCAACGTGGATTACATTACCCACATGTGAGAATATAAGGCCTGTTGTCATCAGAGAATACCTGCTACAGGTATTCTCTGATTTTTGCTTCTGGTCCCACTCAATGCATGCCCATTCTTCACCTCAAACACATTTATCTCCTGGGATGTTTGGGGGACCAGTCTACTAAAAATGCTGACTCCTCCTACATCCCAATGGCTTGATTTTGTGTGGTTTGCACTTGGACGTTTTTTCTTTTATGAAAATGGACCAAAAAAACAAAATGTCCAAATCACAAAACCTTGTTCAAAAAAGTAATTAAAAAAAAAAAAGATAGACGTTTTTCTTTTTTGAAAATGACCTTTTTCTATTCAGATTTTGGACTTTGTTTGCAAAACGTCCAAAGTCTTACTTGGACATCATATTGAAAATGCCCCTCTATACAGAATGTGTACACATACACACATAAATGCCAAAATTCTACTTAAGCTTTGTTCTGTAAATACGTGCACATATTTTAAAGGTAGGTGTATACATAGGTGGAGTCTGGGCGGTGCACGGGCAGAATTCACACTACCATATGCAATTTACACACATATCACAGCAACTTAGACACATGTAGAAACCAGTTCTATGTCTAGTGTAAGTGCTTACACTTAATTTATGGGCATATATTTTCATGGTTATGCAAGTATTCTGTAAATGATAGTAGATGTCTATGTTCCTCTGTAAAACAGGCTCCTATCAGGTGCTCAGTTATAGAATTCATCTCTTGGAACATCTTTTACAGAACCTACTCCCTATTTCAGGGGTAGGCAACCTTTATACATAGAAGGCCTCATGAATGTCAGTTCCAGGACTTTTTTTGAGGGGGTACTCAGGGGTACTGAGTACCGGCACCTTTTCCAGTGTCTCCTAAAATTGACCCATGGACCACAAGTTTTAATGACAGTGCTCGGGCTCTACACACAAATTCTGCCTTGTCATAGATTCTGTGACTGGTTGCAGGGGGCCTGGCTATTGTGGAGTGAGTCCCTCAGTGATCACCCCACCCCTGAAGGGTGGCCTGGCATTTGAGTACCGGCACCTTTTTTGCTAGAAAAATTGCACTGGTCAGTTCTATCCCTAGTGGGCTGCAACATTATGCAATGTTGGAACCAGAAATACACAGAGTTCCATAGACCTTCTATGTAAAAATGTAACTAAAAATGATGGAAACAAACTGCTAGGAAATAACAGTTCTTAAAATCACCAAACCTCTGGTTAGTGACTTTTGCTGTATATACTTCCTATGATCTCATGGGCTGCATAAAATTCAATGGCAGGCTGCAGGCTGCACACCCCTGCCCGTACATCAAGTTATATATACAGCACTTGGATCCAAACTACCAGTTTTCAAAATCTGTCTTAGGCCCATTCAAGTCAAATTATTAGTCAACAGCCAGTTTGCAGTATCCCCAAGATATTCCTTTAGCTAATTCACTGCAATACCAGGATCTTTACTAAGTAGGGCAAATTACTGATTGTCATCAGCATGAAAAGGTGCCATAAATGCAAAGGAAAGAATGATCCTTTCCATTGGACTCAAAAACTTATTAAAAAGTAAAAGGGAGAGACCACTGGAGACCACCACACTGATCCAGTCTAATCAGACCAAAAACAAGGAAATCTAGGAGGCCTTTTTTTCCCCCTGTAAATCTAATACTGCACCTCTACCGCATTATTGAATGGTCTATGAGAGATAATTAATGAGTGAGATATACAGAGAACCACAAAATCTGACTCCCACCCCCTGCTGATCTAGTACATACAGAACATGATCCAGAATGGAGACCAGCAGGGTCTGTGACCCATTCAAAAATTGGACTAATCATCATCAAATCCCTGCAACTCCTGTAAAAAAAGTAGAGATCTGATTAAATACAGGTTTCTCCACCAACCTAGCCAAAACGACATATTTGAAATTGGATGATAATAACTACTACCAATAGCAGAATCTAGAGAGGTCTTTGTGGTTTGAATAACTCATATTGCCTCCTATTTACTACTCACATTTGGAAGCTACTAGACACTAGCCTTTCTTCCTTCCTTCCTTCTTTCCTTTCTTTCTTTCCTTCTAGCATCTCAATCCTTTGGAACTCTCTCCCTTCTTCCTTATGTGAGTAATTATATCCTACTTTTCAGACTTCCCTAAAAGCTCATTTGTTTTCCCTGACCTTCCCCGATACGGCGAGGGGATAGCTATATCTGGGATGGCAGGCACCAACATGGTGTCCTTTCTACCCCTATTCCCTATTCTGTTACTTTCCTGTCATTTATTGTAGTTGTTTTCCTTTTAATTGATTTTAAATTGCATACCATCTTGATTGTCTAGAGTAAAAAGCAGTCAAATATATAATAAATGTACACATAAACAGAAATCATTTGAAATAATTTTTAAAAGAGCACCCCCCCCCCCCCTCCTCTCTCATTGAGGTATCAAGATGCTCCCAAAAATGAGATAAAATATCATCTGGTAAAAGCTTCATGGTTCTTGCTGGACACAAAACTTTGAGAGCAAACGATAGGTCTAAAAGTATCCAAAATTATTTAATCTCTAATAATAATGAAAGAGAGCCCAAAGTAGACAGTGGAGAAGATTTCCCTCCCCCTGCCCCCTCCATCTTCTATCAGATCCACTTCTATCATGACTCCCTGGGATTAACTTTGCATATTACTCCCCTTCTTCAAATCACAAATTACCTTATTTTTAATAATAAATTGCACAGCTAACTAAGCTAAACTTCAAGTGCAAGTCAATAATTTCATGAGATGTCAATATATGGTCTCTTGCCTATTTGTAAAGAAGCAAGATGGATGAACTAAACGTTAACAAAATGCATTGTCACTTTACTCCCACACAAAGGAAATGCTGCACACAATCCATCTTGAACTTGATGAAAGGTTCAAAAAGTGGTACTCAGGAGTCTTTGTGTGGTGACCACCCATTGCTTAAGTAGTTTATTACAATCTTTGCCAAGAAGAACAAAAGAAACTCTTCTATTCTTACTCAGAGATTTTTAAAACTCAGCCACAAATATAGCATTTGCCTAAATTGTTATGGTTATTTGATTACATATACAATGTTTACAGACACAGAAAGGATAAACAATCCATATAAAGAAAGAGGAAAAGGGAAACAAAGAGTGAGAGAGAGACAGTATAATGAGGTCATACAGCAATTACTAGATTTCAACCTATGAACATGAAATTTTAGGCCGTGATATTTAAAGGACCAAATGATATCACAGTCTCGGAGTCCAGGTTTATCTAGAACAGGAGTTCTCTATCCAGTCCTCTGATGCACCTAGCTAGTCCGGTTTCAGGATACCAACAATGAATATGCACAAGATAGATCTGTATACAACACAACAGTGTATGTGTAAGCCCCCTTTTTAGGGTGCCTAGGCACACACCTAGACACCCCCAGAAGGTGGGAGAAGGGGCACATTATTTATTTATTTGGTGGGACCAGGGCTGGGGCTGGATGGGAGAGCAAGCCAGACATCAGACTGTCCATCCACACAAGAATCCAGACCACACCATGAATTAACTTAAAAACTGGAACTTTACTGTACAATCAATTAATGAAGCACAGGAATATTGAATGTCATGTAGGATGCCAACTTATATACACTTGGATATTCATTCTTCCTGCTCACACTTCTAAAACTCAAGGCTACACAGGGTAGGCTGATGGTATCAGGATTGTTGATAATTACAGTTCAGTGAGAGGTTGCACTTATGCAAGTTCATGGTCACACAGTTTAAATAAAATACCTTAGCTGCTGTAGCCTGGTACAGTTAAAGATGTTTCCTCTACTCTGCCATGGATGTAGGGTCCCATAGAAGTGGTGTATGGGCTGCCTAGGTGGTATGGCTAAGCCTCCTGAGACTCTCCTTGCTCCTTCCCTTTGAGACTAAAACGGGGTGAGAAAGGTCCTCACACCTCTTCACCATAGCAAGCCAACAACCTCTGAATATGTCACTTGCCCCTTTCTCTGAATCCTTGCTCCTTGCAAGTGCCACAAGTGTCTAATCAGTTGAGTATAGACTGGTTGATTCTCTCTCCCTCTCAGAAGCCAACTGCAGGCAATGGTAGAAATGGGGCTTTCCCTTGACAGGTACGGTCCATGGTGGGAGAGGTTCCAAAGACAGATTTTGGTGGCAAAGTCTTTACATCTTCTTTGGGGGACTATACTACTATCACTAGCAACACCTCTTCAGAAGGTCCAACTCTTCCCCTGTTTCCAGGTTCCCTTCCAGAAACTGCTCTAATCCTATGGCAGGATCTGGTGCCAGAAGGTCTGAATACCTGCACTAGAACAGGTACAGGAAGCACACAGGGAAACAGCAGGCAAAAGTGCACACACACATCAACAGCTCACTCTTATTGGCAGACAGAAAAGAAGGCTGCCAGCCACCAGCTGGACACATGCACTGATGTACTATTATGAACAGCAAGGGAAAAAATACATATAGCTAGACACTATATATTTTCCCTGTTTCACATACACATTTCATGCATATTCATTGTGTATTTTCCAGCAATCAGTTGTATCCCCAAGGCTGGATTGAAACAACTGATCTAAGATTAATATGGCTACTTGAACCACAAACAATATTCCTTCTAAACTGTATGGAAGTCCTCCAATCTCATTGCTGCTATTGAATGATGTTTCAATATTATGTTTTCAATCACTATGGACAGGCAGGTCCTCTGAAATCCTGCAGGACTTCCCTGTACCTCACTATTGAAAATGTGAGTGTAAGGTCCTCACAAAGTGTTGTTTACTTCGGCAATGAGTGTACGAATGCCTGTTATGGTGTATGCATGTGATAATAGTTGAATAACTATTTTTATGGCTATGATTTGTGAACATGTGGCATTATTAAATTTTAAATGCCCATCTGGGTATACGTGGTGATCTCACCTTTGTTAAATGTTGCAGACATATCCATGTACTTGCTCTCATGATATAACTGAATTATATTATTCTGTTTCACTGTATTTTCAAATGTAAGCCATATTGAAACTGAGTTTGCTTGGGATAGTGTGAGACAAATGTTAAAAAAAAAAAATCCTTTATCCTCCATCTTTTAAGACACTGCCTATCCAGCTGGATGGTGATGGAACAATGAAAGCAAGTTTTGTCCAATGAAGACTAATAACCTGTTCCTTAACTGGGCCCTAGTATTACCATATTGAAAATGCGACCATATCATGCCTCTGTGGTTATTTATGTTCCACTAATAAGAAACAATTATCTTGAAAGGATTATATAACCTTTGGATGCATGACTAGGGAGACAAACATAGATTTATTTATTCAATATCTCTTTAGCCATGAGTACATAAGTACATAAGTACATAAGTAGTGTCATACTGGGAAAGACCAAAGGTCCATCTAGCCCAGCATCCTGTCACCGACAGTGGCCAATCCAGGTCAAGGGCACCTGGCACGCTCCCCAGAGCAACATTTATAGCAGTTCATTGCATTCTTGTAAAGGTTTATCCCTAAACCCTTGACATTTTCTGAGAAGATGAAGTTTCTGCTTTATCTATAGTAGTAGGAAGATCAGAAGATATAGATGCTGTGGGCGACACCTCTGTCTTATACATTGATTCTGGTTTCCTGGTGTTGCCATTCTTCTTGGCAGGCCTATTATTCAGGAAATGGCTGTTTTATTAGCTTCAGGTATAAGCTAGGATAATTTCTCCTCCGTGTCAACGTCTCTAAACTTTGTGAAGACTTTATAAGGAGGATAATTCCCTTGATTGTCTTCTTTAGATCTTGTTCCATAGTTCACTATATGTGAAATTTAATTTTGAGTTGAATGAGTGGTTACAATGTAAGATCATGCAGAACAATCATTCTGTATGATCTTGCATTGTAGTCACTCATTAATCTTGATTTTGACCACTAAACCCATGCTTTATGGGCCATGTCTCCACCCCAACCCACCCCCAAAAAATAATGAACTTCACTGACATGTTTTTTTGGGGGGGAAGAAGGGGAGGGCAGTCCCCACAACAGATTTTCTTGCAAAGGTTTGCTACATAACTAATCTGCACTTACAGCAAACAGTCATACAAACAGGCCGCTAACAGCAAGGAAATCATGCCAGTTAAAGTAGCACATCAGCGTCCTCCACTAAAGCTTCAAATGTACACGTGCTATTTTCTGACAAAATTTGCCCTCACTAATTTCAGATGCAAAAGTCTAAGGGTAGCCATAGCACTTTGAAAAGAGAAAACACAATATGGGGCAAAATGCATATGTAAAAAGTGCTCACGGACTTTGCACTAGGAAAGTTGGCAGATTGAAAATTTCTGCCTCTTTTTAACATAAAAATTCTGTTGGCAGAATATTTAATGATGTGCCATTTTCATTCTTGTAAAATGTCTTATTTTGTCATGCCTCCCCGCCTCAGTGCTCGTTCTCTCTCTCTCTCTCTCTCTCTCTCTCTCTCTCTCTCTCTGTCTTTTCTCTTGTCTTGACTAGATATCAGTCCTCCTTAAGGGTAGACCTGCAAAATAATGTTGCTGTCCCCATAGCTGGTTAGTTCAGTTCTCCTTTCTAGCATGAAGGGTCATTCAGTTTGGCTTTGTCCTGCACTAACCAGTCCACCTTAAATCTCAGTTCTTCTTCTAACAGCATTTAAATCATAGTTTCAGTTCAAAATCTCTTTGTAATCCTTCAGGCAGGATTTAATATACAGTTTCTACCCAAAACCAATTTGTAATCCATCGTGCAGGGTTTAAATTACAGTTTCAGTTCAACTGCATAGCAACTCCAGACACTACCCTTGTGGCTTCCTCGTCCATCTTTCTTGTTTAATTGAGGCTCTCCAAATCAGAGACAACACCACTCATGTCAGGTTTGTGAAAACAAAACTGTAAGAAAAGCATTTGTTTTCCTTTTGCTGGGGATTTTTCTGCTAGTCAGCCCACCCACCAATATGTCTTTAAATCTTTAGTCATTTTTGGAGACTGCTATCCATCTCTGCTCCTGGCTTTTGTACAGTGACATAATCCTTCCTTCCAATTCCACCCCTTTAGGTTGACTGGGAACCACGTTTCTCCAGCCTTCAGTTACTGACTTCCCAGAAATCCTGATCTGGAGTATTGTCCTTGTCTCTGTCTTCACCCAGGAATGATATACCCACCATCACAGTTACACAATGGCAAATAAACTTTAAAAACAAGATGTGTTTTTTGAACCTCTCCAACTGCACAGTTTTTTGAACTGTCAGGGCAGCACAGAAGGAGAACTAAATGTTTAGCTGGTTAAGATTGTAAGGGGGAACTACCTATATCTTTACTTGTAATATTTCTTTTATCCAACTTCCATTTATTCACGGATTTCTCTCTTAATTGTGGACTAATTAACCAAGTAATTAATTATTTCTTATTGTTATTCTTTTTAGAATGTATTCTTTTTGGATCTTGGTGTTTTCTTTCAAAGATTATTGCATCTTTGTAATTAATTAAAATATATAAATAAATAAATAACAGGCCAGGAACGGCACCTGGCCGGTTATATAGCACTTAACTGGCTATCTGGCAATATTCAGTGGCAGATAGCCAGTCATCACCCCCTGAATAGTCCTGGTTAGCGCCTAGGAGATTGCCAGATATATTGAGAAATATAGCCGGCTATCCCTGAATATTCAATCGCTATCCGGCTATTGTAAGCAGCCATATTTGGCCGGTTAAATAGCTGGTATATCTTTAGCCAGTATAAAGTTAACTGGATATGTTCAAATATCGACTTAGCCGGTTACCTTTAAATTGGCTAAAAATAAACTACATATTCATAAGAACATAAGAGTAGCCATACTGGGTCAGACCAATAGTCCATCTAGCCCAGTATCCTGTTTTCCAAGTACCTGGCAGAAACCCAATTAGCAGCAGTTGCTTCCCCATGTCTGTCTCAATAGCAGACTATGGACTTTTCTTCAAGGAATTTGTCCAAACCTTTTTTAAACCCAGATACACTAACCGCTGTTACTACATCATCTGGCAAAGAGTTCCAGAGCTTAACTGTTCGTTGAGTGAAAAAATAGTTCCTCCTATTTGTTTTAAAAGTATTTCCATGTAACTTCCGCGAGTGTCCCCTAGTCTTTGTACTTTTGGAACGAGTAAAAAATTGATTTACTTCTACTCATTCTACACCACTCAGGATTTTGTAGACCTCAATCATATCTCCCTTCATCTATCTCTTTTCCAAGCTGAAGAGGTCTAACCTTTTTAGCCTTTCCTCAAACGAGAGGAGTTCCATCCCCTTTATCATTTTGGTCGCTCTTCTTTGAACCTTTTCTAATTCCGCTATATCTTTTTTGAAATACGGCGACCAGAACTGAACACAGTACTCAAGGTGTGGCTGTAACATGGAACGATACAGAAGCATTATAGTATTTTTGGTCTTATTCTCCATCCCTTTCCTAATAATTCCTAACATCCTTTTTGCTTTTTTGGCCGCCGCCGCACACTGAGCAGAAGATTTCAGTACATTATCTATGACACCTAGATCTTTTTCTTGAGTGCTGACCCCCAAGCTGGAGCTTAGCATCAGGTAACTATGATTCGGATTATTCTTTCCAATGTGCATCATCTTGCATTTGTCCACATTAAATTTCATCTGCCATTTGGATGCCCAGTCTTCCAATTTCCTAAGGTTTTCCTGCAATATTTCACAATCCGCACATATTTTAACAACCTTGAATAGTTTTGTATCATCTGCAAATTTAATCACCTCACTCATTGTTCCAATTTCCATATCATTTATAAATATGTTAAATAGTGCTGGTCCCAATACAAATCCCTGTGGACTTTGCACTAATTTTCAAAGTATATTTACCTGTATACTTTCACTTTGAAAATAGCTTAAGGAGAAAGTATCTACAGACACTTGCTTCAAGTATTTTAGCACTGCTGTTAGATAATGAAATTCTAAATAAGGCAAAGGTTTGTGCATTTTTGAGCAACTTTCAAACAGGGTGGGCAATTTTCGAATACTTCTTTTGTGTGGGTAAAACACTTTTTAAAACATGGGAAAGGCTTTGAAAGTTTCCCTCCAAATGTTCTTCTTTGATGAAACATCTTTATCATCCCTCTAAAATGCAAATATCAGTCATTAAATAATGTTAGAAGACTGCCTATAATACCGTCCATAGCAAGGTCATAAATAACCCCCAAAACAAATTGCACCTGTCCCAGCCCAATTTGTTGAATTTCAACAGTGTTTGTAGAAAGGGAAAATATTAGGCAATAAACGTACTTTCATATTCTTTTACAGAGATACCTAAAGAGATTCTCATTTCAAAATGTGAGCTATCAACTCTGGCCTGAATCGGAGCTGCCTGAAGGTGGCGAGAGCAACAAACAAAAACGCTTGTGTATGATTATCATAGGTGACAGATTTGGCGTTGTGCTTAATCTAACACTATTTACAGTATGACCAGCAGTTTCAACCTACTTCACACTGCTTCATTCTCCCACACTGTGATGCTGACATCAGTGCAATAATAAGTTTTCAAAATTATCATTGTATTAGCAGCACTGCAAAAGCTGCCTCTACCAAGAAATCTACTACTAGTAATCATTTCTATAGCTCTGACAGATGTATGCAGGTACTTTTCTCTGTCCCTTATGGGCTCACAATTTAAATTTTTGTACCTAGGGCAATGGAGGGTTAAGTGGCTTAACCAAGGTCAGAAGGAGCTGCAGTGGGAATTGAACCCAATTCACCAGGATCAAAGCCTGCTGTCCTAACCATTACAGTATTTCTCACTCCTAGACAGCTATCAGAAAATTGCTGTGAGCTAACAGCCTTCCCGATCAATGCTTTATTTAAAAGTACATCTACTGATAAGATCATAAACACTGTACAGAAAATAAATCAATAACAAAAGTACAGCAAACTGTAATAGTCTCGACAAAATGTCTCCAAATGTATCATAAGAGTCAGACATCCAATTACAAACATTTCATGTTATATAGTGGGTAATAAACCTTTGTGTTGCCCTCCTGTTTTTTTTATGGTATCTAGGGATGGGCAGCTAGAAAATTTGTATTTTGAGGCATATTTTCAAAGCACTTAGCCTTCCAAAGTTCCATAGAAACCTATGGGACTTTGGAAGCCTCTTTGTGTCACTTCCTGTGTCATTTATGAGAATTTTCATTTTATTTGGAGTTTTCTGGCCCTCTTGTTATTTTGTCAGTTTCCAATAATAGTACACACTCTTTTCCTGAGTTTGCTCATGCACATTAGTTTGAACATGTACAATGGTTCGCACATGTACATGGCAGTTCCACTGTCGGCAAAGAGGGTGCATTCTTTCCCACACTATTATCAGCGAACAACAAGAAATGTGTTTTTTCTGCTTGTTTTTATTTGGTAATGGCATCCAATGACACAGGATATGTTGTTGACCTTTCCTATATCATAGCAAATGGCAGCCCAACCCTAGGAGAAGCCCCCTCAGATAAATTAAACAATTCACTGCCAAGGAAGGAGGGTAGCTGGCAGAAGAATAGAGCCTGATTTGAAACCAGGATCTTTGGTTTCTGGCAAAACCAAATCTGCAACCAAAATTAGCCACTTAACATCCCCCACACTCAACCAAAAAAGTCCCTCTCTGAGCCAATCCCCCCTGCCCGATGGCAGACCCCCCTCTCTCTCCACCCCCCCCCCCCCCACTGTGATCACTTCCCCCTCTCAGCCCACCTGTAGGTCCTCCCTGGGCCTACCTTAGGATAGGAAGACCTGGTGGTCTAGTGGCATCTTCAGGGGAGGAACAAACCCTACTTGTTCCTGACTTGTGCCAATGCTCTATTGCAATGGCTGCCGAGACATTCTTCAGCAGCTTCACAAGACTGCCATGAGAGGTCAACAGCCATTTTGTGATTGGAACCAGCACCGAGAGGAATGAGTCTTGCCCTCATGCTAGTTCCAATCGCAAAATGACTGCTGGGACCGTCTGTGACAGTCTTGCAAGGCTGCCTCAGAAAGTGTCAGCAGCCATTGTGATGGAACAGTGACATGCAGCAGGAATGAATGGAGTTTGTTCCTGCCCCTGAAGATGCCACTAGACCACTGGGAGGGTCTAAGGATGGGGCAGGGAGTGATTGCAAGGAGAGGAGGAGTGAGTTTCAGGTTTCAGCTGAAAATGCACAGGCATTTTTTGGCCAAACCTGAAATCCAGATTTTGGTGTGGTTTCAGTTCCAAATCTTAATCTAAAATTGAATTTGAAATACAGTCAGTCTCTACAGAAGAACTACCAAAATTGCCTCCAGCTCACTAGCCAAGGTGGCAACCCAATTAAAGAAGGTGGTTCTAGTCTGTGAAGAGTCAGAGAGTATCCAAATTCCCCAACTCAAGCCCTAACTTTTCTGTACAGTGGGGTGTGGGAGCATTGACCCTGCCTGGTCAGAGCTCAGTGTAAATGAAAAATAGCAAGTGATACACTCTACAGCACAGCATTGCTGCAGAAATCACTCAAGAATTATATACAAGAACATAAAGTCACAGAAAGGAATGCAGGTTCTTGCATGTAAACATGTTCAAGCAAAACCAAATGTACTGACTTTTGGCCAAGATAGCAGATCTGTGAGACACATGAGAAGAAACTCTAACTTACCAGCATTTATTTTGCCTTTGAACTCAGCTCTTATTATGTGTAAAAATGGGAAGAGAAAG
Organism: Microcaecilia unicolor; assembly: GCF_901765095.1. Lineage (NCBI taxonomy): Eukaryota > Metazoa > Chordata > Amphibia > Gymnophiona > Siphonopidae > Microcaecilia > Microcaecilia unicolor. The sequence goes on along the minus strand of NC_044031.1, from coordinate 113,993,169 downwards.
GCCAAAACCAAGTAATTTCCTCTTACAACTGGATAGACTCCTGAGATGAAGCAAGCAAAACTGAAACAGTTTATAGCTCACCCTGCACTTGATGGGAAGTTTGCTTGTGCCAGAAGAGTCGTCTCTAAGCCCCAAAGTGAGATTGGTCCCCCCGAGACCCAGAAATGAATGCAACAGCAAGCAGAAACTGTGTACGGGTGCCATAGTGAATGCTGCTAGGAAAGCCTCTCAGGAGGAGCAACTTGTACCCTCTCATAAGACCCACAGTCAGATAGGACTGATAAAAGATGAGCATTAAGGGCTCCTTTTTCAAAAGCTGCAGTAGTGATTACCACGCGCTAAGTGTGATGAAGCCCATAAGAATTAAGGGGGTCTTTTACTAAGCTGCAGTAGTGTTTTTAGCTCACAGTAAAATCAGCTGGAGGTAAACGCTGAGACGCCCATCGGAATATAATGGGCATCTCAGCATTTCCTGCCAGCTGATTTCTACTGTGAGCTAAACATTTTACTGTAGCTTAGTAAAGGACCCCCTGAATGAGCTTCATCACATTTGGCACACTGCTAATTGCTAGTGCAGCTTTGTAAAAGGAGCAAAGTGAATATAAAGGAATATACATAGATGAAAGATATAAAGGATAAGCAGTGTACAAGATTCTGTGAACAAGCAAGAGAATTTTAAATTGAATTCTAAAACTATCTGGTAACCAGTGGTGAGGAACCAGTAAAGAAGAAAAACGGGAGGCACTGTATTTTGTACAAGTTGTAAACATTTAATAGAACAGAGTGGAAAATCTGCAAAGAGAGAATTACGTTAATCTAAATGTACAAGAGCAAAAGCATGGAGAAGAGATATGGGACCTACTATCTAACAGATGTTTCAAAGAGCAAACTTTCCTTACAGCCCAAAACAATTTTTGAGTAATTTTAAAGCTATGTGGTGTGAAAGACAATGTAGAGTTCAGCAATACACCCAAGTATATAAGGGTGTTTTTAATAGGGATGGGTATCTGATTTATATATGAAGCCTCTGAATTTAAGGGGTTAACATTCAATTTATGATGTGATATGCAAAAGGTAATCTGAGAAAGTGAATCACTGAGCCAATTTCAAAAGATGTATCCCATGTATCATGAAAAATCAGTAACTGAATATCATCTGCATATGTATATGATATAATACCCAACTCCTGAATGAGAGCGGCTAAGGGTGCAATGAAAACATTGATTAAATAGTAAGAGAGCAAAGATAAAGTCTTGTGGCACCCTGTAAGAAAGAGAAAAACTTGAAGTAATTCAAAGCAACTCCTCTCAGACCAGTCTCATATAAACGCTGAAGAAGACGGGCATGGCCTACACCATAAAATGCAGAACTAAAATCTAGCTAAATAAGGAGAACATCATTTAGAATAGATACAAGAGCTGTCTCAGTACTACGGTTTTTATGAAAACCAAACTGAGGGATGAAAAGTGTTATTCCGGGAACGGAATCTATTCTTCTACTGAAAAACTGTTTTCTCCTTCAATTTAGGCAAAAATGGTAAATTCGTTATAGGTCAAAAACATCTTGGCTCTGGCTCTTAAGATGTGGGCAAACAATTGAGTGCTTCCATTGTAAGAGACAAATCCACTAATTTATTTATGAATTGGTACTTATATCCCACAATATTTCATTTAAAAACAAAGAAACACCAGGAGCTGCTTATAAGATGTCACGACTGTGGTCATGACCCCTCTTTGACTCACCTTATTTCCAGATGGTCAGCTTCTGCATTGTTGTTTCTTTCCTGTGTGTTTCAAGCCTCACTTTGGTGTTCAGTGTGTTTCCTGCCTCTGTCCTGTAGGGTTTCCACTTCCTGTGTGTTTCAAGCCTCACTTTGGTGTTCAGTGTGTTTCCTACCTCTGTCCTGTTTATAAGGAAGTGGTGGATTTTCACTGGGGGCCTTTGCAATGCCAAAGGTCTCCAGGTTAGTCCATGTGCAGTGTAGCACTTCTGCCGTGTTCTTGTCTGTGTGCCCACGGGCACTTCTGTCTTGATTTCTTGTTGCCTGGTTCATTGTCTGTGTGCCTGTGGGCACTTCTGTCTTGATTTCTTGTTTAGGGTGCCTGTGTGCACTTCTGCTTCTGTTCTTCACTGTTTGTCTGTCTGGGTCAGCTTTGTGCCCTGCCTAGTCTGCCTTGCTTGCTCTAGTCCCCTCTACCTTCACCTTCAGCTCCAGTCCTGTTTGAGAATCCTGCTTGAGTATCCTGAATCCTGTTCCAGCCAAGCCTGTTTGAGAATCCTTAATCCTGCTTGAGCATCCTGAATCCTGTTCCAGCCAAGCCTGTTTGAGAATCCTTATTCCTGCTTGAGTATCCTAAATCCTGTTCCAGCCAAGCCTGTTTGAGAATCCTGAACCCTGTTCCAGCTAAGCCTGTTTGAGAATCCTGAATCCTGCTTGAGCACCGCTTCAATTCTTTTTACATTCTTAGCAAGATACGGCCTCCAAAACTGAACACAATACTCTAGGTGGGGCCTAGAAGACTATTGAAGTGATAAACATTCAGGTACAGTAGGTATTTTTCTGTTCCTGGAGGGCTCCCAATTACAAAATGAAAAAGTTAAAGTAGGATTTGAACCTATATCTTTTGATTTACAGTTCACTGCACTAACCACTAGGTTGCCCCTCTGCTCCACAAGGATATCTGTATGGCCATTCTTCTAAGACGGATGTCCTTGTCCCTTTTATGCTGTTCATATGTTGGATGTTCCAGTTGGTAAAATGGCTGTTAATGCTTGATGTTCTCAGCACATGGACATCTATCTCAAGTATTTTCAAATAGGAAATAATGGCATACTTCCTGTTGGAACATACATGTGACATGGACATACGTTTTGGATGCTATGAACTGGATGTTTCAATTCTGACTTGAGCATCCTTTCAAAAATGCCCCTCCACACCACTTAGGCCTACTCCTCTATTCATCCTTGTTCCTCTCCTACAAGGGAGCCTTCCAACGTGTACATTTCAGCTATAATATTTCCCCTTCCTGAGTGACAGGAGTATAAAGCTGTAATTAAAAATATGTTTTTCCATTATAATCCAAACACATAGGGCCATAATTGCTAAGAATTATTTTCCATAGAAACAAAATATGAGAATCACCTTAGAGAAATATGTCCATCAGCTGGTTTGATTGCTGCATCTTCCATAAATGACCATTTGAAAATTTTATGCACTTTTGGGAGCATTTCTACAATTGGGCACCTCCATTTAGGTATCCCAAGGTATGGTAGGGCCCTATTCTATAATGATACCTGGGTGTTTGAATTTATGGAATGAAAGCCACGAGAGCATACAGAACATCTAGATGATCTTAAAATTCACTCCCACAGGAGCAAAATCCGCATTATAAGAATATCTGAAACAGTCATGGAACAAGATTTGGGACCCATATTGGAGCGCTGGCTGAAGAAATAACTGGCACTTTCAGATAGAGCAGGTTTTGCCCTTAACTTGTCTAAGCTCAGGGCATTGCCTCTATCTAGTGAGGTGCAGTTCACATGGAGTAGGGCACTAGTGTGGGAGGACTCCACACTTCAATACTTAGGCATTTTACTACATTCTGACTTGGCTGCCTTGTATTTGGTAAATATTGCTCCTTTACTAGAAGATACTAAACAGAGGTTGTCTCTCTGGCAAGCATATCCCCTATCTGCTTGGGGTCGTGTGTGTCTATTTAACATGATACTAGCCCCCGTTGGCTTTACCTGTTTCAATTGTTGCCTTTATTTTTGAAAGGGGAGGAAAGAACGTAAATTGCAAAAATGACTGCAAAGTTATATATGGGGAGGAAAGAAGTCTCGCCTCCCGCTGACCATACTTCACATACCTGTGGCTCATGGAGGTATGGGACTCCTAAGTATTCGTTATTTGTTGGTGGCCAGTGGGATGCGACACATCCATGATTGGTTTAGGGGTACCTCATATTTTTCTACAACAAAATTAGAGACAAGGTTAATCCCTGGGGTAATTTCAGCCACATATTACACACTGTCAAGGTGTACCATCTGGAATTGTATCTCAGAACAATACTGAAAGTTGCAAGAGCAGTGTGGTGCTGGGTTTGTCATAGACATCACTTTTCAGTGTCTTTTACACCCTATTTGTCCATATGTGACAATCCTGAGTTTCTTCCTGGGCCTGGCAATAGTGCTTTTACTTACTGGGCACAAAAAGATATTGTATAGTTAGTGCATGTGTTAATAGATGAGGGGCGAATTAAGCCTTTTGAGGTACTCCACCAAGAACATCAGTTCACACAGAAACAATATTTTGAGTATTTGCAATTGAAACATGTGGACTGATCTTACTGAAGATGTCCAAGAGACTTTATCCGATGCCTATACCCTTGGAGCACAACAACGAATGCCATTGGCTTTTCATCACCAATATTTAAAAGATACAACCCCAGGATTACATTATGGAAAGCTAGCGACTCGGTGGTCCACAGATCTGCAATGTTTGGTGCAGGCAACTAAAATTCAACAATTTGTACAACGTATCCCACAACAGACTCAGTCCATGATTCACAGAGAAATGCTCTATAAATTTGTATTAAGACTATATATCACCACACAGGGCGCATCGAGCGACAATTATATCTGAGTCATCTTGCCAAAAAAATAAACAATCAGAGGCATCCTTGGGCAATATGATTTGGAACTGCCCAATCATAACAACATTTTTCAGTTTTTCAGGCCTTAAAAGATTACTGGGGTTGTACTGTAAAACAAGACCCCCAAGTGCTCTTTGGTCATTATGTTTATGACGATCTACCATCAACTGGTTTCCGGACATTCTTTTCCTTGTCAATTATGTTTGGTTTGAAAACAATTTTATGCTCATGGTTGGACACCATTGATCCTACATTACAAAAGTGGCATTCACTCTTCTTGTGGCAATTACGTTTAGATCAACACGGTGTTTTTTCTTTGGACAGTGAGTTGGGTAGACAATTTCAAAAGACTTGGGAGCCATTTTGGCTTACTCTTTCATCCAAAGCAGGCAGTTATCTGTTAAATAGTTGTTTACAGACACCAGTTTGGCAACAAAGATAAGTCACCATGAGAGGGGAGGGGAAGGTGGGGATGGGGGTACTTTTAGGGTTAATTTTTTCGTAAACATGCAACAAAAGAAAAAAACCTATTGTATAGTACGATCTTACTTCTGTTTATTTGAATAAAAATGATTAAATATATAAACAGGGCTCCGAGTCGGGCAGCATTTATAGAATAGTGCTTAGTGCCAATTTCCATGCCGACCTTTGGGCATGAGGATTTACATCGATTGAAGCCTGGTGTAAATCCTAGCATGCAAGTTAGGCACAGATCCCCGGTATTCAGTATTACTGCACAAATCTTTAGTGAACACCCCTGACCCACCTATGCCCCTCCCATGGCCACACCACCTTTTCAGTTGCACGCTATAAGATTTCAAGTGGGCCTTTATAGAATAGCACTTAGTAAGATGTGCGTGCATATCTAAATTGCTCCTGATTAACACCAATAATTGATTGTTAGTACCCAATTATTGATGTTATTTGGCTTGTTAGCCAAGTTAGGTGCACATACATCTCAGGATAGCGTGCAATCTTTTTTTTTTTTTGTTACATTTGTACCCCGCGCTTTCCCACTCATGGCAGGCTCAATGCGGCTTACTTGGGGCAATGGAGGGTTAAGTGACTTGCCCAGAGTCACAAGGAGCTGATCCGTGCCTTACTTGCATGCAATCTTACGCACCATTTATAGAATCCGGAGGTATATTAAGTTAGGCACAATGATACAGAATAGCGCTTAGGTGCTTTGCTGGTGCTTTCGTGGGTGAGTGTACCCTTACATGCTTAAGTACTAGGATTCTATACATTTATGCACCTAAATGCAGGCACCTAGATTATAGAATTGTCCTTTTGGGGATTATTATAGCCAGAAGTCTAGAGCACCGAACATGTCATATAATTGGATAACCCAGAAATGAATGATGCCTTCTCACTTCTGCTTGTAATTGAATGCAATTGTACTGAACACTACTTATTTTGTGACCTAAGGCAGTGCAAGCAATGTAAGAATTCAGGTTTGATCTGAAAACTGTCCTACAATTTGGTCTTTAAGAGCAAACGGAAACCCTGAAATCAAATTTAGTTAATGGACACCTAGCTCTGAATTAAACTGTTTTTATGACATGACATGCTGTGAAATGTGCAGTGCATAGACTGATATTTAATGCAACTAATGAGCAGCATGATGCGCCCTTTAGAGCATCTTCTGTGAGGTACTATGTTCTCTCCCCTCTTTAGCTAGTTGATAGAGGGATGTGAAATCAGCAACTCTTCCCCTCCCCCAACTTCAAAGAAATGAAAACATAAATGGAAGAAAAGAACAAGAAGGTATATATGATTGATCTAAGCGCAGGGTATGCAATTAGGACTTGTGAGCACAGAGCTTTGACATTTTGAGATGAAAATAGTCTGAAAGAATTTTAACTCCTCTGTGTACTCTCTTTTTTTTCCCAACATATGGTAACTGTCTTTTTAAACAAAGACCACCAACTGTTTGAAGCTAGTTTAAAAGTGTTTTTCTGTGTGTGTATGTGTGTGTGTGTGTGTGCGTGTGTGTATTTGTGTATGATGTCGTTTCCAGTCCCAAAAGAAACAGACTAAGATCTAGAAAACCTTTTATTACATTTATTTACATTGAATGATCAACCCTACAAGTACTTTGGCTAAGTACAGATCCACGGTTCAAAAGATAAAGGCTATCACATCTGCAGAGGTTTAATTGAATAAAACAGTTCTCATCTTTGTACTGGTTTTCCTGGCTGTCCTTTCAATGTTGTCAACTTAATTCAGCATAACCACAAAGGTTTTTTTTAGAAAATTGCATTTTCTGATCCCTATCACATTGTCTTCTGGAGACAACTTTCTGTAGAAAACTAATATTCCCCTGTTTACTAAGCCACGATAGCGGCTGCTGTGCAGTAATGCTGACACAGCCCACTCACTTTCGGGTCATTTTACCAAGCTGCAGTAAAAGTGACCTTGCAGTAGTAGCGGGGGACATTTTTTGCTGTGCACTAGGGCCATTTTTACCACAGCAGATAAAAGCTCCCAAAAAGACATGGCCATGAGTAAAATTATTCTTACCGTGTGGCCATGCGGGAGATGGGGGACCACTTACCGCCACCTATTGAGGTGGCAGTAAGGGCTCCTGCAGTAACTGGGCAGCAACTACCACCAGGTTAGTGCCTCATTAGAAATTACGGATTTACTTTCCGTTGCGCCAGAAATGGCATGAGTTTGAGGCGGAACTACCGCTTCATGGCACATGGCAACACTTTAGTAAAAGGGCCCCTTTGAATGGGCTGTATGGGTATTGCCGTGTGGCTTAGTAAACAGGGGGCCTATCAAAATTAGTATGTATTGGAATGAACATTTAAAAAAAAAATCAAAGCAGGGCCAAAATGTCATGATGACACTTTTTTTTAGACTTGTAACACTATTGTTTCCAGAATCCAAAAAAGGGTTAGTTCTGTCTGTCTGATTGTTAGAATGGAGGTTTTTTTCTGCTTTTCTCTAAACCTATCATTTTAGGACATACTACTAAGGGAGATTTTAATCTGGTAAGAAAAGTAGAACTCTGAAGTGTTCTCAGACATCTGATAAAACCATTTATGAATTAAGACAGTACAGGTTTTCCTTCATTTTTAAAGAAAAGTTATTGATATTTCTCAGATCCAAAGATCACAAAATTTCAATCACAACTAGGATATGAATGCTTGGCCACCCATTGTCACAAAGGCTTACAATAAACTGAAGAAAAATTATAAATAAGACAATACTGTAATTATTGAAAACTAGAATCCAATTCTAGATTGCCCCATTTAAGGAAATCTTACACATCAGAAGGCTGCCATATTTTACGCATAAAACATTTGTGCATTATACACATGGTCATGTTATATGAATTTATTTTTACATAGATATGCAATTTGTGTGTGTTATATTCGTGAGCATGTTATGGGGCCCTGTTACTAAAGCTTATAGTGTGCTAACAGAATTACTGATAGATATTCAGTCCTTATTCTAGAAGGGGACTAAACATCCATTTCCTAAATGATGGACATTGGGAGTTATAACTCCTACCAAGCACATTAAGAAACACAGTAAAATGAAGACAGATAAAGACCATATGGCTTATCCAATCTGCTCCTGGGCTTCTTAGCATTTAGCACATCCTAATCATTAGTGCACCTTAGTAAAAAGATTCCTTTGGGGCCCTTTTACTAAGCAGTGTAAGCGTCTACGTGCGCCAAAATGGAGTTACCTCCTGACTACTGCATGGCTCTTGCTGTAATTTCATTTTTGGTGTGTGGCCGAAAAATAATTTTTATTTTCGGACGTGCGCCAAATGGTATTTGATGCACGTGGGTCATTACTGCCTGGTTACCATGTGAGACTTTACCGCTAGGTCAATGGCTGGCGGTAAGGTCATAGACCCAAAATGGATACGCGGCAATTTAGATTTTCCTGCATGACCAATTTTAGCAAAAATTTTTAATAGGCCTTTTTTACAGGCATGCTGAAAAATGGATCGACGCACGCCCAGAACCCACGCCTACACTACCGCAAGCCATTTTTCAGCACACCTTAGTAAAAGGACCCCTTTGTCAATTAAAAAGGCCATTGCTATCTGTACAACTTTGGAAAGTTTATGGATAAGCCAATTATCCATACAACAGCTACCAAATACGTGATTCACTTTGAATATTGGCCCTTATATTTTTGCCTGTAAGAAAGCATGCTAGATGGCTTCTTGAACATAATCTCTAATATGAAGGCTCTACATCTTTTTAAATCACTGATAAATGTATAGATGCCAATATGCAGCTTTCAGGGTAAAGTAAGTAAGTAAGTAAAAGCTGCACATCTGTTCTAAAGTTAATTAGACAAAAGTTGTCTGGTTAACTATAGACCTGCCCAAGGTTTCCACAGAAAATCTGACTGACTGATCAACTTTGAACGACATCCCAATAACATCCTAGTACTACCTCTTTTGGTCGAAGTCAGTTTCTTCAAACAAAATTTATCCGGTCAGTGGCAGGTGAAGAGCAGGAGGTTAAAACTCCCAAAGTTAACCAGAATCTTTCTACATTGACCCCATAGAATTTTACGCTTGTCAATTTAAATCCCCCTTCTCATGGCATTTCTGCCTGTAGTTTTGTTGCCCCATTACTTTCCATGAAGTACTTTTCCCTTCAGTGCAGAGTTACTTTCAGAGAGGGAGTTAGAGCCAGTGGCCCACCCATTTATGGCTCAGGCCCACCCAACAGTAGCACATGTTTAGTGGTAACTGGAGGGAATCCCAAGCTCCGCCAGCTGAAGATTTTCCCCTGATGGTAACGAAAACGCTACTCTCCATGACACTGGCACCTGCGCATGCTCAGTTTCCAGTGCAAGCCTGCTGCCAAGGTGGAAAGAAGCGTTTTCCCACCAGCTGAGATAATTTTTTTGGGGGGGGGAGGGGGGTAGAACACTTGGTCCCCACCCAATTCTTGCCTAGGTCCACCCAAAATCTGTTGTCTGGCTACGCCCCTGGTTAGAGCAGGCAATAGTTTATAGTTTATTAAAACGTGTTATACCACTTAAACCTAACTAGCAGATCTAAGCAATTTAACAGAGGAAAAAGAAGTTTCAAAGTAGGAAAAGAACTACTACTACTGCTACTACTACTACTACTTAACATTTCTAGAGCGCTAATAGGGTTACGCAGCGCTGTACAATTTAACAAAGAGAGACAGTCCCTGCTCAAAGAGCTTACAATCTAATAGACAAGTGAACGGTCGGTCCGATAGGGGCAGTCAAATTGGGGCAGTCTGGATTCACTGAACGGTAAGGGTTAGGTGCCGAACGCAGCATTGAAGAGGTGGGCTTTAAGCAAAGACTTGAAGACGGGCAGGAAAGAGTAGCACATACATCCTATGGCACTCATCTAAACTACATGAGGGGAAAAAAACGGCAGGAAAGATAAGGAAGAGAAGAGAGAGAAAGAAAGAGGAACTACAGAAAAAGGGGTAAAGGAAAGACAGTGGAATCAGCTGCAATATTTCTGTATAAATGTTTATGTGGAGGTAAACACTTGGACAAAAAGCCAGGTTTTTATGATACACCTGAAATTTTTACACGACAACTTGGCACGGATATTATGAGGAAGAGAATTCTAAAAGAAAGGGGCAGCGAAAAAGAAAGCATGGCATCTGGTAAATTCAAGCTTAGCGGATTTGGGTTTAGGGAGAACCAGACAATGGTTAATGTAGTCCATCCAGTAGGGCTGCATTTGGCACGGTAATTGTGTAAATGCTTCACAACATGAACACAACAACTCTCAACAGCATATGTGTAAACTACATTTTAAAAAATACTTCTCTGCAAATAATTCTTCTTACGAATTATGTCAGTTCTTTTAAGGCCTGATTCATTGTGCCTTTTCTCCCATTCTCCCTCAGAGTCTATATACAGGCAAAGTTGGGTGCCAATCCAAGATGTGTGCTCAGTTAAATTGGCTAACAAGCCAATTAGTGCCAATAATTGGCACTAATTGGCATGGCCACTGAGAATGGGGGGGGGGGGGGAAGATGCCCAGGCTCGGCCTCCCAGGGGGCCCAGTGCTGGGGTCTGTCTTTCTCCTGCTCCTGTGTGTCGGGACCTGGGTGATTGCATTAATGCAGTAACTCAGGTCTCGGGACACAGAAGCAGCGAGAGTGACAGATCAAGGGAGGAGACGAGAAGACGCAGGAAGGTAAGGGGGTGGACGCTGCCCAAGCGGGGGGAGCAGGGGGAGGCAGCGGCCCAAGTGGTGGGGTGAGGCAAGGTGGGGTGGGGGTGGTAGGGGCCGGAGCTCTGTCTCTCGGTGGCCCTGCTAATTGGTGTCAGTTGGGATTTTTGCGCATCTTGCTACATGCACCCAAATCCCATTGCACACAAACCAAAAGGGGGCATGATCATGGGAGGTGCATGGGCGGCACTCAATGGTATTCTAGAATTCTACAATGGCATTGAGTGATGATTATTTTCAGTGCTGATTTCTGAGCGTCATTTACTGAATCTAGCCAACTGCAACTATATTAAAGAATCCTGACAACTCCAGGTCCACAGGGTCTATGTCAAATTGGTTATGAAAATGACAAGCTGGTGTTTCTTCATTGGAAAAGGCTGAGTCAGTCAATAAGATGAAATCAGTTCTGGTGAATAAACACTTAGTACCCAGATACATAGATGGCTTGACTCAGTAAAGTTAAACAGTACAGTCAGTCTTCTTTGTTGTTAATCCTACAGTAAACACCCTGGGTTGGATGAATGAAAGTTCTTCATCAAATTCTGTGGCTGTAGAAAAAATAATTTGACAAAATCCCCTTGAATCACACAGCACTGATTTTGTACAAAGTCTAACTGCTTTTTTCTAGAACACAACCTTCCATTTAGATAATTAGCTCATTGTTATCTGAAATAATTAAGCTAACCATTTTATTGAACATATCATTAACAGAATATCCAAAGCATATTTTATGCTGTAAATGTACAAATTCAAATTTAAACCATGATATCAGATGAAAATCAGTGTAAAATCTCCTACAACACACTGAATTTCAAAAGCTTGACATGGCTACCCTCTTGTGTCATTTCCGAGGAATTGAAACACTGCTACAGCTAAAGGAATGAAATGATTTTATTTTTTCCATGCTTTCCCCTTTCGTTCTAATTTTCATTTCATACCACTCTTAAGCCAAACTGCTGTCAGAATCCCAGACAGGTATCATTTCTATAGTACAAACAGGAAAAAAAAAAACAATATGAGAACATGGTGAGGGTAGGATGAGAAAACAGAGATGTTCATAATACTCCAGTGCAGCACTTTCTTATTGCTCATACTTTAAGATCTGTTGAACACATCTTACCCAGCTGTGAGTAATTTGCTGTTATCAATCCCTGCTTCTTCATTAAACTCTGATTTGTCCATGTATATGTTCTATCTCTGCATGCCCATTTCACTGTTTGTTAAGATGTTTTCATGTGTATTGGGGGGAATTCTATTTCAGGTGCCTAAAAAATTGGCACCAAAAGGAAACACGCTTAGCGCTAGTCTATAAACCTCATCTAGAGTTAGGCGCAGTTTATAGAATACATGTAGGGGGAAATTCTATATATGGCACCTTAAAACCATGCGGTTAGCATGATTCCATAAACTACATCCAAAATTAGGCATAAGTGCCATTCTTGTGCCTAAAATTTAGACGCACCTACCTGGCAGGGGAGATTGGCACTTACCTGGCAGGGTAATTTAGACGCACCTATTTAGGCCACCTAAAACCAGGCCTAAATACCTGCGTCTAAGTTAGGCACAGATCGGGTGTATTCTATAATAGTGCGCATAGTTTTTGAAACACCCACAACCTGCCCATTCCATACCCATGGCCACTCCCCTCCTTTACAAATTAAGACGGCATATATAGAATTTGGAGGGGTAGCACCCGTCCACGTGACTAAAATTTAGGCGCAGCCATTTATACCAATGAAAAGCTGGTGTAAATGCCCAAGTCTAACTATAGGCACGGATTGGGTAATTCTATAATACTGCGCGCAAATAGGAACACCCATCACATACCCTTAATCCCGCTATGGCCATGTCCCCTTTTATGATCCACACAGTAGAATTTACGTAGGCTACTTTATAGAATACGCTTAGCGAGTAGTGTGTGTAAATTCTAATTAGTGCCATTGAATGCCTTTAATTGCTTGTTAATATTCGATTAGCAGCACTGATTATCCTGTTAATCAATTAATTTATGCATGCAAATTGGCTATACATGCTGATTTGTGCGCGTAACTTTAGGTGCCATATACAGAATCCTCTGTATAGTGGGGTATCATGAATATTATGCCTCTAATTATATGAATGTTTCCCTGTGTTGTTTTAATTTGTATTGTGCTGATTTTGCATCATGTTGTTGTTCTTACAATTTAATTTAGCTATTTCTTCGCATTAACCAAGTACCGCACATTAATATGAATGTTAATGCAGGACCTGCAATAAAAAATACTGGGAACACCCCTCTTGAAGCAGCATTTGTTTGGGCCTTGTCACATGTTAAAATCCTTAGTGCTGATGGCCAGCCTGACCTGAGCCATTCTACCCTTGCCCCACCCTTTTAATGGTGACATTGAAAATTATTTCATGACCGCACCCTAGCCACACTCCTTTTACAAGATGGCAGATACCTGAAATCCCCAAGTGACAGGAAGTGATGTCATCAAATCCAAAATGATGCCACCCATATTGCCCCATGTGACAGGAATTGATGTCATCACATCTGCGATAGCCGCATCCATAGTCCCCACGTGACAAGAAGTAACATCAGCAATGTGGTTGACACCAGGACACTTTCTCAGAAGTCCGTCGGAAGGACGTCCAAATCTTAAGGCATTTCAGAGGCGTGTTTAAGGCGAGACTTGGGCGTTCCTAGGACGTCTTTGAGCCATATTGGAACAAAGCAAAAACATCCAGCACTAAAACTTCGACTTTTTGAACTGGACCTGTTTTAATTACGAATAAAGTACAAAAAGGTGCCCAAGATGACCACTGGAGGGAATCAGGGATGACCTCCCCTTACTCAGTGGTCACTGACCCCCTCCCACCCCCAAAAAGTGTGTTGAAGAACATTACTTAGTAAAACAAACAGAAAAGTGGGCAAAAACCAGGAGTCCCAGAGACTGGATCACAGTAAAACTAAAACCAAATTTTATTAATTAGTATATTTGACTCAGCATAATGTAGAATTATCAAATTCCTAAAGATAAGCATTACTGAAAACAGATAAAAAATGTTATATAAAGAACAATGAATGGCTAATGAGTAAATGAGACAATTCAAATGGTCACCATTTCTTACTGAAGTATAGAAATAAAATAATGCCAAATTGGAGCATGCTAAAAATAATTGGAATATCAATGTACATGCATAGGGACAAACCACATATATGAATAACAGTGAAAATGTTAAAGTGTACATGTGAAATGTTGACCATTTCTTACTAAACTATAAAAATAAAAAATGTCAAATTGGGACATACTAAAAATGATTACAATGTCAATGTACATGCATTGGTCTTGAAACATAGACAAACCGCATATGTAAAAAACAGTAAAAATGTTAGAGTATACATGTGTGTATCACAACAAAAAACTTTTTTAAACCAGATATACCTCTATAAAAACATAAGACCTGATATAAATCAACTCTCAAAGAAAGGGACGAAAATCAAGTTCATTATTAAGGCCATGAGGGCTGAGTGTGTTAAGTTGAAAAATCTGTCTTTGTTCCTCCTGAAGTAAAAGCTTTTCAAGATTACCACCCCTCCACTTCTGGTGAAGGTCTTGAGGACAAAAAAGCGTAAGTCTGCTGCAGTATGATTGGCGGTATGCCAATGCTGGACAAGAGGTGCTGATTCAATTCTTCTGTTTATACAACTCCTATGCTCTATGATGCGTGTTTTAACTGCTCTGATGGTCTTCCCAACATATAATAACTGGCATGGACATTGAACAATATAGATCACAAAGCTGGTATTGCAATCCGATGTATGTTTCAAAGGGAAAGCTTTTTGTGTGGAAGGATGAATAAACACATTGGTTTCAAGGCACAGATTACAAACACTACACCGTCCGCATCTTCTATGTCCCAAAGATGAGATGTTATTAATGGCTGACAATTCTGGTAAAGTGGAAGGAACCAAATATTCTTTTAAATTCTTGTTTCTGGAGTATGCAATGACTACTGATTTATTTCTGAAACAGTCCAAACCTTCTAAAATGTGCCAATGTCGGCGAATGGACCTTGAGATATGTTTGGCCAGAAAGGAGTACTGTAATGTACAGACAATATCAGGAGGCACTTTGCTGTGTGAGGGGTTCAAAAGACTTTCTCGTTCTTGTGTCACAGCTTTCTCATATCCACTTGTTATGTGTCTTTGAGGATATCCTCTTACTGAAAATCTGTCACTCATCTGTCGTGCTTGTTGGTTAAATTCTTCAAAATCCGTGCAAATGCGCCTTAAACGAAGGAACTGGCACAATGGTAAGTTGCTTTTGAGTTGAGGGTTATGATAACTAGAGTAATGTAAAAAATTGTTGCGGTCTGTTGGTTTCCTGTAGATAGTTGTCTTGAAAAAATATGGTTGCTTGATAATGGTCAGGTCCAAAAAATGAATCTCATCAGTATTGAATTCCATCTTGAATCTTAAGTTGGGATCTCTTGTGTTGATTCACTGAAAAAAATTGTGTAAAATTTCTTCAGTTCCCTGCCACAGGATAAAGATGTCATCTATATAGCGTCGGTAGACCTTGATGTGTTGAATGAACGGATGGTCAACAAGGTGTTGGGCTTCAAAGTCTGCCACATACAAGTTAGCCAGGTCTGGAGCCATGCTAGAACCCATGGCTGTTCCTTTTATTTGTTGATAAAAAACCTTATCAAAACCAAAGTAATTTTTAGTGAGGGCAATAGTAGCACACGTAAGTATGAGATGATTCGGTATTCTTCTGTGTGTAGATCTTCCTCGTAACGTCTTTCCAATAATCTGTATGGCTTCAAACTGTGGGATGTTGGTGTACAGTGATTCTATGTCCAAAGTAACTAATATTGTGTCAGTGAGTGGTCCATCATATTCCTGTAAAATGTTAATCACATGTGTGGTGTCCTGGACATATGATGGTATAAGTGGAACAAAAGGTCTTAGGAAAAAATCAACAAATATGGATAATGGTTCTAAAATTGAACCATTTCCAGAGATAATGGGTCTCCCAGGTGGATTTGAAAGTGATTTATGTATTTTGGGTAGTATATAGATGGTAGGAATGGTTGGATGTGTGACCTGGAGAAAATCCTTCTCTTTTTGCGTGAGGAACCCCATTTTGGACAAAATATCAACCAACTCTTTGATGTCTTTCTGGATATCCTCCGTTGGATCATGCTCTAGGTGAACATAAAATTCCTGATCGTCCAATTGCCTCTTAATTTCAGCAATATACTGGGTATGGTCCATGACCACAATACCTCCACCTTTGTCAGCTGGTTTAATGACGATATCCAGATTGTTGGCTAGGTCTTTAATGGCATTATGTTCAGAACAATTGATATTGTAAAATCTCGGTTTCTTATTCTTCTCTATTTTTTTTATGTCCTTTTCCATGCAAGAGTTGAATGCTGTGATTAAAGGGTGTGCTTGTCCCGGTGGGATCCATACAGATGGTTTCTTGACAACTGAAACATCTTGTTAAGGTGTTGCTGATTTGGAGAAAGTATGTATAATTTGCAGTTTGCGATGGAATTTGAAAAGGTCAACACGAGCATGAAAGGCATTGTATCCTGTAGTAGGGACAAAAGATAAGCCTTTGCGAAGAATGCTTAATTCACTTTGGTTCAATTCGTGTTGTGACATATTGAAGATGGGAGTTGGGTTATCTAATACTGGTGATGAAATGGAACTTGGTTGTACCGGTAAGGAGCTTGGTTGTACCGGTAAGGAGCCGGTCTTGTCCATCCTCTTGTTCTTCCTCTTCCTCTGTTGAAAGATCTGTCACATTGGTTCTGTGGACGTCGTGGAGGGACATCCCTGGTGTCCTTCCTCCATAGTTCCTCTAAAAAAGGATCTGGTAGTACATGAGGTGAAGTGTCACATTCTGTAGAGTGTCTTGAAGTGCTGGCAAAAGTCGGACGTGCAAATGGACTAGCTAGAGGAGATGTGTAAAGGAGATGTGTAAAGGTCTCCTGAGTCACTTCTGATGCGTTTCCGTCTGTGTTCTGTAGGTGAACGGCCGCGGTCTTCTCTAAGTTGTGGAGGCCTGTTGTCAATTTTAAAATGAGAAGCATAGTTTTTATTAGAATTGTTGGCAGGGTATTGTTTTGCTTTGGAAAAGGGGTAAATTGAACCTTTGCAGTAATCATTCTCATCTCTCTTAAACTTGTTATTCTTTGTTTCTTTTGTTTCTCTTTTGAATTTCGCTATTTTAACATCAATGTCTTTAATAACAGTATCATAATGAGGATCTTGATTTTGTAGGGTTGTGAGTTTGGATACTAACGTTTCCTGTAGTTCTTTACTTTTGGATTGAGATATTTCTGCAATTAAAATCATCAAATCCAAACTACATTTATTAAGAATGGCACACCATTTGTCTAAAAAAGTCTGATTGTCCAAAAACATAGTGGGTGCCTTAGATATCCTAAGGCCACGGGGAATCCGTTTAGATCTACAATAATTCAACATAGTAAAGAAATGTAAATCATTTCTTGTTATATTCTTCTTAATGTTGATTATTTCTAACCATTGTTGCATAAGAGATATTTCAGGTTGTTGCTGTTGTTCTTCCTCTTGGTCAAGATGTTGTAAAAGTTGATTTAAATGTTCATTGCTGAAGCTAAGAACATTGGTCCAACTCTGGAACGCCATGGTAGCGTTCCGGGATACAGTCAATAGAGAATCCACAAAGCGTGCCAGCCTCAGATGTCATATTCAGGTCCATGATAGCAGCATGCAGGTCCCTGGAGAAGTTTAGTGAACTTCAGACAGGTGGACCCAGGCCCATACCCCCACTACCTGTTACACTTTTGCAGTAAACTTTGAGCCCTCCAAAACCCACCAGAAACCCACTGTACCCACATATAAGTGCCCCCTTCACCTGTAAGGGCTATGGTAGTGGTGTACAGCTGGGGGTAGTGAGTGAAGTCCACTGCAATGCCCCCTAGGGTGCCTAATT
Organism: Microcaecilia unicolor; assembly: GCF_901765095.1. Taxonomy (NCBI): domain Eukaryota; kingdom Metazoa; phylum Chordata; class Amphibia; order Gymnophiona; family Siphonopidae; genus Microcaecilia; species Microcaecilia unicolor. The sequence goes on along the minus strand of NC_044031.1, from coordinate 113,975,326 downwards.
GCTGTCCTGGCATGTCAGGGGGACCAGTCTACTAAAAATGCTGGCTCTGAATTTGAACGTTTTAGACTTGGATGTTTTGGGTATTTTTTAAAATAGCTGAAAATCAAAGACGTCCAAATCCAAGGATGTCCATGGTATTTTCAAACACAAAAGATGGACGCCATGACCTTCTCCCCACTTCGGAATTTGGACGTCTTTGTAAAACGTCCAAATTCTGACTTAGATGTTTCTTTCGAAAATGCCCCTCCACATAAACAGGAATTGATGTCTGCCACATACACAGCCATGTTTGTATTTTCTTTTATACTGAGCATGCATGGTATGAATAAACGTTCATTTTCAACATTATGATATAAACTTTGCCATTCTATATCTGGATGTTGAACAAGTTCTGGGAAAACCTCAACAGTCTTTCAACATGGTAACTGCATGAGAGAATACATGAAGCTGGTACTCTGATGCTGAATTTTCCCATGTACACAGTGTCTGAAAAATGGACTCCAATATTTGTCCAGATAATCAGTGGCGTGTGGTGACATTTATAACAGGGGAGTCAGTAGATGTGCTAAACTGGGAGGTGACCAACCTCAACCCTCAGCATGTCAGGTTTTCAGGATTTTCACAATGAATATGCATGAGCTCTATTTGCATACAATGGGGGCAATACATGCAAATGATCTCATGCATAGTGTAACCAGGTACCTCTCTTGTGCAGCCAAGGATAGAACAATCTCCTCCAGCCACAGGCTCCCGGTACAATGAAGAACTAGATGTCCACCAGTAACTTCAATCTTAAGGACTTTTATTCCATGCAGGTTTCTAGTACACAGTTCCAACAGCAGCATAGCACATACCAGGATTCAATACAGGCTTACAGGCTCCAGTCTGGGCTCTTTAGCCAGTGCACAATAAACAGTAATTCAATTCCCAAGACAAACAGTTCTTTCAGTTCATCATCACAGTTCAGTCACCAAGCAGCATTTTCTACCTTCTATCCTCTTTACCTTCAGGAGAGTTCAATATTTTAGGGACTCCTTCTATCCAAGGGTTTTCCCCTGCATCAGCTTCACAGTGAATTCAATACTTTTGGGACTTCCTCTCACCCAAGGAATCTCAGCCTGCTTCAGTACTTTAGGGACCTCCCTGCCCAAGGATTTTCAGCCTGCCAATACTTCTCTCCTTCTGCTTCTCTCTCTCCTGAACTGAACTTCACTCCATGAACTGAACTAATGAGACTCCGTCCCACCTGCCTAATCAATCCCTGCCTTCAGCTACCACCGCCAATCATTCTCCTTCCATTAGCTTCCTCACACCCAAACCAACTGAGTTAAGCATTAGACTAATGAGACCAATGATGAGCTCCTGCACACAGGGTTTCCTAACTCTCTTTCTGCCTAGTGGCAGCCACTCTACACAACTTGCTAGCTTATACCCATGTCTTCCCTGAGTGCAGCTAGGAGTCCAGTCTGGGTTCTTCATCTCACCCTCTGGCTCCTTGCCTGCAATGCCTTCTGGGACTTGTATTTCAGACTGAAACTGCCTTAACCCAACTATCCTGGAGGTGACTTTATCACAATAGTCATTAAGGAAATCCTGAAACCTGACTAGATTACAGCCCCTGAGGATGGAGGTTGGACACCCCTGTGCTAAACATTAGTGCAATGAGTACCCTTAACCAAGATTAATGTACTCACTGTTTGTGCTGAATGTCACGTCTTGGTCTCTTTCCGAGAGTCACCTATAACATTTGCCGCTTCTCCTTTTGACTTCTATGTTGATTTGAAGACATTTAATTCTGTATCACCACCACCTTTCCAAAATCTATCCTTCAGAGTTCTACACCACATAATGCCAGTCTGTGTATAACTACAGATTCCATCAAAAAATACTCTGAGCAGTACAGACCTGTGATATCATGAGGCTAAAACAGCAAGTTATTATGTACCCACAAACAAGAGGCAAAATCAGAGAGCAGAAGACACATGACCTCCAGGGTGCATGCAACAAAATAAAATAAGTTTTGCCTTGTTACCCTTTCCTTTTTCAGGTTATACTCAAATAGAAGTGACAGTAGACAGCTCAAAATCATTGTCACTATGAGCCAAACTGATGGTACAGCTGCCTGAAACATCCATGAAAATGTTCTTAAATTTGAAATAGAACCAGTTAACAAGATCACAAAAATTGTGGCTTTGGGCTGAACTGATGGTATAGCTGCCTTCAACACCCATGAAAATTTCCGTAACACATAAAACAGAACCACTTAACAAGATCTCAACATACAACACCCCACAGAGAAACAAAAAGAGGAGCTTGGTGGCTATAATATCTTGCTTCTCACCCCCAAGAGAAACAGCAAGAGGGGGTGGGGGGCTCAGCAGCTCCATCACATCATCTCTCAATTGGAGGTGATATGTTTGGACTACCAAGCCCCTCTTGTTTTTCTGAGGCTGAGATGCTCTCACCTCCAGAGAAAACAGCAAGAAGGGCTCAGTGGCCCCAACATATAACCTCTCAACCCCAAACACCCCCCCCTAAAAAAAAGGCAGTTAGTTAGTAGGGTTCTACTCCCACAGAGCACTCCAAAGGCCACAGAGCAGGGAAAGATGCAGCTGCTGCACTGCTACGTGGGGAAAGGCATGGCTTTTCCTGACACATGACTGCCGCACTGCTATTGCTCCTGCTCAGGAAATGGCAACTCTTCTCTCCCCTGCCCTCCCTCTATCCATCCACAACAGCAATTCTCTTCTCTCCCCTGCCCCCCTCTATCCACCCATACCCATCAATTCTCTTCTCTCCCCTGCCCCTTCCAGCCACCCATAGTTACATTCAGGACCCCCAGCTATCCGTTTTCGCATCCTGTTCAAACTTCTTCTACTAACCTATAAATGTACTCACTCTGCTGCTCCCCAGTATCTCTCCACACTCGTCCTTCCCTACACCCCTTCCCGTGCACTCCGCTCCATGGATAAATCCTTCTTATCTGTTCCCTTCTCCACTACTGCCAACTCCAGACTTCGCGCCTTCTGTCTCGCTGCACCCTACGCCTGGAATAAACTTCCTGAGCCCCTATGTCTTGCCCCATCCTTGGTCACCTTTAAATCTAGACTGAAAGCCCACCTCTTTAACATTGCTTTTGACTCATAACCACTTGTAACCACTCGCCTCTACCTACCCTCCTCTCTTCCTTCCCGTTCACATTAATTGATTTAATTTGCTTACTTTATTTATTTTTTGTCTATTAGATTGTAAGCTCTTTGAGCAGGGACTGTCTTTCTTCTATGTTTGTGCAGCGCTGCGTACGCCTTGTAGCGCTATAGAAATGCTAAATAGTAGTAGTAGTAGTACATGTCAATGTCATGATGAATATTCATGTTAGCTATCTTGAAAAGCAGACAAGCTGAAAGAGCAGACAGAGATATAAATATTCGTACAATATTATAATATCCCTTTCCCTCTCCGCCCCTTGTACGTGGCTCTCTGGTCGACCCTGGAATGCAAAAAAGGGAAAGAACTAGGTTGGGGTGGGGTCCTAAGAAATCGAAAGAAATAAGGGCAAAACACTCCTAACTTCACCCCCTGCTCCCGTTTTTAGACCTTGTCCCTTGCGAAAGAGAAAATAAAAGTTTATTGTTCTAGTTAGCAATATAAAACAGCTCCGTCCTAACTCAGCAAAACGTGCCTGGCAGCTAAACCTAAATGGAAAGTACGTTGCTGTATCCACTCTGGTTATTTTCTGTCCTCTTGTGGTACAGACTTATCTAACAATGAGTAACAATAAGCTTTGATTAAAGCATTTGCCGTAGGAAAAACAGAATGGACAGCCCAGAGCACCACATCAAAACAGGAGCTGAGGGATAGAAAAGCTGATCGATACTTTCAGAAAACGCTTTGCCCATTCTACATCTATAGCACAGCAAAAAGAGCTTTAAAAATAAGCCCACTGCCTCCCCTTGGCCCTAAACTTCTGTAGCTGTATGTCACGAAATTAAAACATGTTTGTGACTTACCAAGGAAACCGAAACCCACAAATTCTGTTCTAGGATACAGCTGTTTCAAATATAAATCCACTGACAGATATATTTCACTGGCCCCTCCAAGCAGCACCTCTCTGCTCTCTCCCCTCGCAATTCCTTGCCTCTTGCTCTTGCCCGTCTTCTGCATTTAATTTTTTTTAAAGCAGTATTAACACGTCAGCAGGAACAGGATGCTTCAGCCAATCCCATGGGCCTTCCTTCAGCGTGTTTCGCCCCCATGGGCTGAAGGAAGGCCCCTGGGATTGGCTGAAGCAGCCTACTCCTGCTGACGTGTTAACACTGCTTAAAAAAAGAATTAAGCTCGGGTTCACGCGAAGCTAAAGAAGAAAGGTTGGGGGGGGAGGAGAAACAAGAGAAGAAGTGCTGCGTGTGATGGTGTGAGAAGATGTCCAAAGCTACAGGGGACGCCGTCGACACTGCCAGGTGGGGACCAGAGCCCAAATTTTGGGAGCGGGTTGTTAAAGTAGCTACTTTAACAACTGGCTCCCAAAATTCTGAAAAAAATAGCAACCAGCTCTCGTGAGCCGGTGCGAGCCGGCTCCAGCACACCACTGGGTGTGCTGCTACTGGGTGGGCCTAGGCCCACCTTTGGCTAAGCCACTGCAGTGTTCAAAGAAATTTGCCCAGGAAACGTAATAGCTAGCTCACTAAATTCCCTGGGCTGAAAACTTCATTTCATTTAGTATGTGAACAGGTACATTTGTAGCAGTGGACTTTCAAAGGGAAGATTTTCAAAGGGACGTTCTATTTATATGAAGCAGAAGCATACACAAATGCATGCACACTGTCAGGTAATGTCCCCACCTCCACCCCATCATGCAAACTTCTTGCATTTGCTGCCAGTTGTTTTCCTCAGCCTGCAGCAAACCCTTTACATTTTCTCCTATTCTTCTTAAATTCATACTCCCTTTCAACAATCCCGTTCCCCCACAATACTCACTGGTTCCACAACCCCATGCAGGGCTCAGCCTCCACCTACTACTCCAGCCCTAGTACCTCAGTCCCTCTTTCCTGTGACTAGAAACCTTCCCATTTAATGGATCCTACTACAGTCCCTGTACTGGAAGGGGGGAAAATTCTAGAGCCACAGAGGGCCAAACCTGCCAAGTCTCCCGCATTTGGCGGGTCATCTACCACACCCCCGCCAAAGCAGGAAAGGCTCCCGCTGAGACAGGGAATCGTTTCTTCTCACACTGCCGCGACCACTGTTGCTTCTCCCCATGAGCAGCAGCGGCCTAGAGTGGCCTAGTGGTTAGGGTGGTGGACTTTGGTTCTGGGGAACTGAGGAACTGAGTTCAATTCCCAGCACAGGCAGCTCCTTGTGACTCTGGGCAAGTCACTTAACCCTCCATTGCCTGCCGCATTGAGCCTGCCATGAGTGGGAAAGCGCAGGGTACAAATGTAACTAAAATAAAAATAAATAAAATAAAAAAACAAGTGCATGGCTCCACAGCCTTCAGGCTTGTGTCATCAATTCTGCTGGTCTTCTGCCCCTGGAACTGGAAGTTGACACCAGCAGAGTCTACAGTGCATGTCTGAAGGCTGTTGTGGCCCCACTGCCAAGGAGGTTGGATGAAAACAGGAGATGGGATGAAGTCTGATGTCCTGCACATTCCTTTAAGTGAAACATTAAAAAATGTTTCCTCCTATTTGTTTTACAAGTATTTCCATGTAACTTCAGTTATTGTTCCCCTGCCTTTGTACTTTTTGAAAAGAGTGAAAAATCGATTCAATTTTACGTGTTCTACACCTCTCATGATTTTGTACACCTCAATCATATTGCCCCTCAGCCATCTCTTTTCCAAGCTGAAGAGCCCTAACCTCTTTAGCCCTTCCTCATATGAGAGGAGTTCCATTGCCTTTATCATTTTTGTTGCTCTTCTTTGAACCTTTTCTAATTCCGCTATATCTTTTTTTAGATATGGCGACCAGAATTGAATACTCAAAGTGGTCGCACCATGGAGTGATTCAGAGGCATTATAATATTCTTGGTCTCATTTACCATCTCTTTTCTAATAATTCCTAGCATCTTGTTTGCTTTTCTGGCTGCCGCCACACACTGGGCAGAAGATTTCAGAGTATTGTCTACAATGACACCTATATCTTTTTCTTTGGTGCTGACTCCTAAGGTGGACCCCTAGCATCAAGTAACTATGATTTGGGTTATTCTTCCCAATGTGCGTCACTTTGCATTTTTCCACATTAAATTTCATCTGCCATGTGGATGCCCAGTCTTCCAGACTCCTAAGGTCTTCCTGCAATTTTTCACAGTCTGCATGTGGATGAATAGTTTTCTGTCTCCTGCAAATTTAATCACCTCACTTGTCGTTCCGATTTCCAGATCATTTATAAATATGTTAAATAGCACTGGTCCCAGTACAGATCCCTCTAGCACTCCACTAGTCACCGTCCTCCATTGAGAAAAAAGTAGCAGTAGTTAACCCTACCCTCTGTTTTCTATCCATTAATTTGTTCCTAATCCACAACAGAACATTGCCTCCTATCCCATGACTTTTTGTTAAGGAGCACTTACAAACCTAATAATCACTTTAAAAAAAAAGGCATATTCCTATGCTCTTGAATTCTGTACTGTGTTTGCTTTCTATGCATCTACCAGTTCCCTGTGTAGACATACATCTGGGGATAAAGATTTTTCACAGGTGATGCTAATTTCACTGTTTTCATCCTGCATGAGTAGTCATTCATTTTTGGTGGCAATATTTACCTTGTGTCTGGAGTTAAGGCTTAATGAATTAATGTTAATAGAAGGTATATCATGACAAAAACAGATGATCGATATAAGGGAAAAACGATATTTTATTATTATTATTTTAGTAGGCACACATCCAACTGAACTCTAATGTGCCAGAAAGGATAAAATGTAGTAACCCCAACGCGATTGATTGTATTTTTAGCTCATAATTCGTTCCAGATCACTGGCTTCCATTTGAAGATTTCTTCTCCATTTGCTTTCTGTTCCTTACGATATTACCATGTCATTTCTTGTTACTACACAATTTTATCTTTCATTCTTTTTTCTTTTCCTATTACTTACATGCTGAGTGCTTTCATTTTTTGTTGTCACCTACATGAGGCACATTTTATGCTCTTTCAACAGCATGCCCTCTTTTTACTTCACATTGTTGCTTTTAAATCTTTTCACCTGTGTAGTTCTGTACTATCGTGACTGCTCTGCGTCATCTGTGGTTATGTCGCAACATTTACTGCTATCTTACCTAGCCTTAATGCTTAGCAGCACGTGACTGACATCTCTATGATCCACACCCATATAGCCTTAGACTCAGTGTGGCAGTTTTACTGTGATTAAAAGATCCTCATGTGTGGGAGCCATATGTAGCATGACAAGATGCCTGATCCCCACCTCTCCTCCCCCTCTTAATTATTTATTTATTGGTATTTATTAACCACCTTTATGAAGAGAGTCACCCAAAGAGGTATACAGTACGTACAGTTTAACATAAAACTTATCATTTTGTTAACTGATTAACAATAGTAAAATAAAAATACACACAAACAAAAATACACATAAATACAATAAATGAGGTAAACTTGAAAATAGTAAAATAAAACCTAATAATAGAACTAGTGTGAAACAGCATAAAAAATGTACACGTTTAACAGCACTGGAATTCAAATATCAGAGATATAATACAATTTTACATAATACTAATGATACACCTAATAATCATGAATTATCTTGTTCAACTAGCTTATGCAAAGGCAGAAATACCTCCTGTCACCGAACACCAGGCTGGGAGACATTATGGATAATTGAGAAGAGAGAGAGACAGCTGTTTTTCTCTTTCTCCAGAGCATGATGACTTGGGCATTCTTAAGCCTTGCTTGCCAGCCATGTCTCAGGCCTTTTTTATACCTTGCTTGTTGGATTTTGCTGACTGTCCTGCTGAAAACATCTACCTGCTCTGTGTGCCTTCATGGATTCTGTCATACAATGCCCCATAAGCACTGCAGAAATCACATCATCCACTGCAAAGATGTTTAGATCACCAACTACATTAGGTGCAGGTGACAGCCAACCAAACTAATGCATCCCACCTATCATTGATACAGCAGCCTTGACCATTTCTTCTTACATGGCTAACTCATTGTTTGCCTTCTATGTGGTCATGGTAGCTTCCAATGTAGTCCACGATGCTACCGGGGACCTTTTTGGTCTCCTGTGTTCTGTTTTAATATCCTATTTGTCTTAGTTCTAGTGCCTGAAGATCTCCTATCCTTCCCAAACAATTCTGGGTGGCATGACTGTCAAAGTTATCCAGATAGCAGACTATTGCTGGTGCTTTTTTTTAACATATTTATAATTTATATGGGCTTGGGAATGGCAATTGAAGTGATCAGATTGGCAAATGTCTCAAAATAATTCAAAGTTGTTTACAGACTATAAAATTGCAGAAGGATCTTAGGAGGTTGGAAGACTGGGCATCCAAACAGCAGATGAAATGTAATGTGGGCAACTAAAATGTTATGCACATTGGGAGGATTAACCCAAATTATAGCTACAGAATGCTAGGTTCCACATTAGGAATCACCACCAAGGGAAAGGATTTAGGTATTTTTGTGAACATTGAAGTTTACTAATCAGTATATGATGGAAATCAAAAAAGCAAATAAAATGTCAGGAATTATTAGAAAGGATATAGAGAATAAAACAAAGGATATCATAATGCCTGCATTTTGCTCATATTGGATTAGATCCTGTAAAAAGTTAAGTGCTGAACACTATTCTATAGAGGATCTGCACCCTTTATAGAATAGCAACTACGCTCATAAATGGCGCCTAACATAAGGCACCAGCAATTACACCTGCTGAGAACAGGTGTAAATGCTGGCGCCCAAGTTAGGCACTGCTCAGGTCCATTCTGTACCAATGCACATGAATTCTGGAAACACCCACCAGAATGCCCCTGAAACACCCCCAGTCATGCCCCCTTGAATTTACGCACTCTAAGATTTCTGTGCACATTGTTATAGAATAAGATGTGCGTGCAAATTCCAATTAAGGCCAATTAACACCAATAATTTGTTGTTAGGAATCAAATATTGGCTCCGAATGGCTCAGTAAACAATTAATTTGCACACGCAAATTGTCAATGTATGCTGATTTGCGCGTGCAAATGTAGTTACCATATATAGAATCCGGGAGAGTGTGTGCAGTTCTGGTCACCACATCTCAAAAAGATATAGTGGAATTAGAAAAGGTACAAAGAGGACAATCAAAATGATTAAGGGGATGGAATGTCTCTGATGAGGAAAGGCTAAAGAGGTTCGGGCTCTTCAGCTTGGAGAAGAGATTGTTGAGGGGAGCTATGATAGAAGCCTATAAAATCCTAAGTGGAGTAGAACAGGTAAAGGATTGTTTTTTCTTTCAAAGAATACAAAAACTACAAGACAGGCCATGAAGTTACGTAGGGGCCCTTTCACAAAGGTGCGGGAGGGCTAACACGTGGGTATCGCATGCCCAATTGGCACTACTGCTGCAGTAGTGCATGCACCTGGCAGTAATTCTGAGTTTGGTGTGTGCCAAATCCCATGGTGGAAAATATTTTTCTACTTTCTGGGGGTCATTCCTGGCGGTAACTGGCAGTGTGCCCATGTTGGCACGTGCTACCTGGTTACTGTGTGGTAGCACGTGAGCCCTTACCACTAGGTCAACGGGTAGTGATAAGGGCTCAGGCTGTAAATAGGCGTGTGCTAGTTTTAATATTAGCACAGGCCCATTTCCCGGCCTATTAAAAAATAGCCTTTTCCCCAGCTGCAGTAAAAAATGGCCCAGTGCGCACCTAAAAGACACACCCACACTACCACAGGCCACTTTTATCGCAACTTTGTAAAAGGATCCCATAGTAATTAGAGCTGTACTGAATAGCATATTTTATTATTCCATCGAATACGAATAATGAAAAATATTATTCGGCTGAATATCAAGAATGGGCATTGAGCTTTAACATAACAAATAATAAAAGAAGCAACATGAAATAAGAGATCAAGTGTTTATTTCAGTAGAATTTAGCACAGTAGAGTCCCAGATTATTCGTATTCGAACTTAAATCACTATCAGCTGAATAAGAATAATGTATTTGGGGCCAAATCGAATCGAATGCAAATGTTCAGTATAGCCCTAATAGTAATACATTTAAAATAACTAGGACAAAATATTTTTTTTCACTAAATGCATAAGCTCTGAAACTCATCGTTGGAGAAAGTGGGAAAAGTAGTTAATGTAGCTAACCAGATTCAGGCTCAATATCCAGATAAAGTTATGCTCCAGTTTATACCACAAACTTACAAACATAAGAGTAAAAATACATTTCAATATACCCAGATGAAGTTAACCAGACAAAGCTGTCTAGCTAACTTTACCAGCCAAAGGCAGTTGAATATCAGTCTCATTGTGACCCCTGTATTCTCAGAAGTAATTATGCACCTTTCAATACAGCTCCTTCAGACATGCTTGCTCATCATAGAGCTGTTTGACATGGATACAGGACAGTGAGCCCTTGGACTGCAGCCAGAGATGAGGCAGAGAAATCCCCTGGGTTGGCACAAGACAGGAGTCAAAGCAAGAACCAAGGCGGGACTGGGTAAGGCAAGGAAAGACTAGATAGGACAGAACACAAGGGACAAGGCACCATAGACAAGACAAGGATCATGGTTTTTTTCTCTGGTATTCCTGCTACCTTGCCATTCCCCATAGTGGCCTCACTTCTCTCCACATAGCTCTTGCCCCCATTTAATTCTTTCTATATGTAGTGATCATCCCAATCTGTCAAATAGTAGAGACATCAGAGTAACCTCAGACTCTGTGATGAAGTCAGAGGGAGAAAAGTAAGATGGCTTGATACCTTGCAGAGGAAGATGTCTTCAGAGGAGTGTGTTCAACAAAACTCATAAACCCACCTGGGATCATGTTTGTCTTCTCCATCCTGTCCTAGGGTGTCCTGAGGCTCACAGGAAGAGCTTTTTAGTACCCAAAAGTGGGAGTCTGTGAAGATCCAAAGATAATACACCTCTACCCAGTGGTGTGCTGGTAAATCTTTAACAACAGGCTCTCTCCCCGGTCCACCTCTGCACCCCCCATCCACCACTGCGCCCCCCCCCCATCCACCTCTGCGCCCCTCCACCTCTGCGCCCCCCCCCAAAATTGCAGAGCTAGCTATAGCCAGGGGGGGGGGGCAATGCATTACTCTCTCCAGGAAAAAAAAATTAAATGATCCCAGGTTCCAATCTAATTCATGTTTAATATGGGATAAAATGCCATAAATAAGTAAATAAATATAAACTTTTAACGTTCAGCACCTGATTCTCAAAGTGGACATATTCCAAACACTATAATGAAAATAAAATTATTTTTTTCTACCTTTGTTGTCTGGTGACTTTCTTTCTCTGATCATGCTGGTCCAGTATCTGATTCTGCTGCTCTCTATCTGTTCCCTTGACTCCGTTTCCAGGGCTTCCTTTCCATTTATTTCTTTTCTTTCCTCCTTTCTTCTTCATTTCTGATCCTCCGCAGACTTGACTGTACAGTGGATCCAGCTTCTGCCTATTTTCTCCATCCATGTGCAGTTTCTCTCCTCACTTCCTTTTCCTTCATCTAATCTCCTTCCTCTATCTTCTCTCCATGTCTAGCATTTCTTCTCTCTCCCTTCCCTCCCCTCCATCCATGTCCTGAAACTCTCTTCTCTCCCCTGCCCTCTTCTACCCATCCATGCCCAGCAATTATCTCCCCTGCCCCCCTGCCCCCCCCTGCCCATCCTTTCTCTCCCCTGCCTCCCTCTGCCCATCCATGCCCAGCAATTCTCTCCCTTGCCCCCCTCTGCCCATCCATGCCAGCACTTCTCTCCCCTGCCTCTCTCTGCCTATCCATGCCCAGCAGTTCTCTCCCCTGCCCCCCTCTGCCCATCCATGCCCAGCAGTTCTCTCCCCTGCCTCCCTCTGCCCATCCATGTCCAGCAGTTCTCTCCCCTGCCTCCCTCTGCCCATCCATGTCAAGCAGTTCTCTCCCCTGCCCCCTCTGCCCATCCATGCCCAGCAGTTCTCTCCCCTGCCCCCCTCTGCCCATCCATGCCCAGCACTTCTCTCCCCTGCCTCCCTCTGCCCATCCATGCCCAGCACTTCTTCTCCCTCCCCTGCCCTCCCGCTCCCATCCATGTCTAGCGATGTCCTTCGCCTCCACCCTCCCGTGCTGCTCCCATAGTCAGTTTCAATTACCTCCCTCGAAGCCCTGCATTATTTAAGGCCCTGCTGCCCGTCTCCAGCTGCCTTCCCTGCCTGCTTCTGAGGCATTCGCGCCCTTAGTCCCACCGCGGAAAAAGGAAATGACATCAGAATGACGTCAGAAGGCGGGACTAAGGGCACGAATGCCTCAGAAGCAGGCAGGGAAGGCAGCTGGAGACGGGCAGCAGGGCTTTAAATAAGGCGGCGCTTCGAGAAAGGTAATTGAAAGTGACAGATGGGAGCGGCAGGGGAGGGTGGGGGCGAAGGACATCGCTAGACATGGATGGGAGCGGGAGGGGAGGTAAGCATGGCGCCCTCCTGCCATGCTTACCTCGTGCAATGGAGCCGGCTCGCCCTGAACATCAACCGGCTCGCAAGAGTTGTCAAAATTTTACAAGCGGCTCTTGCGAGCCGGTTCCAGCACAGCACTGCCTCTACCCCTTCCTAGGGTTACCATAAAACTCCAGAAAAAGGAAGACACATTGATCCAGTCCGGGTTTTGCTTCCATTGAATGCAATGGAAGCAAAACCCAGACTGGCTCAATCTATTCTCCTTTTTCTGGAGCCATATGGTAACCCTACCCCTTCCTGAAGAAGTTCCAATTTCTGCCGACGATAACCTTCCAGGTGCACATTGTAGCCAAGCAGTTGTGTTGCAAGATGCAGCAGCTGACTCCTCTGGCTGGATGTCCTGTGATGATGGTGTTTGCCACTCCGTCTCGTCATCCTCATTGGCCATATCTGCAAAGGCTTGGAGGGGGTGGAGGGAGGTCCTCTCCTGCCGCACCCTGTGTTACCTCCACATCTCCCTGGCCCTGGATGGTGTCCTGTGCAGCGTGATCTACAGGTCCACTGGCTTCATGTGTGGATGCAGCCTCCTCAACCTGCCCTTCGGTGTGCTGGGGCTGGTGGTCACTAGGGCCAGCTTCGGCCTCTGAGGGGAGGAAATGTGTTTGTACCAATAACCAATCTGCCACTGTTTTGCAGCATTCATATACATACCCCTAAATGTGAACATCCAGCAAACAGATGATTAGGAATGGCATTGGCAGGCAACCTACAGATGTCCTTCTACATGCAACACTGCTGGAGACAAGGGGTATAGAGCACTTCAGAGACCCATGTGCAAGAGAGCCACACAGGCAGGTGGGTAGGTATAGGACTGTGGAAGTGGTGCAGAGGGCACAGTGGCTAGAGCACTGAGGTGTGGAAATCAGATATTCAGTGGTTGGTGATGAATAAAGGTGAAGGGGGGGAAGGCATCCAAATCTTACAAACATCAGGGTCCTACACCCACCTGGCCACTCCCTATTGAGAGTATGGGTCATGGTCCCTGATGAATAGCTTGTCTGCATTATGTCTGGTGTGCCTTCTCACCCCCCTTCCCTACCTATACCACTTAGGAACACCATACTGCCCTCACTTGTGGAAAAGAGAATCAGCACAACAGACTCCACGGCTTCCTGGACCAAAGCCTACCTGACCCCTCAGGCTGTGCTGAGGTTTCCTGGGTCCCAATCCCATGAACAATCCACTCCAGGGGGGGTGAGGTTGGCAGTGTCGTCACCAGCCTTGTGCCCCACATCCCATTTGAGCTGCCGCTACTTGCGCTTATAGTCTTCCACCTCATGGTTGCAGTGGAAGACTGCATTGAGGTGGTCCCTCACTGCCTCCCATTCTTTCCCCTTAGTGGTAGCAGCCAGCCTCTGGCCCCTGGGGGCATACAAATTTGTATTGTGTTTAGCAATTTCCTAGAAGTTCAATCTCTGCCTCAATAATTGCCCTTGCAGCTGGGTGCCTGCTTAAGTGTCATTCTCAAGGTGGTGTCAGAAAATTTGAAAGTACAGAGGAGGATGTTTAAATACTGCCCGATGAATGCCCAGGGGAGGGCCTACGTTTTAGTTTCGATTATGGGAGGAATTTCTAAACATCTTCAGCTGAGCTAACAATCTGGACATTTTAATTTCCATTATGGGTATGATTTCTAAACATCTTTGGCTGGGCTGGCATGGCAGAACTGGTTCTAACTGGTCCAGATACAATGTTGACTCTCAAAGTTGTTCAAGCTATGCACGGTTGGGAACCTCACTCGCCTTAGGTCCACACAGTGAACAATAGACAAGGATGATATTCAGGCAAGCAGTGTCCTGGATAGCACAGCACATCTTACACAAAACTGCAAGGCAGGGAATTCCATGACAGAATGGCTCAGAGCATGCCTTAGAGTATAAGTTAGGCCTCAGGCCCACAAAGGTGACCAAGGAAACACCCCTACATTACAGATGATCACAAAAAAGAGGAGCACAGAAAATAATACTGCATAAAGCTGAAAGAGACCAAAAAAGAAATCAGGATGGCAAAAGCACAAGCAGAAGAAAAATGGTTAAAGTTTTTCAATTATATTAGGGGGAGGAGGAAGACCAGAGGTGAAATTACAAGACTCAAATGTTCTGAGGACTGATGTGTAGAAAGTTTTGAGGGGAAAAGCATAAATACTCATCAAATACTTCTGCTCCGTGTTCACAGAAGAAAAACATGAATATCTGCAGATGACTCACAAAAATATATATGGGAATGACGCAGATGCCATATCATTCATAGAAGAAAGTGTTTATGAACAACCTATAAAACTGAAAGTGGACAAAGCCATGGTACCAGATGAGATACCTCCCAGGGTACTGAGCAACCTCAGGGAGGTTCTGGCATGTCCTCTAAAGGATGTGTGAATAGACCTTTGGAGATGGAGGCGATTCTGAAGGACCAGTGAAAAGCTGATGTGGTCTATCTTCACAAAAACTGTAACAAAGGAAAATGCAGTTTGATAAGCCTTACCTCAGTCTAATGGTTGCAAAATGGAAGGCAACATGACTTTACCAAAGGCAGATTGTGCCTAATGAATTTGAGCGAGTGTCAAGAGACCTAAATAAAGGGCATGCACTAGATGTGGTCTTCTTAAATTCTTCAACACCTTTAATAATTTCTCTCATAGGAGGCTCATGAATCATCTAAGTCGCCTGAGGATGGGGCCCAAGGTGGTAAACTAGATCAGAAATTGGTTAACTGACAGGTGACAGAGGGTGATGGTAAATGTAATCCACTCAAAGCAAGAAAACTGAGTAATTCTGTTCAATATCTTTGTGATCAATATTGCTGAAGGATAAGAAGGGTTAGAAAGAAAAGTATACCTTTTTGCGGATGACACAAAGATCAGCAGAATTGATACCTCAGAGGGAGTGGGAAGTATGAGAAGTGATCTACAAAAATTAGAAACTTGCGTTAATGATTGGCAGTTAAGCTTTAATGTGATGAAATGGAGTGTGATGTTAGGGATGCAGAATTCTCAAGAACTGTATGCAATAAGAGGCAAAAGGCTGATGTGCATGGACCAAGAAAGAGACCTCAGCATGATAATGATGGCCAAAAAATGTGACAAGGTGGTGGACTGTCAAAAGAATGCTCCACTGTATAGCGAAGGAGGCATAACCGCCAGAAAAGAGGATGTGGTAATGCCCCTCCAGAGTCATTGGTGAGGCCCCACTTGGAGTACTGTGTTCAGTTCTGGAGGCCATTTCTTGGTAAGTAAAAACAAGGCAGACCTTGTAAGAAACACAGTCTTTACTGATAAATTAAAAGCTCCCAGAATTTTAACATAAAACACCTGACATGGCCATGTTTCGCCAGTACAAATGGCTGTGTCAGGGGCAATAGGTCACCAGCTGATGTAAAATTCCAAAATCAGCCTGGCTAATACAGCTGTTAAAACATAGCAAGCAAGATTCGGGGATCAATCTCTCATGAAAAAGCTGTGAATACAGTGAAAACAGGGACAGGAGAGATATGAAAGGCATTTCAAAACTTGAAAGATATTAATGAAGAAACCAACCTTGTCCAAAAACAGGTAGGCAACTAAACTGGAGGACAAGCAATGAAGCTACAAAAAGGGAAACTTAAAAGCAACACCAGGAAATACTATCGCTTCTTCCTCTATAACATTAGCAAAATTCGCCCTTTCCTCTCTGAGCATACCATCCGAACTCTCATCCACTCTCTCATTACCTCTCGCCTTAACTACTGCAACCTACTCCTCACTGGCCTCCCACTTAGCCATCTATCCCCCCTTCAGTCCATTCAGAACTCTGCTGCACGTCTTATCTTCCGCCTGGACCGATATACTCATATCACCCCTCTCCTCAAGTCACTTCACTGGCTTCCGATCAGGTACCGCATACAGGTCAAACTTCTCCTATTAACCTACAAATGCACTCGATCTGCAGCCCCTCCTTACCTCTCTACCCTCATCTCCCCTTACTTTCCTACCCGTAACCTCCGCTCTCAAAAAATCCCTCCTTTCAGTACCCTTCTCTACCACCGCTAACTCCAGGCTCCGCCCTTTCTGCCTCGCCTCACCCCATGCTTGGAATAAACTCCCTGAGCCCATACGTCAGGCCCCCTCCCTGCCCATCTTCAAATTCTTACTCACAGCCCACCTCTTCAATGTTGCCTTCGGCACATAACCACTATACCTCTATTCAGGAAATCTAGACTGCCCCAACTTGACATTTCGTCCTTTAGATTGTAAGCTCCTTTGAGCAGGGACTGTCCTTCTTTGTTAAACTGTACAGCGCTGCGTAACCCTAGTAGCGCTCTAGAAATGTTAAGTAGCAGTAGTAGTAGTAAATTGATGGATGCCTGGAATGTGCATCCATGGGAGGTGGAGAGGATAAAAACAGTGACAGAATTCAAAAAATGCTTCAGATGAGCACAGAGGATCCCTATATATCAAAAGGGATGAAGAAAAGTATAGAGCATTTCCACTCAAAGCAAAACTTAAATGACTTTCACACTTTAAAAAAGCATAGGGGGGGTAACCTGCATGGACTGGCAGTGACAACTCTAAAACCAAAAGGGGAATGACCTGTAGGAAGTGGCAGGTACAACTAGCCACCTTTTTGGGCAGACTGTATGGGCCATGGTAGTCTTTATGTACAACACACCTTCTAAATACCCAGCTACTTAATATTCTCATTATCAGAAGAAATTTTCTAGGACTATCAGACAGTAACACTTTGAACTTGTGGATAAATAGTCCTAAAATGGTTCCAACACCATACATCTCCATCGGTCCATTTTATAAAACCATTTCAAAAGATGCCATATACCCTCAGATTCTATATATGGTGACTAAATTTGCACATGTAAATTAATTAATGAGCCAATCAGCGTTATTTGGCCTTAATTGGGATTTATGCACAGAGCGTATTCTATAGTGATGCACGCAGAAATCCTATAGTGTGCACATTCAAGGGGACATGGCCAGGAGCATCACGGGGGGGGGGGGGGGGGGGGCGTGTTCCCAGAATTTACATGTATTGTTACAGAATAGATCTAATCGGCACCTGAGGGGGTCTTATACAAAGATGCATTCGCGTTTTTAGCGCACACTGATTAGCACTCGCTAAATGCTACAGATGCCCATAGGAATATATGGGCGTCTCTAGCATTTAGCAGATGCTAAAAATGCTAGCATGCCTTTGTAAAAGGGGCACTTAGGCACCAGCATTTATACCTGCTTTGAGCAGGCATAATTGCCAGCACAATGCACGTATCCACTATTATATAAAGGGCACGGACCTTTTATAGAATAGCACTCAGTGCTTAAATTTTTCAGTGCTCTAGAACAGTGTTTCCCAATTCTGGTCCTGGTGTGCCCTTGCCAGTCAGATTTTCAGGATATCCACAATGAATATACATGAAAGAGATTTGCATATAATGTAGGCAGTGTATGCAAATCAAGCTCATGCATATTCATTGTGGATATCTTGAAAACCTGGCTGGCAGGACTACTCCAGGCCTGGACTTGGGAAACACTGCTCTAGAATCTAGTCCATTTATCTGTAATATTTCGCAGGGACCAGTGACCAACATGAATTCATGTTTTGTTTTCTGCATCAGGGAAGTCGGTCACCTTATCTCATTCTTATACAATCTTCAGGTGGTTATATAGGAAAGTTTGATATTTCACCTGGGGACTTTTTACAGTTTTTTTCCATAAGTAAACAGATATTTGCTTGTATAAAGCACACTATCCAAAAACTACCACATTTGCATTGTGAGGTAAAGTAACTGCATGTATATTTTTGCCCAGCAATAAAAAGGAATGTGCCAGGGTTGTTGCAGTAAAGTACATGGAGGGAGTGTCATTTTAATGTCCCATGTTTACTTTGTGGTGGATATTTTGCAATGCAAACTTTGCAGGCACTTATAGATCCACAGTCTCTGTTCATGAAGAAGGTTTCAATGAGAAATTCCATTAGAAGGTTCCCCATAAAAAAAATCAACTTGCACATATTCCTGGGTTGGTGAGTCATAGGCGTGGCATATCCAGCTTGGGGTGGTGCTTTCTGGTTAGGGCCTGATGTTAGTTCCTGTACATTGAATGAAAAACTTTAATCAAGTACATGGTGCTTATCCTCCTGCACACTACTGTTATTTTTTATTTAAACAGCAACCAACCTTTGTTTCTTTTCCTAAATATCTCATGAAAACTCACTTTACAAGTACAATAAATCAATATTTATTTATTTATTTGCTACATTTGTATCCCATATTTTCCCACCTCTTTGCAGGCTCAGTGTGGCTTACAATGTGCCGTAATGGTGATCCCCATTTCTGGAATGAGAATTACAGAATGTTGTTGTATTTCAAGAACAGAAAATATAATACAACTTAGAGAAAATAGATATACAATTCATTTCAGTTATTTAAGTACAAGGGTAGTGTATAACGTTCAATAATGACAGTATGATAATTAAACCAATAAAAAGAGTTCAATATTAACTTGTTCTAGTAAGAGTTTTGATGTCAGTTCATTTGAGAAGGATCCTTATGATAAGTATCCTTGAACAGGTTAGTCTTTAGTAGTTTCCGGAAGGCAGCCAAATCGTGCGTTGTTTTTATGGCCCTTAGTAATGTATTCCATAGTTGCGTGCACATGTAGGAGAAACTTGATGCAAATATAAATTTATATTTAAGTCCTTTGCAGTTGGGGTAGTGGAGATTCAAGAATGTGTGTGATGCTCTTTTTGTATTCCTTGCTGGTAGGTCTATAAGGTCTAACATATATACCGGGGCGTCACCATAAATAATTTTATGAACCAGGGTACAGGTCTTGAATGTAATTCGATCTTTTAGTGGAAGCCAATGTAGTTTTTCTCTGAGGGGTTTGGCTCTTTCATATTTCGCTTTTCCAAATATAAGTCTGGCTGCAGTGTTTTGGGTTGTTTGGAGTTTCTTAATAATTTGTGCTTTGTATCCAGCATAGATGGAATTGCAGTAGTCAAAATGACTTAACACATTGATTGCACCAGATTACGGAATACCTCCCTTGGGAAGAAAGGTTTTACTCTTTTGAGTTTCCATGTTGTGTGGAAGATTTTCTTTGCTACATTCTTCGTGTGAGTTTCTAATGTGAGATTTCGATCAAGTGTAACTCCCAGAAGTTTCAAGGTGTCCGAAACAGGAGCATAGTTCGAGGTATTAATATTGGTATGATTAATCTTATTATATTGCGATGAAAGGATAAGGCATTGTGTCTTCTGTACGTTAAGCTTCAATTGGAATGCATCCGCCCATGAGTTCATTATTTGGAAGCTATGATTGATTTTATTTGTGATTTCTGTTAAATCCTTTTTAAATGGGATATAGATTGCATAGATGTAAGGATTGAGGCCTTGGTTGGACAGTGATTTTGCTAGTGGAGTCATCATTAAGTTAGAGGGTTGGTGAGAGTGGTGATCCTTGAGGCACTCCACATTATGGTATCCATGGTGATGATGTAATCGACTTTGATATCACTTGGTATGATCTTGTGGTAAAGAAACCATTGATCCATTTCAGTACATTTCATCCAATACCAAAATATTCTAGGATGTTCAATAGGATATTATGGCTGACCATGTCGAACGCGCTGGACATGTCAAATTGTAAGCGGAGAACATTATTACCAGCTGCAATGATTTATTTGAATTTAGTTAAGAGAGTTACTAGTACTGTTTCGGTACTATGATAAGTTCGAAATCCTGATTGAGATTCATGTATTATTGAGAAATTTTTTAAGTAATTGGTGAGTTGTTTGGTAGCTAAGCTTTCCATTAACTTAACTACAAGATGGATGGATGCAACCGGGCGGTAACTGGTAATATCATTTAATTTTTTCTTTTGGTCTTTAGGTATTGGGGTAAGTAGTATATTACCTTTATCCCTAGGGAACAGTCCATGTTGAAGCATGAAATTTAAGTAGGAGGTGAGATCTGTTATGAATCGTTGAGATGCAAATTTTATTAGGTAACTAGGGCATGAATCCAGTTTGCAGTGGGATTTGGCAAATCTGTTGATCGCTTGGGTGACAGTTTCTTCCGTCAGTAAATCGAAGTTTGTCCAGATTCGGTCGGTTGCATATTCATCAGTACTTGAACATTTCCTGTTATTTAGCCTCCAGAGACCAAAGTGAGAGGTCAACTAAGGGTTGACTCTCACACTTCATTTCCGTGCTATGTATAAAATCAATTAGGGTTAAGCAGGGCCATGAGAGCCTGAGCCGGGCCTGGGGCAGGGCCACCCCCCCCCCCTCAGGATCACTGCTACCATCCCCCCAACCTCTAAATACCTTGGCTGATGGGGTTCCCCAGGCTCCGCCAGCATAAGTCTTCCTCCAGCACTGTTCTTCATTCCGCCGCATTGCCTGCCCTGTCCCTGTGGCTGCTTTTTCTCTCACGGTGCGCATGCTTGGTTTCAAAACCAAGCATGCACGACCCAAGGGGAAAAGCAGCTGCTTGGCAGGAATGCAGCAGAGTGAAGAACAGCACTGGAGGAAGACTTCTTCTGCTGGCAGGGCCTGGGGACCCCTGCCAGCCAAACCAGAGGCCCTGACTTGAAGCCCTATGTCTACTCCTTCCCAGCCTCCAAGGGGGACCCGGTGCTGGAGTTTTCTCTCTCCTGCTCCTGTCAGGACAAGATCACCCGAGTCCCATTAGGCGCAGGAGAGAGAGAGAGACCCCGGCTCCGGGCCCCCCTTGGAGGCCGAGCCTGGGGGAATTTTGTCCCCTTGCCCCCCCCCCCCCCCCCTCGGCAGCCCTGGGGTTAAGTTTCAGTCACAGCTAAGTGCTCTGCCTAAGTGACCCATTTTTGGCTGCTTATGTTTAGGAGAATTTTCAGCAGAATCTATACAGATTTCAACTGAAAACTCTCCAACTCTAAACAGGGTTTAAAAAAGGTTTGGATAACTTCCTACAAGAAAAGCCCATAAGCCATTATTAAGATGGACTTGTGGAAAATCCACTGCTTATTTCTAGGATAACTAAAAATTAGGTAGCAATGTTCTACTATAATGTTCAAAATATACAATACAAAGACTAGTAGAAAAACAATGTGTACAACTATTGTTTCACTGTTATGTTATAGGGAAAGTCTCATACAGTTGCCAAGATTGTTTTTATCACCTTTCTTGGTGACACCTCTTGTTTGCGCGACAATTATAATCATTGACAGTCCCTTCCTCCTCCTTAAATTTTGTTCAATGTTTTCTCCAAATCTATAATTTGGCTTTTTAAAAAAATATTTTTATGTTTTTTGCTTTTTGTATATATGGTATTATGGAGGTTACTTTCTCACTTCAGACTGTCAGCGTACACATTGTGAACTCTAGGATAAGAATTTAGAGGATAAGCAGCATAAAATGTATTGTACTATTTTGGGATCTTGCCAAATACTTGTAACCTGGATTGGCCACTGTTGGAAACAGGACGCTGAGCATGATAGACCTTCGGTCTGTCCCAGTATGGCAACACTTATATTCTTATGTAAGCTAAATTTGGACAATTTTATAAACCAGAGCCTCAGACTAGGCGCCCCAATACCTTGCACATAGCACCAATTCTATGACAGCATCTTGGCACCGAGATTCCATTATAGAATACTAGTTTGAAACCCTTTAGTGTCCAATGTTCCCGTAATAAGCCATATGGAAACAGATTGATGGGAACATTGGACACTAAAGGGTTACGGTCACTGTTGATGTTCCCTCTTATACCATGTCAATGTCAGGCATATGTTGGCATTTCTTGGTGTGCCTACTACTACTACTACTATTTAACATTTGCCTAGTGACACACGTAAGCTATTAGTATTCCATAATCCATGTGCATACCTGGAAGACATATCCATGGAACGCCCATGTATACACCCCTCCTTGCAGTTAGGTTGTACCTTATAGAATGGCGCCTGACACGTTATGGCACTTTTGACACTCTAGGCACCACTTTATAGAATTGTCCCCATACCCCCAAATTCTAATAAAAGTCACTAAAAATTGCACACGCAAATTTGTTGCTTGGATTTTATTAAAAATGTATGTGCGGATCTAAAAAGGGGGCATGGACATGAGAGGGCCATGGGCAGATCAGGGATGTTCCATTAATTTATGCGCATTGTTATAGAACAAAGGGGATCCACGCCTAATTTAGGTGACAGGATTTACACCAAGGTTTCATTGGTGTAAATGGTCGTGCTTAAATGTAGTCATGGTTCCCGGTGCTAAGCACTATTCTATAAATGGCACCTAACTTTAAGCAACGTTTATAAAACAGCACTAAGTGCTGTTATTTTTGGGGGCTGATTTTTTAGGTGCCATTTATAGAATTTAGTTCATAGTGCCTGCAGTTGTCCACCTAATTTCCTTCCTGTCTTCAACTCTGCCCCTGAGGCAGATCTTTTATTTGTTTGAGAAGCTAAATTCTCCCATGAGGCATCATCTGTCTTTCTAAATCCTTGGTAAGGGGCCCTTTTACTAAGCTGCGTAGGCGCCTACACGTGCCAAACTGGAGTTACCAATTGGTTACCACGTGGCCCTTGCAGTAATTTCAATTTTGATGCGTGTTTGCTATGCGCGTCTGAAAAATATTATTTTTTCCTGGCCCGCGGCAGCTATGCGCGTCAAGTGGCATTTGACACACGTAGACCATTACCACCTGGTTACCGCGTGAGACCTTACTGCTAGGTCAATGGTTTGCGGTAAGATCTCAGACCCAAAATGGCCATGCGGCAATTTTCATTTTGCTGCATGTCTGTTTTTGTCAAAAACAGCATTTTTTGTAGGTACACTAAAAAATAATTCTGCGTGCACCCATAGCACGCTTTTACACTACCGCAGGCCATTTTTCAGCGCACCTTAGTAAAAGGGTCCCTAAGTGACTAGATATTTATGAAAATTCACCCCTTATTGATTTCTATTCTGCCTCTCCCTCCAGAGAGTCTAGTAGTTATGAATATATTGTTGTGATTTGAAGTGAAAGGATTCCATACAAATGTAAATTAAATATGAAAAAACTCATGTTACAAAGAGAGATGGTTACCAGTTCAGTACTGGAAAGTTTTTCAAAAATGATGCAAAAAGTGGATAAGATTAGGCAAACATTGTATGATTTCATTTTATTTATTGTGAATTATGAATCCAATAGTCTGATTTGTTAGCTATACACTGTAATGTAACATGCATTACCAACCACCAGCTCAAGGCACAGCAAATTAACATGACAAAGTTGTAGAGGAGGAAGAAAGTTTCAAAAATTAGACATCAGTTTTGACGTTGTTTAGATTTGATGCACTCTATAGAATATAAAATGTATATAAACCCCTGATACGTGTGCATTGCTATTAATAGAAACACTTTCTGTTATGGGAAAACACTTTTATAGAGCATAACATGAGTTTAACTTATAGCAGAGTAGGTCAATCCAAAGTGTAAGCTTCTACGATGCCTAAAAACTCTTCAAGTGTTCCTAGATTTAACGTGTACAACTAATAAAGGCAATGTACAAGTTAACATCAGTAGATCGTATATTATGAAAAAATACTTTAGTGTGGTACAATTTCTATGGCTAAATACATTTTCATCTAGGTTGCATAGGTTAATATATTATGAAAATCTTGTCATCACCTCAATTCACTAAGGGGCCTATATACTAAAGGTTTTCTCTCGGTTTTTTTTTAATCTATGGGAAATATGCTTTCCATTTTAACAAGGACAATATGAAATGAAGCTTTTCTGAAAAAGCACAATACACTTGCAAATGTTATCAACTTTTACAGGAGAGAAATTTATATTTAGACATTTTCAGCCACTTCTAATGACCTGAAGCACACCAGAATGTAGAGACCTAAACAATATTCCTATCAATTAAGTGGCATCCAATAAGCAGGAGTGCTCACCACTGAATGGAAATGTACCTAGTAACAAATGAAAAGCATTACCAAGATGTCCTGCTCATGGGAAATAGTGTTATCAGACAGAGCTTCCCAAACTTGTCCTGGGGACTTCACAGTCAGCCTGAGTTTTTAGATAATCCCTAATGAATACATACAAAATAAATTTGCATACATCAGAATCATTTGCTTGTCAAATGGGGTTGGAGGATTTGTGGGCTTGGTAAAAGTATGATCATTTTTTGTTTGTGCATGGATTTATGTTGTAAACTGCTGAAAGAAGGTATTTCCTTGATGGGTGGAATTTCAATGCGGATAAATAAATAAAGTTTAGCACACGCTAAATGCTGCATGTCCTATTTTACATCTATGGGCCATGTGGCACTTAGCACACATTAAGGTCCATCAGTGTGTGCTACGTTTTAGCAAATGGCCCTTAAATTGTGGAAACATGCTCAGATAATGGCTCTTTCACCGGGTCTTCTTGGAAATGGCCATTTAAGGAATTATGACACATTGACATGGCAGCTTATGCTGTTACTTAGGGTAAATTTGCATGACTTTTAGACTGTGCATATGTCTGTCTCTTAGTTACTGGAAAGATGTTTATACCAATTGTTTTGAAGGGCAAGTTTGGTAAGATTTGCATTAATTTACTACCAATATTTCATACCTTAATGCTTGTTTGACATGAGTATTTGCAATTTGGGGTTGGTGGAGGAGTGGCCTAGTGTTTAGGGTGGTGGACTTTGGTCCTGGGGAACTGAAGAACTGAGTTCGATTCCCGGCACAGGCAGCTCCTTGTGACTCTGGGCAAGTCACTTAACCCTCCATTGCCCCAGGTACAAATAAGTACCTGTATACAATATGTAAGCCGCATTGAGCCTGCCATGAGTGGGAAAGCGCGGGGTACAAATGTAACAAAAACAAAACATTGCTATACCTTGTTAAGATGATTTTGTTTGTTTTTGTGATAGCTGAAGCTTTCCTCCTTGGCAGACTGTACCTCGCCTCAAGCACATTTTGATTTGAGTACAAATACATGTTTCAAATAAACTGTGCATACTTTGAAATCACAACTGTAAGATCCCAAGGACTGGTTTGGAAATCTCTGGCATAAAGACTGTAATCTGATGTGCTTCGGTTCTCCATATGGTTAATGGTTTGTTGTGCTTCACTGTAGAAATGCACCAGATGCAGCCCAACATGCCAGACAGTACACAGGCCTCACAATGGCAAAATGTTTCTCTATTATTGCCATTCATTTAAAAACAAACATGCTTCTTTCACAAATGCATACCCTCGTATAAAGAAAATAGTTTACATCCTTCCAAGCTTATGGAAATCAAATTGCACAGCTTTTACATCTTCAGGGGGTCTTTTACTATGCCATGGTAGCGTTTTTAGCTCACGGTAGAAATCAGCTGGTGGTAAACGCTGAGACACCCATCGGAACATAATGGGCGTCTCGGTGTTTACCGCCAGTTGATTTTTACCAGAAGCTAAAAACACTACCGCGGCTTAGTGAAAGACCCCTTTAGTGCACAAAAAGAACTGACTTTTTGCACCATACCAAAAAGGGCTTATCTAGCATTGAAGCTAAAGCCTATAAATAAACCTGTGCAGCAGCAAATGTTTTCTAATGCATTTTAATTCAGTGTGTTTGGCATTCTACTCACTACAGGGTATAAAGCCTTTAGTGAGAAGCACACTGACAGCTACAGTTACTAACACCTGTTATTACTAACTAGGTCCTAACACATAAAGGGGTCAATTCTATAAATGGTGCCTAAAAACTGGCACTAGAAATACTGTATAAGCAGTATTCTATAAGCCACACCTAAAGTTTGGTGCAGTTTATAAAATATGGGCTTAAGCGAGAAGTTGTGCGTGAATTTAGGTTTGGCCATTTGCATCAACGAAAATGGAGCACCATTATTCTGTGATTACATGCTTAACACGAAATCACACCCCCGTTTCACCCTGAAACATCCATGACCCTCTCATTTTCATGCCCTTTTTTGGAATGTGCCTGTATTGGTCCCAATTAAATCTAATTAGTGCCAAGAATTGCTTGTGATAAAGCCAATTTTTGGCACTACTTGGCTTATTATTCAATTAAATTGTATGTGCAAATCTGGAACATGCCTTAATTTGCATGCACAATTTTTAGTGACCTTTACGGAATCAGGGGGAAAATGGGACCTGCGGTAAAATAATGCATGTTAATGGCATTAGCAACTAACTGTGATGGTCTCATTTACTAAGTTATTTCCATTTAGACACATTCTCTCAGATTCTATATACATATGCTAACACAGGCAGATCAATAGGAAGCACAAAAAAAACTTTCCAGTGTCCAACCTATTACTGAAGCAGCAGTATTTGTTAGCACAGTCTTGATGGGTTGCAGTGACTGTAAGATATCTGTATACTTTTTTTGATTGAACATAGCGACTGTTTGTTTTGTTGGTCCATCTGGTATGTACATTTGGTTATTGCCTGATTTAGTGTATGTTTTTATTATTATGTATGTTTGTTTGTACTCCACTCTGGATAAGAGCAGAATATAAATTATAATAAAATGAAAACAAAAACTATATGGCACCCAGATTTACATGTTCAAATTTGGATGTGCTCCCAAGATGTATGCGCAAATTCATTAAATATTGAGCTCAGCATCATCAATAATTGGGTGCTAACAACCAATTATTGAAGCTAATTGGCGCAATATTCCATAAGACTGTGTGCCTAACTCCTATAGTGCATATCCTAAAGGGGGCAAGACCATGGGCATTCCAAAAAGTTGCATGCGTAGTTATAGAATACTGGGTCAGTGCACCCAACTTGGGTGTCAGCATTTACATCAGGTTTTAACAGGCATAAATCTGGTGGTTAAAGTTTGGGGGCAGGAATCGGTGCTAAGCATGATGCTACAAAGGGTATGCACCAGGGGCGTAGCCAGACTTCGGCGGGAGGGGGGTCCAGAACCTGAGGTGAGGGGCACATTTTAGCACCCCCCCCCCGGCGCCACAGACCCCCCCCTCCAGGATGTCTGACTCACAGAAACAGAAGCCTGCCCTTGCAGATCAGCAATGTGGCCGCGCCGAAGAGGACTTCGGCTGGCGGTGGCTGGGGACCCCCGCCAGCAAAGGTACCCGGCGGCTGCAAGGGAGGGTTGGCAGCGGGAGGGGGGTCGAAGGGGTTGGCGGCCAGGTGGCCAGGTCAAAATCTACGGGGGCCCATGCCCCCGTGGCCCCACGTAGCTATGCCCCTGGTGTGCACTCTTCAGAGAATCACACTTAGTGCCAATCTTTTCTGGCGCCCATTTTTGAGTGTGATTTATAGAATCTGGCCCATAAACCTTAGTAAATTGGACATTATCCCCAGGATTCTATATATGATGCCTGAAAATCCATGCGGAAACCAAAGTGTATTCTATAACGATGTGCATAACTTAATGAGTTAACTAGCTAATCAGCACTGCTAATTGGATGTTAACAAGCAATTATCAGCACTAACTGGCATTGAGATTTATGCGCACAACTCGCTAAGTGTATTCTATAACATGGTGCGCCTAAATTCTAAGTCGCATAGTTTAAAAGGGGGTGTGGCCAAAGGTGGGGCATGAGTTTTTCTAAAATCTATGCATATTATTATAGAATATACCTGATCTGCACCTAATTTAGGCATTGGGATTTACACCAAGTAAAACATAGCCTAAATGGATGCAACCAAATTTGGTCATGTGGCGAGCCACTCGGTGTATTCTATATACCTGTGGAAATGTAAGTGTATTCTATTACATTTAGGTGTACTTTAGAGAATACACCTAGGCATAATTTTTTTCCATGTGGACTTTTCAGGCACCATATATAGAATCTGGTCCTATATGTGCTCCAACAGCACATGTAAAAATTGTGCATTAACACAAATGTTTAGCAAACTATAGTAAATAGACCCCTTTACGAACCCAATCAGTGTCAATTCCTACTTATTTTTTGGCACCTACTAACATATAATAAAGTGCAGCAAACATGACTAATGAATATTATATTATATATTTTATCCCTTGCAATTGTTTTCTTTAGAAGCAACTACATTAAGACCCAATGACTTGAGCATTTTTCCACCGACACAAAATAGGACCCTCCCCCCCTTCTTTTAAACATCTGGCCCCATTATGCCAAATCAGATTAAAAGCCAAATATTGTGCACAATTTCTCTGAATGCATTACACAGTGCTGACGATATCAGAATATGTGAAGAGAGTGAGGAGATTGGTTATAACATCACAGAGTGTTCAATACAGCATCATCAAATGGTTTTTCTGTTCACTAGTGGTTGAATATACCTGCACCCACTATGAAAATTCATACAATAGTTTTATAAAGTTTAGCCAAAGTTACAACATATATTGTAACCTGTTACACAGCAGCAAGTTAACAACAGCCAAATTATAACTGGGTTTGTAATTTAAGCTTAACTAAGGGGTTCTTTTACTAAGGTTCACCGAAAAATGGCCTGCACTGGTGTAGACATGTGTATTGGATGTGCACAGGCCCATTTTTCAGCGCACCTGCAAAAAAGGCTTTTTTTTGGCTGAGTCAGGGGTCACAAAGGTAGCAGGAGCAATATTCAGCGATATAATTTAACTCAACAGGAGTAATTGGAAGCTATGTACAGCGACGGTATTTGTTCCTCTGCACGTATAGTGAAGTAGAAATGCTCTCCTTCAATTTTAGTCCGATAGGTTAAACCCATAACACAGGCACTGTGCGCCGAAACACGGCCCGTGTCGGGTCATTTTTGAAGATTGTTTTACAAAGGCGTATGATTAAAGGAACTGTGTCCCTATTTTAAAGTCTAATATTCTATTTGCTTTCTTAGCCGCCGCATACTGAGCAGAGGGTCTACTAAGGCTGTGCGTTTGGTGAAAAACAACTGTCAAAAGACAGTGTGCACCAGTGTCTAAGAAAGCAAATAGAATGTTAGGAATTATTAGGAAAGGAATGGAAAACAAAACTGAGAATGTTATAATGCCTGTGTATCACTCCATGGTGCGACTGCACCTCGAATACTGTGTGCAATTCTGGTCACCCCATCTCAAAAATGAAACAGTGGAATTAGAAAAGTTAAAGAGAAGGGGGACGAAAATGATAAAGGGGATGGGTCAACTTCATTATGAGAAAAGGCTAAAGCAGCTAGAGCTCTTCAGCATGGAGAACAGATGGCTGATGGAAAATATTATAAAATTATTATAAAACTAGTCAAAAAAGGCCCGTTTCTGAGAGCAATGAAACGGGCGCTAGCAAGGTATTTGTTTTGTGCAATGAACGTTTTGAAAGGTTTTTCGTGGTTAATTTTGTTGTGTTCGTAATGAATAATTGATATTTTAGAATTATGTCCAATATGATTTTGTTAGGGGGGGGTTGGATGTGTTGTTGTGGGGTTGTATTTTTGTGTTGTTGTAGTGTTTTTGTTTTATGTTGTTGTAAATGTTGTTTTTGTGGGGGGTGTGGGGTTGGGGGATGGCGGGGTTGTTGAAGTGTGAGGGTGTGGTGGTGGAAAGACTGAGTGGCCATCTGTCCATGTTGTGGATTAGTGTTTGTGTTTTTTTAAGGGGGGTTTAGGGGGGTGGTTGTGTGTGTGAGTGTGAGAGACAGAGATGATGTGTCACCAAGATAGATTGTGAGTGTGTGTTTGGAAGTGAAAGAGGGTGTGGCAAAGTAGTAGTGCGGGGGTGATTATTGTGCAAGAATGTTGGGGAGGGGGGGGGTGTTTTGCGATTTGTAACTGTGCTTCACTGTTTGTGTGACACAGAGAGTGTGTGAGTGTGTCACAGATAGTGTTTGTGTAGAGGGAGTGGTGGTCAGGGTGTTTGTGGGGGAATGTGTGTGTTTCTGTGGCCCCCCCTCCGTTGCTGGCAGTGGCCCCCTCCCTGTCTCCCTGCCATGTGCAAGTGTGTGTTTGTGACAGAGTGAGTGTGTGGGAATGTGTTTGTGAGAGTGTGTGTTTGTGTGAATGAGAGTGTTTGTTAGGCTGGGCCCCCTCCCTCCCTGCCAGGTGCAAGTGTGTGTTTGTGATTTTGAGAGAGTGATACTGTGTGGCAGTGTCTGTGGGAATGTGAGTGTGTGTGAGAATGAGAGTGTGTGCCAGGGTGGGGCCCCTCCCTCCCAGGTGCAAGTGTGTGTTTGTGACAGAGAGTGTGTGCCAGGGTGGCCCCCCTCCCCCAGGGTGGTCCCCTTCCTTCCTTCCTTCCTTCCCTTCCTGCCAGATTGAAGTGTGTGTTTGTGACTGAGAGAGAGTGATTGTGTATGTGAATGATAGTGTGTGTCAGGGTGTTGGCCCTCCCCCCTACTTGCTTTCCTTTTCCTTGCCTGCCTGCCAGTGTTGAGGACTTATTTCACTCCTGCATAGCATGGTAATCATATCTTGTCTGTCAACTGGTGGAGTAAGGAGTGTATTGGTCCCCCTGCGGGTGGTGGATTGTGAGCATGGAACGGCACCGCCTCCGGAAAGGGGCGGAGCTTGTTTTGTAAGACAGCTACCCCCTTAGGAAGGGGCGGGATTTGTGTGTTTGTTTTTTTAAGCGAATGGCGCTTTTTCTTCGCTGTCCCCCTCCTCATCTGCAGCGCCGATTAAGGGAAGGCGGTTTAGTAGTCCGTGTGAGTGTTTGGGAGGAGGAGTTGATCTCGTTGCGCATGCGGTGGCTGGAGCTGGTAGCGCAGGAATCATTGACAGCTGTTTGGTAGGCAGGGGGAGGAGTAGGGAAACACGCTCCTCCCCCTGGCTGTTTCGCGAGAATGGCGGCTTGCAGAATCAGCGCATGAAGAGCTTGCAGAGTAATGGCCGTGATGTAGAGGTGGTTTAGTGGGGATCTTCGGGCGCGCTTTCGTCACGGTTGGTCCCCGTGCTGGTAGGTACCCCTGCCTCAGGAAAGTGGCGGGACTCGTGCGTGGTTTTTTTCCTCCGAACGCCCCTGCTTTTTCTTTGCTTTCCCCCTCCTGCTTCTCTGCCGCGCCGATTAAAAGTCAAGGTGGTTTTGAAATACGTGTGAGTGTTTGTGAGGGGCAACCGAACTGGGTGTGCATCACCGGAGGCACAGCCAATCAGTAGCGCAACACGGTCGGTGTGTATGTCATTGCTCCGCCCTCGACGTCATCATGTTTGACGCGAGGGCAGGACAGACACTAATGGTCTAAAAGTGGTCTCTGCCGCCTCACTTTAGAACGTTGGGTAAGTGAGGCTTCATTAGAACGTTGGTGGTGCGTTTTATATAGAGAGATAACGAGTGGAGTGGGACGGGTAGATGTTAACTGTTTTATTTCCAAAAATACTAGGACAACAGGGCATGCAATGAAGCTACTAAGTGGTAAATTTAAATCAAATTGGAGAAAATATTTTTTTCACTCAACATGTAATTAAACTCTGTAATTTGTTGCCAGAGAATGTGGTAAAAGCAGTTAGCTTAGCATGGTTTAAAAAAGGTTTAATTTCTTTAAAAATATCTCTCTTGAATTCTTGAACTGTAAATTATGTGATGAGCCAGGTTTCCTTCCTTCTTCTATAGAAGGCATTACATTCATACCTATTCCCAGTGATTCCAAAACCTATCCTGGGGAGGAACACAACCAGTTTTTCAGGATATCTACAATGAATATGCATGAGATAATTTACATATCAAAGAGGAAGTGTAAGCAAATTGATCTGATAAATATTCACTGTGGATATCCTGAAAACCTGACTTGCTGTGGTTCCCCCACGACAAGTTTGAGAATCACTGCCTATTCCTAAGTCTTAAGTTTTGGACTTATCGTTAACTGCTAATTTCAGACCTGTAGCAAATATTCATTTTCTCACAAAGCTTATTGAGTCTATTGTAGGTCTGCAACTTTCTAGATAGTTGAATGATTATACCAGTTTGCATTCTTCCAAATGTAGTTTTAAGCCACTACAAAGCATGGAGACACTGTTAAAAGTTTAATTTCTCATGTTAAGAGAAAGATAAGCCAAGGACATCAGATGGTACTATTTCAATTTGGTATTGCTATTAACATGATGGATCATGGCTTATTGCTGTTAAAACCGAGTGAGCTTGGAATTTCCAATAGTGTCTATAATCGGTTTAATGATTTTTTTTTGACAAATAGACACTACCATGTTATTAAGGATGGTGATTTATCTTTTGCATGGCAACCAATTTGGGGAGTTCTCCATGGTTCTTCGTTGTTGCCCATCTTATTTAATATTTATGTGAGTTCTCTGAGTGCCCTATTATTAAAAATGGGTGAATTTTTGTTTTCTTAGATCAGAATTACATAAGCATCAAAAACTGTATAGATAATGCAAATAGGTGGGCATCTTCTCATTCATTGAAGCTGAATACTAAGAAAATGAAGATAATTTGGTGTGGCAACCCTACTAGTATTATACCTGCTTCCATTCCAGTGGGAGAAGATGAGGCCTTGCCAGTAGAAAAATGTTCTAAAGTTTTGGGAACATTACTAGATACCTCACTCTCAATGGAACCCCAAGTTAATAATCTTTTTAAGACGGTATTTTTTTAAACTTAAAACAGTTAAGATTTGAACAAGTAAGAGTGGCTCAAAGACTGCTTTGCTTTAATAGTACCGAAGTTGATTCTATCTCATCTATGGGTCCTTTTACAAAGTTGCAGCAAAAGGGGGCCTGCGCTGGGTCTTTCTTTTTGGGTTTTCTGTTTACTGCTGTGGGTCTTTGGTTGCCTGCAAGCTCCTGCCAAATGACCCGAAGAAGGAAAAGGGGGGATCTCATTTATAAGAAGTGAATCCATTGGCTAAGAAGGAGAGTTGCTGCTAGGAAAAACAGTAACTGTAAAGGAGAGCTCTGGGTGGGCCAATATAAAGGTCACCCTGGGTGAAGGTCAGACCAGAGGGGTCTGAACATGAAATATAGAGAGCAGCACAGCCTTTGAAACACTATCTTTGGGGACAGGCATGGACTGGAGATGCACAAAGTGTAAATAACCCTGTTTAAGAGTACCTTGTAAAATATACCCTAAGGGAGGAGAGTACAGGAGTTCTCCTGGGAAATATTGGAAGAACAACTTATTTAAAGATTGCACCAGGTGATGGGGAGTTTATGCAGTTAGAATGTTCCTGTGGTTTCAAGTTGAAGAATAAACTGTTTGAGTTTTAACCTGCTGACTAAGGAGTGGTCATTTTGGATTAGACAGTGTATCGCTATCCTCTCAAGACAGCCTACTTTTAACTCCTTGCTTCCCACAAGGGTTGGGACCTTGACTATGAGTCTCCTGGGGGAGGAGGGTTAATCCACCCGCTAGCAGTTCTTTCCTCAGGTGGAGGCACCATGAACCCAGAGAATGAGGGGCTGACGTAGTCTGCCCTTCCCGGGGTCTCCAGCCCACTCGGACCCCAGACCCCGAAGCATCCAGGCAAAGGGGCATTACATACATATTTGGCTCAAGATTTATAATTTAACACTCTATTCTACTGTTGTTTATCCCAGTGATTATATGGTCTTCTTTGTGCAATCTGCATGGGACTTTGTTTGGAGAAGGCGGACTAGAAATACATTTAATTTATTTTATGTTGCTCATTGACATGTGCTTTTATTAATAAAGCAGTGACAGAGAAATTGCTAAACAGCTGCATTGTTGACTATTATTTGGGGTTGAAGAAAGGGGGTGAATTGAGTGTGACAGGGGTGTAGGGTGCAGGGATCTGAAGTGAGCTCCCAGGGTTAATGTCTTTACTTGTATTTAGCTGATTTTATTCTATGGCATTTCATCGTACATATCGCCTTTGGAACTGCTTCACCAATTGATTACCTTTTGTTTTTATTTGATGCACTAGTACAGGACTATACTCTGCCTTGAACTGGACATCCTGGAAAAAGCAGACAATAAATGCCAAATTAAAATAAATTGTTAACTGGAGGTAGATTTTATAAAAGGACATTCAGTAACTGCATAGTTAGAACATAAACATAGTAGATCAACTTTTATCCAGAATGGTTGGGGCCAGACTTGTTCCAGATCAGGGATTTTTCTGGATATAGAATTTCAGTTTAATTATAGTTTTCTAACAAAATAACATACTGGACATTTTTATAGATCAGAGAAGATATGAAGTCCACCAGTGTTGGCTAATAGAGGATTTTTCCAGATAACTATTAGGAAAAAAATCTTAAGTATTTTTTCTCGTCATAAACTCATTGGCAACACAAAGGTCTTTTTGAAGACCAGTCGCAACATTCACAAAGGTGAATCCCTAAAGCAAACATTGTCTTTGATACAAAACAACTTACGAACTCTGAAGCAGACACTTTAGTGCCGAAACACAGTGCCGTGTCGGGCCTTGTATGTAACAACAATAAAGTGTTTTCACTATTGATGATCATCTTGTGTCTTCCTCAAGCCTTCTCCAACTTCCCATTATAGTTAGCTGCTCATATGACCTTTCTCAGACACAATGCTCCAGGCTTTTGCCATTTTCTGTCTTCAGCAGAGGTAACATCTACTAAAGGGAGCAGGGCATATATACCCTTTAATCCATTTTTTAAATAAGCTTTGATTGCCTACATAATTACTCTTTCTTCCTGGCAGATACAATAGAAACCCAATTTTGGTCTTGTTTAGTATATTTTTGTGTATATTTTCTTACTTCCATTCCCTCCTAAAGCGCCTTTTTTTATCAGGCTGCTCCCAATGCGGTAAAGGCAACAAAGCTCACTCACTTTGAATGGGCTCTGTCAGCATTTCCCTGCGGGAACCACAAGCGTGGCTTGATAAAAAAGGCCCAAAGTTATCTTAGGGTAAATCTTGCTTAAATATTATTATGAGTTATAACTTAGGCCCCCCTTTGTCTCTTTTTATTTATGTTATTAATAATTTTTGTACACTGTTTAGATAATATTTGTATATAATGCGGTATATCAAATAAAGTAAACCATACGCACTGAACATAAAAAATATTTGCTGTGAAGAGCTTCTACGAAAATTTCTTTACAAAATGTGTTTGCTCCACAATATAGGAGCCCTTTTACTAAGGCAAAGTAGGCCTAACGCAGGCTTAACACATGCTAAAAGAGAACTACCATGGGATATGCTGAGGCATCCCGCGGTAGTTTTCTACTTAGCGTGCACTAATTCTGAACTGGGAAATATTTTTTATTCTCCAGCATGGAAGGTGTGCCCATGGGCAGACAGTAGGTGTGCCTGTGCTAATCAAGTAGTGCAAGCACATTATCACCTGCTACCCGATTAGCGCAGGAGCCCTTACTACATCCTAAATAAGTGGCGGTAAGGGCTCCTGCGGTACTGGCCACACGCTAACGGGAAAATTAGCATGTGGCCATTTTACTGGCACGCTAAAGATGGCCACAGCACATGGAAAAGCCACACGCTAAAAGTAACGCGGTCCACCTTTTAGCACACCTTAGAAAAAGGACTCCTTACTGAAGGGTCCTCTAACTAAGCCGCGCAAGTGCCTACGCGCGCCCAACATGCACCAATTCTGAGTTACCACCCAGCTGCCGCGTCGCCCTTGCGGTAATTTCATTTTTGGTGTGTGACCGCTACGCGTGTCCGAAAAATATTTTTTTATTTTCTGGCGCACATCAGCTACGTTTGCCAAGTGGCATTTGATGCGCGTCATTACCGCCCAGTTACCGTGTGAGACTTTACCGCTAGGTCAATGGCTGGCGGTAAGGTCTCAGACCCAAAGTGGACACGCAGCAATTTTCATTTTGCCGCACGTCCATTTTCGGCAAAAGTTTTAAAAAGGTCTTTTTTACAGGTGCACTGAAAAATGATCCTGCGCATGCCCAAAACAAGTGTCTACACTACCACAGGCCATTTTTCAGCACACCTTAGTAAAAGGACCCCTGAATGCAAAAATATTTTGTAGGCAAGCTTTGCAAAAAAAAAAAAACTACGTAGATAAGACTATTAAAGAGAGAGTTCTGCTCCTTTCAGTATATTTAAAAAAAGAAGGAATTATTTTTTAGAAAGTGCTACCCTGGTGTTAGGAAAATTGCTTTACTGGACGATGCCTTTTGTCAGCGATAAAGCTTTTCCTTCTTATTGTACTTCCATTTTTACAGTGTGCTTCATCTCTAAAGAATTTGAAATTGCATCACTCTTCTCAAGCAGTACCACTATTTTCTCCTCTCATAATCAAGCAACCACTTTCCTGATACTGTTGCTTCCTAATATGCCTATTTCAAGCACAGTGCCATTTTCATAACTAACCTTTCTCTACTGTTCTCATTTTCAGCACAGTAACCATGTCCCCAGTTTGCTGATAATTTCAGCAATGCAAACATTTTAAATTTGCTTCACCTACTTCCCTCCTATGGCCATTTCTAGAACTGTGAATGTTTTTATTCAGTTCATTCTGCACTCATTTCAGTCAACATAGCAATGTCTTTCCTTAAAGAGAATTTTGCTAGGAATCCTTTTGGGCACAGTGGGGCAGCATAGTCTCTCAGTCTGTCTGTTATTTTTTCTTTTGGGCTACTGATATATACAAGATTCCAGGATATCTTTGTTTCACTTTTATCTGTGCCTTACAATACTTCAATTTTCATTTTTCCGAGTGTTATTTTTTAAACTGTTGTAGAAAAATAGACATCAAGAAATATGACAGATTCACAAAACAAACAAAAAAAAAAACCCTGCCAAGTAAAAAAGGCAGAACCCTGCCAGACATAAAAAAGGAAGATTTGCAGATAAGTATGACAAATTTTCAAACCAAGACAAATCCAATGGATAAGACTTCAGAAAAAGTATCAATAACTCTGTAGTCCAACGTCGCTTCATTTCCCTGGAATCAGTAACCCTTCTATCTCAAGAAGATATTCACTGGATAAAGCATCTAAGCAAAAACAATCTCCAGGAAAAAGAGCAAAAAGCCATAACAATTGATTCTAATTCTGAGCATGACCCTACAGTGGGATGCTCTTCTTGGTACACTGATTACCACAGACCTCTAAAGTTTAATTTAAAAAAAAAAAAAAGTCTTCCCCCTCTGTCAGAGCTGCAGAACAAGTCAGTCTCACGGCAACCATGGGACAAAAAAATCTCCTACACAAAGGTGTCCCGCAAAGCCACATGACTAGTTCTGTCCCTCGTATCGTATCCCTGTGGGCAACATATACCCATTGCTAAGAAGAATGTAGGAAGAAGAATAAAGTTTACTATTAGCGCGTTTAGGAGGTCTTTTACTAAGCGGTGGTAAGCCCAACACAGGCTTACTGCTCGCTAAACTAGAAGTACTGCTGGGCTACCGCAGCAGCCTGGTGGTAGCTCCCACCCCCAGCACGTGCCATTTCCAGTGTTACAAAAATATTTTTATTTTTGTAGCGCCGGTGTTTACTCGGCAGTACTCAGGCAGTGCCGTGCGGTGCCCGGTTATTGCCAGGTTAGCGCGGGAGCCCTTACCATCACCATCCCTTTTGAAATGGCCACGTGGCCTTTTACCTGCTGTGGTAAAAAACATCAAAAACACGCCTTTTGCCGCAGCATAGTAAAAGGACTCCTAAATGTTCGCTGTCAAACAGTAATACATTTCTGGAGCCTACGTTGTCTAATGATACAAGTTCTTCTGGTGCTTTTAACATTTGTGCTAGCAAGATAACTTTTCAACAAGATTTTGTGAGGTGTAGGTCCCATAACATCTACTAAATAACCTTATTCAAAGCGTGTTGCTACCTTATTCACTTTGTTAATGGCAGTCTACTAGAATGAGATGTTAAAAAAAAAAAAGAAGTTATCACATGTTAAAAATAGAGAACTTTTCCAGTTAACAAGAATGATTAAAAACATGGATTACAAATGTTGTTAGGCAAAATGAATTGTAAAATAACATTATACATACAATTTATTACAACCTTAAGGCAAATATGTTTTATATACCTTTTAATAATTCAGATAGTGATTTAAAAACATGTGCTCCTTTGCTGTACATAAGAAAATATTCCAGTTGATAAAGATACCATTTTTAGAGACATCAGTATAATGCAGTGTTCTTTTACCTCATGGACTGCTTGCCTCTTCATCTAGTAATAATAATCAGTTTATACAACTGAGACCTCGGTACTAAACATTGTATTACATAGCCTTCAAACCATTAGTGTGTACTTTTAAACTAATGGTATTCAACTCTCAATAACCCACATCAACTGTTAAAAAGTCTCTGTATACATTTCTTATGAAATACCCTAAAAGCTTTTGCAAATCAAAGAAACAAAAATGGACCAAAACCTTTTTATCTTTATGAGAACCAGCACCAGGTCTTCAGAAAACTTTTCTTTCAAAGAATGTTGTACAAGCAGTATTTGAACTTGGATTTTTTTTTTAATAGATAAAAAAAAAGACCTCTCTGATTCAGATATATAGCCTATTACATCAGCTACAGAGTGAGTGATGAGTATGTAGTTTAAAGGTATCTTCTGATTATTTTTTTTAAATAATAATAGTAGTTGTATTTTTTATAAAGTGTCTTATGATAGAATCCTCATAAAATAGTTAGGTTTAGAGGAAATATATATATATTTTTTTAAAAACAGGAGTCATGGGTTAGTTAACAAATTCAATGTAGTTGGCTGGAAGCATTCCAGTTTTCCCAGTTCTCTGCACAGTGCCATACATCCAGCCATCATCGATTGGTTGTACGTTGACAATATAATCTCCATCCCTGAAAGAAACCTCATCTTCATCTTGTGCACTATAGTCATACATAGCTCTGTATGTTCTCTGTAAAAGAAGACACCCACATTAATAGCTGAAAAAAGAAAATGTATACGTTATCCTTATATAGGACACAACAACAGGGTTTTGGATACAGACTTCTCCTACAGATGCAAAAGCTGAGAAAAATAAGCTTAACATAGGGGTCCTTTTACTAAGGCGCGCCGAAAAATGGCCTGTGCTAGTGTAGGTGCATGTTTTGGACCTGTGCAGATTCATTTTTCAGTGCATCTGTAAAAAAGGTGGGTTTTTTTTTGCCAAAAATAAACGTGCGGCAAAATAATAATTGGCACACGCCCATTTTGGGTCTGAAACCTTACCACCACCCACTGACATAGTGGTAAGGTCTCACGCGTTAACTGAGCGGTAATCGTCAGCGTGTGTACACTGCCGATTACCGCCCAGTTAGTGCTCCGCGCCGGAAAATGAAAAATATTTTACGACGCGCGTAAAAAAATGGAATTACCGCCTGGGCCATGAGGTAGCCAGGTGGTAGTTCCAAATTGGCGTGCGTTGGACGTGTGTAGGCGCCTATGCGACTTAGTAAAAGGACCCCACAGTCACCAATTAATGAGGGCAATTTTACACAGTATGGGCTAGGTTCTATGTACGGCGATTTATAAATTGGCGCTGAAAACAATATGCCTAGGTGTATAAAGTATGTCTAAAGTTAGGTGTGGTTTATAGAATACAAAACTAAATTTAGGAGTGGGCATTCATGCCAAGAAAAACTTGGTGTAAATGCCTATGCCTAAGTTAAGCACGGACCGGGTGTATTCTATAACAACACACAGTTTTTAGAAATGCCCACGACCCACCCGTTCCACGTCCCTTTTTCAAATCTGCACCTTAGAATTTACGCGCATTACTTTACAGAATTCGCGTAGACACTTGTGCACGTAAATTCTAATTAATGCCAATTAGTGTTGATAATTGCTTATTAAGTGGCAGTTATCGGCACCGATTTGTTTGTTCAGATAATTAAGTTGCACGTGCTAATCGGACTACTGTATAGAATCTGGGAGTATGTGCTCACAGTTCCCTCTAAGCTGAGACGGTGTCTTCCAACTGCATTGCTACCAGTAGGGGATAATGCTTCAATATTTTCAATTACTAGGGACAGGCAGGTTCCCTGGAATTCTGAGAGCTTGCCTATCTCTCACTATTGGAAATGTGACAGTGAAACAGCACCACCCACTGGCGGGACTGTAGGTGGAGGACTCCCGCTAAGCTTAGAGGAAGCAGTGCTCACAGTTGTGTGTTAATTTGCATATTTCATTACAATGGTGGCATACATGTATTTATTTATTTATTTATTACATTTGTATCCCACATTTTGCCACCTCTTTGCAGGCTCAATGTGGCATGAATAGTGGAAATATATAAGAAAACAGACATTTAGTATTGCAAAAATATCTTGGGTGACATGATAATGATAAAGCATGTATGTGTATGTGTAATGCCAAAATTCCACCTTAGCACTATTCTGTAAATATGTACATATCTTACATAGCACGTATTGAAGAGAAGAACATACACAAGGGTGGGTATGGCATTGCTCACACTTACACATGTAACTTATAGATTATTGTAAGTTATTTTCCAGATTCTATATAGGTCGTCCAAAGTTGGGCACAGATCCCAGATGCGTGCGTAAACTAATTTGTCAATTAGGCGCTAACAATTTCATTTTTTCATTTATTTGTTCTTATATCCCACATTTTCTAAAATATGTTTGATGTGGCTTACATGATAACAAAATTAACAGTATAAATGTGTGTATCTTACATTGTAATAATAGGCTTACAGTTAGCAACAAACAACAGTAACCAGCAGTACAATAGTGAATAACAATAAACAAAAATTAGCAATAGTATGTGCAACATACACTGTAACAAATGAGCAAGAGGTACTGATCTAAGCAACATATGCTAATGTTAAATGTGTATGAACCTTGCATTATGACTTGATGATGTTAGGAGTGACCTCTATCAAAAACACAGAAGAAACCTGTCTTCGCAAAAAACAATAGCCGTCACAAACAGCGAAGATGACGTGAAAAAAGAAGAAAAAAAAGAACAGAAAAAACACACGACACTAAAAATGAAAAATAAAAACAGAAGACGACACAAGCAAAAATGGAAAAATACTATGTAGATTTATTGAGGTGATATGACTCGACACAGCTGTGTTTCGGCCCAATTGGCCTGCGTCAGGAGTCTGTTACACCATATGAATGTTATCTGGTGGTATCGGTCCTTGGAGGGTTTTCAGTTGAACGTGCCTTCGCAAACACTCTGCCTTTAGAAAGGCTGTGTGTAAAATTAGACACAAATCGTTGAAGGAAAGTCTGGTTTAAGAAATGGATCTGTATTTCGCTCAGATATCGGCACGCCAGCGTTAGCATTCAATAGTATTATTACTATTGAATGCTAACGCTGGCGTGCCGATATCTGAGCGAAATACAGATCCATTTCTTAAACCAGACTTTCCTTCAACGATTTGTGTCTAATTTTACACACAGCCTTTCTAAAGGCAGAGTGTTTGCGAAGGCACGTTCAACTGAAAACCCTCCAAGGACCGATACCACCAGATAACATTCATATGGTGTAACAGACTCCTGACGCAGGCCAATTGGGCCGAAACACAGCTGTGTCGAGTCATATCACCTCAATAAATCTACATAGTATTTTTCCATTTTTGCTTGTGTCGTCTTCTGTTTTTATTTTTCATTTTTAGTGTCGTGTGTTTTTTCTGTTCTTTTTTTCTTCTTTTTTCACGTCATCTTCGCTGTTTGTGACGGTTAGGAGTGACCTGACATAGCGATCAGGTGTAGGTGCAGTTCTTCCTGTCTAGTGATGGGGATTAGGAAGACCGTGTGCTGATTGTCAACATAATTATCCTGCATCAATGTTTATGAAAGATTAGATAGTCAGTGATTCTCCTAATGCCTAATGATAGAGCATTTGTCAACATAATTGGTTGAGAGATAAGAGAAACATGTAACATATATAGATTTGTAGTATATTTCTTTGTGGTATGGGTGGTGGAGAGTCAGAAACTTACGAGTGCTCACTAAGGTTCCTCAGGGGGACATCTATTACTGTGATTAAATACTCTTGGTATAGGCCTTGAGAAAAGTGAAAACGAGAGTCGAGGTCTTGAAGCTAATACTGGCGAGCCAGTAGAGTACATGTAACAAGGGAGAAGCTCTGTGGTAGCATGGTGACCTGAAAATCAGGTGCACCACCATGTTTTGTATAGTTTAGTTTTTTGAGGCTCAGATCCTTGCATCCTGTTGCAGTAATCTAGCTGGGACAGTATCATAGATTGGACCAGAAGACAGAAGGTTGAATACTTGGATTTCTGCACCCAACTGCCATCGGTTGGGTGTGAGGATTTATACCAGGTTTCAGCAGGTATAAGTCCTCACATCCAAAGTTGGGCATGACAATCTGAGCTAAGTATAGTGTTTAATTCTGGTCACCGTATCTCAAAAAATATATAGCGGAATTAGAAAATGTTTTAAAAAGGTCAACCAAAATGATAACGGGGATGGAACTTCTCTCATATGAGGAAAGGCTAAAGAGCTTGGGGCTCTTAAGCTTGGAAAAGAGATGACTGAAGAGGGATATGTTTAAGGTCTACAAAACCCTGAGTGGTGTAGAACAGGTACAAGTGAATCGATTTTTCACTCTTTCAAAAGGTACAAAGACCAGGGAACACTTAATGAAATTACATGGAAATACACTTAAAACAAATAGGAAGAAATATTTTTTAACTCAACAAATAGATAAGCTCTGAAACTCATTGCCAGAGGATGTAGTAACAGTGGTTAGTATCTGGGTTTAAAAAGGGTTTGGACAAGTTCCTGGAGGAAAAGTCCATAGTCTGCTATTGAGGCAGACATGGGGAAGTCACTGCTTGCCCTGGGATTGGTAGCATGGAATGCTGCTACTATTTGGGATTCTGCCAGGTACTTTGACCTGGATTGGCCACTGTTGGAAGCAGGATACTGGGCTAGATAGACCATTGGTCTGACCCAGCATGGCTATGCTTATGTTCTAAGTACATAAGAACTGGTCAACAGGGAATCCAATTTTTTTAAATATAGAGTTGGGAAAAGGATAGTGGCAGCATAGTAAGAATATAGTTTGGTTTTGGGGTGATCCCACCATAGGGACTCATGCCAAAATCTACTGCAGGCTGTA
Source organism: Microcaecilia unicolor (assembly GCF_901765095.1). NCBI lineage: Eukaryota > Metazoa > Chordata > Amphibia > Gymnophiona > Siphonopidae > Microcaecilia > Microcaecilia unicolor. Next base: position 113,931,809 of record NC_044031.1, on the reverse strand, counting down.
GCGAGTGGATAATCAGCAGTTTACCTGCTTGTTAATGGCCGCTGTATGTAAAAAGGATTTCTTCGCTGAAGTTTACTCCCACAGTAGACATCAGTGTACAGGATATTAAAATGTACGATCAAGAGCCTATTAGTTACCTTGCAGCAATACAAGGCTATGCACTGATTTCTACTGTGAAGGCACAATGCCAGAAACCTATTGCCAAGTCTGAGGCGGCATACAGCCCTCATGGTCTACACTGGCCCCCATTTCTCTCCCTTCTGCCCAACCCCCTGCTTTATCAAAATTTAAAACAAAGTCCCTCCAGCCAGTGCCGTAGCAGGGGCGGCTGGCACCCGGGGCGGGTCGCCGCCGCACACACCCCCCCCCCCCGGGTGCAGCGCGGCGCCCCCCCTCAGCGTGCGCCCCTCTCCTCCGGCGCGCACCCCCCCTCGGAGCGCATTTTACCTTACTTTGGCAGCGAGGGGTGGGCGGGAGGGCCGATCCGCCCACGTCGCTGGGAGCTGCGTCAGCTCCATTGGTTCCTTGCTCTCTCTGCCCCGGAACAGGAAGTAACCTGTTCCGGGGCAGAGGGAGCAAGGAACCAACGGAGACGACACCCCCCCCCAGTGGCGTGCACCCGGGGCGGACCGCCCCCCCCTTCCTACGCCACTGCCTCCAGCACCCTCCCCCACTCATGATCAACTCTCCTTCCTTCCTCCCTCCCCCTGACAGGACCATTGACCCCTGCCTCCCTTCTCATGAATTAAAAAAAGCCCTGGTCTTTAGTGGCAACCCTTCCCACCCCCTGACTTTTTAATTAAAAAAAACTGTCATCTAGTGCCAACCCTTAAATGGCAGGCTGGCTCCACCCAGTGCATCCCAGGATGCACCATGTGGAGCAGGGTGCTGCCGTTTTGATGGCGCCAGAGGCAGGAGCAAGTGGGCATCCCTTTTGCCTCATTCATTTCCGGGGGAGATATGAGGGGGGCTCAGAAAAGGGGTCAGGGGTTAGAAGGTGGCACTAGACATCAGGGAGGTTTTTTAAAATATTTGAGTCAGAGAGGAGTGCTGCCACTAGACCAGGGCTTTTCTTATAATGTGGGGGGAGGGAAGCAGGGAGGTGTTGGTCATGTCACGGGGGAGATGCCATTAGACACCAGGGAATTTTTTGTTTTGTTTTTTTACACTCAAGGTGGCAGGTTGGCATGCGGGAAAGGAGAGAGCCCACTAGACCACCAGGGATTTTTGTGTTTTAACACTGGGGGGACTGAGGGGGCGGTTAGGATCTGGCTGGATCAGGAAAAGGGAGAGGGACCACTAGACTACCAGGAATAGGAGCCTGGACAGAAAGCTGGGTCAAGTGCCGCTAGCAATGCCCATAGAAATGTATAGGCAACTCTAACATTTAGTGTGTGCTTATATTTAGTGTGCACTAAAAATACTAGTGTTCCTTTGTAAAAGGACCCCACTATAACTTAGATCAGTTCCTTATATCTTGTTTAACTGTACAAAGAAAATTGCCTTTAGTTTAGCCACCCATCTGTACCACACATCTTGTCCCCATCTATATATTTGCACTTGGCCCCTCAGCTATACGGTAAGCTGCACTGTAGAAAAGCATTAGTATCATAGCAATCTTATATGAATGTTCTAATATGTGCTTATTAGATATTTCATTAGTATTATGCTGGCTTTGTATTATATCTCTGTTATTTGAATTTCAGTGCTGTTAAAATGTGTATATTTTTGATCCTGTTTCACGATAGTCCTATCAATTTGCTGTTTTTTTAAGTTTACCTCATTTATTGTATTTATGTTTATACTCAGTCATTTTACTATTGTTCTGCTGTTAACAAAATTGTGAGTTTTATATTAAACTGTACCTGTTGTACACCACCTTGGGTGAATCTCTTCATAAAGGCGGTTGATAAATCCCAATAAATAACTAAATAACATAAATAAAGCAGGGATGCATGTAACCTACATTATTCTGTGCTTGAGGGAGCCCCTGCCTATGTGCCACCCATGGTCTGCCCCATGTACGTCTCTTGCAAAAAAATGTTATGCAAATTAAGCAGATATTTGCAGAATAGCGCTTGGCAACATACTTGCATTTATGTGCATATATGTGCACATAAATCTGTAAATGCTTGTATTCTAAACCTCTACACATATGCTGCCAGATTCTGTGCAGAAATCAAAGTATATTCTATAACAATCGTTTAATTCGCTAATCAGCACTGTCAACTGGATGTTAAGCAATTATCAACACTAAATTCTAAGTTGCACATTGAAAAGGGAGCGTGGTTATGGGTGGGACATGAGCATTTGTAAAATCTATGCGCATTGTTATAGAATACACCCGCTCTGCGCCTAATTTAGGCATGGGGATTTAAATCACCAAGTAAAACATGGCATAAATGGCCGCAACTAAATTTGGTGGCGTGGAGAAGCACTCGGCGTATTCTATATACCGTGCATAAATTTAAGCCTATTCTATAAAATTTAGGCATACTTTAGAGAATACCTGGGCAGGGAATGGGCATTTCTACACCCACTCTGCGCCTAATTTAGGCACGGGGATTTATACTAAGTAAAATATGGCGTGAATGGGCGCAACTACATTTAGTTGTGTGGAGAGGCACTCGACATATTCTAAATACTATGTGGAAATTTAAGCCTATTCTATAAAATTTATGCGCACTTTAGAGAATACCTAGGCGTACTTCTTTCCTGTGTGGATTTTCAGGCACCATATATAGAATCTAGCCCGTAACACATTTGTGAATTTGAGCACCTAGGTTATAGAATTGCTCATTCCTCATTTTACAGCTGATTTGTAGAAAACAGCGGTTCTTTAATTTGCTACTTACCAAGCTTGGTGAATGTGGCTGTGAGTGAATTGACCTCATGGAAGACATACTAGTCTGGTGCATGTATCCATATCCTTGTTGGGGTTGACTCGGATGATATGCCCCAGGAAGCACAGGGGCTGCATATTTCAATGAAATAAGAACAAAATAAAAAAAGTGTTAGAGACAGGCATAAGCTACAATGGCATACAAAGATCATAAGATCAATACAGTTTGGCCAATTTCCCTTCCAATTGCAACACTGCAGGCCTCCCTTCATAACCAGCTTTAACCTTCATTTTCTTACATCTGTGGATTCTCTAGGCTTATTCCCCAAACTGAGAGACCATTTTCTATGAAGAAATATTTATTAAAATACTCCTACCTCTTGGAGCTTCATACTATCACCCAATGTTCCCCAAACAGTGTGCCTTCAGACCTAATCAAGTGCACCACAAAAAATCATTGCCTGATGCTCAGGTCCAGATCAGCATTTGGGTTCTGCTATCAGCACCTTGCATAGGATTACCATACATCTAGGTTTCCCCGGACATGTCCTCCTTTTCAGGGGACTGTTGAGAGCCCAGGTGGTTTTTTCCAGCCTGCTCATCTGTTTGGGTTTCTGGGTGGGCTGGTCTCCCTACCCCCCCCCCCCCCCCAGCCTCAGGGTGCCCTCTCTGAACGCACCTTAATGCACCCTAGTGCTCTAGTGGCCTCTTCGGGGCAGGAAAGAACCCCACTCTTTCCTGACCGTTGTCGCTGCTTCTTCAAAATGGCTGCCGAGACTTCAAGAGGCGGCCTTGCGAAACTCCTGCAGAGTCTCAGTAGCCATTTTGAAGAAACGGCTGCAACAAACAGGTCAGCAGCAGTGGACAGAAAAGAGTGGGATTCTTTCCTGTCCTGAAGAGACCACTAGACCACCAGGGCGTGTCAAGGTATGTTTGGGGAGGGAACCCTGACTCAGGACTGGAGGGGAGGTGGGTGGATTGATGGATGGAGTCATGAAGGTGGGTAGGTGGAGGGAGAGGGGCTGTAAAAAAAGGATGGAGTGTGGGTGCAGGGAGGGGTGCTGGAAAGAAGATTAGTGAGGAGGACATACATGGGGGGAAGGATAGAAGGGGATGAAAAGGAGAGGAGAGAGGAGCCTACTGCACATGGATGGGAGGGAAAGGAAGGGGGACATGCTGCTCATGGATGTTTGCTTTTTGGAAATGTACACCTTTTCTAATTTTATATTTTGCAGACTACGGAAGAAATGCATTTTTATTACTTTTACCAGTATTTTCACTGCTTATAGAATCTGGATTTCTTGAGGGGTCAAGAAGGTGACTGTATGGCACTGCACGGCAGAGTAGTAATATATTTTATGTGTCCTCTTGTTTGTCTCCACAAATATTGCAACCCTAACTTTGCACCAAGAAGAGACAGCAGCGGTGACACTTAATTGTGAAGGAGCTACTTTCTGTGTGCACATGAATAGCTAAACCTGATTTTGAATAAATTTTCTAGGTAGGAAAGCATTTGGTGGTACATGTGGTGGGAGCAGTCATTTTACTAAGAAACATTCAGGAAAGCAGCAGCATAACTCTAGGCTTTGTACCTGTATATAATAAATGTAAACCACTTTGGTTGTACCACAGAAAAGTGGCATATCAAATCCATGACCCTTTAACCCTTTCCATGTGTGAATGCCTGCATTTACACGTGGATGTGGCAGATTTTGCAATTTACAAACTCAAGTGCAAACTTTCACAAAAGTGGATGTCCAAGGGAAGCTTTTTTGAGTGGTTTTAATCACCAACGAGACAAGCACAATAGGCCACTCAATCATTCCTCCAATGTCCAGGTTCAAACAGGCAGTTAGATCACACTTACATGTGACTTAGAGCAGGTGTACATGCAGACCAGTACATTTATTGAAGTATACGTGTGGTGCCATTGCAAAATAGAAAATACACACTTACCCCTCAGTCTATAACTTGGAACCTAAAGTTGGGCATCAAGTGCATGCCTGTGCTATGCAAATAGCCCCGACAAAAAAGCTCCAAACAAAAGAAGCTCCAAACAAAAGAAGCTCCCAACATAATAGTCCTTGACATAACAGCCACTGTCAAAACGGCCTGCCCACAATATAACCCTTGACAAGTTAGCCACATAACAAAAGGGCCTGATCAGGCTGCCCAGAATCTGGGACTGCATTTTTTTTCCTAATAATCTTACCTGGCCAAACAGGATTAGGTTGGTAAGACTATGAAAATGATGTCAATATTAGTTTTTTTTTTTTTAAATTAGCATGTTGATGAAGACTAGTTTCTTTAAATAGCAGAACAGATCATGAACACCAGTTTGTAGCTATAGAATTTTGTTTATTTATATATGTTTTATGCAATTGAATGCTGGTAGGAGTCTTTATCAGTGAAGATTTCAGTTGTAGTTTATTATATTTTTTGTAATGTGTTATTTTTTCTTAGGGGGCTATTTTGTTAATGGGGCTATTTTGTCAAGGTTTGTTTTGTGGGAGGGGCCATTTTGTTAGGGTGTGAAATGTCAAGGGTTATTTTGTTACAAGGCAGTTTTGTTGGGGCTATTTTGTCAGGGCTATTATGACTGGGTGCCGCACTTACTCTATGTGTAGCAGAGGTGCCAATAATTTATTTTATTTATTTGTTACATTTATATCCCACATTTTCCCACCTATTTGCAGGCTCAATGTGGCTTACAAAGTACCCTAATAGCGTTTGCCATTTCGGTTGATAACAAATACAAGATTGTGTTGTGGTCAAATAATAATAATTGGCAGATATGTGCATAAGTGCTGGATGCTGTTCTATCATTTACACACCAGAGTCGCTCAGGGCTGGATTCAGTAAATGGTGCTCAGAATTTGGCACCAAAAAAAATCAGTGCTGAATGGTGTTCCATAATGGGCGTTCTGGGATCGATGCCCTTTATACAATAGCATATAGCATTGGAATCTGCAATCAACTTTGGGTGCAAGGATTTACACTAACTGAAACCAGGTGTAAATCCCGGCATGCAAGCTGGCATGGATCCGCACTATTCTATAACGCTGTGTACATTTTAAGGAAATGCCCCTGAACCACTCATGCCCCTCCCATGGCCATGCTCCCTTTGCAGATCTGCGCAGAAATTGCGTGGATCTGCCATTTCTGCCCCATTTTGGCACCTTGCATCCATTATAACGCTTTTCCATGCTGAAGTTTCTGTGTGGACCTAGTGTCTATGTTTGGTGCCATATACAGAATTCTCCCGTTAGTGCACACCTGCGGGGGGGATGTACATATGTGATGTAGGCTAGAAACTTCCTGCCATATTTTTGGTGCGAGGACTCAGGCTTCTGAGGCCTTTCCAATTGTTAGAAGCACTGTCTCTGTAAAACCACATATAAATCATATTTTTCTACTCTAGCATTGAGATACTAGAGCAGAATAAATAAAAGCATATTTTGTTACAAGAAAGCCCTCCCTTGTCTAGTTTCCCAGCTAGCAGAATACATGCTGGGACCCTGCATACCTTCATTATCTCTTCTACCTAGCACTACATTACAAATATCTCTGATTCCCAGAGCCATTTGAACAACTGTACTTGTAAAATTGAACTGTAAACCACTTAGGTCTAAACGGTATACAAACACTGAAATGAATGAACAAACTTGTAGAACTTGACTGCAGTTTACTCCCATTTCAGTGCTTTCCTTTTGAGCATCTAAAGTTAGGCACCTAATTGGAGCCTAACATGTAGCGCACTATATAGAATTAAGGTGGTGGTGGTTAATACAGAAATTACTGTGTACTGACTGTTAAGGCGTCACACTAACTGTTCGCACTGGCCTACAGCATTAGTCTGCAGTCAAGCTGCAAATGCACATTAGTAAATTACTTAGAGACATTTATGCCTGCTTTCAAGCAGTCCTAAATGTCTGCACTTCCAATCTGGCTATGATTTCTGCTGTCTACCCTTATTATTTTATAAAGAGTTAAGAGTACCAATGAATTACTCCTGTAGTTTTGGAAGATGTCTCATAAGCATCATAAGTCAATGGAATGAGATGAAAATTTCATTCCTTGATGTTATGTAACAAGGCTGAAAGCTGAGGGGTATACTCCTGAGGAATAGAGCTCAAAAGGAATAATGTTTTCTGCATTAATGAATGATGGTAATACATCGTTGGCAGTTGATGTATGGCTATTCTGGAAGTGAGAAGTGTAGAATCATAAACTTCCCTACCACCTGTACCTAGTACTTTAGCATCTTTTCCTGGAGAAGTTAAGATAACTCTCAAAGATCTAGCTTGAGAGCTGCATTCACTGCTACTAACTCATGCAGTAGTTGGGACTTATAGGGGGTAAATTGATAAAGTCATTTTGTGCATACGTGGCCACATGTGTACTTTAATAGCCTGTTGACCAGCATAAAAGTGAGCGCAATGATGTAACGGATATACTTCACAAGTACACACGTAGGGATCAATATTCAATGTGATTTAACTGGCCAGAAATGTTCAGGGCTAACCGGTCATTTTCAGCAATACTATTAACACTGCTGAAAATAACCGGTTAGCGCTGAACTCAAAACTGGCTATTTTGGGGGTTGAGTCAGCACTTGGCTGCAAAGTGTTGATATTCAGAACTTAACTGGCCAGGTTAAACACATAAATAAGACCACATAAAAATCAGTCCTATCTTTATACGATAACCCATAGCTAGCTAAGTGCTGAATATTGAACTTAACCATCAATGTGTTAGCTGGCTCTGCAAACCCAGAAATTCAATGCCAGTATCTCGACATGGCCCAGAATTGAATTTCTGGGTTTAGTGCCAGTGGAGGTCAGCAAAACCCTGATCAGTGCCAGCTGAATATCGGATCCGTAGATTATAAAATAGGCTAATTTATGCAACTACTTAAATAATCTACGTGTGGACATTTATACCTACTTGAGGGGCACAATTTATGCAGATTACACTAGTATTTTATAAAGATATATAGGTACCTATGTGTCTTTATAAAAACAGGCTAAAAATAGGTGTCTATCAGGCTTATTTTCGAAAGTGATCGCCGGCGATCTTCCGACATAAATCTGGAGATGGCCAGCGATCTCGCACAAGCGGCGAAATCGGTATAATCGAAAGCGGCGTTTTTGACACCATCACCGCTTTCCCGTCGCCATGCCAGCAAAAGTTCAAGGGGGCGTGTCGGCGGTGAAGCGAAGGCAGGACATGGGTGTGGCTACCAGATGGCCGGCTTTCGCGGATAATGGGAAAAAAAAGCGGCGTTAATCAGTATTTTGCCGGGTTTACTTGGCCTTTAATTTTCACGACCAAGCCTCAAAAAGGTGCCCCAATTGACTAGATGACCACCAGAGGGAATGGGGGATGACCTCCCCATACTCCCCCAGTGGTCACCAACCCCCTCCCACACTAAAAAAATAAAAATAAAACACTTTTTTGCCAGCCTCTATGCCAGCCTCAAATGTACCCAGCTCCCTGACAGCAGTATGCAAGTCCCTGGAGCAGTTTTTAATGGGTGCAGTGCACTTCAGGCAGGCAGACCCAGGTCCATCCCCCCCCCCCCCCCCACCTGTTACACTTGTGGTGCTAAGTGTTGAGCCCTCTAAACCCCCCCAAAACCCCCCCTTCACCCATAAGGGCTATAGTAATGGTGTAGAGTTGTGTGGAGTGGGTTTGGAGGGCATTTGGGGGGCTCAGCACCCAAGGTAAGGGAGCTATGTACCTGGGAGCTGTTTGTGTATTTTTGTAACATTTTTAGAAGTGCCCCCTAGGGTGTCCGGTTGGTGTCCTGGCATGTCAGGGGGACCAGTGCACTACAAATGCTGGCTCCTCCCATGACCAAATGCCTTGGATTTCGCCAGGTTTGAGATGGCCGACATTTTTTTCCATTATCGCTGAAAAACAAAACCGGCAATCTCAAACCCCGCAAACTCTGGCATTTGGCCGGGCTAAACCGTATTATCGAAAAAAAAGATGGCCAGCCATCTTTTTCGAAAATACGGTTCCGGCCAGCTGTTGTGCTGCCGCCAAAATAGATCGCCAGCGACCTATTTCGCCAGCGACGTTTGATTATGCCCCTCTATGTGGCCTTCCTATATAGTCAACCTGGGCATTTCCATCAGCCTTTGACATTGCTTTGTTGGGGTAGTTTGGGGTCTATAGGTAAGTTAGGTTAAATTAGGCTTTGCATTCTAGCTGTCCAGACCAGGCCTGAACTGTATTTTTAGGATAAAATTGTCAGCATTATTGATCCAGGCTGGTGTACCAAAGAACGCTGCAACATGGAGCTAGACTTTTTACTATAGGCAAGATCACAGGACAAAAGAACTGTGGTGCAAGGTCACTAGGGTCATTATGATCTTGGACAATTATGCCCTCCCATGAAGGTGGTCAGAGGGTAGGTCTGGGGAGACTGGGCTTATTAGAGAATGGGTTGTGTATGCTTAAGCTGACTAGGCATCTATATCATAGGACCAATTGACCCATAACATAATCCTCATTAAGATGGAACAATCATGTATTGCTAAGCTCCATTACTTCCATGTTAGCCTGTCAACAGCCAATGACAAGACATATTATTAATGGCTATGGGGACAAATCCTATTTAACATGGGTTTTCCTAGATATGAGTAAGAGAGGGAGAGTGAATGAGAGTGACTAAGAGTGAGAGAGTGAGTTAGAGTATGTGAAAAATGGTGGACTCCAGCCAAGCAGAGGGACTAGAAAAATGTGCCATGAAGAAAGATGCCTCGCCAAAGAGAAGAGCGAGGATATCTCCCTGGACAGAAGTGAGAAATTCCTATTCAAACTGAGTTAACACCAGAAATTCTGCTACAGTGAAATTCTGTTTTTAAATCAGACTCTTTTTGGAACAGTACAAGCCTTACAGCAGATAGCACAGTCGAAGTCCATATCACCAAACAGGGGGTAAAGCCAGAGTAAATATGTGGTATTGATTCTATGTGAAACATTAAAGATAACATTTTATTGAAACACAGAGATTGTAAGTTTCCACATATTTCTTTAATCAGACCTTAATTCAAATTTGTTAATTAATCTGTGTACCCATTAATTTGAGTCAAATAAAAGCCATAATTCCCAAGCAAAGCTATATATATATTTTTGTTACATTTGTACCCTGCGCTTTCCCACTCATGGCAGGCTCAATGCAGCTTACATGGAGCAATGGAGGGTTAAGTGACTTGCCCAGAGTCACAAGGAGCTGCCTGTGCCTGAAGTGGGAATCAAACTCAGTTCCCCAGGACCAAAGTCCACCACCCTAACCACTAGGCCACTCTTGCTTATATAAAGCATAGCATTAAAAGGGTAGTCAGGTAATGCCTAATAAGGTATAAACAGATCTTCTAACAGCTTAAGTGCTTGCAAGTAAAGTTAGGCACTAAAATGCGGACTTACACTTGTATTCTATAACGGCAATTACACACTGGACTCTAATGTAGGAGGAATATGGCAATGACTGGAAACAAAGAAAACACAAAAAATGTAGGCAGACAAAGACCATATGGCCTATCCAGTCTACCCATCCATGCCATCTATTATCCCTTCCTTTAGCTTAGAGATCCTGTGTATCTGTCCCAAGCATTCTAGATTCAGACAATCTTTGTCTTTACCACCTTCACCGGGAAACTACTGCACACATTCACCACCCTTTCCCTGAAGGAGTATTTCCTCAGGTTACTTCTGTCTCCTTTCATCCTGTGTCCCTTCATTCATAAGCTTCCTTTCAATGGAAAGACTCACCTCCTGTGCATTTATGCCATGTAGATATTTAAATGTCTCTATCATATCTCCCCTCTCCCATCTTTCTTCCAAAGTATGATACTGAGATCTTTTAAGTCTGTCTACATACGCTTTATGATGAAGACCACTGGCCATTTTAGTAGCCACACTCTAGACCAATTCCATCCTGTTTGTACCTTTTTGAAGGTGCGGTCTCCAGAATTGTACACAATATTCTAAATGAGGTTTCAGGCTTTGATCCTGACAACCTGGGTTTCATTTCCACTGCATCTCCTTGTGTCCTTGGGCAAGTCACTTAACCCCTATTGCCCCAGGTACAAAAACTTAGATTGTGAGCCCTCTAGGGGCAGAGAAAGTACCTGCATATAATGTGTGCGGCACTGCATACTGTACATCTAGTAGCAATATAGAAATGATTAGTAGTCGTAAAGTGCCTTTATACAAGTATAGGCAATGACTAAAACACATGTTGTAGGTCTGTTCACGAGCAGAGTCACAATTTACATGCTACCTGATACACGAACATTTACTCCTCCTTCCAGGCAGGCAAAAATGTCCATGGCTTCTATTAAGACATGATTTCAGCAGAATTTGTGCTGGTATTTCATCAAGATATACTGGTGCCAACCTAGGCAATCTGTTACAAATTACTCTCTTACAATCAGCATGTAGCTTAAGGCACAGGTACACTTGAAAATCGGTATATACTTCCATGTAAGGGTGGTAATTATAAAGACTTTGATTTGCAAACTTGTGCCATGCAAAACAAACCATACACATGTTGATCAAATATATTCTTTTTTGAACCATGGGGGGGAAAAAAGTGAAGTAGCCAAATATTTGGCCAGCGAAGCATTCCGTAAGTTTTGAAAGGTGAAGACAAACGAGTACAAGAGAAGTGTGCACTACAGATACACACAAACACACATGCAATATTTTGTGCAATCAGTAAGTTTGCTAGAACTAATGATGGTCTTCTCAGCTTAAGACCCAAGTGTTGTTAGTGGAAAAAGCAGGAATCCATGGATACCTCCTTCATCCGATGGCCTCGTTCCCTCACTGCAGTAGGAAAAACTAGGGTTCATATCAGACAGTTCTGACCTGTCATCCCACAGACTCATTTCAGCTACACTCCCAGAATAACGGTGCTGTTTACTATAACGACTTGCTTTTTCTAAGAAGGAAAAGGACATAACAGCAAATGGTTGTACGATTAAAAGCAGCATAAAAATAAAAGGTTGGAAATCACAGAAGCAGACAGGAGAAGCAACAAAATCAGGAATTTAACAGAGTTTGACTTGAACTGTGCTGGGTTAAATGGAGGGCCATTTTCAACCTTTCCTCATACGGGCCAGATTCTATATATGGCACCTAGAAAATCCACACGGAAAACATTTCCGCCTAAGCGTATTGGTATATAGAATATGCTTAGTTGATATTACAGCACCTATAAATACGCGCCTCCATTTACACCAATGAAAACATGGCATAAATCCCAGCGTGTAGATTTAGAAGCAGAGGACCATATTCTATACCAACACGCGCAAATTTTGAAACGCTCATAACCACGCCCCTTTTTGCCTGTGCGCATTAAAATGTAGGCGCAGTAGGTTACAGAATACACTTAGTGAGCTGTGTACGTAAATTCTAATTGTCAATTCGTGCTCATTATTGCTTAAGTACTGTTAACAACGCTGATTGGCTTGTTAAGCTAATTAACTTATGCACGTTGTTACAGAATGTGCTTGGATTTCAGCACGGATCTCTAGGCTTGCTTTATAGAATCCGGGGGATGAGGGCTAATTTTATAAGAGGGTACTTATGTAAAATGTATATGCCATTGTCCCCCAGATTCTATATAGCGCGCCTACAGATCTGCGCTGATTTCGGTGCAGATTTTATAACTATGCTTAACAAGCACTAATTGGCACTGATTACAATTCAGGCGCTCAAGTCACTAAGCGTGTTCTGTAACGATGTGTGAAGAACTTCTAACGCATGCAGGCAAAAAGGGGCTCGGTTATGGGTGGGGAAATGGGCGTTTCATGGGTGTTCTGAAATTTACATGCCTAGTTATAGAATATGGCACAGTGCGCCTATCTACGTGCTGGGATTCGCACCTAGTTTTTGATGGTATAATTGGATGTGTGTAGATTTAGGCGCTGAAATATCAACTAAGCATAGTCTATAATTGGCGCCTAAATCTAGGTACTGATTGTAAAATACGCTTAGTCGGCACTGATTTCAGCACCGATTTTTAAGGCGCCATATATAGAATCTCCCCCTGTATGTATATTTTATAAAGGCAACCTGGCACGTGACCCACTTTAGTGCACAAATGCTCTTCCAAAAAATGTACACATATATTTAACAAAGTGAGCAGATTTTTGAGAATTGTATCACTAAAAGGAGAGAGGTGAATCGGAAGAGTGAAACGCCAGGAGAGGATCAAGGGATGTGCCAAATGGAAATACCCAAGTAAAATTTCAAAAAGGTACCTATTTTATAAAAGCAGAACAGGTATCAATGTGCTCTTTATAAAACAATTCTGAGAACTTATTTTTAATAAGTACAAGTGCCCTCACATTTATAAAAGTGTGCCTCTTTATTATTATTTTTTTTTTAATTTGGCTTTTGACTCGTGCCATTTTTAGTTGTAGCTCAAGATGAGTTACATTCAGGTACACTAGGGTGCTCATTTTCAAAGCACATAGTCTTACAAAGGGGTCCTTTTACTAAGCCTGCAGTAGTGTGGGCGCATGTTTTGGGTGTGCACTGGGTCATTTTTTACCACGGTTGGGAAAAAGGGCTTTTTTTTTTTTAATGGGCCAGGAAATAGGCATGGACTGAAATTAAAACTAGAGCATGCCTATGTACGGCCTAAACCTTTACCGTCACCCATTGACAGCGGTAAGGGCTCACACGCTACCTGCACAGTAACCATGCAGCATGCGCCAACTGCTGATTAATGCCAGGAACACCCCCATGGTATAAAATAGAAAATAAAGGGGTCTTTTACATAGGCACGCTGGCGTTTTTAGCGAGTGTTAAAAATAGGCATACACTAAATGCTAAAGATGCCAATGTATTCCTATGGGTGTCTTTAGCGTTTAGCGCACATCTATTTTTACCATGCACTAAAAATGCCAGCACGCCTACGTAAGAGACCCCCTAATTTTCTACCATGGATTTTGGCACACGTCAAACTCAGAATTACCACCGGGTACACGTGCTAGCCCAGCAGTAGTGCTGATTTGGCACACACTACCCATGCGTTAGCCCTCCTGCGCCTTAGTAAAAGGGCCCCAAAGTTGCTTAGAGGCATATTTTCAAAGCACTTTGAAAATATGCCTCTAAGCAACTTTGGGGCCCTTTAACTATGAAAGTCTAAGCACTTAGACTTACATAGTTACATGGTGGCCTATGGAACTTTGTAAGTCTAAGTGCTTTGAAAATGAGCCTCTTGGTATCTAACTGAGTCCAAACAGAAAGACAATTAGCCTGCTTTCAAAGATTATTATGGAAAGAAATGTTATACCATACCATACCATACATAACTTATATTCCGCTATATCTCTATAGGATTCATTGTGGATTACAGAAAGAGAAATGAACATCTCAGTCAGATGGAATTACAGAAAAATGGCAATTTAAACTAAATTGATTCTATATCTGAAAACAATAAAGTCTTTAGTTATTTTCCAAAAATAAAATAAGACCAAATAGATCTGATGTGATATGGTATATCATTCCAAATGTTTACCGCTGAGTAATGAAAATAATTACTCACATATTTCTTGAATCTAACCCCTCTAAAATTAGGAAACAACAAAGTATTATGATTTTACTAATACCAGTAAGCATATGAAGACTCCTAGACTGGATATTATCTTCAAGCGGATCGAGGTCAAAGATGGAGCCAGGATCAGTGCGCCAAACTTTAAGATCTTTTGCCAAAGAAAAAATAATGTATGTGAGAGAGAAAGAGATAGGAAAGGAAGCATAGCATGAAAAGAATGATACATACAAGGGCAACGAGCAAGCTGCAGCACCATCTGGACCCCAACAAACGTTAACATCAAATGAGAGAAATGGAAATTTCAAGCGATGTATGTCACACTCCACTGAAAACTAATGGAGTTGATTTCAGCCACCTGGGAATGACCATAGGAACGAGGTCAATATTCATCAGCATCTTGTCCGGTTAAAGTTAATTTTTACCAGATATTCAGAGGCATTACCAGTTATAGTACGTACTACTAAATGTAGCAGTTTATAGTTAACTAGCTGTGTTTCTTGGTTAATAGGACTGCTGTTTGTGTGGTCCAATTTAACCAGTTATCTTTAACCTGATAATGCTTAATATCAATGTCATTTGATTAAAAGGAAACCTGTACCTCTGCCCACTTCCAACTCCATCTCTTCTTAACCAGGTTCTCAGGACTAAAGTTTTACTAGTAACTGTCTATGGAATTTAGAAGCTTGTAATTTATCCAGTTGACCAGGTATATAACTGTAAGAACTGACCCCCCCTCCACTCCAATGCTTTCAAATACAGACCTATCTGGTCACCAGGTTGCTTTTGCAGTGCCCTGTAAGAAACAACACATCCACCACTTCTGCATTGTGATTTGGCTCTCTGTAAGCTTGAGCCATGTAGTGCAAAAAAAAAGTCTTACAGGACTTGCAACCATGAAACCAGCCCAAATTTCCTCCACTGAGTGGTTCAAGCTTACAGTTAACTGAATCGTGGTCTGTAAGCAGAAGATGTGTTATTTCTGAGGGGGCAAGAGAAATAGATGGCAGACTCCCAAGAACATTAGTTGCTTGGGAGTGACAGATATGAGAATGAGAGAGACTGGGTGAAGGCTGGGAGGAGGGGTATGGGAATGAGGAGAGATAATAGGTGAAGGCTAGAGGGGCAGAACAGAGAGATTTGGTGAAGGCCGCTAGGGGTATGAATGAGAGAGAGAGAGAGAGAGAGAGAGAAACTGAGTGAAGGTTGGGGGGTATGAGCAAGAGAGACTGGGTGAAGGCTGAGGAGTTATGAGCAAGACAGAATGGGTGAAGGCTGGGGGTATGAGAAAAAGAGAGGGACCGATTTACTAGTTTCTTGGCCCACAGACACAGAATACAAAACATGGAGAGAGCCTTAGTAAATCAGTTTCTAAAAGAGCTACTGTTGTTCTGGGAGGAGGATTTCTGCACCATTCTCCCTCAGCTTTACTGGGGACAATGTTAGAGGGATGGGTAAGGAGAAGCAGAGAGGTCTCAGCCACTGGCTCCAAGATTTAATGAAAAATTGTCAAGGTCTGCTGCATAGTACATCTTGTGAGAACTCCTACACTGAGCTTTTGACTTCATGGTGAAGCTGGCAGGTGATAACATGCACTGCTTGCCTTCTTCTCCGGTCAGCTGGAAGAGACTGCAGAAGGGGTGGACTGAGGAGAGAATGTCTAAAACTTTGCCACACTTATAACTTCAGAGGGAAGCTGGCAGGAGGAGAAAGGAGGTAGCAGGAACAGGTAAGAAATACTGCCCACAGACTCAGCCTGCCAGCAGGAGTATATCATCAGAAAACAGTGGAATATGAAACATGATGATTTTGCAGGAGGTGTAAGACACATGACAGGGTTCCGCCTCTCTGTCAAATATTTGGGCCCTAGACATATTTCTAGTTTGCCTGTAACTTACTTCAGTCAGGATATGTTTCTTATGAACCAAACTAACAAGATGGAAATACAGCATAGCACTGTGGGACATATCACCATGCTACTGCTTGTCTAGAACAAAGACAAAAGAACAAAAAGAAGGAAAACCTTGCTTCAGCCTGCTACAAATCAAAAATGTCTGCTAGGCAAGTCAATGATTGAGATACATTTATCTTTAAGTGAGTATCACATGCTATGGCAGAGCGCCACCTCCTGGCAAAAAGGACAGGGGCATCCCCCTTTCTTTCACCCATTGCTTCTCCTCTGTAGGTCAAACACAGAGGCAAAGCTCTTTAAGATGCCAAACTCTTTAATCAATCACAAACAAACAAAAGTATTCCCCTCCATGTCAATACCTCAAGATTCTGAACCTAGCACCACTTATCCTATATAATAAAACACACCTCCAACATTCTGAAGCTGATTGCATGGCTGAGGCATTCCTGCTCTCTGTATCCATCTCCTGAATTGACATCATGTACTTCCGGGTTCGTCACAAGCAGAAGTGACCAACCACACGAGGTTTCTCGGCTTCAGAATGTTGGAAGTGCATTCTATTAAATAGGATTGGTCAGTTCCTTGAAGCACAGCCAGAGCTCAGCATCCTGCACAGTAATGCTCAGACACCAGAGAGAGAGGGGGGGCCTGACACCAGAGAGAGGGAAAGAGGGGGGGGGGGTATCTCTGTCACACACACACACTCTCTCTCTCACAGTCAATGTCTTTCTCTCTCTCACCCTCACACAGTCTCTCACACACTCTATGTCTCACTCTTTATCACATTCACTCTCTATGTGTCACACAGTCACTCACACACTCTCTTAGTCTCATACACTCAGTCTCACAGAGAGTCTGTGTCTCACACACTGTATCTATGTGAAACACACTCTCTCTCTCTCACACACTGTGTCTCACATACGCACTTGCACACACTCTCATTCTCACACACACACTCTCTCTCACACACACACACACTCGCACATTCACTCTCTCTCTCACACACAGTCACTCTCACATACACTCTCTCAAACATACACACTCCGAGGAAAACCTTGCTAGCGCCCGTTTCATTTGTGTCAGAAATGGGCCTTTTTTACTAGTATACAATAATTCTTTATATTCCCACCCAGGTTCTCTTACCTGCACAGTCCAGAAAAGGCTCAGTCTCAACATGCAATTCTTACAAAGTTCTTTTGTGGGTTGCAACCTAGATCTGCTCTGCACCCAGCCTAAGTCTTCTTGCTCACAGATCAAACACAATGCAGACTGCACAAGCACTCTTCATTAAGCGCTAATGCCTTCCAGCATTGAACTACCTAGGATATCTTTAGGCATTCCCCTTTGTGCTGTTCTCACCGAATCAAAATATATAACATATTCCCCTCCCCTTTTCCTTTTCCTAAACCAGGAAGTCTCAGTCCCATAGGAAAGCAACTGTACCAGTGATTTGGAAGATCTCACTAGTGAGTAGATAGAAGGGAGAAGAGTTTCCCAGTGGCTGGTAACCATGCCAATGATTTAATCAGCAGTAGGTTTGTTCAGCCACGGCAGTAAGGAGGTGGAAACCTAAAGTGGGGAAAAGAATAGTTGCTTACTTTTAACATGGAGTTCTCCACAAACAGCAAAGGAATACAGCCATACTTGATGAAGTCCTCTAGGCCGATCCATTTGCAGTGTTCTCCCCTAGCTCAGGGAACTTAAGTCCTTGAGCTCCCACCCAATGCTGGCCCCTCCCACTCCACATCAGTCCATATCAAAGCAAGAAGTCCTGCTGAAGAAGAGGGATGGAGAGTGGAAAAAGTGTGGCTGCATTCCCTTGCTGTCTATGGAGAACCTCCATTGCAGGTAAGTAATAGCAGTTTCCCTGCCCCTTCGCTGGGACATCCTTGAGATGGGTGCCCTTAGAGATGGTCGTCCCCATTCGATTATGCCCCTCCACATCACTTAGAATTTAAGTGCATCATGTTATAGAATACGCTTAGACAGTTGTGCGCATAAATATAATGCCAATTAGTGTCAATAATTGCTAGTTAATTGGCAATTATTGGCGCTGATTAGCTTGTTAAGTAATTAAGTTGCATGCTCAAATCCAGAATACGCCTGGATTTGCGTGTGCAACTTAAATCAAACTACATAAAATCCAGGGGATTATGCACAAATTGTTGCGGCAATTTCAATTGCCCAAGTCCTCAAGTGCCACCTCAAGTTCCTGAATAGCTTTATGATGCATCCACTGTTGTGAGGTTACCTCCTCCACAATTTTATATTTCTGCTCCAAAGTGATCAGCCACACATCCACTGTCGAAATCTTTGCTGTAAATTGGATAATCTCATATTTTATATCCTTTATATCAGTTTTGCTTTTGGTTAGCAGCACAGAAATCTGTATCAGCAACTTTAGCCATGCTGTCGACCTGAGATTTAGTTCCTTTCTCCTTTGTTGGAGAAAGAGGATCTGGTTTCAGATATTTGGCTCCAGAGTTGATAGAAAACTCAATTTAGAGTTGAAAAAATAACATACTCTAAATTATGTAGCTGTTTCATAAGTAAAACTATAAGGCTGGTTGCGGGAGCTGATGAGCTACACCTCCATCTTATGTGGGCTCCCTAATACCCTCTTTGAAAAAAATTTTAATAAACGTCTCTGAGCTAGAAGAGAGCACCTTAAATGGATCCATCCAGGGGACATGACCATCAAGTATGCCTGTGTATCCTTTGCTTGTCACTGGAGAAAAAGATTTTCACTAAGCAGCATCACAATTCTCCTTCAGGGTGAGAGAAAGAACCCATTTTTAATATTTGCTCTCCTGTCTTTGTCCATGGCAAGCTGTAACATAGTGACATGTCCTGCAATGCTCTGCTGTATTTCCATCTAATTAGTTTGGCTCTTAAGAAATATATACTTATGAAGTGACCATGCATTGGCACCCAATACTCCTAGGGGAAAAAAATAACATCAGTTCAAAGCTTTTACAAGAATAATGGAGCTTGCATAGTTAAACCCAAACTGTGTTATTTGACTTGTATAGATAGAAACATAAAAACATGATGGCAGAAAAAGGCCAAATGGCACATCCAATCTGTCCATCCTCCATAACCACTAACTCTTCTTTTTCCTAAGGGATCCCATATGTTTGTCCCATGCTTTCTTAAATTCTGACACCCAGAGGCCATTCCATGCTTCCACCTAAGCCTTAGATTCCTCCTAAGCCTATTTCCTCTTAACTTCATCAAATTCTCCATCATTCCAGAATTTTCCTTCATTTGAAAAAGGCTCACTTCCTGTGCATTATGCTCCTGAGATATTTAAATATCTCTATATCTCTTCTCTCCCTCCTCTCTTCCAGCATATACATGTTGAAGTTCACAAGCCTGTCCCTATATGTTTTACATTAAGACCGCTTACCAATTTTGTAGCAGCCCTCTGGACTGACTCCATCATGTTTATATCTTTCCGTAGGTGCAGTCTCCAGAATTGCACACAGTACTCTAAATGGGGCCTCACCAGAGATCTATATAAGGGCACTATCACATATTTGTTCCTACTGGTCATCCCTCTCCTTATGCACCCAAGCATCCTTCTGGCTATGACTGTTGGTTTTTCTACCTGTTTGGAAACTTTAAGGTTATCAGACATAATCACCCCAAGTCCTGCTCTTCCTTTGTACACAGAAGCACTCTACCCCCTATATTGTACTGCCCCCTCAGATTCTTGTGACCCAAGTGCATGACCCTGCTTTTTTTTAGCCAAATATTGGACCATTCCTCAAGCTTCGCTAGATCCTTCCTCTTGTCATCCACACCTTCCGGGGTGTCCATCCCGTTGCAGAGTTTGGTATCATCCACAAAGAGACAAACCTTACCAGACAGCCCTTCCGCAATATCACTCACAAAGATGTTAAAAAGAGCCGGCCCTAGGACCGATCCCTGTGGTACTCCTTTTCTATAGGGGCATTCGATGTCCTACCTTCCTTAGGGTTATTTATGGATTTAGGGCCTTTTTTACCCATCCCCAGCAAGTTTAGTTTAAAGCCCTCTGTAGTACTTTAGCTAGTCTAATGCTGAAGACACTCCATCCCTCTTATGATAGATGGACACCATCATTACTCAGTACCTCTTGAAAAGTCATGCCATGGTCTAGGAGACCAAAGCACTCACGTTGGCACCATTCACGCAGACACACATTTAGCTCCAGGATGCAAGTTTCTCTCATTTGACCTTTATCTTCAACAGGGAGGATCAATGAGAACACCACCTGCGCACCTAGGTGCTTCACCTTCTGACCCAAAGCCATGAAGTCTTGTTTGATGTGTTCAGTAGGAAACCTAGCAGTATCATTTGTGCCAACATGGATGAGCAGCATAGGAGAGTAGTCAGTAGGCTTGATGAGTCTAGGCAATCTTTTCACAATGTCAAGAATCTTGGCACCAAGCAGAAAGCACAACTCCCTGGACAACATGTCTGGTCGGCAGATAGGTGCCTCAGTACCCCTCAGAAGTGAATCTCTAACTACCACTACCTTTTGCTTCTTATTGGTCACTTGTCCACTGGTGCTGGGAGTTTTGATTGTTGTTTCCTTCTGTTTTTGAGATGTTTCTAGCTCCTCTGCCTCCAGTGCTGCGAACCGATTCTTCAGTTCAACAGGAGATGGAGTTGGAGGGTTGATCTTGCAGGATCTGGTGGCCAGAGTCCAGCTGTGCTCTGTCTTCTCAAGATATTCTCTCCCTTTGCTGGAAGTTCCCAATGTTTCAACATGCATCTCTGTAATGAATTTCTGGTTGCCACAGATGTTTCTTAGTCTTGCCACCTCCTGTCTTAGTTCTTATACTTCTTTCATGAGGGATTCAATGTGCATATATTTAATCACATGAAACCAGAATAATAGGTGCTTTGCCTTTCATTATTATAAGCTCACATTGTGGTAAAATATTGTGAATTAAGGTAAAATAAGGTACGACTCTGTCATTTAGCACATATTGGGGTCCTTTTACTAAGATGTGCTAATGAATTAGTATGTGTTAAGTGCCATGCAGCCCACAGAAATACATTAGGCTGCATGGCATTTAGCGCACACTAAATCCATTAGTGCACCTTAGTAAAAGGGCCCCATTATTTGGCAAAATAATCATGCTTTATTCCCTTAAAGTGTGTTAGTAACTATCCCCCTGAAGTGGAAAATGTCAATCTAGTGTATGAAATAGGTGGGAACTGTGCCTTGCAATTAAGATGCAAGTCTTTCACGCCATTAACTGCTAACACAGCAGACAACATAGTGCAGCTAACTAAACTTTGACAGGTGTAGCTAACCATATTCTATATTACCTGCCACGCAGGTAACAGAGGAAATGACCTTCGAGCTGCATTACCTGCATGGTATCTCTCCCTGAAAATGTTAGAAGGTTTTGCAGCAAAGATGCATTCAATTTTGCCTTAATTGCAAGTTTAGGGGGGGCCCCGCGTCAGGGCCTACGAATGTGCAGCATGTGTCAAATTGGCATTATCGCCTGGCTAGCGCGTGCACTGGGCAGTAATTCTGAGTTTGTCTATTTTCTACCGTGAGGGCATTCCTGGTGGTAATTGGCAGTTGGAACCACACTGGACGGTTACCACCCTTACCTCTAAGCAGTGTGTTTTTTCTAGCAAAAAAGGTGCCGGTACTCAAATGATAGGCCACCCTTCAGGGGTGGGGTAATCACTGAGGGACCCACCCCACAATAGCCAGGCCCCTTGCAACCAGTCACAGAATCTATGACAAGACAGAATTGGTGTGTAGAGCCTGAGCTCTTCCATTAAAACTTGGGGGCCATGAGTCAATTTTAGCAGACAATAGAAAAGGTGCCAGTACTCAGTACCCCCCCCCCCCCCCCCCATGTACCCCCTCAAAAACGCCCTGCCACTAAGTCAATGGGTGGCGTTAAGGGCTCAGGCCTTAAATAGACGTGCATTGGTTTTAATTTTGCCACGTGTCCATTTCCTGGACTACCCCCCCCCCCCCCTTTCCAGACACAGTGGAGAAATGGTCCAGCGTGCATCCAATACACAAACCCACACTACCGCAGGCCACTTTTGGGTGCGCTTTTGTAAAAGGGGCCTTAGGTGCAGAATCTTGCTACATTATACTTAATAGGAGCTAGGTACAGTTATTTCTAGCATAGCAAATAACACAGTGCAGTTAACATGTGGTAACAACCTCCATGTTAACTGCAAAGAATATTCCCTGCTTATTCCATGCCCCAAAATGTTATTCCTCACATTAGCTTTTTAACATGGTAATTAGCACTTTGTAATTCACATGTTAAACAACTAGCACAGCTTAGTAAATGGAAGCTCTAGCATATGAAATGTTGTGCTCAATGATATGCTTGTGCCACCCAAGAGGCAACTGAATAGAAGTTTTGGGAACAGGTAGGACCTTAGTTTTTGAAACATTAATGGAAAGTATACTGGCCAACAAAACTATTCAGTCATTTTTCTGTAAAATCAGAATTTATTTGAACCAGTTTTTGCGACTGATTTTCCCTGACTAAAAGACAAGCTGAATATCACCTGCAGAAAAATAAGCTCGAAAAATCAGATCGCTAATTCAGGGGTTCTCAACCCAGTCCTCAGGACACAGCAAGGCAGGTTAGTTTTTATGATATCCATAACGAATATGCAGAAGTAAAATCTGCATAGACTGGAGGCAATGCACACCTAACACAAATATTAAACATAATATAGGAAATGGTAGATCCTTGTGGGAACCCATATATCTATTCCCCCGGAGATGAAACCCACCCCCAGCAAATTTCAGCCTTGACATGCAATCGGAAACAAAAGATATAAACCACTACAGCAGGAAGCCACTTGCACCTCTCTAGCACTCGTTGAACAACTTACCAACAATTATTCCTGGTCTCCTATCCATTTCTACTACATGTGGATGCACCCCTTTGTATGCAGCGTCACTAACGATCTGAGTGTTCTTTCTCACACGCTCTGTAACAGGATCATCCACAATTGGGGTGAAACCTCTCCCCTTTGTCTTCTCAAAGTCTTCGTGATATTCACCTGCAATGAAAAAAAAATTACCTTTTTATGCGCTCTTGGAATCACTGTACCTAACCTACAAAACAGCCAAGTATAAGGACAGATTTTCTCAAATTTTTAAACTGTGCAGAGAATATAAAACTCTTGCCACAACACTGAAAGGGGTAGTTGGTAAGGTGCATGTAAAATAACACATTTTATCACGGCGATATTTACTGCAAGCATCACTAGTCTGCAGTTCGTTGCTTGCAGTCTACATTACTGCAGTTGGGAGCATCATGTGTTCCTAGCTGCAGTACAGCAAAAAAAAAAAAAAAAAAGGTCCCTAATCAGGTCAGTAGTTTTAAAATGATTCCATCCACCCCCAAGTCCCTTGATACCCCCTCAGATTCCCCACTAATCAGCACCACCTATCCAAACACCCTCTAAAATCCTGACAACCCACCTCCTGGTACCTGACTGATCAGGAGCAGAGTCTTCAAGGGGGGGAAGGAATCATTTTCTTTTCTCTTTAATATTTTAAACACTATTATATTCCACCCATATTCTGCTGGAAGCACACACAGAATATTATAACATAACCAGTCTCTAACAGAAAGTTGCAAGTGAAATATGGACATGCACACATACAAACATTCATACTGTGTCAGGCTCTGGTGTGGCATGCAGTTAAAAAATAAAGACCACAAATTTCAAAAAGTCCAAAAAACAAAATTTATTAGTATTTTTGACAAGGTTTCAATACATTCTAGTGCAGTTAGCAAATGACAGCAAAGAACCTCCACTGTGACCATGCTTTAAATACAGAGGTGCTCAGTGACTGTAGTTACCAGTTAGTGATGGAGACCGATCCTCAGTGCATGAACTTTTTCCTAGAGTGTACTCTAGTCATGCAACGCGTTGTACCCTACCATTGAGATGTTGTTTTGAGTTTCTCGGACGTGTCTCAGCTCGGGTGTATCGAGAATCATACTGGGTCTACCTTTCATCTGTTTCAGGTCGCTGCTGTATTTCACCTGCAAGTCAGTGGCCACAAGACACAAAAGCCTTTTATTTAGATGTAAAGGGGTTATGCAGCATCTATTCAACAAAAACTGGATGACTAAGTTAAGTACATCAAGTCCCGGGGCACTTAAGGGGCCCTTCTACCAAGCCAAGCTAAAAAGTGGCCTGCGCTATCCACAGTGCAGGTCTTTCCTGTGCACTGAGACCACTTTTAGGGGCCCTTTTAATAAGACGTATAGGTGCCTATGCTCATACAACACGCATCAAATTAGAATTACCACCCAGCTACCATGTGCCCCAGGTGGTAATTCTAATTTTGCTGCACGTCCAAAATGCGCAGCAGAAAATAATTTCTAACCTGGTGCTAACCAGGTGGGAATTGGCAGTGACTAACAATTACCACCCAGTTAACATGTGAGACTTTACCGCTAAGTCAATGGGTGGCTATAAAGTCTCGGGTCCAAAATGGACGTGCGCTAATTTTATTTTGCGGCACATCCATTTTCGGCAGAAAAAGGCCTTTTTTGCAGGTGCGCTGAAAAATGGACCTTATACTCGTCCAATACACGCACCTACACCAGTGCAGGCCATTTTTCGGAATGCTTTAGTAAAAGGGCCCCTTAGTGCCGCAGTAAATGGCCCTATTTTCCAATTAATGGCCCGTGACCATGAGCCCTTACTGCCACCTATTTTGTAGGCTGTAAGTGCATACGCTTATGCAATAACTACATGCTAACTGGCAATCACGCACTAACTAATTAGCGCAGAACACTTACTCTCTGCCCCAGACACATCCCTAGTGCTAACAAAGGGCCCTGTTTACTAAGCTGCGCTAGAGGCACGATAACATTTTTAGCGCGCGCTAATCATGTAGCTGCCCATATTCCTATAGGTGTCTACATGGTTAGTATGCGATAAAAACGCTAGCACACTTTAGTAAACAGGACCCAAAATCTTTTTTTTTAGCATGTAGGTAGCACACTTCGATCCCAAAACTACCGCAGGATACCTGCACGGAGGTGCTTTTAAACCTGCAGTAAGCACGCATTAGTGTGCTATGATAGTACTGAAGCACAGTAACCCACATTATTTATCACTGGTCCCATTTTGTGTGGTGCATGTTAATGACGATAGTGAACTTTAATAAACTGAACCTTAAGTTAGGAAGCTACTTACAACCAAATTTAGGGAGTATTCATTTTCAAAATTCAGGAGGTAATTTTAGAAAGGCTTTACACATATTTTGTGCCAGCCTCAAATGTCATACTCAGGTCCATCACAGCAGTATGCAGATCCCTGGAGCAGTTTTAGTGGGTGCAGTGCACTTCAGGCAGGTTATCTTTTTTTCTATTTGCATCTTTGCTTTCCTGACAGCTTTTCCAGTTTCTCTTTTCAAGGTATTTTTGCCTGTCTTCCTCTTTCTCTGTCTTCTTGTAATTTATGAAGGCTAACCTTTTTTTCCCTTACTTATCAGCTATTACATTTGAGAACCAAAGCAGCCTTTTTTCCTCTTACTTTTATGTACTTTTTTAACATAGAGGTTTGTCGCCTTTAAAATAGCTCCTTTCACTTTTGCCCGCTGCTGTTCTACTTCCTTCAGCTGTTCCCATCCAACTAACTCTTTCTTGAGATATTCTCCCATCTTGGCAAAGTAAGGGGCCCTTTTACTAAGCCGCGTAAGCATCAACACGCACCCAACGCGTGCCAAATTGAAGTTACTGCATGACTACCATGTGGCTTTTACGGTAATTTCATTTTTGGCGTGCGTCCGATTCGTGCAGCTGAAAAATAATTTTTATTTTCTGCCAGGCGTATCGGTTGCGCGCAAAGTGGCATTTGACACACATAGGTCATTACCGACCAGTTACCGCGTGAGACTTTACCGCTAGGTCAATGGCTGGCGGTATGGTCTCAGACCCAAAATGGACGTGTGGCAATTTTCATTTTGCCACATGTCCATTTTTGGCAAAAATGAAATAAAAGTCTTTTTTACAGGTGTGCTGAAAAATGATTCTGCGCGCCTAAAACCCACGCCTACACTACCACAGGCCATTTTTCAGCGCACCTTAGTAAAAAAAAAATCCTTAGTCCTTTTGAAGTCAAGAATCTTCAATCTTGAATAAACCCTCTCCTCCTGTGACTTAATATTGAACCACACCATTTGGTGGTCACTAGATGCCAATTGATCACCCACCGTAACATCTTATCTCGTTTGGTAGAAGAAACCTTTGACAAATAAGGCCTGTCTAACAATAGAAAAGGGCATGCAGCCATCTCTAAAGTGAATGACCTGGCAGTAGATGTGAGTGACCAAACTGCATGAAAGCTACTGCAAAGGTCATAGGGGAAGAAATATTACTACTCACTTACACTGGGGCAAATGCAACATAAGAAGACAGAACTACTCAGCCCAAAACACACAAGGTTAACACAAAAACTTGCATCCCAGGAGTTTGCCTGACAGTACTTGCTAAACCACTCCTTTTCTCTGTTTTTTTTCTCAATTTTAAGGCATTGAAGTAATGTTAGAATTCCCAACTAATCAGCCACACTTATTGAGTGCTCACTGGGAATTGAGTGATTAGGCACATGCATAAATTCCCACATGATAAGAACATAAGAAAAGCTATATTGGGGCAGACCAATGGTCCATCTAGCTAGCATCCTGCTTCCAACAATGGCCAATTCAGGTCACAAGTATTTGGCAGAATCCCAAATAGTAGTAGCATTCCTTGCTACCAATCCCAGGGAAAGCAGTGGCTTTCTCCATATCTACCTTTTCCTCCAGGAACTTGGTCAAACCTTTTTTAAACTCAGATACGCTAACCACTGTTACCACATCCTCTAGAAGTGTGCAAAATTACATAAATCTGAATAATTTTCCCCCAAACCCCTGAGGATTCACACAACCCCCCCCCCCCCCCCAGTCACCTCCCTGGCTCCCATCTGGACTTCCCAACCCCCCCCCCCCCCAATCCACTCACCCACTACTTCTAAAGGTGGGAGTGAAGCCTAGTCACTCCTGTTACTGGTGACCCCCCTCCACCTTGACTCCAAACTCCCAGGGTATCACTACTGCTTTTAGAGGTAGGTGGTGGGTGGAGGGGTGTTAGAAGTCCAGAAGTGGCAGGGAGTATTAGGGGCGGGGAGAGGATCACTGAAGAAAGAAGTGATTGCTTCCACCTTCAGTGATAGGTGTGAGGATAGGGGAAGTCTAATCAACAGGGTAGGCACATGAACCACCATGATTTTTGGGAAGGGGGGATCAGGGGGAGGTGCAAGTTTTTTTGAAGGGGGTTGTTTTTTTTTTAGAGGGAATGGGTGTAAGGAAGCAACCAGGTCACCATGGATTTTTTTTTGAGAGGGTAGGCAGAGGGGGAGGAGGTGTAGGTGAACCACTGGGCCATGCTGAATTTAGGGTGAGATGGAGGGGGTTTGGTGGTGCACTTAGACCACCATGTTTTGGGGCATGGGAGGAGTTACAAGGGGGCCATTATGGCTTTTTTGGGGAGAGGGGTGGGCGAAGGAGGCAAAAGGCAGGTTGCACTGCTCCCAGGGATAGCAGCACCCTTGCAGTACACTAAACATCACTTACTGCCCAAAGAATTATGCATAATTTTGCATAAGTTTTAAAATGTTGGCACATTGTTCCCTAGGGTGTAAGTGAGTTGTCTTTCTGTAGAACTCTGAAAGCTTTCTTTACACAGGATTCTAAAAAGCATAGCCAAGTAATATACTGACATCAACTTTAAATAAAAGAAGGAAAATACTCATGTCACTTGCCGAGCTGATATTCTCTTGATTCCTTTTGACTCTTTCCATCTCTGGAGTGACACTTACAGCAGTAGCTTGTCCAATTTGCTTTTTATAGTGAACCTAGCATTCATACAGTAAAATACTATTATTTAATGTAAACCAAGAGTCTAGTATGTTGATTTAAAGCATTTGCATTCACATGAAGTGCTCTACTGTTTTAAGCCAATTTACTGAACACCCTTGTATATTTTTCACATTCTGGTCTAAAACTTCAATGTGAAGAGCACTAAATAGGGAGTTTCTTTCACTGATCTACAAAACTTACTCTTTACTTTGAACATGAAAATAACAATTATAGAAATATTCAAAAAATAACTAAGAATAAGAAACCACAAATTCTTGATGGTATAAGTCTTTACACACTTTGTCAAGGCAAACTCAAATTATCTCCCATTCCTAAAACTGCCTTAAAAATGCACATAAATAAGTTCGAAAGAGTTGACCTGTGGCTAATTACAGTAACTGAACTGATATGAATACCTCTGAAACCAGAATCGAGCTGTTTCAGTTGTATGAAGCAAAACTCTCAACATGATGAAAACAAATAATCTGAAACAATCCTGGGAAAAAGTTACTGAAACATAAAGATGGAAAGAAGGCTCTAAGTAAACATTGGTGTGTTTGAATATCCCTTGGAGCACTGTCAGGTCCAAAGCAGAAACAGCGTGCTTCGATCAAGGCAGACCCTCCAAAGTCAGTAGTTATAGGTTAAGAAAAATGCTTGAAATGGTTACAATGAGGCCTAAGATTACTTTAAAAATACTACAGAGGTCTCTGGCTGAGACTGAGGATGCTGTTGAACAATTTCAAGATGACTCCAAAAACATAGCTTGCAGGAGCATAGCTACCACTGAACAAGCCTGGCAAAATTCCAGGGCCGCCCAATGACAGAGGCTTCCTGAAATTGCACCTTTCCTTCTTCTTCCCTCCCCCCATCTGGATCTGGCTATTTCTCCACTCTCTCCTCCCCCTCGGCAGGTTCAGCATCTATCTACCCATGCCCCCCACCACCACAGGTCCTTCAAACACTGTGGCGGTTCATGGTAGAGGCAGCGCTGAAAGGTGCTCTCTGTCCAGCAAGGACTTTCCTCTGCCATGTCCTGCCCACAGGAAGTTGTCTCAGAGAGGTGGGACAATCATAGGAAAGACCCCGCCGGACAGACAGCACACCTTTTAGTGCTGCCTCTGCTGCGACCTGCCGCAGCATTTAAAGGGCCAGTGGTGGTGGAGTGGGTAGACAGATACCAGATCTGGGCATGGGAGGACAAGGTGGAGAGATTATGGGCCTGGGTGCAGAAGGGAGGAGGGAGCAGAGGGAAAGAGAGACCTGGAGCAAAGGAGAAGGGAAAAGATGGGGAGAGAGAGATGCTGGATCTGGGGGTGGGGGAGCTGAGAGAAGGGAGAAAAAGAGACCTGGAGCATAAAGGTAGGGGGAAGATAAGAGGTAGATGCTGGACAGGGGAGCGAAGAGAGAGAGGGAGGTAGACTGGACTGGGGGAGAGACGCTGGCCCAACAGAGGTAAGGAGGGAGAGAAAGAAATGCCAGACTACAAAAGGTGGGTGGGGGGTTAGGGGGCACAAGAGGAAGGGAAGAGATAGGAGAGAAGCCAGCCATGAGGAAGGCCAGGGACACAGAAGAAATGCTGGGTCTGGAGGAACACAGAGGGAGAGACACTGGTCAAGACAGACAGACACACATAAGAAAGATGGATGTTGGATATAGAGAAGAAATGTCAAGGAGAATCCAAGATGGCTGCTTGAGGGAGATCACACTTAGGAGCAGCTCCATGATTCCCTCTTTGTGTAATGGGGAAGAAACGTAAGGGTAAGACACAAGACTTTCCCTCTAAGTCTCAGCAGGCTACTTCTTACCGGCAAACTTCTATCACTGAAGCCTTTGCGTTAACTAAACCTCTGGTTCCTCCTGTTGAGCTGCCTGAAGCAGCAGCCCATGGGAGACGCTGATACCACCTTGAGCCCAGACCAGTGGCAGGCGCCTCCTCCCTCGGTGCTGAAGCATCTGATCGCACAAGAGTTATGGCAAATAGCGTCACAAGATAGCGCTTTTCCTGGAGAGGAGAGCCCGCGGTTTGATAATGCTCTGGGAACAACTTCGAAGGAGAGAGCTGGTTCAGAATAGAGGGATCAGAGCCTTTTGACTGCAGCTAAGAGGTTACCTGATGAATTATTACAGGAATCTGTTTTAGAGGCACTGAAGGTTCCTTCCCATTGGTAAGACCAGAAAGAGTGACTTTGGATTTGGTTTGGGAAGACTTATCTTCCTTGCATGCTGCAAGTTCCTCTTTACATATACTCATATTAGGGTCCTAGGTACAGTTAACCTCACTCTATTTTATCCATACAACATCATCATAATTCGCCTCAGCGGTGCCCAGGAACTTAAAGCGGTGCCTCTTTAACATAAGCTGCGGCAATGTTTAGTTCTGTAGTGGTAAAAAATGAAACCTGTCAACTATGGGAGTGGATGAGTGGCCTAGTGGTTAGAGCACTGGTCTTGCAATCCAGAGATGGCCTGTTCAAATCCTACTGCTGCTCCTTGTGATCTTGGGCAAGTCACTTAACCCTCCATTGCCTCAGGTACAAACTTAGATTGTGAGCCCTCCTGGGACAGAGAAATATCCAGAGTACCTGAATGTAACTCACCTTGAGCAACTACTGAAAAAGGTGTGAGCAAAATCTAAATAAATATTCAGTCTTCAGTTCAAAAACTGGACCATGAGAGTACTGAGACACAGAAATACTACTTTGGTAAAAGATAAGATTATTACAAATAGACATGTTGAGAATCTGGAGAACGCGATGAGGTATCTGAACTTACATTTATTAAATTTTCCTAAACATCCAATTTTTTCTTCCAATTAGCTCTTGTGGAGCTATTTGGACGATATCCTGATGATACTAAAGGAAGGCTTTCCTCCAATTTCTAAGTTTTATTATGTTTCTTCAAAACTAAAGGCACCTAAAATTCAGACACAATCCTCTGGTGTGTCTCCAAATTTAGAACTGGAAGAAATTTCCCAAGACAGTTTGGATTTAACAGCATTTATTGTAAAATCAGATTTAGAAGTGGTGTCTAGAGAGACTCTTTTGGTGACTTTTGTTTTTGCACAGGACAGGGAGTATGTATTGAAATCTTATTTCTGAAACAGACAAAAACAATTTCTGAGTCAGAAAGTTTGGATCTTTCTGGATTTAATAAAAGCGCAACACAAGGAAGGAGAAAGACATTTCTTTTGATGAGGCGGCACCAAGTAGTTTTGTTTGGTGCCATGTTTATGTTGCATTTTCCCTGTAAATGTATTGTGTTATTTACCTCAATCAAATATACTTTCTTTGATTCAGATCAGTTGAAGGAGTTTTTGGAAGCTAGGAAGTTGAAATCTCCTGAACCTCGAGAAGTACCTGAGTGACGCCTGCATTTAGATATATATGCCCTTAACTCTTTTGTTATATTTCCTTTATAATAACCTAGTCTCAAGGGTTTATTTCCTTTTGGGTTCTTCTCCTTTTCGTGGACTGTAATGCACTAATTGTTCCTTTAAGCATAGAGAATTTTCTCTTTTCCTTTTTTTCTTTTGGTTGATGTGTATTTCTAATACAAGTGATCTTGTTGAACTACTGTAAATTTACAAATTTCATAAAGGAGAAGAAATGTCAAAGGATGGGAGACCCTGGAGAGAGTTAAGAAAAAAAAAAACAGAAAAGCTGATGAGACACTAGGACCAAAGCAACTCTCAAAACAACAAAGGTAGAAAACAAGTGTGGGAGGGGGGGGGGTTCTGAATTTATTAATTGTAATATGTCAACTTTGGAAAATATGCATTCTCCCTCCCCCGCCAAACCCCTCTATCTGGGGAGTGATGGTGTTATAGGGAGGCCCATTCAGTACTAGCTATGCCACCGATTGCTTGTATGGGAATGTGGGAAGAAGGGAGCCACAGCTGGAAAAAAAGTGATAATGTGCCACATCACATTTGTGAAGAAACACTTTCAAGTGAATTTTCGAAAGAGAAGGGCTCCCATCTACCGACACAAATCGGGAGATAGGCGTCCTTCTCGCAAGGTCGCCCAAATCGGCATAATCGAAAGCCGATTTTGGGCGCCCTCAACTGCTTTGTGTTCTGAGGAGACCAAACTGGAACTTTTGGTCTTGATGCTAAACTTCACGAAAATTTACTACAAGACTTATAGAACATAAGAGTAAGATTAATATAAAGAAGAACACTGCTCCTTTAGCAGCACATTGTATTGAATTTAATCACACTTTCAATACTTTGAAATGTGTCATTTTACAACAGATTAAATGGGACATACAAGGAGGCGATAGGAAATTAATCTTATTACAACAAGAGCAAAGATGGATATATCGCTTACATTCTTTACAACCTGACGGTCTGAACATGAGAATTGAATGGAATCAGTTCTTTTAAGTAAGATCAGAAGCTTCTTTTTTGTAAGATTAACACCATAGAATAGTTTTCGTTGGTGATCCATATAGGATTTGATAAATAGGAGTCAGCCACGCCCAGTAGTAGGGTAGGTGGAGCCCGATACAACGCGTCTGATGTCATCCATGACAAATAGCAGTGCCATCTTGGGAACTTTACACAGAAGCGAGCTGAGTGCCGATTGAAGTAAGGAAGATCAAACTAAGGTTGGAGGTGAAACTGTTTATTTAAAATTGTAAGCGTCAATATATGATATATTTTTCAACAGATACAGTCGATTGACCCACGGACCCTGAGGAAGAAGGCGAAACTTGGGCCGAGTCGGGCCGTGGATGGGGTTTATATGACTGTATTCCGTTTGTGAGACTGCCCAGAATTTTTCTAGCAGCAAGCTAAGTACCCATGAAGTTTAATTTGATTAAAATTGGAAAATAGAAGTGGGTTACTTAATAGAGGTTTTTGAGCCAGTGATGATCGGGCGGTGCTCCCTAACGTTGTCTTACAACACAAGGAGCACACGCCAGGATTGAGGCTTTTCCTCTATAATTTAAATAAAATTCATATTGGACGCAATCAATATCTATGTAGGAGTCTATAATCATATGTGTGGTGTAAAACAAACAGCACAGCAAAGCACACTGCTATCATCCGTACAATACAACATATTGTGAGCTGCCTGGAGATGGAATTTATAGGCAGACTACACATATTTGAAATCAACAAATATTGTGGGAATGCTTTGCAGTAGCAGGTATAGGAAGGCTTGGGTAGATTGAGGAAAAGATGGATGGTGCAAAGTACAGGCAGATCCAGTCTGCTATAAGCCTGGCACTGAGAAGATTTATCTTTCAGCAGCAGCAACAGAATGACCTAGACCTGAATACAAACAAAATCTGTGGCAAGGCTTGAAGACTACAGTTTACAGACAACACCCAACCAAAATGACAAAGCTTGAGCTCTTCTGCCAAGAATAATGGGCTGTGCAAAGCTGGTAGACACTTACCCTAAATGACTCAAGGCTGCTATTGCTGCAAATGTGCGGAGTCAAGGGGTGTGAGGACTTATGCAATCAAGACTTTTTGGTTTTTTATTCTTAATTAGTCTTTAGATATGTTTATAATTGTTCTGTCACATTGAAAATGTAGAGTATGCTGTGTAGATAAGTGAAATAAAAGATACTGTGCTAAAACAGACCAATGGCCCATCAAGTACAACATTCTGTCTCTGGCAGTGGCTAATCTGGGTCACTGGAGGTGCCCAGCAGATCCTAATAAGAAAGTTCATTCCCTACTGCTCACTCACAGAATTATGGAGTGGTGTCAACCACCTATATAGCTAATTTTGTCATAGCTAGACATGTGCATTAAGTGTATTAACAATTAAAACAGCTTGCCAAGCTTAAGTTTTCTTGATTCTTCTTGACTCGTTCCATTTCAAGGGTGATGCTCATAGGAGTGGCTTTGCACAGCTGCTCTTTGTAATGAACCTAGTGGCCAAATACAACAAAGCAAACAATTTAAAATTTAGAATTAATATCTTTATTTTGAGACAATGCAAAATTTGTTATCATTCACAGGAACTCTTTATTTTCTTAGCCCAAAGGGACTTACCAGGGTAAACAGATATTTATTGGAGAGACTGTCTAAACTGTTTCCCTTAGAGTGGCTGAAAGTACAGATCAGCTTTCACAGTATGGATAAATTTAGATGGATTAAAAAGAGGCCTTTACAGACTGTCTTCAGGTCAGGGAGGAAAGCAGGGCCAGCCCAAGGCAAGATGCTGCCTGAGGTGGATTTTACATGCCGCCTCCTCCAGGCCGAGATGCCCCCCCCCCCCCCGGGCATTTTACCATCGTCACGGTGACGTTCCAAACCTGCCTCTTCCCTTTACTATGGCTAACTGAGTGAAACAGGAAGTTACTTCAGGCGGCCGCAGTAAAGGGAAGAGGTAGGTGCCGGTGGCGGCAGGGCAGTGTATGGGAATCGCTGCTGCTGCTGGGTTTGGAGCATCACCTTGACAATATAAAACACCTTGAAACCGCCTCCCCCCCCCCCCCCCCCCCTGAGATGCCACTCCTGAAGAGTGCCGCCTGAGGCCCTCGCCTCAGGTGGCCTAATGGTTGAGCCACCCCTGGGAAGAATACAAGACATATATATTTGATTTTCAGTCCTAAGCGAATTGCTTCACCCATTATCATCCAGCCATAAACACAGCAGGTGCAAATACACTCAGCCACTTTGAACATGCCAACCTTGTAGACAATTTTAAAAAAGAAAACTACTCATGTAGTTTCAATTTATAAATCAGGTTTAAGATATGTGCATACCATACAATATTCCCATATATCCCTCTCCCTCTACAAATGTACATTCTTTTGACTAAAGATAATCATAAGTTACAGATTGAAAAAAAAAAAGCCATTTTGGTACAAAAAGTAAGATGAACCCACATTGCTAATATTCTTCTGGTTTTCTTTAACTCTCTTGAGTTCTGGAGGGTCTGAAATGCATGTCGCCTGCCCAATTTCTTCTTTATATTTAACCTGTGGAGATGAAGAAAAAACAGAATTGGTATCCATGTTGGTTAATAAGAAAAAGAACAGTAATGTAATTCAAATCAATCATTCGCATTCCAATTATCAATTATCACCATTCATCCTTCTAACACTAGTCTTTGGATCTCCAGCAATACATTTTACTCTTGAGCTATTACTACTACTGAAAAGGGTGCAAGTTAAATCTCAAAAATCCCTTCTACTAGATAACCAATCCTCAATTTCTGCTCTTACAGAGATGTGAACCTATTGTTTGTGATATCAGAATGGAAGGACAGAACATAGAGATGTGAACAGACAAAAAAATGTTTGATTCGTTTTTGGATTGCCCAAATTTTCCTAATTTTCAGGTGATTTTTTTTTTTGGTTCATTTCATACATTCGCAGAACTCTTAGGACTACAAAGGTCCCAATATGTATGGCATGAAGCAAATACAGCATTCCACTGCAGACACTGACCAAGTTACACCTGCTTTCTTCACCAAGAAAAGGAAAACCTTTGCTATGATTCAGAACATAATTTTAAAAAAAAGTCCCTTGGGAACATGCCTAGGCAAGCTTGCTAAAGGAGAGACCAGTGCCCTGGCAACATGCAAGCCGGCTGATGTAAGATTTTGAGGTCAGACTCACTGAAACTTGAATTCTGGGGAAAGTTCACAAGAATAATGTCATGAGACTGTTCGGAGCCCTGAATTCCAAGAAAAACATTCAGAGTGACGTCAAAAGACATTCCTATAGGTCTGCAACCCATAACAAAAACGGCACAGCCAATCATCCATCACAAAGTAATTAGATCACAGAAATTGCTATATCTCTCTATATAAAACGCACCTCCAACGTTCGAATGAAGCCTCTGTTAGCCAAAGTGAAGGGGGTGAGATCGCATTGTGTCTGCCCCGCCCACGCGTCAAACGTGATGACGTCGAGGGCGGAGCAATGACACTCAACCATTCGCAACGCTCGGCAGCGAAGCGTCAGGGAAGGAGGCGGCGCACTCAACGTCTAGCCTTCCCTTCGCTGTGTTCCGCCTTCTTCTGACGTCAAGGATGACGTCAAAAGAAGGCGGAACACAGCGAAGGGAAACCTAGACGTCGGGAGCACCGCCTTCTTCCCTGACGCTTCGCTGCCGGAACCGCCACGGAGGTAAATTTAAAAACAAGAAAAAAAAAAAAAACATGTTGGGGGGGAGCGAAGAGGGTGGCCACAAAAGAAAAACAATGGGACCGGGAGGGCAAGGGGAGAAACGACAGCATGGATGCGAGGGGGGGGGGGGGAAGAAGAGGGCGGCCCAGGCTGGCACATGGGAGAGAGAGGAGCATGGATGCAAGGGGGGGTCATGGAAGGGAGACAGGGGACTTGCTGGAAAAGGATGAATGGAGGCGGCAGGGGACAGAGGAGCATGGATGGCCATGGATTGGGAGGGCACGGCTCAGGGAGAGAGGGCAATTGCTGGAAAGGGATGAATGGAGGGGGCAGGGGACAGAGGAGCATGGATGGCCATGGATTGGGAGGGCAGGACTCAGGGAGAGAGGGAAATTGCTGGATAGGGATGAATAGAGGGGACAGATGGGCATGGATGGATATGGATTGCAGGGCAGGCCTCAGGGAGACAGGGCAATTGCTGGATAGGGAAAAATGGAGGGGCCAGGTGACAGATGGCCATGGATGGGCATGGATTGGAAGGCCAGGACTCAGGGAGAGGGGAATTGCTGAATAGGGATCAATGGAGGGGACAGATGGGCATGGATGGATATGGATTGCAGGGCAGGCCTCAAGCAGAGAGGGGAAATGCTGGATAGGGAAAAATGGAGGGGCCAGGTGACAGATGAGCATGGATGGGCATGGATTGGAAGGGCAGGACTCAAGGAGAGGGGAATTGCTGGATAGGGATGAATGGAGGGCACAGATGGGCATGGATGCATATGGATTGCAGGGCAGGCCTCAGGCAGAGAGGGGAAATGCTGGATAGGGAAAAATGGAGGGGCCAGGTGACAAAGGAGCATGGATTGGAAGGGCAGGACTCAGGGAGAGGGGAATTACTGGATAGGGATGAATGGAGGGCACAGATGGGCATGGATGCATATGGATTGCAGGGCAGGCCTCAGGCAGAGAGGGGAATTGCTGGATACGGATGAATGGAGGGGCCAGGTGAAAGAGGAGCATGGATTGGAAGGCCAGGACTCAGGGAGAGGGGAATTGCTGGATACGGATGAATGGAGGGGACAGATGGCCATGGATGGATATGGATTGCAGGGCAGGCCTCAGGCAGAGAGGGGAAATGCTGGATAGGGAAAAATGGAGAGGCCAGGTGACAAAGGAGCATGGATGGGCATGGATTGGAAGGCCAGGACTCCGGGAGAGGGGAATTGCTGGATAGGGATGAATGGAGGGGACAGATGGCCATGGATGCATATGGATTGCAGGGCAGGCCTCAGGCAGAGAGGGGAAATGCTGGATAGGGAAAAATGGAGGGGCCAGGTGACAGATGAGCATGGATGGGCATGGATTGGAAGGGCAGGACTCAGGGAGAGGGGAATTGCTGGATAGGGATGAATGGAGGGCACAGATGGGCATGGATGCATATGGATTGCAGGGCAGGCCTCAGGCAGAGAGGGGAATTGCTGGATAGGGATGAATGGAGGGGCCAGGTGACAGAGGAGCATGGATGGGCATGGATTGGAAGGGCAGGACTCAGGGAGAGGGGAATTGCTGGATAGGGATGAATGGAGGGGACAGATGGCCATGGATGGATATGGATTGCAGGGCAGGCCTCAGGCAGAGAGGGGAAATGCTGGATAGGGAAAAATGGAGGGGCCAGGTGACAAAGGAGCATGGATGGGCATGGATTGGAAGGGCAGGACTCAGGGTGAGGGGAATTGCTGGATAGGGATGAATGGAGGGGACAGATGGCCATGGATGCATATGGATTGCAGGGCAGGCCTCAGGGAGACAGCGGAATTGCTGGATAGGGATGAATGGAGGAGCCAGGTGACAGAGGAGCATGGATTGGACTCACACTTTCACTTTGACTCTCAAACACTCACTCTCACATACACTCTCCCAAACATACACACTCCGAGGAAAACCTTGCTAGCGCCCGTTTCATTTGTGTCAGAAACGGGCCTTTTTTACTAGTATATATATAAGCAAATTCTTAATACTTATAAATACTATTAATACTTATAAATCTTTATTCCATTATTGCACTTTACATATTCACATTATTGTTCATTATATATATATATATATATAGGCAGTGCTTTTTTTGTGCCGGTACGCAACGGTACGGCGTACCGGCACCTTTTTCTCCTCCTCCCCTCCCCTCCCATTACTTCCAGCGATTCTCCGCCTCTCTCATGCCCTCCCATCGACGTGCAGCGATTTTTCCGTCCCTCCCCTACCCTCACCTCTCTCATATCCAGCGATTCTTCGTCCCTCAGCGTCCTCCTTCACTGCCTGCCAGCCAGTCGGACTCAGAAGCGAACGGTGCAGGCAGCGATTGGCTGGCAGCGTCGTAGCTTCCCTCTGCAAGTCCCGCCTATGCGTAAACAGGAAGTTGTAGGCGGGACTTGCAGAGGGAAGCTACGACGCTGCCAGCCAATCGCTGCCTGCACCGTTCGCTTCTGAGTCCGACTGGCTGGCAGGCAGTGAAGGAGGACACTGGGGGACGAAGATAAGAATCGCTGGATATGAGAGAGGTGAGGGCAGGGGAGGGACGGAAAAATCGCTGCACGTCGATGGGAGGGCATGAGAGAGGCGGAGAATCGCTGGAAGTAATGGGAGGGGAGGGGAGGGGAGGGGAGGGGAGGGAGAATCGCTGGAAATCAATGGGAGGGAAGGGCAGGGGAGAGAGAATTGCTGGAAATCAATGGGATGGGAGGGAAGGGCAGGGGAGAGAGAATTGCTGGACATGGGAAGGGCAGGGGAGAGAGAATTGCTGGACATGGGATGGGAGGGAAGGGCAGGGGAGAGAGAATTGCTGGACATAGGATGGGAGGGAAGGGCAGGGGAGAGAATTGCTGGACATGGGATGGGAGGGAAGGGCAGGGGAGAGAGAATTGCTGGACATTGATGGGAGGGCAGGGAAGATAGAATTTCTGGACATGGAGGGGAGAGAGGAGTATCGCTGGACGGGGAGGGGAGGACAGGGAAGAGAGAATTTCTGGACATGGAGGGGAGAGAGGAGAATCGCTGGACGGGGAGGGGAGGACAGGGAAGAAAGAATTGCTGGACATGGATGAGAGGGGAGAGAGGAGAAATGCTAGAAATGGATGGAGAGGAGAGCAGGAGATAGAGGAGAATTGCTGGACATGGATGGATGGAGGAGTTGGCTAGGAGAGAGGAGAAATGCTGACTTGGATGGAGGAGAGGGGAGAGAGAATTATTGCTTTATATGGATACAGATGAGGGAAGAGAGATGAGAAATGCTGGACATGGATGGAGGGAAAGAGAGAGGAGAAGTGCTGGACATGAATGGAGGGGAGGAAAGAAAAAAGAAGATGCGCATGGATGGAGATGAGGGAAAGGGAAGAGAGGAGAAAAACTGCACATGGATGGAGAAAATAGGCAAAAGCTGGAACCATGTTATACCTCCTCCAGTCAATTCCATGGAGGAGGACCCAGCTTTTACTTATGGATGCAGGGCAACAAAAGAAGAAGAAAGGAGGAAAGTAAAGAAATAAATGGAAAGGAAGCCCTGGAAACGGAGTTAAGAGAACAGATAGAGAGCAGCAGAATCAGAGACTGGGACCAATATGGATAGAAAAACAAAGTCACCAGACAACAAAGGTAGAAAAAAATCATTTTATTTTCATTTTAGTATTTGGAATTTGTCTTATTTTGCACTGGATATACTGGAGCTGTAACAGCTTACAGAAATTATTTATAATGAAAAAAAATCACATTATTTTTTCTCCTATACTAGTATAATATTTTCAATGATGTCTGTTTATATGCGCTATGGCTGGTATAAGGGGTATGGCTAATGTGGGTGTGGCTATAATAGGGGCGGTGCCATGTGTGGTGACCCCGCCCACAATGAGTACCGGCACCTTTTTTTCTACAAAAAAAGCACTGTATATAGGTGTTCACCCTACCAAGGCTGCTTCTATCTGCTAATTTCATTGCACCTCATCAACTGAGCTTCAAACCAATGACAGTGACCAGACAGCATTGGAGCACCAAACAGCTGTTCTTGAGGGAAAGAAATTCATGTGGCTGCCAGCGGTTTGGAGTCAATCTCTGTAATCACTATCCTTTGAGTACCAAACAGTAGATAGCTTGCCAACAGGGAGAGCATGTTTGTTTTCATATCTGACAAAGGTAATTTTAGCATTTAAGGAGCTGCCATTTTAATTTTATTCTGTAAATAATTTTCAAATTATTTCTCTTGTAAATAGCTTTCTTCTTTATCTAAATAAATTCATTGCTTTTCTTATAGTCATGTGGTTTATGATATATAGAAGGTGAATTACGAGTGCACACCATTATATTTATCATGTCCACATCCTCCTGCCACACCTGTGGTGAATTGTTGACATACCCTCACAATAAGAACATCATACCAACAGTCAAACATGGTGGTGATAGTGTGGGGATGCTTTGTTGCCTCAGAACCTGTAAAACTTGCCGTTATTGAAGGAACTATGAATTCTGCACTGTACCAGAAGATTCTTATGGAGAACATTC
The DNA here is from genome assembly GCF_901765095.1 of Microcaecilia unicolor. NCBI lineage: Eukaryota > Metazoa > Chordata > Amphibia > Gymnophiona > Siphonopidae > Microcaecilia > Microcaecilia unicolor. The sequence goes on along the minus strand of NC_044031.1, from coordinate 113,890,913 downwards.
AGTTTTGTGTCTATGAGCTAAACTTATACAGCAAGACAATGATCTAAACCACAAAAGCAAGTTTACATCTGAATGGCTGAGGAAAAACAAAATTGAACCTGACTTGAACCTAATAGAGATGCTGAGGCAGGACAATTCAAAAACCTATGAATGTGTCCGAGTTAAAGCAGTTCTATAAAGAAAAGTGAGCCAAGATTCCTCAACTTTGATGTGAATCACTGATAAAAAAAATTATAGGAAGTGATTGGTTGCAATTATTGCTGCTAAAGGTGATGAATGCAACACATTGTGCAGAACTGGATATAAATACCAAATCCAACAAACTCGTTGGAGTTGGGGAACCAGTTTTCTAAAAACTTGTTAGGTCATACTAGACAGAAAAATCTATAGATGGACTTCAATCTTTCTCAAAATGTATATTAAAATCATTCAAACTCTTTTATTAGCATAATTACTTACATAAGCTCATTTAGGGGGTCTTTTACTAAAGCTTAGCTCGAGTTATCTGCAGCAGAGCTCAGAGGAATAAAATGGGCCCTGCTGCAGATAACTCAAGCTACCCCCTTAGAGAAGAAAAGTCCAAAAATGATTTAATAGTGCTTCAAAAGAAAAAAAAACCATGACTTAACAGCAGAGATCTGCATAGTCATTCATATTGTGGTGTTTAAGCTGCGGGCCTAGGGTATTTAGGGCCCTCTTCCCCCACTGGACTAGCATAAAAGAACCTCAGAAGGGAGTTAGAAAAACCTGGAGCAGAATCCCAAGGGCTAGAAGGAGTGGGAGAGACTTCTAGGAACAGGGAAGACACCATGAAGCAGAAAATTTCAGATACCCTCAACACATGTCACTCAAGTTAGGAAGGGTCCCTAATGGACTGGTTGGAGGACTCTTGCCACTAGAGAGGTAGATGAGTTAGAAGAGAGAAGCCAGAGAGAGAGAGGGGGGGGGGGGGGGGGAGGAAACTCCCTCACCGAGAACTGGCTGTTGAGTAAACAAGCTACCTAACCCAGGGAAAGGAGAACCCCAAAGTCAATGCAGAGCCATGATGATGAGGAAGGCTTAAGGCCCCTGGAAGTGGGGCCTGAGAAAAGGAGGCAAAGAATGACCCTGAAGCTGAAGAGGTAAACCCAGTAAAGGAAGCTAAGTTTGGACTTTGTATTTTTGATTAAAGCGCTGCCAGGGAGGAGACTGCCCAGCTATGATAGCTAAGGATTGAGGAAAGACAGGGCTGAGTTTTGTCGGATTATTTTGACAGAGAAAATGTTGCTGGACTTTATGAAGTAGTGCAAAGAACTAGGCTTTTGGGAAGTGGTCTGTGGGAGGGTTCTATTGCTTATGGAAGTAAGGGAGGGACCATTCTCCCTCAGCCTTCTTTAGCCCTGGAAGGCAGAGGCCAGTGTAAAGGGCCAAAATAGTGCTCTGTAGCAGAGAGGCACTAAAAGCGGAGCAGAAGTGTTTAGGACTATCTGCTGGGGCCGGGAGACACAAGATCTTATGGCAAAGCCTGAAAGTTGCAATATAAACAGGAAGAAGCTTTACTGATAGCATGTGGGAAACATAGGTGGAATCCTGCAGGAATAAGTTGTCTCTTGAAGTTAAGTCTGTGTTTGCTATTTTGAATACACCAGTAAAGAACTGTGTTAGTTTGAAAAGAAAGCATGCTCAGCACAACTGTTTCAGGGGTTGTGGATTAGGGGGAGAAGACTCAGAAGAAGGAGCTAAACCATGCCAGAGTCACCCTGCCTGTGACAATATTCTGAATCAGGTGCAATGCCCAAAACTGTAAGGGGTCCTTTTACTAATGTGCGCTAACGGATTTAGCACGTATAAAACACTCATGCAGGACCTGACTGAATATTGGACGTAACCCACATAAGAAGAGTATAGAGTGACTGCCGCTAGGGATCACAGTGGTCTTTTTGAGGCCGGATCCAAAACAGGCAGCAACAAATGGGCACTGTTCCTGTCCGTAGGACCTCCTACACCAGTGAGGTTCCAAGTAGGCCTGAGGGGGGGGAGGCTATGGGAGTAGGGGAGCTCAAACTGGAGCTATTATTGATTCAGGGAAGTGGGAAGGGAGGGGGATTGGGAGGGGGACCAGGCACTGGCCAATATTCAGATTGGTGCCCAGTTAGCTCCACAATTAAAGTTTAGACAACCTTTTTGCTGTCCTATCTTTAGCCTCTTACTTAACTGGTTAGTGGTCTGAATATTGCCATTAACTAGTTAAGTACTGGCTCCTCCCAGGCTCTGCCCAAGCTCCTTCCACGGACTGCCCCGGCACTAAGCAGATGGGGCAGGGGCGATTAGTGGGCACTGTCCGGTTCAGCGCTGCTGAATATCAGTGGATAAGCAGCCAAAAGCAATTTAGCTAGCCAAAACCCTCTCCTGCCTGGTTAAATCACTTTGCATATTGGGGGTACAGTTTTATTATACAGCCAAAGCCTAAACTAGATCACCAGACCTCATCAGATTTGAATGTGTTGGTGTTTGTGTGGAAAGAGACAGAAAGAGAATGTTTCCATGTAAGATGACCAAAGTATGTCCAGTCATAAAGCTTGTTCCTTTCACCCCCCCCCCCAATCCCCCAAAAACCCAGGGGTCATTTTACCAAACTATGGGGAAAAGGGCCCTGTGCTAGCGGCAGGGACCATTCTTCCCCACTCACCAGAGCCCTTTTTACCACAGACACACATGGCTATGTGGTAAGAAAACTCTTACCACATGGCCGTGTGGCGGGGAGCCCTTACAGTCGCCCATTGAGGTAGCAATAAGGGTTCCCGTGCTATCCCGGCAGCACTGGCGATGCTCGATTACTGCCAGGTTACTACCACACAAGCCATTTCAGGAGGTTATCTCCCCCCCCCCCCCCCCAGAAATGGCGCACACTTGGGGCGGGACTACCACTGACACCACTCTGTAAAAGGGCCCCTTAGAAAAGAATGGTCCCTCACTTCACACACACACTCAGTGGTACAGGGATATCCACCTCATAGAAGATGCCTGAGGGATCTATTACTTAAAGGAATAAAAAGGACATGAATGCCCAATTTTAAAGCAGCATTAGGGAAGTTAATATACTGTACTGATGCAGTATCCACTGATCAACTGTTGACCTTTAGAATTATTCTTTAGACTAGGCTTTGAATCCAGCCGTGCCTGTATATGTCCTTACCTTGATTTACTGCTGAACTTAGACAAATGAAGCAAATCAGTAGACAATTAGAAAGATGCTGGCAAGGTTTTTCCAAAATCTTTAGACAGCATGAAATACAGGCCTCATTTTAAAGACAGCACAGCTTGAGGATTAGAGAGGTTAATAAATGTTTCTTTTTTCAAATTAAGAATTGTCAAAGGCCCTGTTCACCTTGCTTTAGAACCTTCAAAGACCACCTAGTCAGCTTATTTATTTATTTATAACCTCCATTTATTATACCATAGAGGTTCAAGGTGGCTACATTTCACATAAAACAAATATATACGCTGTGAAATTTGTGCTGATCATTTTTCTCAAAAGACTGTAACTGTTCATTGGGCCCACATGCCCTCTAACAACATTCTTGTTTCCTTCTCTGCCCCTACATTGCTTTGTATTGTTCCTTACCAACACGTTTTTTCTGATAATAATGAGCCTATACATTTGTTAGTTTATGACTTGCTGTCTGCTAACTTGAGTTCCACACAATCAACTGATCCTCTTGGGTCATTTGTAACCTTTGTTGTAGTTTAATATAAAGAGGTTCAGGAAATTTTATATATATAAGTAAAGTAAATATTGTTTAGACCTCTGCCCTGCCTCTTTAGACAATGAGTGTGGTTGGATACTGGTGGAACCCTTTCGATTTAGTTTAATTCTTCCCTTCAGCTTGGGTTTATTCCTTGGTGGAACCCTTTCGATTTTGTTTAATTCTTCCCTTCAGCTTGGGTTTATTCTTCATAAACTAAAGGAAACTATGATCTGTTCAAAATGTTGCTGAGGATCAAGTCCTTTTTATTTTCAAAGGAAGTTTTGTGCCTACATTCCAGGGACATTTTTGAGGTCTCAAATTTGAAGTTTGTTAGTGGTGCCAGAGGACCCTGGGGAGCCTGTCTAGAGTACAGTGATTTGCCCTTGTTCATTGTGCTAATTTGAGGGACTTTTGTTGCATGATTTTTAGTAGGGCATCTATCTGGCTGCGGTGATGATTTCTGTTTGTAATTTTGTATGTTTTAGGGCTCTCGATAGAGAAAGTATATAAAATCAAAACAAATAAATAAATACATTTATCCTCTCTTGACCTAGATGTGATGGGGAACTAACAGCCATTTTCAAACCTTTCAATTTTAGTAAACTGGTTGGGTATTTTATGGTCTGTCAACTCTGTATAATTCTGGACGATAAATATTTTTTGGATTCTCATCATTCTGGCTTCAGGAAAGGCTTTAGTTGTGAAAAAATTCTTTTGGTTTTAGATGATGACCTGAGAAGGTGTTTGGATAGGGGATAAACTTTGTTATGATGCTCCTTCATCGTTCTGCATTTGATACCATTGATCACACTAATTTGGCTGTCTGTGTTGCCGGAAAATGTTGCCAGGTTGTTATTCTTTTTTGGACAAAAGGTCTTTTCCCATTAGCGCGTAAGCCTCTACCACAGCCTATTTTATAAGCTGTAAGGACTCATGCGCTAACCACGTGGCTAGTGTCTTATGAATACAGACCTTTCATGAACAAGGCAGCTGTGAGCGAAGGACAGAGAACAAAGAATGTGTATATGAAAAACATTTAGAACCAAGCTGGCCTTGCAAGACAGCAGGTCCTCATGTACTGACACTAAGGCACTAGCGTTTTCATTATAATCTGACACCATGCCAGATAGATTAACGCAGCTGCAAGATTCTGTGAATTCGCTTACAGATCAGATTTGCAACGCAATTGGAGTGCTGCAGCAGTGCGCTCCTCCTGCTTCTTTCAACAATATTCAGACAGCAATTAACAAGGATCAACCTGCTAATCCAACAGAAGAGTATGCCCAACTTTTTGCTGCATTAACTGCAGGGACAGCTAAGGATATACAGTGGGGGAAATAAGTATTTGATCCCTTGCTGATTTTGTAAGTTTGCCCACTGACAAAGACATGAGCAGCCCATAATTGAAGGGTAGGTTATTGGTAACAGTGAGAGATAGCACATCACAAATTAAATCCGGAAAATCACATTGTGGAAAGTATATGAATTTATTTGCATTCTGCAGAGGGAAATAAGTATTTAATCCCTCTGGCAAACAAGACCTAATACTTGGTGGCAAAACCCTTGTTGGCAAGCACAGCGGTCAGACGTCTTCTGTAGTTGATGATGAGGTTTGCACACATGTCAGGAGGAATTTTGGTCCACTCCTCTTTGCAGATCATCTCTAAATCATTAAGAGTTCTGGGCTGTCGCTTGGCAACTCGCAGCTTCAGCTCCCTCCATAAGTTTTCAATGGGATTAAGGTCTGGTGACTGGCTGGGCCACTCCATGACCCTAATGTGCTTCTTCCTGAGCCACTCCTTTGTTGCCTTGGCTGTATGTTTTGGGTCATTGTCGTGCTGGAAGACCCAGCCACGACCCATTTTTAAGGCCCTGGCGGAGGGAAGGAGGTTGTCACTCAGAATTGTACGGTACATGGCCCCATCCATTCTCCCATTGATGCGGTGAAGTAGTCCTGTGCCCTTAGCAGAGAAACACCCCCAAAACATAACATTTCCACCTCCATGCTTGACAGTGGGGACGGTGTTCTTTGGGTCATAGGCAGCATTTCTCTTCCTCCAAACACGACGAGTTGAGTTCATGCCAAAGAGCTCAATTTTTGTCTCATCTGACCACAGCACCTTCTCCCAATCACTCTCGGCATCATCCAGGTGTTCACTGGCAAACTTCAGACGGGCCGTCACATGTGCCTTCCGGAGCAGGGGGACCTTGCGGGCACTGCAGGATTGCAATCCGTTATGTCGTAATGTGTTACCAATGGTTTTCGTGGTGACAGTGGTCCCAGCTGCCTTGAGATCATTGACAAGTTCCCCCCTTGTAGTTGTAGGCTGATTTCTAACCTTCCTCATGATCAAGGATACCCCACGAGGTGAGATTTTGCGTGGAGCCCCAGATCTTTGTCGATTGACAGTCATTTTGTACTTCTTCCATTTTCTTACTATGGCACCAACAGTTGTCTCCTTCTCGCCCAGCGTCTTACTGATGGTTTTGTAGCCCATTCCAGCCTTGTGCAGGTGTATGATCTTGTCCCTGACAGACTCTAACCTCTACAAAATGGCCAAGAGCAAGGAGCTGTCTAAGGATGACTGATTCACTGAGTCTGTGGACAGGTGTCTTTCATACAGGTGACCATTGCCGACAGCTGTCTGTCATGCAGGTAACGAGTTGATTTGGAGCATCTACCTGGTCTGTAGGGGCCAGATCTCTTACTGGTTGGTGGGGGATCAAATACTTATTTCCCTCTGCAGAATGCAAATAAATTCATATACTTTCCACAATGTGATTTTCCGGATTTAATTTGTGATGTGCTATCTCTCACTGTTACCAATAACCTACCCTTCAATTATGGGCTGCTCATGTCTTTGTCAGTGGGCAAACGTACAAAATCAGCAAGGGATCAAATACTTATTTCCCCCACTGTAGATGTACTTATAGATTCATTGCCTAGTGAAGAATCCATGGCAGCTTTGCAGGCTGCTACTTTGTACTAGTTAGAAGAAGAGACCATGAAGCTGTATCCCGTGGAGACAAGTTGCTGGAAAAGATACTGACATTAAACAGAAAACAATCATTGGTTGATCAATCTTCTCTCAGTTTATAAACTAGATCAAACAACTGAAGTTTTCTCCTTTTACTGAAAGACATGTGAAGCCCCATTTTATACAGAAGGTAGAAATCACAACTGAGACATCGTATTTCAGAACAGGATCCACCATAAGAGCATAAGGGTTTGCCATACTGGGACAGACTGAAGGTCCATTAAGCCCAGTATTCTGTTTCCAACAGTGGCCAACTCAGATCACAAGTACCTGGCAAGATCCCAAAATACATTTTATGGTGCTTATCCTAGGAATAAGCAGTGGATTTTCCCCAAGGCCATGTTAATAATGGTTTATGGACTTTTCTTTTAGGAAGCTATCCAAACTTTTTAAAACCCCGCTAAGCTAGCTACTTTTACAACGTTCCCTGGCAACGAATTCCAAAGTTTAATTACATGTTGTGTGAAGAAATATTTCCTCCGATTTATTTTAAAATTACTACTTTGTAGCTTCATCGCATGCCCCCTAATCCTAGTATTTTTGGAAAGAGTAAACAAGCAATTCACGTTTACCCGTTCTCCATTCATTATTTTATAGAGCTCTAACATATCTCCCCTCAGACGTCTTTTCTCCAAGCTGATCAGCCCTAACCACTTTAGCCTTTCCTCATAGGAAAGTTTTCCCATCCCCTTTATCATTTTTGTCACCCTTCTCTGTACCTTTTCTAATTCCACTATATCTTTTTTGAGATGTAGTGACCAGAATTGCACACAGTACTTGAGCTGCGATCGCACCATGGAGCAATATAAAGGCATTATAACATCCTCATTTTTGTTTTCCATTCCTTTCCTAATAATACCTAACATTCTATTTGCTTTCTTAGCCGCTGCCGCACATTGAGCATAGAGTTTCAAAATGTCATCAACGATGACACCTAGATCCTTTTCCTGATCAGTGACTCCTAATGGGGAACCTTGCATCACGTAGTTATAGTTCGGGTTCCTAGGTTATGTGTTATTTAATATAATAATTAGCTGCTAATTGGCATGAACTGCTTATTGTTGCTTATAATTGGTGTTAATTGGTACTAATTAGCAGTTATGTGCATAAATACTCTTTGTTGGGATCCTGCAAATTGTGCGTACAAAATCTACAGCATGCAACTGCAAGGGGGCGTGGACCTAGGGGGAGCATGGGTGGGCCAGGGGCGTGCCTAGCACCTAGCTGCCTACATTACACCAAGCAACATTTACACCAGCCTTTCAGCTATCATAGATGCTTGTATGTAAAGTTAGGCGTGCCTAATTTAGGCAACCTTTAGAGAATTACATTTTTTCAATGCTCAAGTTAATATCTTCTAGGATGCCCTTAATGTTCACTTTTTTTAGCATGCAAATGAAAGTCTTAGGAGTAATTCTCCACAGGTCACTAAAAGCTAGGCACTGAGATGCTGCACACTAAGTGCAAATTCTATATCAACAATGTGCCCACTTGGAGCCTATACGTAAAGGAAAGTATGTGCCTACTTTTCTTTACAGAGTTACCAGCGCAACAAGCCACGAACACCCCCATATTAGGAGCAATCACTTAAACCAGCTGGTGTAAGTGGATTGTGCCTAGATCACTAAAAAACAAGCACAGATTATATTATGTATGCAAACATTGGCCCTGCCCATGTTCCTCCCAAACTCAACTCATGTAAACACCCACCCGCAAACCACATGCCATCATAGATGCCCATTTTATAGAATACCGTATAGCAAGAATATTGGTATTTAGATGCTTATATGCACACATAGTATTCAGATTATTTATCCTCCTTATAGAGTTAACCTCTGATTGCAGCCAGACCAATTTTGGACCATATTGCAATCACTGGCTTACATTATTGCCAATTTGCTAAGTTTAGGGCTTATGTCTTACACTTCTTACCTCTAGCGTACCAAGGGCAAGGCGGTGGGGGCAGTCCGTCCCAGCTGCAGGCAGCAAGGGGGTGCGCTGAGCAGTTGCGCAACAGTCGGCTCTGCTGGTCCCCTGTCCCGGGACAGGAAGTTGCTGTCGGAGGGAGCAGGAGACCAACAGAGCCAACTGCTGACACCCGGGTGACTGCTCAGCATACCCCCCTGCTCGGAGGAGAGAGGGTGGGGGACACGCCTGGAGGAGGGGGATGCTCTGCCTCGTGTGGCAACCAAGGTAGGTATGCCACTGTTTCTTATAGACCATCACTGCATTTTAGTTTTAAGAGCCTTTGCTGGATCCTAGAAAGCAATAAGTGAATTTCAAGGTGCGGATGTTGATATTTAGAGCACTTACTGAGGAAGGTATCTCTTACTTGACTGACTTTGGTTTTGATGATACATGAGAAAACATTTGACTACCAGCCACGAGATGAAAAAATTGGCTATTCATCCTATATTTCATGCCATGGTACTGTTACATGAAACACAGCGTTTCAGTAGCTGGTCCTGTCCTTTGGAAGTCTTTGTTCTCTATTCAAGCATTTGGGCCAGGCTAGAGTTATTCTTGAGTTGGCTGAACTATAATTTTTTCTATTTTATTCTATGGCTTTATTGGTTTGTGATTATGTGGCATTTTACATCATCTTGGATCGGCACCCAGATATTGGCACCCTATTTTGTAATCTATCAAGACTAGATATGATGGAACGTAAATCTAATAAATACAAAATTAAATTAAACTATAGTAGACATTATTTTATATATGCATGTAGTTTAATATTAAACTATATGCCATGCACATATAAAATAATGTCTACTATACTATTATCCCCTCTAACTAATGATCTCTGGATAGCTATTATTTGAACTAATTTGTCATGGTTCATTAAAATAATATTGACTTTATCTTTCCTAACTGGTTTGCCGTTCATTTCCATTGTTAATACATTTAATTCATTTTATAAAAAAGGCAGTTCTGCCTCCATCTCTTCCTCATCTATTTTATTAAAATGGCACAGCCTCACTTGTTTTAATGCAGAGGGATAGATTTTGAACATGCACAGGGTTTCAGGATAAAGGCAATGACAATGCAGTGTCTGCTAAACAAATTTATTTAGGCTTTAGTCACTTCAGGGAAAGAGTCATTAAAAGCCAACACTAAAAAGAGCTGTGGTGAGCCCCCTACTGAAAAACAGCTCCCTTGACCAGGACAAGCTTGAAAACTACTGACCAGTCTTTAACATTCCTTTCTTAGCAAAACTTATAGAACAGACAATCTGCATTCAACTCAGTGATTGGCTAAATGAAAATAATTGGCTAGACCCATGTCAATCTGGTTTCAGACCTGGATATGGAACAGAGACAGTTCTTGTGTCCCTTCTCAATGATCTGCACAGAAACTGTGACAGAGGACCTGCCTTGATACTAGTGTTGCTGGATTTCTCAGCAGCCTTCGACACTGTGGATCATAATATTACGCTTAAGAGGCTGGCAGAAACAGGTATTAGTGTCATGGTATTTACATGGTTCAAATTCTATTTGTCACACTGACAACAGCCAGTTCTCTTCAACAACAGCACATCATTACCTTGGGCCTGAACTGTAGGGTGCCAAAGGGATCCATATTGTCTCCCATTTTATTTAATATCTACCTCATGCCTCTGGCTCAGCTGAATTGGTCGCTTGGCACAAAACTCTATATCTATGCAGATGATGTACAACTGCTCATGTCAATTGAACCAGATCTAACCACAGCTTCAATAAACTGCAACTCAGAAATGAGTAAAAAATAACAAACTCTGCCTGAACCCAAGCAAAACCCAACATTCTATTCGCTTTCCTAGCCGCAGCAGCACACTGAGCAGAAGGTTTCAGCGTATCATCGACGACGACACCCAGATCCCTTTCTTGATCCGTAACTCCTAACGCGGAACCTTGCAAGACGTAGCTATAATTCGGGTTCCTCTTACCCACATGCATCACTTTGCACTTGTCAACATTGAACTTCATCTGCCACTTGCACGCCCATTCTCCCAGTCTCGCAAGGTCCTCCTGTAATCGTTCACATTCCTCCTGCGACTTGACGACCATGAATAATTTTGTGTCATCGGCGAATTTAATTACCTCACTAGTTATTCCCATCTCTAGGTCATTTATAAATACATTAAAAAGCAACGGACCCAGCACAGACCCCTGCGGGACCCCACTAACTACCCTCCTCCACTGAGAATACTGGCCACGCAATCCTACTCTCTGCTTCCTATCTTTCAACCAGTTCTTAATCCATAATAATACCCTACCTCCGATTCCATGACTCTGCAATTTCTTCAGGAGTCTTTCGTGCGGCACTTTGTCAAACGCCTTCTGAAAATCCAGATATACAATATCAACCGGCTCCCCATTGTCCACATGTTTGCTTACCCCCTCAAAAAAATGCATTAGATTGGTGAGGCAAGACTTCCCTTCACTAAATCCGTGCTGACTTTGTCTCATCAGTCCATGTTTTTGTATATGCTCTGCAATTTTATTCTTAATAATAGCCTCCACCATCTTGCCCGGCACCGACGTCAGACTCACCGGTCTATAATTTCCCGGATCTCCTCTGGAACCCTTCTTAAAAATCGGAGTAACATTGGCTACCCTCCAGTCTTCCGGTACTACACTCGATTTTAGGGACAGATTGCATATTTCTAACAGTAGTTCCGCAAGTTCATTTTTTAGTTCTATTAATACTCTGGGATGAATACCATCAGGTCCCGGTGATTTACTACTCTTCAGCTTGCTGAACTGACCCATTACATCCTCCAAGGTTACAGAGAATTTGTTTAGTTTCTCCGATTCCCCCGCTTCAAATATTCTTTCCGGCACCGGTGTCCCCCCCAAATCCTCCTCGGTGAAGACCGAAGCAAAGAATTCATTTATTTTCTCCGCTACGGCTTTGTCCTCCTTGATCGCCCCTTTAACACCATTTTCGTCCAGCGGCCCAACCGACTCTTTGGCCGGTTTCCTGCTTTTAATGTATCTAAAAAAATTTTTACTATGTATTTTTGCTTCCAACGCTAATTTCTTCTCAAAGTCCTTTTTTGCCCTCCTTATCTCCGCTTTGCATTTGGCTTGGCATTCCTTATGATCTATCCTGTTACTTTCAGTTGGTTCTCTTCTCCACTTTCTGAAGGATTGTTTTTTGGCTCTAATGATTTCCTTTATCTTACTGTTTAGCCACGCCGGCTGACGTTTAGTCTTTTTTCCCTTTTTTCTAATACGTGGAATATATTTGTCCTGAACCTCCAGGATGGTGTTTTTAAACAGCATCCACGCCTGATGCAAGTTTTTTACTCTGCGAGCTGCTCCTTTCAGTCTTTTTTTCACCATTTTTCTCATTTTGTCGTAATCACCTTTTCTATAGTTAAACGCTAGCGTACTTGATTTCCTAGTTTCACTTCCTTCAATGCCAATATCAAAACCGATCATATTATGATCACTGTTATCAAGCGGCCCTCGTATCGTTACCCCCTGCAATAGATCATGAGCACCACTAAGGACTAAGTCTAGTATTTTTCCTTCTCTTGTCGGCTCCTGAACTAGCTGTTCCATGAAGCTGTCCTTGATTTCATCAAGAAATCTTATGTCCCTTGCGTGTACAGATGTTACATTAACCCAGTCTATATGCGGGTAATTGAAATCCCCCATTATTATTGTGTTGCCCAGTTTGTTTGCGTCCCTGATTTCCTTTAACATTTCCGCATCCGTCTGTTCGTCCTGGCCAGGCGGACGGTAGTACACTCCTATCACTATCCTTTTCCCCTTTGCACATGGAATTTCAATCCACAGTGATTCCAAGGAGTGTTTTGTTTCCTGCAGAATTTTCAATCTATTTGATTCAAGGCTCTCGTTAATATACAATGCTACCCCTCCACCAATCCGATTCACCCTATCACTACGATATAATTTGTACCCCGGTATGACAGTGTCCCACTGGTTATCCTCCTTCCACCAGGTCTCAGAGATGCCTATTATATCTAATTTTTCATTTAGTGCAATATATTCCAACTCCCCCATCTTATTTCTTAGGCTCCTGGCATTCGCATATAGACATTTCAAACTATGTTCGTTGTTCCTAAGTACATCATGCTTAGTACTTGACAGTATTAATTGGCAATCTTTTGTCTGATTTTTATTGTTATTTAAAGATACCCGATCTACTACAATCTCTTTTGCAACCTCACTATCAGGATACTCTATCTTCCCTGTTATGGTGATATCTTTGAAAGATACCTTATCCCGAACCATGCTCTTTTGAGCAACTGTCGGCCTTCCCCCCATTTCTAGTTTAAAAGCTGCTCTATCTCCTTCTTAAACGCCGATGCCAGCAGCCTGGTCCCACTCTGGTTAAGATGGAGACCATCCTTTCGGAATAGGCTCCCCCTTCCCCAGAATGTTGCCCAGTTCCTAACAAATCTAAAGCCCTCCTCCCTGCACCATCGTCTCATCCACGCATTGAGACTCTGGAGCTCTGCCTGTCTCTTGGGCCCTGCGCGTGGCACAGGTAGCATTTCAGAAAATGCTACCCTGGAGGATCTGGATTTCAGCTTTCTACCTAAGAGCCTAAATTTTGCTTCCAGAACCTCTCTCCCACATTTTCCTATGTCATTAGTACCCACATGTACCAAGACAGCCGTCTCCTCCCCAGTGTTGCTTGGAACTCCTAGTCCCTGCGCTGATTTTATCCCCCAAGAGTGACAGTTCTGCTGCCAGAGCCATAATTTCAAAGGCCTGATGGTTTTCTAAAGTAAGTAACAACATCAGAAGGAAAATGCACATCCTGAGTGTCAGCAGTAGTGCCACTAAAGTTAGGGGAAGTCTCTATAGTTTCACAGATCCTCAGGCTGTGGCTCCCCAGCTATGCTGCGCTGAGGCCACTTTTAGCTGTAATTTTCCTTTTTGCACTAATGCCCAAGCACTAATTGTCCCATTAGCATGTGAGCCCTTAACTACATCCATTTCCTAGGCATTACGGGCTCATGCACTAGACACGCGCTAATTGGTTAGCGTGCAGCAATGTAGCTATGCTGACCACACCTACTCTCCGCCCACAAACACACCCCAGCACTAAACTTTTTCTTTTAGCACGTGGGAAGCAGGCACAGATGCCAAAACTACCGCGGGACACCTGAGCATGCCTCGCGGTAGTAGTTCTTAAACTGCAGTATGCATGCGTTAGTGCAGGGGCTCCCAAAATCTTTTGGTTTGTGGCACACCGTCCCCAAATCCAGCATCATGCCTACCTTCCTTCCTGCAGGTCCAGAATCGCTGCCACTTCCTTCTCCTTCCCCTGCCGTCGCTGCAGTGCTTGCAGCTTACATTTTTGTGCCGTCCGCAATCACACAGGCACTCCAGTGCCTTCCCAGTCTGCCACATCCGGCCCTCTCCAAAGCAAATTCATGTTGTGAGGGCCGGACGCAGCAGAGAGAAGTCCCCGCAGTGCCAGTGTGAACTTCCAATGCCCAAAAATGTAGGCTGCAAGCACTGCAGCGGTGGCGGGGGAAGAAGCAGGGAGCGGCAGATGCCAGACCTGCAGGAGGAAAAAGTAGGGAGCAATGCACCACGGCACCCCTGAGAGATCACTGTGGTGCACCAGGGTGCCACAGCACAGATTGGGAACCGCTGCGTTAGTGCTTACTGCAGCATAGTAAAAGGGCCCCATAACTACTTACAGTGCTGACGTTTTTCTGAGTAGTTTTAACTCTCTTTATTTCTGGGGTATCTGCTACGACAGAATAGCTAGAAAGCATCTTCCCAGCTTTATCTTTGTACTTTTTCTGAAAAGGAACAAAAAAAACCCCAGGATAACATATTTGTATACTTCTTTTGAAGAATGGTCAGACTGCATGTGGCTTCATCATGCATCAGAACACCCAGGGTAAAACTTATAGAAAATGACATTCTTCAATCGCTATAACTTCTCTTCGCAAGAACTGTTTACACATGCTGTAACATGTGTAATAAGAACAGAATCAATGATGCTAGAAAAAAATGACAAAGCGTAACTAGCAATATCAGAATTAGTGCTACACATGTTTTACAGGAAGCACAATTTTGCATGTGAAAAAAGGAATCCAAGACTGAACATTTGCAATTTGAAGTGCTTTTAATGAAGGCTGGTTCAAAATGGAACCTTTTGTAAAATACTTAAAGATCTGGGGGAAACCATATTTGGTGCACAGTGGGAACAGCCATTTTACAAAGAAACATGCTTGAAAAACTGTGGCATAACTCAGAGTTTCAGGCACATAGAAGGGCATTTTCGATATGACATACAAATAGCGAAATAAACATTTACAGGAAAATGTTTAAAAACGAGAGTCCATAATGGAAAAAATAAATATGTTCCAATATTCGAAAATGCACAAGAAAAAAGTTTAGAAAGAATATGTCTTTCTAAACATTCCATAAACATCATAGACATTTTGAGATAAACATCTCCACCAATCATACATATACTATGCAAAACATGAAACGGCAGTACTGATCCCCACATCGAAAATATGCCAGCGGAAACAGCAACACGTTCCCTTCACTTGGAAAACATGCATATATACCTCCTGCACATGAAGAAACATTCCTCAGTGTGCCTGGTCATGTCTCTGCACAGGGAACCTAATTTTTCAGTGCCAGAGACAGAGCTCCTGGTCCTCCTGTGAAATTTTCAAATGCTACCACCACCTGCCACTTCACAACGTCTCCATGAGGGCATGGAGATCCATTAGAGGCAGCCTGGAAAGGTGAGTTTTACAAAAGGCTATGCATTTGTAAACTACATGGGAAGATGTGAACATCCTAATTTGGCTATCCCATATCCCAGCTAAACACCCTACGCAAAAGTGTGCTGTGACTGTGCGCTTGCACAGCTGAAATCTGCCTGCAATCATTTTACAAGGAAATGTATATCTCATCCTAAATAATACAGCTGCAATTAATATACCAAATACTTAATCGGCATTTTGTTCTGCTATGTTAAACGTGTTTTACACATCGATATTAGTACCAACCTGACTTGAAATTTCAGAAGCCCTCTTGGCTCGCTGCATATCTGGAATGTCCATGCCCACTTGCATTCCCTTCCCTTTAATTTCAGTCTCCAGGTCTTTTTTATATTCTTTCTGTAAAACATGCAATTGGCAGTTGTACTACAAAATGTACATTAACAATTCTGATCATTTTTCTGAACCAGTCTATATATTTTTACTAATCAATAAATGGTACGATTTTTATAAACAGTAACTGTTGGCATTCAGATGCTTTGATATTTTATGGCTTTACAGGTTTTAAGAGGTCTTTTTACTAAGCTGTGTTAAGCATTAATGTGTGCCTAACAGAACTTAAAATGGCGTACTACAGGACACACTCATGCGCCATGAGGTAACTGCTGAATTTGCGTATCTAATCTAGGCAGTAAATTTTTTTGTAATTTTTTGGGAGGGGGTGAGTCAAGAGGGTGGAGATTGGGCATTCTAGTATTAACCAGTTAGCGCATCTCTATTTCTGCATGCTAACTGGTTAGCACAGTAATATGTCAGCCTTTTTTACTGCCTACGAAATAAGTGTCAGTTAGTGCTCAAACAGTAATTTTGTTAATGGGCACATGCTAATGGCAACTAAACTCATGGCCATTTATACAAAAAAGTGGAAAAATGGCCATTTTACTGCTTTGGTGAAAATGGCCTTAGCGCATGGGAAAATCCCACACAAGGGCGTGCTAAGGACAGGTTTTGCCACAACTTAGTAAAAGGACCTCTAAGTTTATCCCATTTTTCATTTGTTGTTTTCTTATTGTTCACTACCACTGGCTCTCTCTTTCCTTTCTCTTATGTGGTAGAGTGTCTACATATTTTTTTTGTATCTGTGAATACAATAGCACAATTTGTTTACTGCAGGCTTTCTATTTTTGCCGAACAGAAAAGAAAATAAGAATTAAAATCACTCTCATACACTCTCATACAATGGGATCTATGTGATGGCTGCAAAGGACCTTTCAAAATATTTCAGGCCTAGGAGAAGATATATCTGTAGCTGAGTGGGGGGGGGGGGGGGGGGGGGGTTCTCAGAGAAAACTCAAGGCCCTATAAATAAGTAGGTGAACAACACCTTTGTGAGTTGGTTTCTCGTTAACAGGGTATCTCCATGAGCTCTGTGGCCCTCCTCCAGCACACGACAGACACCTCCTCAGTGGAGAGATGAACATGTAATTTGAAATACCTAACTTAGCTGGTATTTAAAAAAAAAACGCTGACCACAACGGTTGAATACTGATCCGTATATGTTTATCAGCTGAATATCACTGCTTAAATGTGTAAGTTATAGAGTTAAGTTGAACCATCCCAAATTCCACCCCATTTTTGAACAGATGACTCTGGCCATATAGCAATTTATATGACCAAAATTATCCACTCAAGTTTTTTTTAAGGCTCTTATGTCATCTGCACTGCCACCAACTGTGTGAGTGCTTTTAAACATCATCCTCCCTGAGTATGTCCTTTAATAATAGTTACAGACATTAACTTTCTGGAGCCACAAAATAGTAAAGCAGAGAAGGGAAAGTGAACCCTAAAGAATTCTGACATACCTAACAAGGGCCCCTGTTAACAAAGCAGCACTAGTGGCTGGCAGTGTGGTATTGCTCTTACTTCCTGGGGTGCTGGGAGCAGCCGTGCGGCTGTCGGCTCTGCTGGTTCCCTGCTCCCTCTGATGTTACTTCCTGTTCCAGAGAAGAGGGAGCAGGGAACTGGCAAAGCCAACAGCCATGCAGCTGCTCCCTGCACCCCTCTGCAGATTGCACTTGGGGTGGACCGCCCCCACCGCCCTGCCCTCGGTACGCCGTGGGCTTTGTAAACAGGGGGGAAAGTAACTTTAAAAAGTGAGGAAAATCTTTGTCTCTACAAAGACAATATAGATGCATATAAAATAATTTATAATAAAAAAATTATAGACCTGTGAGTCTGACATCGGTGCCGGGGGAAATGGTAGAGGCTATTATCAAAAACAAAATTACAGAGCACATCCAAGGACATGGATTCCTGAGACCAAGTCAGCACGGCTTTTGTGTGGGGAAATCTTGCCTGATCAATTTACTTCAATTCTTTGAAGGAGTAAACAAACATGTGGACAAAGGGGAGCCGGTTGATATCGTGCATCTGGATTTTCAAAAGGTGTTTGACAAGGTACCTCATGAAAGGCTACAGAGGAAATTGGAGGGTCATGGGATAGGAGAAAATGTCCTATTGTGGATTAAAAACTGGTTGAAGGATAGAAAACAGAGAGTGGGGTTAAATGGGCAGTATTCACAATGGAGAAGGGTAGTTAGTGGGTTTCCTAAGGGGTCTGTGCTAGGACCGCTGCTTTTTAATATATTTATAAATGATTTAGAGATTGGAGTAACTAGCAAGGTAATTAAATTTGCTGATGACACAAAGTTATTCAAAGTCGTTAACTCACAACAGGATTGTGAAAAATTACAGAAGGACCTTACGAGACTGGGAGGCTAAATGGCAGATGACGTTTAATGTGAGCAAGTGCAAGGTGATGCATGTAGGAAAAAAGAACCCGAATTATAGCTACGTCATGCAAGGTTCCACGTTAGGAGTTACGGACTAAGAAAGGGATCTGGGTGTGGTCGTCGATAATACACTGAAACCTTCTGCTCAGTGTGCTGCTGCGGCTAGGAAAGCGAATAGAATGTTGGGTATTATTAGGAAAGGTATGGAAAACAGGTGTGAGGATGTTATAATGCCGTTGTATTGCTCCATGGTGCGACCGCACCTTGAGTATTGTGTTCAATTCTGGTCGCCGCATCTCAAGAAAGATATAGTAGAATTGGAAAAGGTGCAGTGAAGGACGACTAAACTGATAGCAGGGATGGGACGACTTCCCTATGAAGAAAGACTAAGGAGGCTAGGGCTTTTCAGCTTGGAGAAGAGACGGCTGAGGGGAGACATGATAGAGGTATATAAAATATTGAGTGGAGTGGAACAGGTGGATGTGAAGCGTCTGTTCACGCTTTCCAAAAATACTAGGACTAGGGGGCATGCGATGAAACTACAGTGTAGTACATTTAAAACAAATCGGAGAAAATGTTTCTTCACCCAACGCATAATTAAACTCTGGAATTCGTTGCCGGAGAACGTGGTGAAGGCGGTTAGCTTAGCAGAGTTTTAAAAGGGATTAGACAGTTTCCTAAAGAACTAGTCCATAAACCACTACTAAATGGACTTGTGAAAAATCCACAATTCCAGGAATAACATGTATAGAATGTTTGTACGTTTGGGAAGCTCGCCAGGTGCCCTTGGCCTGGATTGGCCGATGTCGTGGACAGGATGCTGGGCTCGATGGACCCCTGGTCTTTTCCCAGTGTGGCATTACTTATGTACTTATGTATCTATATATTTACCTATATCTATATATCTACATATATCTATAAGTATATATCTGTATCTATCTATATATGTACAGTGCAATCTGCTTAAGTGCAAGGGTCTGGGACCAAAGAAATACATGCAGTTAACTGGAGTGTGCACTTAACCATTGTGACACAAAGAAGTTGGACATCTGATAAACATATGTACAGTACTGTTTATTATACGTACTGTATACAGTCTCCGTTAACTGACGTTAGGCTTACTTGAAGTAATCAATCATAGTCCTCTGTACACGCTTGTGTCTGTGAGTTCCATAGACTACGTCTGCCAGACGGTAAAAACTGTCATAGCACTGACATCCAGTGGCCTCCAAATAGGCCCGCACGGTGTTGAGACTCTTCAGTGCTCTTGCAAAAGTGACAGGAGGTTGTTGAATTTCGTTAGCATGTGCCTCGCTGCTCATTTCATCATCTGTTCCATCATCAGCCGTTGCCTGCGTGTAGGCACATATCTGGACATCAGTGCTGTCGTCAGCTGTTTGTAGATCGCAATCAACAGCTACGTAGTGAAGAAACTCTTCAGTAACACTGGCTGGGATGTCAATAGCCTGTTCATCTGACACGTTTGCAACAGCTGCATCTGTTTCGTCCCTCTCCACATCCCTAACAAAGCTTGCCCGCTTGTAGCAGTTCACAATGGTTGCCTGTGTAATATGATTCCAGGCTTCTTTCTGCATATGTAGGGAATCCAACAGTGATAGATTATGAGCCAGTTCAACAGCACATTTATCCTTGCCAGTCTGGTCATCCATAGCGCTCATCAGACGACGTAGCACAAGAGCCCAATAATTGTTGTTTGAAATTGGCTATTATGCCCTGATCCATAGGTTGGATCAGAGAGGTAGTGCTTGGTGGCAGGAAGACCACCTTAACATTAGACAGCCTGACATCATCACTGTGTGCAGCACAATTATCACAAAGCAACAAAATCTGACGCTTTTGTGCCCACATTCTAGTATCTAACTTCTTTAGCCACTGCTTCCAAATTTCCCCAGTCATCCATGAATTTGTGTTAGCCTCATATGACACAGGAAGCTGCTTAACATTCTTGAAGCAACGGGGCTGTTTGCTCTTTCCAATGACGAGTGGTTCCAACTTCTCACACCCATCCATATTGCAGCAAAGGAGGATCGTCAGTCGGTCCTTCGACGTTTTACCTCCTGTAGTTTCGGCTTGTTTGAATGCAAGTGTTCCATCAGGAATCGCTCACCAGTAGAGACTGTTTTCATCAGCATTGAAAATATCATGAGGTGCAAACTCATTCAAGATGGTAGGAAGAACTGAAACAACCCAATTTTCAGCACCAAAGTCATCAGCGTCTTGTTTTTCACCATGCTGTTTCTTGAATTTTATGTTGTTCCTCTCCTTCCATCTTTCAAACCATCCAACAGTGGCTTTGAATTCAGTTAGTCCAAGACTTTCAGCTAGCTGATTAGCTTTCTCCATAAGCAGTGGACCGTTGACAGGAAACTGTCTGCTCCTGACTTGAGAAAACCACCGAAGAAGAGCATCTTCTACCTCCTCAGCTTTTCGCACCCGTTTTCATTTCCGTTGTGGATTTGTATTGCTTTGCCAGTCTTCCAGAAGCTGGTCTTTCTGCTTCAAGATACGTGAAATTTGACTGGGATTGACACCATATTCTTTAGCAATAGATGCTTGACTTTGTTTTCTAATTTTTCAAGAACTTCTATTCGTTCAGCCAGTGTTAAAGTCTTACAGTTGCGCGACATCGACGACCCCAGTGTACACTCTAACAACATTCTTTCGCTTATTCTGCCTGTGGCAGTTAAAGGGGCGGTAAATTTTGAAATCTCGTTGGTTGTCATGCGCCAATCAGCTTCCATATTTCATGCGCGCGCTTATGCAGAGTCTTTCCTGCAGAGCAGTGGTCTTAAACCATGCATATAAGCAAATCTTGCACTTATCAGTGGTGCGCTAAACCGGTTTGTCCCCATAGAAATTGATGGCGCCAAAAACGGGACCGAAGTACAGCATGCAGTTAAACAGAGCATGAGCTTATCCGACGTGCACTTAAATGGAGTGCACTGTACCTATTTATCTAGATACACACACATAGATAGATAGATAGATAGATAGATAGATAGATAGATAGATATCTACTACCACTAACTGTGAGGCTATATTAATAATAAAGATGTGAAATATATTCCTCTGTCAGAGGTACACTTCCTTAAAATTATACATTATATTTTATTTCATTGGAAGTTCTCAATGCCTTTAATACTCACCTGACTTGCAATTTCTGAAGCCCTCTTGGCTCGCTGCATATCTGGGATATCCATACTCACTTGCATTCCTTTCCCTTTAATTTCAGTTTCTAAGTCTTTCTTGTATTCTTTCTAAAACAAACAATTATTGTACATGACAATGATTTTTTCATCCAGTATATGTATATATATATATTTTTTTACTTGTGTTACAGTAATCCAGTTCATTGAAACATTTATTTTAGTTAAGGGTAACAGTGATCTATTTGTATGATATATCTATATCTATAAAAAAAATCTGGATTGTTATGATGGAGGGTCTACAACAGAAGCCAGTCGACAAAAACAACAGCCCTGGAGAAAACCAACATAAGCAAACCAGGTGCCAAGAACAGAAGACACCAATATAGCAACACAAGATCTTATCAGACAAACCCAATGCGGCTATGTTTCAATGACTGCCTGCACAAAGAAACAATGTCCAGTGAAGACAATAAGGTCTCAGAACACGAATAGTTGTTAAAATGCAATCTACAATTCAGAAGGTGCAAAAATCAAACCTCATGTGTTTGAAATATTACTGTGCCCCTATGCAGGCAGCCACCAAAACATGGCTACATTGGATTTGTCCAGTAAGATCTTGTGTTGCCATGATGGTGTCTTCTGCTCTTCTTAGCACTTTGAGTGCTTTTCCCAGTTTCTCCATTGTTTGATCACTGTTATTACAGAAGTCAGTTTAGGAAGGCTTTTCTGTGTATACAGATCTTTTTACACATGGGGCAGCACTTTACAAAACCAGAACACTGTACCAGTAATTTCATAGTACGAATCCTGAAAGGTAACTTTAAAACAGTACAGGAACGTAAGACCTTTGAAGTCAGAGTGATTAAATATTTTGACACCCACCAGACAGGACTTAAAGATCTGGGTTTTCTAGCCCATTACAAACCATAGAAATGTACTGCTTTGTTTGTCACCCTCCTGTCTCTATGCATATCTCCCTGTCTCTCACCTATCCACCCCCATCCTGTTAGACTGCTACTAAAATGCTTTGATGTTTCACTTATATATATACTGTCATCTAGCAACGTTTGCTTATTTTCGATCTGACGAAGAAGGGCAACCTTCGAAAGCTAATCAAGAAATGTATTAAGTTATGTCCAATAAAAAACAACGCAAGATCTAACTATCTTCCGAAGGCTATTGAAAACAGATCTGTTCAAGAAGGCATACCATAAACAGCCATCTTAAATACTAAATAATAAGACTGTACACGACCTAGACACA
Source organism: Microcaecilia unicolor (assembly GCF_901765095.1). NCBI lineage: Eukaryota > Metazoa > Chordata > Amphibia > Gymnophiona > Siphonopidae > Microcaecilia > Microcaecilia unicolor. The sequence goes on along the minus strand of NC_044031.1, from coordinate 113,868,203 downwards.
ATCAAAATCATATCACTTGACTGTTTAACCTCTTTACTACTAGTGAGCAAGTACTATCACCTTAATCCTTATGTCGAACATGGTCTCTCCATAATCGACGACCTAATGAATGTTATAATCCAATTGTCACTCAGGAACCTTCATGCAATACCATAATGTATTCTTCTTTACCATGTATATAGGCACATGGTATATATATATACCATGAACTGTTCCATGTATGTTATGTTCCATCTATGTTACCATGTATGTATGCACCTTAACGCAACACCACTTGTATTCTGTTACCCGGAAATGGCAACAGGCATTACGGCAAATGTAAGCCACATTGAGCCTGCAAATTGGTGGGAAAATGTGGGATACAAATGCTACAAATAAATAAATAAATAACATAAATAAATAAAATCATCTTATTTTCTTTTCCATGTTTTATTTCTATTGATTACCTTTACACATGGAAAAAGGAATTTTCTGAAATTGTGAAGCCGTATACATTTCTTTAATTAAATGTACCAGCAATAACTACTACTACTTATCATATAGCGCTACTAGACGTACGCAGCGCTGTACACTTGAACATGAAGAGACAGTCCCTGCTCGACAGAGCTTACAATCTAATTAGGACAGACAAACAGGACAAACAAGAGATAAGGGAATATTAAAGTGAAGATGATAAAATAAGGGCTCTGAACAAGTGAATAAGGGTTAGGAGTTAAAAGCAGCATCAAAAAAGTGGGCTTTTAGCTTAGATTTGAAGACGGCCAGAGATGGAGCCCATGACAGTGATGCACACGGAACCTCCCTCCCCCCAGATACTGCTTCCACATCATCTGCTCTTTAATAACCCCAAGGAACCAACTACATAAAAGGATGGACAAGAACTTCATCATACGCCTAGCTTGCTCCCACTCCCCCCCCCCCCCCCCCCAGTAAAGAAACTGTGGACTGATTATGTCTCACACAAGCCTCCAACATGTCCTGTATGGCAGCTAAAGATATGTCCAAACCAGTGTCCGACAGATGAATCCCTTCTGGACAGTATAAAGTGTCAATAAATCATGGACCAAAACCAATCCCCCCAACCTATTAACAAATCAAGAAACCTCCACATTAACTCTCCTGTGAAGCTTCTTGACAGCCTTCACATTCTTGGCATCACTCCAGACTAACCTGGGGATAATCTGGGAACAAATAAAACGAGTGGAAGAATAACAGCAATGTGCTATGAACAAAGCTCTTTCATTTGATAGATCAGCTCTACTCCTTTAACTGTACATATGTCGTTTTCTCCCAAGTGAATCAACAGCAGTGCAGATGTCAAAAAACATTCTGCCTTAAATAATGCTAGCAGTAATTGCTCCCACAGCATGCCTCGCAACCCCAAACAGCAAATCTGAAAATCTAACGGAGCTAAAGTAAGAAGACACCCTGGATGAGTTTCCAATGGTCTTTTCTGCACTCCAAAGATAAATCAATGTCTGTAGATTTATTTTATTTTTGTTACATTTGTACCCTGCACTTTCCCACTCATGGCAGGCTCAATGCGGCTTACAAGGGGCAATGGAGGGTTAAGTAACTTGCCCAGAGTCACAAGGAGCTCCTATGCCTGAAGTGGGAATCAAACTCAGTTCCTCAGGACCAAAGTCCACAACCCTAACTACTAGGTCACTCCTCCACTCATAGCCAACTGAAAATAAAACAATTAGTTATCAAAAAACCTTGTACTCACTCACAGGCAGATGATCAAAAGCCCTGCGCTATTCCAAACAATGCTCTAAAAATAGCTTTGGAACAGCATGGGGCTTTACCGCACCTATAATCAGAGATAATAGCATTCAAATTTAAGCACATAATTCTCTCTGATCATGGGGTAGAAGTGCGGGAGGCCTCCCTCCTCTTCCTTCGGCGCTGACTGCAAAATGGTGGCGCCCAGCCCTGCTCAGTGTATCCTTGGATGCGCTGGGCAGGGCTTCACACCATATAAGGGAGTTTCTGTAGCTGGAGGGGGGTTGTTGGTTGGGTCATCGGTTCCTTGGGGGGGGGGGGATCTGTCTGTTGGGTCATCAGTTCATGCGGGGGGTTGTTGCACTGGGGGGAATGGGGGCCTGCTAGCATGCAAATGCATACTGGACAGGGCTCACCATTGCTCCCCAATGGTCTACAAACTGCAACACCAGCTCCAAGCTGGCATAGGGTTTACCGCGCCCAGCTTACATCACAGAGGTACAAACTTGAAGACAGTATTTTTGTCTCACACTGTGTAACTCTGAACAAACTAAAAAACCTCTCTTTAACTAAATTTCAATGCTAAGGTCTTTTCTTGGGGAAGGAATTGGTTTGAGGTTAGTTTGATACAGAAAGTTAATACTAATTATATTCTTTAAGAGTCTAAATGATAATGATTGAATTGCACAATTTGGAAACCTACTGCCAAGGTGCCAAGGATTCAAATTATGTTTTGAAGCCTCTGCAATGATATTACTGTTTATGAACTTAAAACGTGTGCTAATTCAGATGCTGTTCCATATGCTGTGATGTACCCAAAATATGTGTGGTGCATTTCACTGAAAATCTGTGGAGGAGTAGCTAGTGGTTACTGGTTAAGAGCACCAGGATCAGTGGTGTAGCTAGGACTGAATGGGTCCTAGCTGGAAAAATTAAGATGGGCCCCTTATGACACCATCTCTCTCTCTCTCTCTCTCTCTCTCTCAAGGTAGTGGGGATGTGGGAGGGTAAATCCCTTCAGAGCTTCAGTAATCAATATTGCAAAAGCAAACACATTCTAGACCTATATATATACCACAGTAACAAAAATAGAAACTAAAATACAAGATATCAGAAATGTGTATTTCCCAAAGTAAAACAGCAGAGAAAAGGCACTGGCGGAGCCAGGTGAAGACAGAAACGTTTACAATTGCTACCTCTACAGGTCAGCTGCCAGGACTCTGGAGTACTGTGCAGGGGGAAGAGGCCACAGAACGATGCTGGCCTGCACACTGGACACCAGGGTGGGGGGAGGGAGGTGTCAGGAAGGGTAGACAGAAGTGACAAAAGGAATGAGAGCACAGGGCAGCAAGCAGCTTCTACCACTGGGCAGCCCTGGGCATCTTGCTAGGCTCACTCAATACTAACTAGGCCCCTGACCAGGATGACAACCAGAGGAGCCTGGTTCAAATCCCACTGCTGCTCCTTGTGATCTTGGACAAGTCATTAACCTTCCCACTGCCTCAGGTAAAAACTTAGGGACCCTTTTACTAAGCTGTGCTAAAAGGTGGCCTGTGCTGTGACTAGTGCATGGATTTCCCTGCTTGCCGAGGCCACCTTTAGCATAGCTGTGAAATGGTTGAGTTTTCATTTCCTAAATTAATGACAATATGCTAATTTCCCAACTAGTGCATGGCCATTAGTGCATGAGCCCTTACCAACAACTGTTTAGTAGGTGGAAAGGACTCACGCGCTAACCATGCGCTAATCGGTAGGAGTGTGACAATGAAGCTGCGCTGATTAGCACTGAGCATACCTACTCTTCGCCCTCCCCCCAAACACACCGCAAGCACTAATAAAAAGCATTTTTTAGCGCTTGGAAAGCATGCACAGATACCAACACTACCACAGGAGGCCTGAGTATGCCCTGTGGTAGTGCATTTTCCCACATGGTAAACACTCTTACCACCATTTAGTAAAAGGATCTCTTAGATTGTGAGCCATCCAGGGACTGGGAAACATCTAGTGTACCTGAAGGTAACTTACCTTGAGGTACTACTGGAAAAAAGTGTGAGGTAAATCCAAATGAATTTACTACATACCTGGCTTGCAATTTCTGAAGCCCTCTTGGCTCGTTGGATATCTGGGATGTCCATGCCTATTTGCATTCCTTTCCCTTTAATTTTACTCTCCAAATCTTTCTTGTATTCCTTCTGTCATTTAAAATACAATATGCACAGGATTAGCACTCATGGGTTTAAATGAATCCAGCTGTTCAGGATATCAAGAAGCCAATTTACAGTGCAGTAGTCACGCATGTGATAAACAGTGATTTTGCAAACTAAATAGAAATAAAAGTAAATTATTGCATATTCCCACATCTTCTTTCCATGTCTATATAAAAAAAAAGGCCAAAAATGCCCATGCTAATGAGCTGGGCCAAATACAAACCCATGCTAATCAGCTTCTTGGAATCGCAAAGAGTAGTGGTAGAGTAACTCACAACACATCTTCAAGCTGTTGTACTCACAGAAAGTTAGCAACATCTCAAGAAAGTGAACTAATGCTTCTGCTGGGAACATTACCTGGTCATGTTCCTGGACTACCAATCAAAGGGTTCAAAAGGTCTTGTAAAAGCCCCTGCTTTCAACATGTGAAAAATCTTGGTGGCCAGTGGGGCATTCCCCTGACTTTTCCCTCTACCTCTACCTGGGAAATATAATTTAAAGAAGTACTCCTTGGTTAAGCCCCACAAAGAGCCCCCTTCAAAACAGCAACCCCCCTCCCCATGATTATCCTAAAATCCCCTACGGGCACCAATTTTCAAAATGAAGCATATTGATCCCACACATTCACTTGGCCCACAAGGGGAGTGAATCTTAACCAGATGGTACTTTTTTTTAAAATGTAAACATCAAATGGGGCTGGTGGGTGGGGGGGGGGGGGGGGGATGGGATTGTTCCACAGACTAGAGATTTTGCACTAGAGTTGCCAACTGGCTTAAGATTCTCCCAAAAGGGTTGATTCGATCCAGATCTTACTCTATTGCATGAAGGGACTTGTAGTTCTGATTTCCAAACTGTGAGGGTCTTTTACAAAGTGTTGGTAAGCCTAACGCGGGTTTATCAAACGCTAAATTGATACTATTGCCGGCCCAATGCGGCCACCAGCAGTAGTTCCACCCTGAGTGTACACTATTTCCGGGGGAAAAAGAAAAGACCCAGAAATGGTTTGAATGGCGGTAACCTGGCGGTAATCAGGCATCACCTCACGCTGCCCAGTTACTGCCGGGTTACTGCAGGAGCCCTTATCGCCACCTCAATGGGTGGGGGTAAGGGCTCCCCACCGCATGGCCATGTTTGTCTGGGGGCTTTTTACCCGCTGCGGTAAAAAGGGCCCTGGCGCTTGGGGAAAACAGCCCCTGCCGCTTGGTAAAAGGACCCCTGCATTCCCTAAGAAAAGCAAGACTACAAGTTCCTGTATTCAATAGGGTAAACCCAAGGCTAGATTAGTCCTGTTGGGTGAATCCTATTTTGCACACAGGGCTCCTTCAAAAGATGGAACATGAAGAGGAGGCCACCATCACATGCTGCCACAGCTGGAAAATGCTCATTTTTCCCAGATGTAGTAAAGTGAGCAAAATTCCTATACCAGCCGATATTCAGCACTATTTAACTGGCCAGGAATGACTAACCACTAGTGGGAGACAACCAGTTATCTCTGCTGAATATTCGTGGTTCATGTATAATGGCTAACCGCTATATAGCTAACTATCTGCAAATATTCAAGCGTTGGCTGGCTAAGCTTAGCAGCCAAATTGACCGACCAGAGCTGAATATTCACTTAGCCGGTTAAGTTTGAGCTGGCCAAAAAACAAAAACAGATATTCAACGCTGGTCATCAGGAACTGCCCAGTATTCAATATCTAGTGTCAGCGCCGATCGTGACACTTATGCGGGATGCCTCCCGTGGTCTGAATATTGGACCCACAGAATTTATTAAGCTGAAATACTATGGTACTTCTTCTTAGTAAACCCTTCGAGAAGTTTTTTTGTAGTAAAATTTCACTGAAAGGTGCAATTTTCACACCACTTACTAACAGGCCTCTAAATGAGGTTCATTCTTCAACTGAAAAACAAAGTAGTAACACCAGCTTATAAATTAACAGCGAGTTATGAAATCAAATTTTATGATGACCTGAACTTGGTAGGCAGAGCACACTCTGCTTTCGGAAATTTATCTATGCAAACCCTTTTCCAGAAATTCTGTGATTCATTTAAGTTTTTTTTTCTGGTACATTCATGGTAAATCACAGCACCACTTCAGTAATACATTCAACAAAGAGCACCTTAGCTGAAAAATGATGGCAATTCAAATATATTTGGCGATCAATTCATTTACCTTGACAATACTAAACAATTCACTACTTATTTAATTCTTACTGCTAAGAAAAATACATGCACTAACATACTGTAGAACGAGGGCTCTAAAGCCCAATTTTGTATATGTTCTTTACACAGGACAAGGGATGTCCAGGATAGGACATTCACTGCTTGTAGCACATTTACAAAAGGCTCACAACAGCCATTTTACAAAAAAAAAAAGCACATTTAAAATAAAAGTGGCATCACTCAGGGCTTTGTATATTAAGTGCCGGTACTTAAGTGGAAATACCGGGTTTTGCAAAGATGCACATCTAAGGGGAACCAATTAAGAATGTGAGGTTGAAAACAATTTTTTGGCTGCTTTAGTGGTTTCGAACACCAGAGGGGCAAACATAATTCCCCACTCAATCACTCCTCCATAAGAGTAGTTAACTGACAGTTATGCAGGCTACAGAGCAGGTGCAAATGCCAACAGGGATGTGTTTTGCAGAATATGTGTATTTCTCTTGAATAACAAAAAATAAAATGAATAATTTTATGATGTACCTAAACCATGTGCCGAACTTACCCTTGCAAATCTGTTCAATTCACACAGGCATAAACAGTGACTTCTAAAATCACTGATTATAATGTGTTTGATGATTTACAGATATGAAATTTTTTTTACATATCTAAACCTTCTTAAACTACCTCCTTGATGTCTGACCTATTGGGTCCCTGGCTGGTTTTAAATTGGATCTCAGCACTTTGAGGTTGTCTCCATATTTTCTAAGGCTATCAGGGGTTTAAGGAAGCTTGTATGTTTTCCATTTGTATAGTAATCAAATGGACCTTGTTTGCACAGATAACTGCAGCTGATGGTGGAGTTTCTCTCACTTAGGGGTCCTTTTACTAAGGTGCACTGAAAAATGGCTTGCGGTAGTGTAGGCGCAGGTTTTGGGCGCGCGCCAATCCATTTTTCACTACGCATGTAAAAAAGCCTCCTTTAAAACTTTTTGCTGTAAATGGACGTGTGGCAAAATGAAAGTTGCTGCACGTCCATTTTGGGTCTGAGACCTTACTGCCAGCCATTGACCTAGTGGTAAAGTCTCACGCAGCAACCAAGCGGTAATGGCCTACGCATGCCAAATGCCACTTGTGCCAAAAATGAAATTACCGCAAGGGCCACACGATAGCCGTGCGTTAACTCCATTTTGGTGCACATTGGGCACGTGTAGACGCTTACGTGGCTTAGTCAAAGGGCCCCTTATTCTTTTTATGAGGGCAAGGAGAAAGTTTTAGAGTAGCTAGTGTGGCAACTACTCCTCAGACTCGTTTACCTGAAATCTGACTTCCGTCTCTTCACCCACTATCCCCAGGCGCAGAGTCCCGAGTTCTTGCAGCTTTACCCATAATTTGTTTTAAATTAATATATGTAAACTGCTCTGTTATGTCCTCAGGAAGAGTGGTATATCAAAATCAACAAACCATAAATCATAGTTTGAGCCTTCTCCAGAGTACCCCCCACCCTCTGGAATGCACCCCATGAAAGGCTTCCCTCAACACAAGACTATTTCTGCTTCAGGAAACAGATAAAGGCTTGGCTCTCACCCAGACCTTCAATGGAAGACGCAACTAACTTATTTGTTACATTTGTACCCCACAAGGACTAATACCAGCTGCACATACTCAAGCTAAGATCATACTCACGCATCTTTCTGACTTCAAGTGCAATTTTCTTTACACTGGTTCCCTTATTTCCTAAATCCTGTGACCTTATTTACGGTGCTTATTTTCAAAGCATATGGACGTCCCAAAATGCCAAAATGGACGTCCACATGCTTGGAACATCCAAATCCTGATTTTGCAAAGGCGGGATTTGGCCTTCCGACACTGCCGTCCATCCAAATAGCAAGGGGGAATGTTGCAGGTGTGTTTTGGGAGAGACTAGAGAGGGCCCAAAATCAGGACGTTCAACAGCAATTACTGAAGGGAGGGAAACGTCTAAAAAGAAGGATGTCCTTCGTTAGACCTGTTTCAATCATATCTAGGGTACAAAAAGGTGCTCTGATTGAGAAGCTAGCCAGTGGAAGGATTAACGCATGACACCTCCTTAATTCCCCAGTGGTTGCTATTCCCCTCCTTCTAACCTGAAAGTGAAATTGAAAGGAATACCAGGCTGAGAGTTTCAGGTGTTATCAGCATCCTGAGCATCATGCAGGTCAGAGGAGTAGCCTAGTGATTAGTGCGGTGGACAGTAAACTGTGGGACTTTAGCTCTTTTCTTAAATTATAATTTGGACATTCCAGGTTCCAAAATGGCTGTTCATGCAGAACGTCTCCAACACACGGACTTCCATCTCACCTATTTTCGAACAGGAAATCTTGACGTACTTTCTGTTCAAAAATACATGTGAGATGGAAGTCCATTTGGGATATTCTGATGTGGACATCCCTCTTCTGACTTGGACATCCTTTTGAAAATGCCTCTTCACGTGTTCCACCTTTGCTTATATCCTATGCTGTCTAATAAGATGTTTTACTCTGTATTGTACTGACATTGTAAGTAGCATTTTGCATCACAATGTATACTGTTAGTTGAATATTTTTACTGCTATATTTGTAATGTCTTCAAAAAGGCAGTAAATAAAAGGATGTAAATAAATACGTGTTCCCTATCTGAAAGATACCTCACTGCCTTAGCCCAAAGCCTCTTAAGTTTTTTGCTCCATGTGTCTTGTCAGGATTGTAAGCTCTAAAAGGTAGTGGCTATCCACATGTTGCTGTATAGCATTTGTATAAAGTGTACATTTTTATTCTGGAGTATTTTTCAAAGCAGTGACTCAATAGTGACTTTGGGGGCAGACGTCAAACTACCTGCATAACTGAAAAGCAAGTGGGTACTTTTTAATGCCACAATGTGCACCAGTTCTTAAAGGAAATGTGTTAGGGATGAGCAGTCATTTGAAACAATGTGATTTCATATTGTTTTCAAACCAGAATAAGAAAAAACCATAATGTTGGTGCTTTTTTTATTGTCATTAATAGCATGCACAATGTGGGCCGCCATTACGACATGTTATTTTACTGTTAATCCCACTTATTAGTTAACTAGGGGGCCCTTTTACCAAAGCTTAGCTCATGCTAATGAATTAGTGCACACTAATTGCTAAAAAGCTCCTAGGTATAAAATGAGCTTCTTTGCATTTAGCGAACACTAATTCTGTCAGCACACACTATATTTTACTAAAAGGGCCCCCAAGATCACTTTGCATAAAATGGGACCCGTACTAAAATAGTATGAGTTAGTGGTAAAATAGCTAGTATTGATACCTACTTCCCTCAGTGCTCCTTGTTTATCATTTATTAAAATTTGCTGTACCACCTGGCTTTATGTGATCCTGGCAGTTTACAAAATTGTTCTTATAAATGGTGCTCAAAAATTGGCATTCAACGGTAGTCTATAATGGGTGTTCTGAGATCAACATCCTTTGTTGAACAGTACCAGGATTCATGCTCATCTTAGGGCATGAGGAGTTACACCAACTGAAACCAGGTGTAAATCTTGGCATGCAAGCTGGGCATGGATCTCTTCAATTCTATAACACTGAGTGCATTTTAAGGGAACGGCCCACCCTACTAATACTACTTATCATTTCTATAACGCTACTAGATGTATGCAGTGCTGTACACTGAACATGGCCATGCCCCTTTGCAGATCTGCAAAGAAACACTTACGCGCTGTTCTATAAATGGGGGTGTAGGTGTGTTTTTGTACGGATCTGCTTTTTCTGCCCCATTTTGGTGTCTTGCAGCCATTAGAATGACTTTTCCATGCTGAAAATTCAGGGCAGAAGTAACGCCAAACGTTCGGTGCCATACACAGAATTCCTCCGTTAAGTAGAAATGTGTACACCAATGAGGAAAAGAATACCCAAAACAAAAACAGTACTTAACATTTAAAAAAATATGAAAAAAACTGGAATAATTCGAAAAGTAAAATTAAAGAAATTTTCCAGTGCATATCCCTAGAAAATATTCACCTACTTTCCCTTTGAAAACTGTCTATGGAAAGAACACCTGAACATTCTTGCACCTCCATTTTGTGTGGGTACTAGTCAAGTAAAAAATATGCAATATGCTTTTGAAAATTCAAACGTATATACATTCATTCCTGACTCCATCCTATTCCTGCTCCTAGGAACTCCTCCCCTTACTACTTAATTGTATGGTCAACCTTAAGAATAAAAGTACATAAGAACTGCTATTTGGCCAAACTAAAGGTCCATCCAGCCCAGTATCCTGTTTCCCACAGTGGCCAATCTAGGTCACAAATACCCAGCGGGATCCCAAAAGTAGATAAATTACATTATGTTTACTTTTTGGCCACCCACTGTCCACAGTGAGGCCTAAACCTAACGTGGAACCTAGAATTCTGTAGCTATATTTTGGATTATTCTTCCCTATGTGCATCACTTTGCATTCATTTTTTAAATGTAAAAGTACCCACCTTGTGCATCAGTGCAAGTATTTTTACCATGGGGGGAGGGGGGAGAAGAGAGGCAGTTTTGAACAGACAGGGGGAGAGGCAGTTTTGAACAGACGAGTTTACCCTGGCAAAATAATTTGATAACTGCCCTCCTCACAAATATGTTTATTTATTTAGATTTTGCTCACCCCTTTTTCAGTAGCAGCTCAAGGTGAGTTACATTCAGCTACATTGGGTATTTCTGTCCCTGGAGGATTCACAATCTAAGCTCATACCTGAAGCAATGGAGGGTTACGTGTCTTACTTGAGATCACAAGGAGCAGCAGTGGGATTTGAACCATGCTCTAAATACTAGGCCACTCATTCATGTTTTCTTAAATTCTAATGTGCATATACAAATACATTGTTTGCAAACGTTTATGCACCCCAGCTGGAAAGTAGTGGACAAACTAATACCACCGTCTGCTCTGTAGCTTCTGGTACAAATTTAATGCTCTGCACTGCAGCAGAAACTTCACATGGAAGGTAAGATTTCTGGAGAACAATGGGATCTGGAACAAATTGTCCAACCTGACAGGCACTTTAACTGGTTTGCCAATAAGCCTTTTCTTCATTTTCCCATTATAATTGCCCTTTGTGCTCCAATCTTAGCAAAAGGCCATATTTTGATAGGTTTCTTTTCTTCTATGACAAAAACCCAAGGAGGATTTTTTTTTTCATTTGCACAAATTGTCACCTCTTTTGTTGCAAAGGATGTCGCTCTCTGAATTCTTGCCCCCATTAATCCCTAATAACTATAAAGAAGTTTGAAATAGTTTATTGCATTTCTTAAACTGGCAGCACTAGGAAACTATTTTAGATAAACAGAATTTTCCTAACACCCTTTGCAGTCCTAAGTTTTGTTCTACTTTTGAAGCAATTGGTGTTTAAAAAGTATTAAGGCTGTCCTTCTTATTTTCTCCCATTTTTATAAATCTAAGTAAATTGGGAGCCGTTACAGTGAGAATCCCTGTCAGTATCTCATACAAACATCACAGCAATATTCGCATTGCATTACATTACATTACAGGTCTTATAAACCGCATAGACCCAAAAGGTCCAATGCAGGTAACATCAAAAATACCAAGAACATACCCTGGCAAATACATCTAATTTATCCATCCCAAAACCAAGCAAACACTAATCTAAAAACAAAACATACTTGTTAAATAAAAAAAAAGGTATTTAACTGTTTTCTAAATAAAAAAATCATTGTTAGACAGTCTGATTGACGAGGGAACAGAATTCCAAACTAAAGCAATCCTTGGGATAATGTGGAATATAAAGAAAGAAAGAAATATTCAGCCCAACAGTAGTTGCATCCACAAAAGAAGTAGATGGAGCCCTCATCAAGTGGGCTCGTGTACAGTACATCATTTGACATGGCATACTTTGGCAACAAACTCCCGACATCACCCGTTGTAAAGCATCAAACTGCTCCCAGATGGCTATCAACAGGAATTTTGGAACCCCCTATCTCCCAAATGTCACAGAAACAATTGGGTAAAAACCATTTGATTTCTAATCCATGCTATCTTGTCCAAGGCACTAGCGGCTATCAATTTGGAGGGGGAAGTTAAACTATCCGCATTAGTCAAATTATTTACCACAAAGTACAGATATAGCAATGCCACAACAAAAGTAGTGCTTCCTATATTATAAAAGGCGTGAGAATGTAAGTGGGCACCTCCTTTTATGAACCCCAATGCTGTGCTGTAAGATCCTGGATTGCCCAGATGCTGTTATAGAGTACTAGTAATCACCCAAGTAATCGAAGCACCTAAAATATAGGCGCCCGTAGATACACCATAGACCTGACATAACTGCGGGCACCTAAATATGGCAACAGCATGTGTAACTTACAGTATTCTGCAACTGGTGCATGTAAGTGGCAAAACTGCCCATACCCCTCCCATGTTCTGCCCATGTGAACCTCCTTTTGCATTTACCTGATACACCATGTACACATGCCCTTACTGAACAGCAATCAAGTGTTTTGCTGCCACTTACTCGTAAGCGTGGAGGTATTCTGTACATTCCGACACACAATTTGTACTGAAATGTGAGCGCCCAGTTACAGAATTACCTCCACATTGTATTAGGAGAAAAAACTAATGAGACTTGATAAGATCTTTTAAAAATGGCATCCTCTAGCAAGCAGTCTTTCTGTGAACCAAGAAGTTTAGCTTTAGGTTTATTATTTATATCCTGCCTTCCCTCAAAGGCAGGGTACAGTTAAACATATATAATTAAAACCAAACCAAAACAAACAATATACAAATTAAGGGGTCCTTTTATTAAGGCATGCTAACAGATTTAGCAAACACTAACAATTAGTGTGCACTAAATGATAAGATGCCCATTATATTCCTATGGGCATCTTATTATGTAGCACGCACTAACGATTAGCGCATGCTAAATCTGTTAGTGCACCTTAGTAAAAGGACCCCTACAATACATATATACAGCCAAGTACCCCAACAACAGATAGTCCAAGAAACCAACAACAGTTCTTTATCCAAGTGCTGAAAACTGAGTACGTAGCATTCAGAAAAGGTTTTACGTACTGACCTGACTGATAATTTCTGATGCTCTCTTCGCTCTTTTGATATCAGGAATGTCTAAGTTAATATCCATTCCTTTCCCTTTTATTTCGTATTCCATATCCCTTCTATATTCCTTCTGTGGAGCAGAACAACATAAAAGAGAAAAAAAGAAGGTGAAGTGACCTACTGCAAAATGCCAGCACACCTCAAAAGAAGTGGGGAAATAAAGCAGCATTACAAGAAAAAGTTGTGCACAGACCCTAAAATAACAAGTTTAGTTTAGTTTCGTTAATTACGGACTTGATACACCGCCCTTCAGTACCTATTACAGCAGTATATGAACACAAATCAAAGAAAGAAAAGCACTCCATCAATGTCAAGGACAGAGGAAGAGAGGAAAGCATGAGCACTCCAGGACAGAGGGTCAGGTACTACTGCGCAGTTGTTGAGAAGGGGAAAGTCAGTGCTAAAAGACGGGCCTTGAGAAGGGCTCAGAAACGGAGGTAGGACTGTTTAGCGTGGAGGTCGGGTGGAAGGGCATTCCAGAGGGAAGGGGGGCCACACAAAAAAAAGCTGAACAATGAGTGGATTCAAAGTAAGAACAACAGGTAGAGGGGAGGGAGAGACGAAAGAATAATTTTCAAAGTAATATATGCAGGTAAAGCTTCACCCATGTTAGGCAACTATCTGAAAACTGTGATCTCTTATGCAGTTAAAAGTGTGTGCACTGTTTTACAACATACGGAATTTCATACACATCGAGAGGAGACATTCTCAGGAGCTGAGAGAGGAAGAGTATTGGGGCAGTTATATAATTTGGTGTTTCAATTTAGGTGTTAATCCCAGAAAATGACTTTGTGTGCACCCGAAGCACAGCGCAAGTCACAATCTGGATTTTACACAGTAATGAGCTTCATTTACATGTTTTGCGTCTCATTACTATGTAACCCATGGTGACTTAATCACTGTGGAAGAGAAAGACAAGCTGCATTACAGCCTTTTAAGTCACGTTAAGAGGCAAATAATAAGAGCCTAACACAGTTTGATAACTCCCCCCCCCCCCTTTGTCAGCAATAATGTACCTCGCTTAATATCAAAGCAGCATTTTTCACTCGAATCAAATCTGGCGTATCTTCCAACACTGTCAGTCCTCTTCCTTTCATCCCTTCTTCTAAATCTTTTCTATATTCTTTCTAAAAGATAAGAGGAATTTTTGCAACAATAAATCAGGTATGCAGTCTCTAGGGGGAAAAATCATTCATATTAGCTGTTAGAAAATCTCTTCTGAAATATAAATTAGGTGAAGTACGTTTATAAAAACAAAATTATAAATGACCAAACCAAAAGCACAATGCAGCAAAAATGAGCCAAGAGCTCAATAGCTGATTGATTGCATCCTTTCTTGTGAAACATGTCTCCCTTGTGCTGCTCTATACATTCATAGAGAAATGACATCCAATTTGAATGATATAGTGAGTGAACTAAAGTTGAGGTTCCCTTTTTCTGTGATTCTGCAGTTATGTCAAGATGTTCCAGAATTTGATTCTTGCTGCACAGAATCAAATAAAACAAAAATAATATAGGCGATCAGTTTACAACTGTTGTACAGAATGTACAAGGCATATACAAGTATAAAAAGGCAAGGCATACATATGCAAACACCAATTTCACAATGGTGCTACTTGCCAAGGGATGCACAGATTCAAAGGGAGCATTTCTGGGAATGGTTAGAATAAGCCCAAAAATGATACGAGAATTCCTGATTTTGCCTGGCCAATACATGTGTACTTTCATAAAATGAGCCCTTCAGAGCTCAAGTGGGCTATCCAGCTTATTTTCGAGAGAGAAAGACGCCCATATTTCGACCCAAATCGGGAGATGGGCGTCTTTCTCCCGTGGGCGTCCAAATTGGTATAATCGAAAGCCGATTTTGGGTGTCTTCAACTGCAATCTGTCACGGAAACGGCCAAAGTTGACAGGGCGTGTCGGAGGCGTGGTGAAGGCGGGACTGGGGCGTGTTTATCGGCCAAGGAGAGATGAGCGTCCTTGGCCGATAATCAAAAAAAGAAAGGCGTTTTTAGCACGAATTTGGGTCACTTTTTTTGGACCCTTTTTTTTCCACGAACAAGTCCCAAAAAAGTGACCTAAATGACCATATGACCACCCCTGACTCTCCCAGTGGTCATTAACCCCCTCCCACCCAAACAAAACAACTTTAAAAACTTTTTTTTTCCAGCCTGTATGCCCGCCTCAAATGTCATACCCAGCTCCATCACAACAGTATGCAGGTCCCTGGAGCAGTTGTTAGTGGGTGCAGTGGACTTCAGCCAGGTGGACCCAGGCCCATCCCCCCCCCCCACCTGTTACACTTGTGCTGGTAAATGGGAGCGCTCCAAACCACCCCCAAAACCCACTGTACCCACATCTAGGTACCCCCCTTCAGCCATAAGTGCTATGGTAATGGTGTAGAGGTGTGGGGAGTGGGTATTGGGGGAGATTTGGGGGGCTCAGCACCCAAGGGAAGGGAGCTATGGACTTCAGAGGTAGTTAACTGTTTTTTTAAAATTGTTACAAGTGCCCCCTAGGGTGCCCGGTTGGTGTCCTGGCATGTCAGGGGGACCAGTGCACTACGAATCCTGGCCTCTCCCACAACCCAATGCCTTGGATTTGGTCGTTTTTGAGCTGGGCGCCTTTGGTTTCCATTACCGCTCAGCTGAAATCCGCACAAATCCGATGCATTTGGCTGGCACAAACCGTATTATCGAAAAAAAAAAATGGACGCCCATTTTTTTCAAAAATACGGTTTGTCCCGCCCCTTCACATACCCGTTCTCGGAGATAGACGCCCATGGAGATGGGCGTTCGCGTTCGATTATGCCCCTCCACGTCTACTTTTTGCATTTCTAAGCAGAACTTATCTTTACTTTCAGAAAAAAACACAAAATATTTTAAATGCTCACCTTATGACAAAATGTCAGTAGGAAGAACAAGCAATGTTTTAATCTGTCTGTAATCTACAGTTTTTCTAAAAGCGAAGACATGAATCAGTGTCAGCAAACTGTTTATTTCAACCAAGGCTTTGAAGGAAGGATTGATGGGGCAACTGTACTTAACCTTCTGGGTTTAAAACAATCAAAAACATAAAAATTGGCTCTCTAACATATGTTATACATGTAGTTTTGTGAAATTCGGGACTTACATGCATATTTTAGGAAACCAGCACTTGCATGCACAGGCTGCCAAGTGATGCCACTCTTTTCGGAATGTACTTTCTTCTAAAATGGCCGCTTCTTCTGTACATGGTGGCAAACATACATGTATCTCTTATAGGGATTTTACTACAAGCAGATGACTAGGGGAAGGCAATGGAAAACCATCCCGCTAACAGTCTGCCAAGAAACTGTCACACAAGGGGCCATCCCCATAGGTTGGTCATGATTTGGTACTTGTATACTTTGGAATATTTTTACATTTTGTAAAATAGCCTGGAAATTCTGGACATCCCAAAATTGGCTGCTCCATTTCTGACCTGGATGCCCTATATAACAGAGGTGGGCAACCTTTATGTACATGAATGTCAGTACTATCCCTAACAGGCTGCCTGACCTCTGGAAGACACTAGTACATACCTATTTGTGTGCATCCACCCTACCTTTATTGTAGTTCTACCCCCTTTCCCTTGAGGTCTCATGCCAAGCACAATTCTCTTTCCTTTTTTATTAGAATATTCTGCCTCAGTGGAGCACCATGGAGGTGGGGTAGAAAATTTTAATAACCCTGAAACTTGATTATATAATGTTGGAAACAGAAATGCACAGAGCTCCATACGATTATGACTGTTTTTTTATTTGCTAAACCGCCTAATTTGGGAATAAGTCTAAGCAGTGTGCAATACATTAAAACAATTTCAAAAGAAGAAAGCTCCATTAAAACAGGAAAGATACAATTACAATCTATAAACTACTACTAAAATAAGGATATAGAGTATTAAGGTAATGGTGTCTGCATATGCCTTCCATCCTCCAGCATTAGAAACTAAAAATCTATTAAAAGCAAAAGAGAACAAATGGGTTTTTTTAGGTTAGACCTACATTTCTGGTAAGATAACTCCACTCGAAAGTACAGTGCTGAGTGGATTCCCAACGTGCTTGAGATGGGGAAGGTAATACCAATCTGTGATTGTTTAATGATCAAAGAACATGAGCTGGAACGTCAGGGATGGTAAGGGTGCCTAAATAGTTGGGTATGCAACAAAGCACTTTAAATGTTAATGTTAGTATTTTAAATCAAAAGCATGTATCAATAGGAAGCCAATGTAGTTGATGAAGCAAGAGAGAAACATGATCTAACGCTTTGCATTACAAAGTACGCGTACAGCAGTATTTTGTAGAGGTTGTAATCTCCTAAGGTTAAGCTGGGTAACATCTGCATATATGGCATTATAATAATCAAGTTCTGATCCCATGAAAGCATGATAAAGAGTAAAGAGAATATCCCTCTCCACAAAAGAACAGATTGGCCTAAGTCTATACAATACAGAAAAGCCTGATCATAAAACTGCAGAGATTTGTAGAGTCAAGATAAGGTGTGTGTCAATAATCACACCAAGATACCTAAAAGAATCTACCACAGGAGTTGGTTTACCAAAAAGGATGGGAAATGTAGGCACTTGAACATTTTTAGTAATCCAGCACATAGTAGTTTTGTCTGGAATCAATATTAGATGATGATTCTTGAGCCAAATGGCAACTTCATCTAGACATGTTTACACTGGATTCAGGTCAACAGAAGCAACATCTGGGTAGTGTATAAGGAGAATAATAAGCTGATATTCCATAAGATTGTATCACAGTTGCAAACGGACTGAGAAATATGTTAAAAAGAACTAGGGACAGAATGGAGCCCTGGAGTACCCCACATTTTAACATGTGAAAAGAGGATATTGAGTCTTGTTTTTTTCCCAACAAAGATGCAAAACTGTACCTACAATACCAATAATAACTGTTGCAGGAGCAATGAATGACTGACTAGATCAAAGGCTGCTGATAAGTCAAACGATATTAATAGTACAATGAAACCTTGATCTAATTTACTATGTAGTTCACTCAGAAGAGAAATCAAAGCTATTTCAGTGCTGTAGCCAGTACGAAAACTAGAATGATGAGGATGTAACATATGTAGAGACTCCATATGAGATAGAAATTGGTCAAAAACAATTTTTTCAGTTACTTTAGCAATAAATGGTAAATTAGAAACAGGACGATATTTAGCTGGACAACTTGGGTCAGAGTTTGGCACAGACCCTCTGTGAGAAATAAAAAAGTAAATATTTAACTACAAACAGCTTAAACAAACTGCTGGAGTGGCTATTCTGAAAATGTTTGTGAAATACAGTATGTGTGTACTTCCCAAGAGAAAACTATTGTCCACGGCATGCAGTCTAGTGTATTGTACTCGAGTATTTCATGTTTCACATCCTGTGCGTTGCTGATTCTCTTGAACCATATTGACCCCTGAGGAAAGCTTTGTGCCGAAACACGGCTCATGTAGGGTCTTTTGGGTCAGCTTACTTTCATGAATAAACATTTATGGACACTCTTACTCCTTGTCTACTTTGACCATTTGGAATTTTTCTTCTCACCTCCACCCATGTTGTTTTATTTTAGCACCTGCACTTACCCATGTAATGCATGATTTCGCAAAACTACACCTTTAAGGGAAACTAATTAAGAAATCAAGCTTTATAATGCAATGTTTTGGCTTTGTGAGGAGGTTTTGAACTAAAGAATGACATGGGGGTGGGAATGCATGGTAATCCACAGTAACGGTAATAATTTTAAATGGAATTGCAGGGATGGGGACAAACTTTGTTCCCATGACATTCTCTATTTTGAACACCAGAGAAATGAGCATAATTCCATATTCAATTGCTCCTCTGAACCTCAAATCCAAACAAGCAATTAGCTGACACTTATGGAGGCATATTTTCAAAGCACTTAGCCTTCCAAAGTTCCACAGGTTTCTATGGAACTTTGGAAGGCTAAGTGCTTTGAAAATATGCCTCATGGTTACCTTGGAGCAGGCATAAATGTCACTGAGATATTTTTGATCTACACAGGGGTAATTCTAAAATGAGAAGAAAAAAAAAAGAACTGATTCCCCACAGAAATGTAATCCAGGAAAATGGAGTAAGGATGACCTAAAATCCATGGAGATCTGGTCTTCTATAAAAATCTTTATTCAATACAGCAAAGCAGTTCCAAAGGACTTGACATGGGTTGTGTTTTATTTCTACTCATGGATTTCTTGGGGCTTTTATAGAACAGGCATCAAATAGGAATGTTTATCAATTTTCTAAAGGTCCCCTGTTATAAATTACCCCAAAGTATTAGAACAATATTTCTGCTCTGAAGGGCAATAAGTAGACCGTATCCACTGTAACTGTTTTGTAGGACAAACTAAAAACATACAATAGTGTTCCAACTTTCCCTGGGGAGTGAATTGCTAATTTTGAAGAATGCACCAAAATGTCTCATGGAAAGAAGCAACAATGTGTGTGCAACCGGTTTATTTGCTGCTCTCAGTATCAGATTATATCAGGGAAAATATCTTACCTCTTTAAGAAGGTTGGTGACATGCTTTATGTGCAAGAATTCTGGTGTCAAGTCTAAGTCTGCCGATGCCTTTCCTTTCATCCCTTCCTCAAAATCTTTTCGGTATAATTTCTATTAATTTGAAGGGAAACAAACTGTTACTACTGATAAGTACAGAGAAAAGTGGCACAGATTAAGCATGCCTCATAAAATGAACATGCAAATAACATGCAAATAAGCTAGGATAGTTTTTCTAAACTTTCCTGTTTTCATACAATAGGTGGCAGCTGGAGCTCTGCCCCACCCTCACTCCAGTAGCACTGATTGCCATATTGGAACCATGTATTGTAGCCTAAAATCAGTTGTAAATAAATCCCACTAACCAAACCAATGACTTATACTTCAAAATCAGTTTCAATATTGAAATACTACTACTACTACTACTTATCTCTATAGCTTTATTAGATGTACGCAGTGCTGTACACATTAGCCATCAATTCTATATATAGTGCTAAAATTGTGTGCGTTGAAAGTGTATGTGCAATTTAATTGTTTAATGAGCTAATTAGGGTTGATAACTGGATGCTAACCAATTATTGTTGCTAATTGGCAATAATTAAAATGTATGTGTACAGCTTTATAGTTGCTATTCTATAAAGATGTGTGTGTAAATATTTTCATGTGGATCTGAAAGGGGGTGTGGCAATGGAAGGGGCATGGGAAGGTCTGGAATTTGCATGTAGTATTATGGAATTTGCAGGATCTGTGCCTAATTTAGCAATGAGGATTTATACCAGGGTTCAGTTGGAATCAAACCCAGATGCCCAGGATTACAGCTCACTGCACTAACCATTAGGCTACTGAACAAACCCCTTAAATCAGGCTGCAACTAGTATATATGTGAATATAAGTAAAACACAAGAAAAAGAAGAACTAGCCTTTGCTGTTTGTGTTAACATAAGTAAACACTGCTATGTTGGCCCAAAGGTGACAAGCAACAATAACTCAATTCATACCATTATATGTTCATTCTATCGACTTTAGATTTACAAACCAATTTCAGATAGACACAATAAAAAGATAACACCTATAAAGTAAGGGAGGCATATGGTCCCCATATAATGCTGCATTTCCACAGCTGGAAGTACACTGGCTGCTGCCCTCTCCATAGATCTCAAGCGTTACTCAAAGCTCATCCACTCGATGATCTGCCTGATCACAAGCATGGCAGCAGGAACCAGCCTTACTACTCTGGTCCCATCTCTCCCCACAGCGATGGCCTCTCTGTTGTATATCTTTCTGAGAAAAATAATCTTTCCCTATTCTACCATGTAGCTGCTGATATTTTGATGGCTGAAAGAAAGTCCTGGCTGCTTTAGAGATTTAAATTAAAAAAAAAAAAAGATAAAAGACATGCAATCTTTGTTCTTCTAAATAACTTCACCCTAGAGAAGGCAGTAGGAGTAAAACTGGGGGGAGGGGAGAAACTTGCTGACAGCATGGCATAAACCATCTTAACTGGTCTAGAAGGATGATAAGGAAGTTGTTTAATGAGCATAGGAGCTTACTGGAAGGAGGCAGAGCATGAATTTGAGGTACTGGAGGTTGGAAAAGGTGGAGTGGTCTGTTGGATGAGGTTTATATTATGACTATGATGTCACTTCATTAATTTTTTTAAGAACTTCAACCTGTTAGTGGGCTCATCAAGTGTTGTTAATAAAAGAAACAGTCATTATAACAAGCAGACAGAATTTCAAAGAAAACACATTCTGCAAACAGGGTTGCCAGGTGGAAAAATTTTTTCCCACCCAAACGAGCCCAAAACCCGCCCAAAGTCAAACCCCGCCCCTGACACCCCCACCCCCACGTCATCACCCCCGCCCCCGCCGTCATCGGCCCCGCCTCCCCCTCATCGGCCCCGCCTCCCCCTCATCGGCCCCGCCCAGAACGTCACTAACCCTGCCCAAAACGTCACTAACCCCGCCCCCCGCGGCCAAAAAACCCGCTTTAAAAACCGCCCAAAAGACCCAAAAGCCCAAAAAACCGCAACCCGCTGCGGGCAAAATTTTCCCGCGGCGGGTCGCGGAAAACCGCCCAATTGGGCGGTAAAACCACCCACCTGGCAACACTGTCTGCAAAGAGAGCATAGGACCATGGGAAGTAAATTCTGAGACTGGATGTCTTATAGGACAGAAGATAGGAGGGGGTGAATAATTTTGCATACAGATTGTAAGTGGGATTGGGACATCCAGGTCAGAATGTGCACAGTTTCCTGGGTATTTTGCCAAAGGCTGGCTAAACGTGAGGCATTTTACGAAAATACATATAAGGACACAAGAAAATACACACTTAAGAGCCAGCATGTCCAGCAGGAACAGCCATTTTATAAGCAACACATTCAAAAAACATGCTTAGGGCTTTGAACACATAGGTACCAATTTTAAAGCCTATCTAGCTGATATTCAGTGCTATTTAACTGGCCAGGAATGGCTTCTGGCTGGCTGAATGCCAATATTCAATGGGACATAGCTCACTATCTCCTCTGAATATTCATTGTTAGCACATACCCCCTGATTCTATATAGCGCTCTTAGAGATCCGTGCTGAAATCCAAGCGTATTCTATAAAAAACGTGCATAACTTAATTGGCTTAACAAGCTAATCAGCATTGGTAACAGCTCTTAACAAGCAATAATTAGTAATAATTGGCAATAATTAGAATTTATGGGCAAAACTCACTAAGCGCATTCTGTAATGAAGTGTGCCTAACTTCTAACGCGCCCAGGCAAAAAGGGGTATGGTTATGGGCGTGGAAATGGCCGTTTCATGGGTGTTCTGGAGCAAGGTGGAGGTGTGTGCCATGGGAGTGGGGGTTGCTTGAGCAAGCTGGGGAGGGGGTTCACCGGAGCAAGCTGAGTATGTGTGTGCCATGGAGGTAGGGATCTTTAAAGCAAACTAGATATTTGTTGGGGGAATAATTAGACTTCGAGTCTAGAAAATTTATACAAAATACTTACAGTTGGATGGCCAACTTGTTAGCTCTTCCTCAGATAAGAGACAACTAAGGGGTGCCTTTGTCTGTTTTAATACTTCTTCATTTATTGGTTATTGTTTCGTTTTGATAAACATAGTTTAGCAGACTTTATAATGTGTAATATTGGTCACCTGCTGTATTCATAAATAAAAAAAAAGAATTGGGGTGGCTAGAAAGGAGAATTTGGGGTAACAGTGTGAGGGGGAGTATATGCTTGCGGGGTTGGGGAGAAGGAGAAGTGGGTGTTTGTGCATTGGGAGAAACCTTAGAGATATATAGGATCGGGGGTCTTGCTGGGGAGCTAGAGGGACAGTACACTGAGGGGGCAGGGAAGGCTGAGGGGTGGAATGAGAGAACTACATCTGGAACAAGATAGAGTTGAGGGGGAATGTTGCGCCTTATGATGGGAAATTGTGTGCCCCCCCAAAAAAAATCATAAATAAAATATGTAGAATTTTGACAAATTTTAAAATACTGCACATAGAATTTTTTAAATTGTGCAGAATTTTTAATTATTTTTGTGCAGAATGCTCCTGGGAGTAATTTCCCCATCCATAGACAGAATGCACCCAGATGGCTCAAGGGACCTTAGCTGGTCAAAACCGGAGGGCAGCAGCAGTGGACTTCCCTTCCCCCCTCTGAGTGCATCACATCTACAGTTAATATTGTTTTAAATTATACAAACCTGACTTTGAATCCTTTGTGTTTCCTTAGAAACTTGATATGCTGGGGTTTCAACAAACTCAAGCATCGACTTGCCTCTAGACTTCACATAGTCTTCTTTGTACTTAACCTAAGAAATAATACAACACATCCAGCAGAATGCACAAATAGCTAGAGAGAGAATTCTTGTCTTGCATAGCGATTGCTTGACCCATAACAAAACACTGCAAACATGTTACAGGTTATATATAGAACAGGATCAAACCCATTGCAACAAGCATGTATACTGGAAGAGAGCTATTCCCCAAATTCTATCAATGGTGCCTAAAGTTGGGTACGCAGTTATGAATAGAATAAACATAATTAGCTAATTGGCGCTAAATTGGCACTTAATTGAAGATAAGTACCAATAATTGACTTTAACAAGCACTGATTGGCACTAATTAGCAGTAACATGCATAACTGACTTACGCCCCTTTTCCATAAACTGAGCACCTAACTTCTTTTGCTCGCAGCTCCACAGGGGGTGTGACCATAGGAGTGGCACTGCAGGCCAGGGGCGTTCCCAGGATTTTGGTGCAATGTTATAGAAGAGTATCATTTATGCGCCCAGCTGCCACTAGTTAGGCACCAGCATTTCAGTGGCTTTTGACAGGTGTAAGTGCTTGTAACCAAAGTTAGGCGTGAGATGCACACTAAGGGTACCTTTTACAAAGCGGCAATAACCCAACGCAGGCTTACAGTACGCCAATCTAGAGGTACCACGGCCCAAAGCGAGCGCCGGTGGTGGTAGTTCCACCTCCGGCATGCGGCATTTCCAGCGCTACCAGAAATATTTCAGAAGTATTTCTGCCAGCGCTAACCCGGTGGTAATCAGGCAGCACCAAGCACTACCCGGTTACCTCCAGATTAGTGCAGGAGCCTTTACCGCCACCTCGATGGGTGGTGGTAAGTGCTCATGGCCACTCAGTAAGTGAAATCTTACTGTGTGGCCATTTCCTTTTTCAACCTTTTTACCCGCTGCAGTAAAAAGGGCCTCAGCGCGCAGCAAAAACGGCCCTCGCCGTTAGCACAGGGCCCTTTTTACCACAGCTTGGAAAAAAGTACCCCTAATTCAGCATTCTGTAAAGGTTGTTCCAGGGGCATAGCCAGACTTCGGCGGGAGTGGGGGTCCAGAGCCCGAGGTGAGGGGGCATATTTTAGCTCCCCCCTGCCATTTTTAATGCCCCGCTGCCACCACCACCTTTGACACCCCTCCCCCCCCCCCCAGCACCAACCCTTTCAACACCCTCTTCCTGTCGCTGCCAGCCCTCCCCCGCTGCTGCCATCGGGTACCTTTGCTGGCGGGGATCCCCAACCCCCGCCACCCGAATTTCTCTTCTCCGGCACGGCCGCGTTGCTGATCTGCAAGGGCAGGCTTCTGTTTCTGTGAGTCTGACGTCCTGCACGTACAAGGGAAGGCTTCTGTTTCTGTGAGTCTGACGTCCTGCATATGTGCAGGACGTCAGATTCACAGAAACAGAAGCCTGCCCCTGCAGATCAGCAACATGGCCGCGCCGGAGAAGAGGACTTCAGGTGTCGGGGGTTGGGGACCCCCGCCAGCAAAGGTACCCGATGGCAGGGGAGGGCTGGCGGCGGCGGGAGTTGAAGGAGTTGGCAGCGGGGGTGGGGGGGGCAGGACCAAATCTACAGGGGCCCATGCCCCCGTGGCCCCATGTAGCTACGTCCCTGGGTTGTTCTACTCCGAGAGCCCTTTGCTAACTTAGCATAGATCTCCCAGTGCCTAACTTTGAGCACAATTTACTGAACCTATCCCTATATGTCAAAATATTAGCAATGTCCTTTCATTCAATTTTGTCACTTTTTGTTTAGTGTATTTATTTTTTAACATGTACTGAAAAAACAAACAGTCCATATTATTTTGATTTAGGGTCCCTTTTACAAAGTAGCAGTAAGCCCAATGCAGGCTTACCACTCGCTAAAATGGAAGCACCGCCGGGCTACCACAGCAGCCCGACGGTAGTTCCCACCCCCAGCGAGCGTCATATCTAGCGCTAAAAAATATTTTTATCTTTGTAGTACCGGTGTGTACCTGGCAGTAATCATGCAGCACTGTGCGCTGCCCAGTTACCACTGGGTTAGCGCAGGAGCCCTTACCACCACCTCAATGGGTAGCGGTAAGGACCCCCCCCCCCCCCCCCCAAATGGCCACGTGGCAAGTGCTTCACTGGCTGCACGGCCATTTCCTGAAAAAAAAAGAAAGACCTATCTTTTACTGGCTGCAGTAAAAGGGGGCCTTGGTGCGCATCAAAACCAAGCGCCAACGCCAGCACATGCCCTCTTTTGCCGCTGCTTGGTAAAAGGGGTTCTTAGTGCATTCTATCTCATTCTAACACGAGCACAAATTGATTATCATGCTCTCCAAGTTAACAATATATAAACAAACAAAAATAGAAACAGAGCTTTGCTGCCAGCAGACCCCCTATAAAACAAATATCTAGTCAGCCAACTATCTTCCAGCCATGCTTGTTTTAATAAAGCCTCTGTGTGTGGAAATGCCTGTCACATGATACAACAGCATTGAGCAAAGACATTCATTCACAAGTTTTCTCTAACATAAATCTGTCACACTTGTCAACATCCAACCTATCAAAGTTGAATAAGGAGACTGCCAAAGTAATTGCCCAAAATTGGTTTCCTTTGGGCAAGGCACCACTCTAGAAGCATAAAGCGCTGACCTCTTGCCCTAACAGACCCCCAGGGTATCGTGGTGCCTGAGGATAATCCAGCCCCCATATGATTGTAATTTGAGGGTCTTGAAGTTTAAAAGTCCAATTACAGAAAGGGATTATGCAGCTATAACCATGATTCTGTTGATTGTTTTCCATAAACTTTGAAGTGGTCTCAATTATAAGTAAGGTTCCCTTTAGGAATGATTATTTGTGATTTTGTTTTACTCGTCACAATACAAATTAATATAGTACTCTTCGTGCAGATTATTTTATGGATTACAAAAGTAAACAAAATGGTTAAAGCTGAAGGTGGAAATGAAAAAAAGCATTCAGCAGTCTGTCTTTGGCAGCATATATGGAAGCTACTGGATTTCAGGATTAAATTAAATTAACATTTTTATAGCCTGCTCTTTCAGCCCAAAGGCTGTTCAGAGTGGGTTACAGCAATTAAAAACAAGCAACAACCAATTGAAAAGTCTATTTCTAAACCCCTCTAAATCCAATGCAACAAATATGGATTTACTGGGTGTTGGAAATGAGCCCTTCAATTAGAGTTCACTTTACACAAGGTATATACATCCCCCTCCCAGCAATCAAAATCCACTAGACAGGTTATTTTTACCAGAAGTCCTGCTATTTTACACACGGTCCCATTTTATGCAACGAGACCCTGTGCTAAAATAGCACAACTTGTGGCAAAATAACCTAACTTAGGGCCCCTTTTACTAAGCCGCTTAGGCGCTTACGCGCACCCAACGCGCACCAAATTGGAGTTACTGCCCAGTTACCACATGGCTCTTGCGGTAATTTCAATCTTGGCGGGCGTCCACTACGTGCATCTGAAAAATAATTTTTATTTTGGACGCGCATAGCGGATGCGCGCCAAGTGGCATCTGACACACATAGGTCAGTACCGCTCAAATTCTTTACCAATAGGTCTATGACTCGCGGTAAGGTCTCAGACTCAAAATAAACGTGCGGCAATTTTGATTTTGCCACACGTACATTTTTGTGGGGAAAAAAAGGCCCTTTTTACAGATGCACCGAAAAATTATTCTGCGCACACCCAAAACTTGCGCCTACACTACCGCAGGCCATTTTTCAGCGTGCCTTTATAAAGGGACCCCTTAAATTGAGCCCATGTTGATAACTTCCCTCTAAAGTCCCTAAAACAAATTATCCACTTACAATGCATAAAGCTAAATTAAATTAAACCTTTGCTCAACTTTAGGAAATTAAGGAAAAGTGTAACTCATCCTGTCCTAAAGAGAGATGAACTGCCACAGAGATCCCAATTCAACAAGCAAAAGTCTTTTTACAACATTTTGGTAAAAGATTGACCTAGCCTTCCTTAAAATGTGTTTACACTTTCTAACAAATACTATTATCTCTACTTTTTGAAAAATGTAATTAACAAGTCATACAGTTCTTGTGCAAGCTGGTAAAAGTCTTCATTAGTTTCCCATTTTGTTCCAATTACATCTACTGTGTTTATGAAAAAAGTAATGTTAGTAAAAATGAATGGCCTATATCACAACCAATCACACTGCTCAGAATCTCTTAACATGGCCAAATCTGAGAAAGCAAAAAAATAAAGTGAGAAAACCCAGCAGAAAAGACAAGTGAATAGTACATTCTGAAAAGAATTTCAGGTAAAGAAATGCAGGGCTTATGGAGCAAAGCAAGCCTGGCGGGGTGGGGGGAGGTGCCAATGTTTGGATGGCCCCATGCTTAGGGTTACCATCCAGCTTATAATCGAACGAGAAAAACGCCCAAGTTCCGACCTAAATCGGGAGATGGGCGTTTATCTCACAAAAACGAATAAAGCGGTATAATCGAAAGCCGATTTTGGACATTTTCAACTGCACTCCGTCGCGGATGCGGACAAAGTTGATGGGGGCGTGTCAGAGGTGTGGCGAAGGCGGAACTGGGGCGTGGTTATCTGCCGAACAGAGATGGGCGCATTTCACAGATAATGGGACAAAAGTATGCGTTTTTAGCTAGAATTTAGGGCACTTTTCCTGGACCCTGTTTTTTCACGAATAAGGCCCCAAAAAGTGCCCTAAATGACCAGATGACCACTGGAGGGAATCAGGGATGACCTCCCCTGACTCCCCCAGTGGTCATAAACTCCCTCCCACCTCAAAAAATGATGTTTCACAACTTTTTATTTTGACCCTCAAATGTCATACCCACCTCCCTGGCAGCAGTATGCAGGTCCCTGGAGCAGTTGTTAGGGGGTGCAGTGGACTTCAGGCAGGTGGACCCAGGCCCATCCCCCCCTACCTGTTACAATTGTGCTGCTTAATGCTTAGTCGTCCAACCCCCCCAAACCCACTGTACCCACATGTAGGTGCCCCCCCTTCACCCCTTAGGGCTATAGTAATGATGTAGACTTGTGGGCAGTGGGTTTTGAGGGGGATTTGGGGGGCTCAACACAAAAGGGAAGGGTGCTATGCACCTGGGAGCTCTTTTACCTTTTGTTCTGTTTTTGTAAAAGTGCCCCCTAGGGTGCCTGGTTGGTGTCCTGGCATGTTAGGGGGACCAGTGCACTACGAATCCTGGCCCCTCCCACGAACAAATGCCTTGGATTTATTCGTTTTTGAGCTGGGCGATTTCATTGTCCATTATCGCTGAAAAGCAAAAACGCCCAGCTCACAACTTGGCGAATAAAACATGGACGTCTAATTTTTTCGAAAATACGCTTGGGTCCGCCCCTTCACGGACCCGTTCTCGGAGATAAACGCCCATGGAGATAGGCGTTTCTGTTCGATTATGCCCCTCCATACGTCCGGATTTACCCGGACATGTCCTCTTTTTGAGGACATGTCCGGGCGTCCGGACGGGTTTTCTGGACAAATGGGCAAGCTGACGTGCGTGCGGCGGACCTCCCCTCACTCACGATCTTTCCTGGTGGTCTAGTGACTTCGGGGCAGGAAAGAGCCCCCTCTTTCCTGCCCGGCACGCTGCTCTGCATCCTGTATGCTGCCTGTGACGGTCTCGGCGAGATTCAAAATGGCCACCGAGAATTGAAGTCTTGCGAGGCCACTTCAATTCTCGGCAGCCATTTTGAATCTCGCCGAGACCGTCACAGGCAGCATACAGGATGCAGAGCAGCGTGCCAGACAGGAAAGAGGGGGCTCTTTCCTGCCCCAAAGTCACTAGACCACCAGGGAAGATTGTGAGTAAGGGGAGAGGTGGTGACAGGGCCGGATGGAGGGGAGGGGAGGTGAGGGGGTGACCAGGGGGAGAGGAAATGCGACAGGGGGCGGGGCGAGGTGCAACTAGGGGCACGGCGAGGTGTGGAAAGGGGTGGGGAGAGAGCGTGAAAGGGGTGGGCGAGGGCAGGGCAAGTGTCCTCTTTTTTTAAGGACCAAAAATGGTAACCCTACCCATGCTTACCTTGTTTAGAAAATTGCCAGGCCTGTAGTCCAGTGCTGCATGTCCGGCCCCTTCTGACAGGACACCATCAGATGGGCCAGAATGTGACAGCACTGGAGTGTGGGCTTGTACAGGAAGGCGTCACAGCAGTGCTCAGGCAGGGTGACAGTGCTAATGAGTACCGAGGAGGGGCAGAAGGCCCAGGGGGTGGGTACCAACCAATACTTGTAAAGGAGTGCTGGCAACCCTAGCTCCATCCCTGAAGAAATGCATCTGCAGACAACAGGAATGAGGAACTTTCCACAGTTACTTGAAAAGGGAAAACAAATTAATGAGCTGGAGAAGAAAACGTCAGCCCTTCTGATCCGGATGGGAACTTTTTCCTCAGTCCTATTCATGAGGGGGGAAAAAACGGAGCAAAGCGGGGACAGCAAGAGCCGTAAGCAAGGATAATGTCAACAAAGAAAGGAGGAGACAACCCAATGGAAAAAAGCAGAGATGAGGACAGTTTGCCATGCACTGCTGAGCTGTTTGTACTGGTGTGAAGTTTTCAATGTGGTCTTGTTCCTTCACAGTTCTGCATCTGGCGCATAGAGTACCTGGCTCTGGAGCACTGCATTTTCTTTGTGATGAATTTGCTCTGCTGTATCCAAGGCAAAATTATACATTCCTTTACTTTCTTCAAACTGTTTTTTGTATTCAAGCTGAAATGTGCAAAACAATATATAAGCAAATTAGTAAATCCACTAACTCATGTTTCTGTTCCTGTGAAGGGCATTTACAGTCTTTGACCTCAATAATACTCAGTGGTGGTGATACTTGTCTACATCTCCTTTGAACTGTTAGTGTAGTACTCTATCTGACTGCATTAGTCCTGACATTCACTCAGAGGCCCTTTTACTAAGCAGTGGTAGGGCTAAGGCACGGGTAGCACGCGCCAAATCGACACTACTGCAGGGGTAGCTTGGGCACCAGTGGCATATCTATGTGGGGCCACGGGGGCCTGGGCCCCCATAAATTTGGCCCTGGACCCCCCTGCCGATTACCCTCTTGACCCCCCTCCCGCTGTCAACCCGCCGCCGCCTACCTTTGCTGGCGGAAGACCCCAACCCCCGCCAGCCGAGGTCCTCTTCTTCCGGCGCAAGGCTTCGCTCTGTTTCTAAGTCTGACGTCCTGCACGTCCAGGACATCAGACTCAGAAACAGAACGAAGCCTTGCGCTGGAAGAAGAGGACCTCGGCTGGTGGGGGTTAGGGTTCCCCGCTAGCACAGTAGGCGATGGTGGTGGAGGGTCGTCGGTGGGAGGGGTCAAAGTTGTTGTTGGTGGTGGTGGCGGTTGGCAATGGCGGGGGGGGGGGGGGGTCTGCGGCGCCGGGGATCTAAAATGTGCCCCCTCACCTCGGGCTCTGGACCCCCCTCCCGCCGAAGTCTGGCTACGCCCCTGGCTGGGCACCCTGCGGTAGTTTTGAAGTTGGCGCACGCTGTTTCCCGCAGTAGAAAATAATTTTCTGTTTTCTACTGCGGGGGCATTCCTAGCGGTAACTGGCAGCGTGGCCACATTGTCATGGGCTGCCTGATTACAGCACAAGTAGTGCTTGAGCTCTTACCACTAGGTCAATGGGTGGCGGTAAGGACTCAGGCAGTAAATAGCCATGCGCTACTTTTAATTTTAGCGCATGGCCATTTACTGCCTAATTTTTTTTTTATGTCTTTTTTCCCAGCCCCAGTAAAAAAGAAAACATGGCCCAGTGTGCGCCAAAAACATGTGCCCACACTACCGCAGACCACTTTTTAATGTGTCATAGTAAAAGGACCCCCTCAATCAGATTTCTGGACTGGTTGAATATTCAAAATCCCCAAACTCTCTGTTATATCTGCAAAACCACTGACTTGAGCACTAGAGTTTCCTTGTTTAACATTTGGAAAGATTATGTTAGCTAGTAGGAAGCGATACCCTTCCAAATATAAAAGATATTCTTGCATTGTTCATGACACACAGCTTTTCTTCATACTCCCCTCATCCGACAAGTAAAAATGACATCTCTTACAACAATGGCTATACGACAGTATTCAGGCAGGACCCAATTTCTAAACACAGGTTATGTGAACTAGAAATGAATGAGAAGTTTTTGTGCTACTTGAGGCAATATGCAAGAAAATATGGTAATAGTACCCTGATATGCAGTTTTCTGTGATAGACAGAGAGAGAGAAAGAGAGAATGAATGAATGGATGGATGAAAGCATTTCTGATAAGATCAAATTTCAAAAAAAGAAAAAAAAAAGCAAGAAAACAGTGGGAACAGGAATCTAATCCACAGCAATGGAGTTCCCTGGAGTAGACTGCTGAGTGACACAGGAGAGTTATGGTCTAATGAGCTCAGCCTTCAGCAACTTTTAATGACATTTTAGGGCTTGATTTATTAAACTTTTTCTCCATAGACATAAAAGAGCTGTTTTACTAAGCCACTTTAGAATATGGACTTAGCACATTTTAACGCAGGATATTCCCACGCAATAAGCCCATTTCTAACATGGCAGTATTTTGGGGGGGATTCAATTATTTCTTTTCAGGTTGTGTGCTAATATTACATCTTCCACGTGCTACTTGTAAAAAGTTAATGCAGGAGGACTTACTGCCTCCTATTTAGGAAGTCGTAAGTGCTCCCACATTAACTCTATATTAACTGGCTAATGCTAACGCGCTAGCTGATTAATACTTCTGTGCCTGTGCTCCACCCATGACACACCCAAAGCAAAGTATAGGTTTTCAAAATAGTTAATGCGTGATTAGCATGTGTTTGACAGGCAAACTATCGCAAAACACTTTAACGTACTTTGCGGTAAGCCTTTTTTCTCAAGTTAGTAAAACGCCCCAAAATGAGGGTAAACCTTAGTAACTCAGGCCCTAAGTGCAGCTATCAGCACATAGGATTGGAGGAGTAGCCTAATGGTTAGTGCAGCAGGCTTTAATCCTGGCAACCTGGGTTCTATTCCCATTTCCTAGTGCAGCTCCTTGTGACCTTGAGCAACCCCCTTAACCCTCCACTGCCCAAGGTACAAAAACATATATTGTGAGCCTTCTAGGAACAGGGAAAGTACCTGTATACAGGACCAGATTCTATATATGGCACCTAAAAAATTGGTGCCAAAAAAAACACACTTAGTGCTATTCTATAAACCTCACCTTAAGTTAGGTGCAGTTTATAAATACACATAGTTCCCACAACTAAAATTTAGGCGTGACCGTTTGTAGCAGCTATTAGTTGGCATAAATGGTTGCGCCTAACTTAGGAACGGATTGGACGTATTCCATTACAGTGCATATAATTTTTAGGAATGCCCATGCCCCTCCTTTGGCCTCGCTCCCTTTTGAGATCCGTGCATTAGAATTTACGCGCACCGCTTCACAGAATACGCTGAGAAAGTTACATACATAAATTCTAATTAGTGCCAATTAATGTCAATAATTGCTCGTTAGTGGCCAATTATCGGTGTTGATTGGCTTGTTAAACAATTAAGTTTTGCGCTCAATT
The DNA here is from genome assembly GCF_901765095.1 of Microcaecilia unicolor. Classification (NCBI taxonomy): domain Eukaryota; kingdom Metazoa; phylum Chordata; class Amphibia; order Gymnophiona; family Siphonopidae; genus Microcaecilia; species Microcaecilia unicolor. The sequence goes on along the minus strand of NC_044031.1, from coordinate 113,835,128 downwards.
TGGCCACATGGCAACTTTAGTCACCATATATAAAATCCGGGGGATAATGTGTACAGCACTACATATGTCTAGTAGCAGCACTACAGAAATGATTAGTAATAGTAGTACATATTTATAATTAAAGTACAACAGATGCCAAGAGTACTCAGCCAAAAGGTCTACATCCTCTTTTTAGCTCTGGAATAAAAGTTCTAGAAACAGATGGCTACAGATGGAAATATGACTGAATGATGTAAATTCAACACATCAGGAAAAAAAGATGATACCAGTTATGAAAAAGCTTCACTGATGGTCTCAGTGTGCCCCCTTGTGGAAGTATTTTTAACTAAGATATAAAAGGGCTATTTTTGATATGACTTTTTTTTTTGTAAATGGCCACATGCTACATGGTTTTGTGCTCTGTGCATTTCTCTTTTTGGTCTATTTAAAAAATAAAAAAAAGTCCAAGTGCAAAATGCACAAAATCAAGCTATTGGGATGTAGGAGCCAGCAATCCTAGTAGACTGGCAACTCAGACATCCCAGGACAGCAATGGGGCACTGCTATAGATCACATTAAAGCTCTCAGGTACACATCTCGTCATTACCCCATTATCTTGTCTGCCTGAGTCCTCCAAAATCCACCAAAAACCTACTGTACCCAACTGTACACCGCTACACTAGCCCTTATTTATTTAACACATTTGTACCCCACATTTTCCCACCTATTTGTAGGCTCAATGTGGCTTACATCAAACTGTAGAGGCAATCGCCAATCCGGTAAATATACAAATACAATATAGTGTAGTGATCAGGGTGCATCAGAAGAACAGAGTTTACAGGGAAAAAGGAGGGAAGGTAAAGAGTGTCCAAAATGGTCATTAATTTGCTGTGTTGCAGGATGTAGGGATGTATGTTGAATCCTTGGGCTAGGCCTTTCTGAATAAGCTGGTCTATATCCTGAAATTACGATGATTGTGAATAGTTTTTACAGCTTTTGGCAGTGCATTCCATAGTTGAGTACTAATAAAGGAGAAGGTGGAAGCATACGTGGATTTATATTTGAGGCCGTTGCAGCTAGGGTAATGAAGGTTTAAGTATGAACAGGATGATCTGGATGTATTCCTGGAAGGTAGGTTAATTAAGTTGGCCATGTATCCTGGGGCTTCTCCGTAAAGAATTTTGTGGACTAGGGTACAGATTTTGAAGGCGATTCGCTCCTTAATTGGAAGCCAATGCAGTTTCTCTCGAAGAGGTTTAGCATTATCGAATTTGGATTTACCATAAATTAATCTGGCTGCAGAATTTTGGGCGGTCTGAAGTTTCTTTGTAAGTTGTTCTTTACAACCTGCGTAAATTCCATTGCAGTAGTCTAAGTGGCTTAATACCATTGATTGTATTAGATTACAAAATACTTCTCTCGGGAAGAAAGGTTTAATTCGTTTAAGTTTCCACAACAAGAAGAACATTTTATTTGTAGTGGAATTTATTCGGCTTTCAAGTGATAGGTTGCGATCAATTGTTACACCAAGTATTTTTAGGCTCTCAGAGATTGGGAGAGTAAGATCTGGGGTGATTAGAGTTGAAGGTTTGGACTTATTTTGTTGAAAGGATAAGGCAGTGCATTTTCTCAGTATTCAGTTTCAGTTGAAAAGAGTTTGCCCATAAGTTCATGGTGTTCAGACCAAGATTAATTTCATTGGTGATTTCAGACAGGTCATGTCTGAAGGGAATACAAATTGTGATATCATCAGCATAAATGAACGGGTTAAGGCCTAGATTGGATAAGGACTTGGCCAAAGGAATCAGCATTATGTTGAAGAGTGTTGGGGATAGTGGTGAGCCTTGAGGGAATGGGTGAATGGGTCACCTATATGTGGGTACAGTAGATTTTTGGGAGTTTTGGAGGGCTCACAGTTTTCACAACAAGTGTGGCAGGTAGAGTGAGATATGGGCACGGGTCCCCTTCTCTATAGTCCACTGCACCGACCACTACACTACTCCAGGGATATAACATCTGAAGCTATCATAGAGGCTGGTAAGTAATATTTTTAATCACATCTTTGAGGGGTGGGAGGAGGTCAGTGACCACTGGGGGAGTAAGGGAGGGTCATCCCTGATTTCCTCCAGTGGTCATCTGGTCATTTAGGGAACCTTTTTGTGCCTTATTCGTTCTAAAAAACAGGTCTAGATCAAAACGTTGAAGTTTCAACACTAGACGTTTTTGTTTTGTTCTATTATAGATGTAAAATGCCCAAGTGTTTAGAATGTCCTAAGCCCACACCCAAAACGCCCCTGACATGCCCTCTTGTTATATGAATGCACTGCAGACGAATTGAATAGATAAATATCTGCAAAATAGGTTTTGAAAATGTCGATTTGGATGTTTTGAGAAGAAATTTGTCCAAATGCTGCTTTATGACATTTTTGACATTTTTCTCTTTCAAAAACGACTCCCAAAGAGGCTCACAAAGAGGTAATTTTCACATTATGGGAAAATATTGTTCCGATGCCCCAGATCTGCACATAGTACTTAAACAAACAGGCAAAAAAGTAAATATATGTCATTAATTTTCAGAGGAGAAGCCATGTTGCTTTGGAGAAGCAAGAATGAACAAAGCCAGTGGCACCTAACCAGTTTATTGAGGCATGAGCTTTTGAGAACCAGAGTCCACTTTGTCAGATACAAAAACGAACATATTAATCAAGTACATTATGAAAAAAAACTTTAGGGACCCTGAACACTGACTTTTGACTTACAGTTTTATGCAATGCTTATAAGCTGCAAACTTTTCACAAGCAGTAAATCTAACAAAATGTTCCTTGTTGTCAAATATTTCCAATAATTTGTAATAGAGGTTCAGCACAATGTTGTTATACCAAATAGTTTTCATGACAGAAGCTCATTCTGAGCACAAACATTAAAAAAAAAAAAAAGAGACACTTACATTGCTTTGCACTTTGCTGGTTTTTAAAGCATGCTCCAAATAGAGCAGATTTGGAAGATCTGATGCAGGATCATGTATGCATTGCATATCTTTCTTGTATTTTACCTGAAAAAACAACATAAGCAAATGTATAATTTACCACAAACTGCAAAGAATGGCTGTTTTTATATTAAGCATAAACAAGAAACAAATGCCAGTAGGTGGCGCTCATTTATCACTGAATCAAGCACAGATTACAAGGCTCTCCTTCCAGATGAGTTTAAAGTTAACCAAATCATAATGTACATAGACCTTTATTGTTCACTTCAGTATACAATAAAGTTGACAAATACTAATAGACTGATTTTCAGTGTTTCTCAACCCAAGTTGGTTTTCAGGCCAGTTGTAATGAACATTTACCACAAGCCTTACTAGTTTTGTCATCATCCCTTCGCTCGGCCACTAAGGTTCCTATGTCTATCCCATGTACGCTTGAACTCTGCCACTCAATGTTCTGGAACTTATACCTTGGGCTACAAATCTGTTCCTGAAGTCCACCACCCTCTCACAATGTATGCACATTTGTCTCAAGCATATTCATTATAGGTATGGTGAAAATAAGAGCAGATACAAGTGCCTGCAGGACAGGCTTGAAAAACAGTGTGCTATGAAAATACTTTTTTCTCATAACTGAATTTTATCTTTTTACCTTGTCAAAAAACCTCAGTTTTATTCTCTAATACACTATTCATATTATTCTAAAGGACAATGTTTTCAAAAGAAAAAATACAAAATGCATTTTATTGATTCAAATTTTTATTTATTTATTGGGATTTATTAACCGCCTTTATGAAGAGATTCACCCAAGGTGGTGTATAGCAGGTACAGTTTAACATAAAGCTTATAATTTTATTAACAGCATAACAATAGTAATATAACCAGGGCTTTATTTGAGGGGGTACTTGGGGGTACTGAGTACCGGCACCTTTTCTATCGTCTGCTAAATTTGACCCATGGTCCCCAAGTTTTAATGAACGAGCTGAGGCTCTACACACCAATTCTACCTTGTCATAGATTCTGTGACTGGTTGCAGGGGGCCTTGCTATTGTGAGGTGGGTCCCTCAATGATCACCCCATCTATGAAGGGTGGCCTGACATTTGAGTACTGGCACCTTTTTCGCTAGAAAAAATGCACTGAATATAACCAAGAATAAACATAAATACAATAAATGAGATAAACTTTAAAAAAGTAGATTGAAACCTAATAATAGAACTACTGTGAAACAGTATCAAAATTATACACATTTAACAGCACTGAAATTCAAATATCAGAGATATAATACAAAGTTAGCATAATACAAATGATACACCTAATAAGCACACATTAGAACATTCAACTAACGTAGATATGATGCTAATGCTTTTCTGCAATACAGCTGAGGGACCAAGAGCAGATATACGATGGGAACAAGATGCGTGGTACAGAGTAAGTTGGGATAATTTGATGGTTATCTAAACTGAAGGCAAGTTCGTTGTATAATAAGATATTTTGCAAAGTGGTCATTAGATACATTGGGGTCAATATTCAAAGCAATTTAACCAAGCAGTTAGTGCCAGTGAATATCAGCACTAACCACTAAAGCCATTGTCAACAATTTTGTGGGTGGCTTGGGGGCAGGGACAGCACTTATGTGGATAAGTGCAAATATTCAGCACTAAACCACCTAAGTTAACCAGACAAATTTGACCACATAAAACTCAGTTCTATCTTTGTCCAGTTTCACTTAGGCAGTATAACAAAATCCCTGGTCAGTAGCCCTTCAGGGGACTGGTTTAAGGAACTGCTTCCCTTGACTTACGAGACAAGCACTAGCTCCAGGCCCTTCACAGCTAAGATTAGGGGCTTGTTTCTAATAAAGGGATCAGAGACAGTCTACAACTAACCTTGTTAGCAAAAGTGGTCCTTATTTCCAGTATCCAGATCACTAAGGGTGACTTCCCAAGTTACCTCAACTTCCAGGGGGGGGCCTAAGACCATCTGCCACCTAAGGCGAGGAGTCACCACCACCACCCATATACCCTCTCATTCTAGAGGTTTCCTTCATGTGAAAAACATGTGAAAAAGTCTCACCACCTGTACATTAACGCTACTGAGGTATTTAAACGTCTCTACATATCCTCTCTTTCCCGTCTCTCTTCCAGCATATACATATTGAGGTTCATGAGCCTGTCCCTATATGTTTTATGACAGAGACCACTGACCAATTTAGTAGCCGCCTCTGGACTGACTTCATCCTGTTTATCTTTCCATAGGTGCGGTCTCCAGAATTGTACTGGGCCTCACCAGAGACTTGTACAAGGAAACTATCACCTCTTTTTTATCGTTTATCGTTTATTATTTACTATACCGTTACTTATTGCAAGCAAAACAGAACGGTTTACATAAAAGAAAAAATATTTAAAACACTTAAAAACACTCATAGTAACATCTAGGAAATCCAATAATTGATAGGAAAGCATGGCAAATCAAACATACAATAATTAGTAACAAACTAACAATCCTAAATAAAACCAACCTTAACATATATCATAATTCAAGCTCTAAGACTGACATCTCTTTCCTATATATATATTTTTCCTGCTGGTTATCCCTCTCCTTATGCACCAGAGCATTCTTCTGGCTTTGAGCATCGCCTTTTCTACCTGTTTGGTCACCTTAAGTTCACAATCACCCCCAAGTCCCGCTCTTCTTTCATACACAGAAGCACTTCACCCCCTATACTGTACCATTCCCATGGGTTTTTGTAACCCAAGTGCATGGCCCTGCATTTCTTAGCATTAAATCTTAGTTGCCAATTTTTGGATCATTCTTCAAGCTTCGCTAGATCCTCCATCATGCTATCCACATCTTCCAGGGTGTCCACCCTATCACAGAGTTTGGTATCATTCACAAACAGACTAACCTTACCAAACAGTCCTCCCACAATATCACTTACAACAACGTTAAAAAGAGCTGGCTCATGGATCGGCCCCTGCGGTACACCACTGATAACATCCTTTTCCTTAGAGCAAACTCCATTTACCACTACCCTCTGTCTCCTTCCACTTAACCAGTTTTCAACTCAGTCAGTCACTTTATGTCTCATACCAAGGGCATTGAGTTTACTTATCAGATGCCTGTGTGGAACTGTGTCAAAGACTTTGCTAAAATCCAAGTACACCACATCTAGTGCCCCTCCCGTGTCCAGCTGTTTGGTCACCCAGTCATATAAGTCAATCAGATTTGTCTGACAAAATCAGCGTCTAGTGCAGCGTTTTTCAACCTGTGTTGATGTTGAGAATTTACATATGTCAGCTTTATTTGCACTGTACAGGAGGATATATTCTATCTATCTATCTATCTAGTGTTGCACGATATGCAGAGTCTGGTATCTCTGCTTTCAGTTTCTGTGTGCATGCTTTTTTGTGGTTCCTTATTTTGTATAAGGTAAAAGTCATGCGCTGCATTTGCAACTAAGGTGAAATATTCTGCTGGTATCTGGTGTCTGTGTCCATCTTGTTCTAGTATCCCAGTAGCAGGTATACTGGTGTTATTTCAGTCGCATAATTAAATGAATTAACTACTTCTGAAAGTTACGGGTATGGGTGGGGATGGAGGAGATTACTTGTGGGGATGGAATGGATCTTAGCGGGGACAGATGGATAGATTCCAGTGGGGTGCCTTGACAATTTTTGCGCCTTGTGTGTCACGAGGTGAAAAAGGTTGAAAAACACTGGTCTAGTGAAACCATGCTACATCGGGTCCTGCAGTCCATTTGATTCGAGAAACCTCACAATCCTCCGCTTTAAAAGCATTTCCATTAGATAACTCACCATTGAGGTCAGACTGACCAGTCTATAGTTCACAACCTCCTCTTTACTTCTGTTCTTTTGCAGAGGGACCACATTTGCATTTCTCAAGTCCTCCGGGGCCACTCCAGACTCTAAGGAGGCATTGAAAAGGTCAGACAGCAGAGCCGCCAGAACCTCTCCGAGTTCCTTGGATGTATCCCATCGGGCCCCATCGCTTTGTCTACTTTTAGTTTGGCCAGCTCCTCATGAACACAGTCTTCTGAGAATCGGTCCTGGTCTACCGTACATCCATCCACATTAGCAATTGTTTTCTGTGGTCTTGCCCCCGGCCTTTCATCCATGAATACAGACAGAAGTAACTGTTTAGCAGTTCAGCTTTACTCTATAAATTTCTACATATTCCTCCCCCTCAGCCTTGAGCCTCACAATGTTATTATGGCACTTCCTCCTGTCACTTACATATCTAAAAAAAATGTCTTGTCCCCCAATTTTACTGTATTGGCTATCTTTTCCTTCATTTGCCTCTTCATTTTCCTGATAGCTTCTCCTAGCTTTTCTAAGTATTTTTGCCTGTTTTCCTCTTTCTGGGTCATCTTGTAATGTATGATGGGTAACATTTTTTCCCTTACCTTTTCAGCTACTACATTTGAGAACCAGAGCAGCCTTCTTTTCCTCTTACTTTTATGTAATTTTCTAACATAAAGGTTTGTTACCTTTAAAATAGCTCCTTTCAGTTTCGCCCACTGATGTTCTACTTCCTTCAGCTCTTCCCATCCAACTAACTCTTCCTTAAGAAATTCCCCCATCTCAGCAAGTTAGTTCTTTTGAAATCTAGAACCTTCAATCTTGAATAAGCCTTCTCCTCCTGCATCTTAATATTAAACCACACCATCCGGTGGTCACTAGATTGCCAAATGATCTCCCACTGTAACACTGGAAACATCCTCCTCGTTTGTAAACACCAGGTCTAGAATCGCTTCATCCCGTATCGGTTCCGTTACCTACTGCTGTAACAATTCTTCTTAGAGAATCCAAGATTCCTTTGCTTCTAAAAAAACCCTGCAGCAGGGATGCCCCAATCGACGTCCGGCATATTAAAGTCACTTATTAGTGGTACTTCCCCTTTCTTAGCTATCTTGTGAATGTCTTCATTTAAGTCTCTGTCCATTTCTTCTGACTGTGAAGGTTGCCTGTATATTACACCAATGTAAATACATTTTCCTTTCCCTTTTACCAGTTTAACCCACAGTGCTTCTTCTGTATCCCTTATGTCCTGCAATTCTGTCACTTTAATATTATTCTTAACATATAATGCCACTCCTCCACCCTTTTTCCTACCCTGTCCTTCCTGAATAGATCATAGCCAGGTATAACTACGTCCCAGTCATGGTTCTCCATAAGCCATGTCTCTGTGACCGCCACTAAATCCAAATTGGCTTCTATCATTGTAGCCTCTAGATCTAAACATTTATTAACCATACTACGGGCATTGGTATACAAGGCTCTCCAGATTTTACTCTTTTTTTTTCCCTGTTCTATAAAGGTATTTGATGTCTTGCCCTTTGGGTCTTCTCTCACCCATCCCCAGCAAATTTAGTTTAAAGGCCCCTGTAGTACTTTAGCCAGTTTGTTACAAAACACTTCATCCCTTCCTTGATAGATGGACACTATCCCTGCTCAGTAGCTCTTGGAAAATCATCCCATGGTCAACAAAACCGAAGCACTCACATTGGCACCATTCATACAGCCACACATTCAGCTCCAGGATGTGAGCTTCCCTCATCTGGCCTTTACCTTTAACAGGAAGGATCGATGAGAACACTGCCTCTGTGCCTAGGTTCTTCAACCTCTCACCCAGAGCCATGAAATCCTGCTTGATATGTTCAATAGGATACCTAATCCTGCTTGATATGTTCAATAGGATACCTAGCAATATCATTTGTGCCAACATGGATGAGCAGCATAGGATAGTGGTCAGTAGGCTTGATGAGTCTTGGCAAACTTTCTGTTACATCTCGAATCTTGGCACCAAGCAGACAATACACTTCCCTAGACATCATGTCTGGTCAGCAGATGGATGCTTCTGTAAACCCTCAGAAGAGAATCACGAACCACCACTACCTTTCGTTTCTTATTGGCCACCGATCCAGTGGCTTTGGGATTTTTGATCGCTGTTTCCTCCTGTTCTTGAGATGTTTTCAGTTCTTCTACATTCCATTCAGGGCTCTGGACTGATTCTTCATTTCAACAGAAGATGGAGTTAGGGGGGTTGATTTTGCAGGATCTGATAACCTGTGTTCTTGAGATGTTTTCAGCTCTTCTACATTCAGGGCTGTGAACCAATTCTTCATATCAACAGAAAATGGAGTTGGGGGGGGGGGTTGATTTTGCAGGATCTGGTAACCTGTGTCCAGATGTCCTCTTTCTCCACTGGATCTCCTCTTCCTTTCCTGTAGATTGCCAGTGTTTCAACATGTATCTCTGGAATGAATTTCTGGTTGACACAGATGCTTCTAAGTCTTGCCATCTCCTCTCTTAGTTCATGCACTTCTTTCATGAGGGTTTCAATGTGCATACAATTATCACAGGAAAGCAGAATCATATCCTTGCCTTGGACTGAGCAGTTTTAGGGGCATGATGTTTCTTTGCCGTTCTTCAAGTAAAGGAGGTTTTTGTATTTGTGGATAAAAGAACAAAAGAAAAAAAAGAATGCCTACTAAAGCCCCAACCCTATTTTTTTCCTTCACCTGTTCTATAAGTTGCAGGAAGCAGGTAATTTTACTGTAAGATTTAAGAACCTGTTCAGATTTACTTTGTGGGTGTAGTTCAACGTACTTTCTTGCCTGTTATTGGATATACAGTGATTTAGCTTATCCTCTTAGGCTTTAGAAATTCTATTATTATTTTTTTTTTTAATATCTGTTGTGTAGTGTATTGTGTTTGGTTGTAGGCCTAATTCAAGGGATTAATCTTACAAAGTATAGACTCAGAACTAAAACTGGTCTCAATTAATAGGTAACAGTTATGTGACAATAATTCCTTTGGTTATCCTTCCAACAATGCTACTACTACCAACAGTGCTAGAAGGGCCAGATCTTTAAAGACAGTATAACTTCTTTTCCCCCTTTTGAAATGGGGTAAAATTAAAAGCCTATAGTAAGTTGATGAATAGGTTTGAGGGTATGAGAAGGTAACTAATATCCTTATATTAGAGGTATATAAAAGTAACAAACCTCTGGTACTTGTGGAGGGGCATTTTCGAAAGGAACGTCCAAGTTGCGATTTGGAAGTCCTTGCAAAACAGTGACATCCAGGGGCGGGGAAACCCATATTTTTGAAACAAGATGAACGTCCATTTTTTGTTTCGAAAATACCTTCAGGGATGTCCAAATCCTTAAATTTCACAGTCCCTAGACATAGACATTTCTGAATTTCAGTGACTTTCGAAACCAAAGACATCCATGTCAAAAACAGCCAAATGGAAGGAGCCAGCATTTGTAGTGCACTGGTCCCCCTGACATGCCAGGACACCAACCAGGCACCCTAGGAGGCACTACAGTGGACTTCATAAATTGCTCCCAGGTACTTAGCTCCCTTATCTTGTGTGCTGAGCCCCCCAACCCCCCCCCCCTCAAAACCCACTACCCATAACTGTACACCACTACCATAGCCCTTACATGTGAAGGGGTCACCTAGATGTGGGTACAGTGGGTTTCTGGTGGGTTTTGCAAAGCTCGCTGTTTCCTCCACAAATATAACAGGTAGGGCGGGTATGGGCCTGGGTCTGCCTGTCTGAAGTGCACTGCAGTACCCACTAAAACTGCTCCTGGGACCTGCATGCACTGTCATGGACCTGAGTATGACATCTGAGGCTGGAACGACATATTTTTAAAGATGTTTTTGAGGGTGGGAGGGGTTAGTGACCACTGGGGGAGTAATGGGAGGTCATCCCCGATTCTCTCAGGTGGTCATGTGGTCATTTCGGGCAGCTTTTTGTGCCTTAGTCATAAGAAAGATCTGGGTGAAAATGTCCAACTATGGGTCAAGGATGTCCGAGTGTTAGGCACGCCCAAGTCCCGCCTTCGCTATGCCTCCGACACGCCCCTTTGAACTTTGGCCGTCCTTGCGACGGAGTGCAGTCGGAGACGTCCTAAATCGGGTTTGAATTATACTGATTTGGACGTCCCTGGGAGAAGGACGTCCATCTTCTGATTTATGTCAAAGGTGGACGTCTTTCTCTTTCAAAAATGAGCCTGTCACAACTGACAGGAAGTCCGGAGTACTAAACCCTTGGACCACTGCCAGTGACCGGCAGCAGCAGGTGAACCACCCAAACAGGAAGCGAGGCTGAACACAGACAGGCTGGTACAAACAGGACCAGAACTAGCAAGATTGGAACTGAAGCTGTTGTTAGGCAGGGCTAGAATAAGCAGGACTGGAACAAAATTCAGGATTCTCGAACAGGCTTGGCTGGAACCGGATGCGGGAAAAGACTTGGCTTGGTTGGAACCGGATGCTGGAACGGAATTGGCTTGGCTGGAACTGGATGCTGAATTATTCTCTAACAGGATTCAGGATTCTCAAACAAGCTTGGCTGGAACAGGATTCAGGATTCTCAAACAAACAGGATTCAGGATTCTCATACAAGCTTGGCTGGAACAGGATTCAGGATTCTCAAACAAACAGGATTCAAGCAGGGTCAGAACTGAAGCTGAAGGCTTGCAGGGCAGTCATAAGCAGCAAGGGAACTGAAGCTAAAGACAAACAGGGCAGACACAAACAGGATAGGAACTGAAGCTGAAGACAACAAGACAAGAACTAGCAGGAGTGGAACTGCAACAAACACACACAGACGAAAGCTCCTCGGAAGACCTCTGTTGCAAAGGCCAGCCTGAAAGTTCCCAGGTGCTTAATAAAGGTAATTACAAATGAGGTCACAGGTGAGGCTTGGCAGCAGGAACAACAGGGCAAGTCTGGAATGTTAGAACACCAGGACTGGAATGAACTCTGGAACATGTCTGGGAAACAGGAAGAAGATAGTCCACAGCCGACATAGGGCCTGGTCACCCGGAGGCGAGGTGAGTGCAGGCATGGGATACAGTCACAACCGTGACAGAGCCCAATAGTATATCATTGAGTGTGTACATGCATACCTATATATTACTTTAACTTTCCCTCAACTGAGTGTGGAATGCAGTCCATTAGTCACATTTATTGAAAAGTGTTTGAAATTTAAATGATCAACCAAAAATGGACTTCTAATAAAATATATGCTGGATTTATACACAATGAATTTCCTTTAGATATCCAACAACCCTTATAGATATCATCCAAAATCCAGCCAAAAATTAAAGGTAAAATTTAAATGAAACATACTTCTCACTCATTCAAGAGGTTTAAAGAAACTGTGCTAAATGACCAACAAATAGATGTTACAGGATCTGTGAGGTCAGAAATGCTAATGTACTTTGAACTTTGAACAAATGAGAACTCCACTCTACATATCCTCCAAACAGTTCTGTGTCATTTTTCATAAAACAGATTCCTCCTGGACAAAGAGACTGATAGTAATTTTTTCTTAAAATAATAGATACCAGGTTACAAGAATAGGTACCAGGTCAGGACCAAGAAAGATGTCTACCTTTCACTCCAGCAAGAATGGGGAAAATGAAGTAAATTCAAACTGCTTCCAGGTCAGTAAACTGATGTGACCTGGCAGAAACTCAACACTGAAATAAACTAATTAGAATGTAAACATTTTATCAAACACGTTTTATGCCCTATATCCTTGATCTTCATCCTCAGTCCTTAAAGGTCACCAATGGGTCAGGTTTTCAGGATACCATAATGAATATGCATGGGAGATCTGCACACCCATTACCTTCATTGTGTGCAAGTCTCTCTCATGCATATTCATTAGGGACAGCCTGAAAACTTAAATTGTTGGTGGAACCCAAAGACTGACAGTGAATATATTGGTGCCTCTATCTGATTATAATTCAAAAATATATCATATATTTTACATCCACTATAAATTGTATTAGATTGGTGGAAAACAAGTATGCTATGAAATATATCAACGGAAGGTACCAGCATCTATTTCTACTCAAAAGCCAGAACAAGATACAGACAATCATTCTGCATAATATGGCACAGAGCTCTATTTTCTTAAATATCCTAATCATTTCCATCTGAAGTAGCCAACCAAATATTTGAACTTAAGCCTGTAAATGTGATCAATTACAAATCCCTTGTGGCAACAACAATTTTACAGCTGCTCGATGACAAGTGGGGAGTGCACTCATTCCATACATTTTACTATTTTCCGGCTCATTGAACTAACTTTCTCTTTATATGTACGATAGCTGGTCATCCTGCTTTATGCACCTCCAGGATGCAAACTCCCAAACGAAACATATTTAGCTCAAAATGAGGATATTACGGAACATTATTAACACAGCTTGAAAGGAAGAGTTGCCATCAGTGTGTCATGCCACAGTAGCTGCATTACTGATAGCTTTGTTCACCGATTGCATAAAGAAATGCTTTATAAATAGTATTAAATGGAAATTTTAAAAGAAGGAAAATAAGTTGATACCTTTTTTTTCCTTAGACTAACAATAACTTTTTTGACAATGTCTTTTTATTTGTATTGCCTGTTTGTGTGCAATGTTTTTTAATATATTTCTTCTGCCATTGTGCAGACTTTTAAAGTGTTTAGGTGTGCAATTTTGAATTTATGCTGACGACATCCAGTTTTTGGTACCTACTGAGAAGGTATTAAGACCTTCAAATTTTTAGGATTATGCCTTTCTTCAATAAATCAGTGGATGTTGGCTAAGCACCTTAAGTTGAATGTGGCTAAAACTTGCTGGACATTCCCTTGATGATTTTCCTGCCTATTATTCCTTTGGGAGTGACATCATCCCCAAAGTTAGTAAAGCTTGTAATTTAGGTGTCATCTTGGACTCCTCTCTAAGTTTTAATCTCAGGTATATAGGATCATTAAAGATGTTTTCTTAGATTAAGACCATTGAAGCAATTAAGAGTTTTCACATTATGATAATTTCAGGATGGTAATTCAAAGCATCATTACTCCATGCTTTGATTATTGTAATGGCCTGTGAGCAGGGGTATCTAAGAATTTGCTGAGTGCACTACAAGTGGCACAAAATGATGTAGCCAGAGTTTTAGTGGGATGGTCTCGTTTTACGCATATATCTCCTGTACTGAAACAACTTCATTGCCATCCAGTACAGCAAAGAAATAAGTACAAGTTAATACCTTGAGTTTGAAAGGTTTTGTATAACAAGGTGTCTGCTCTCATTGTGGCAGGTTTGCATTTGTAGCAACCTGTCCGTGATTTGAGATCAGTAAATAAGGCTCTGCTGGAGGTGCTATCTTTTCGACTGGTGTATTTTGACACATCTCTTCAAGAAAGCCTACCCTAACGATTCAACTTAACTAAAGCCTGCCCACGTGATTCTTACCGACGATTGTTATACATTGACCATGTTTCCCATTATCCTTATTGCTATCACATATCTATTCCTTTCCATCTTCCTACGCCTACCTCCTAACGCTTTTTTCCTTCTGCACCCAATTCCTCCTATGTTCAATTTACTTATCCGTTAACCCCATTTATATTACGTTTACTACAAATTGTATATTCTTCTTACAACTTTGTAATTCTTTATATTGTTACTATGTAAGCCGCATTGAGCCTGCCATGTGTGGGAAAGGGCGGGGTACAAATGTAAAAAATAATAATAATAATAAGATCGATCAGCTAGTTTTACTGTAAAAGGCTCACAACATTGGAATACCTTACCCTTAGAGTTGAGAAAGATACAGAATTAAATACATTTTTATTTATAAAGGCTTCTAGAGGAGTATAATATAGCTGGTGGTGTCTTGTACACTTTATCCTGAATTAGAGAGGAATGTTTATTTTAGGGGAGAAAGAGAGTTACATGTTGGAGTTGGATGGTATGTTGCCTTTCTTATCCACTGAGCATTGTTCAGATCATGCAGAATATAATTTTTTAATAAATAAATAAATAACGTGGACTAACACAGCAACCACACTACCTTATCCAAGATATTATCCTCACCTGAGGAAGAAGGTTCCGGTCTTTGAAAGCTAGTCAAAAGTGTATTAAGAAAAGAAGGTATCTTATTTTTCTTTTGTTTTGTTTCTATTACCTTTACAGTGGACTAACAAGGCAACCACAGTAAATACTATGATACTATACATCCTTATTACAGCTTTCAAAATGCTTTTGGCACAAACAGGTGATTGGGTTTTTTTTAATTACTATTTATGAGTATCGGACCAGATATGAAAAGTGCAAAATCAGTAGCAGTTTCATTATGTTTCATTATGCTTACTTATTTTCTCAATCATATCCAAAATACATCACTGGGTCGATTTTCAAATGCAGGAGTCAACCTCGTTTTTTAAACAGTGGCTGTTGTATTTAAATATTTTACATCTATCCAGCGCCACTACTTGCAGACAGCCTTTTTGAGGCCTATTCAAATAATGCCGGGGAAGTCTAAGATTTTTCAGTAGCACAATACACACCTTTTTGTTCACGTCACAAACATTCAGAATCATTAGATTCATATCTTGATTGTGACTCATTACCACTTAGGAGTGTATGAATACATTTTCTGTTGTAGCAAATGATAACCCAGGTTTTGCTTTACAGATCCCTCAGTTGTTTATTGCATTTTACCCCACCCAGCAGATCTTCTGTTACTCTGTGGTAGACTCAAATGCAGCAACAGCAGTTTTAAGAAAAATAGCACTCACAAGTACTGTAAATCCACAATTCACAGGCACAGTGGAATTTCCAAAGATTTACCTACAAATCAAGGGCCCCGTTTACTAAGCCGCGTTGTGGGTGTCTCTAGCATTAGCGTGCACTAATTTTTAGCATGCGCTAAAAAGTTTGCGTGCCAACAGCACGGCTTAGTAAGCAGGGCCCCAAATGTTAACAGGGTTGCACATGCCACTAGCTTTCTTTTATAAAATGCTCATGTTCAGTGTTTCCATATAATAAATTAAATTGCAACCAGTGTGTTACATTACAATGGATTGATCTGCATACAAATAAACTGAATGTTCTTTTCTTTCCATTTTGAAAAAAATAGCTTTGGAAAAAAGTGAAGGAAATGATTGAGAGCAAAGGCAGATTGTGAAGTATGTGGACTTGTACCACAGAATTTCTATGAACTTCTGTTTCTATGTCACTCTCTCCTGACAGACCTTATGTGAGGGAGTGTGTGGTATAGCGGAAGGTGAGAACACTCCCTCACTAGGGGTAGGGTTACCATATTTGGTCCCCTCAAAAAGAGGACACATGCCCCGTCCCACCACAACCCACCCTGCCCCCTTTCACACCATCGCACCGCCCCGTCACGTATTCCCCTCCCTCCTGTCACACACCCCGTCACCCCCCCTACTACTACTACTACTACTAAACATTTCTATAGCGCTACTAGACTCACGCAGCGCTGTACAAATTAACATGAAAAGACAGTCCCTGCTCAACGGAGCTTACAATCTAAATTGGACAGACAAACAGACAGCTAGGGGTGGGGAAATTGCAGTGGTAGGGGTGATAAGTGAGGGTGTTGAGTAAGAGAGTCATGGTTAGGAGTCGAAAGCAGTAGCAAAGAGGTGGGCTTTAAGCCTAGACTTGAAGACAGCCCTCCCCGTCACCCCCCTTCCCTTACTCTACTGCCCTGGTGGTCTAGTGACCTCTTCGGGGCAGGAAAGAGCCCCCTCTTTGGTGCCCCGAGCACTGCCCTGCATCCTGTTGCTGATCTCGGCGCCGATTCAAAATGGTCGCCAAGAGTTGAAGTCTCGTGAGGTCGCTTCAACTCTCGGTGGCCATTTTGAATCGGCACCGACATCAGCAACAGGATGCAGGGCTCTTTCCTGCCCCGAAGGCGCAAAAGGTCACTTGACCACCAGGGCAGTAGAGTAGTAAGTAAGGGGAGGGGAGGGCCGGGAGGCTAGCATAGGATGGCTCGCCCGCCCGCCATTCTGCCCGTTTGTCCAGAAATCCGGACAAACGGGCAGACTGGCAAAACCCTCCCGGCTGCCCGGTCATGTCCTCAAAAAGAGGACATGTCCGAGTAAATCTGGACATATGATAACCCTAACTAGGGGGTATGTTTACTAAGGTGTGTTAGCGTTTTTAGCAGGCACCTAAAATTAGCACGCTCTAACCATGTAGGCGCCCATAGGAATATTATAGGCGCACACATGGTTAGCGCATGCTAATAGTTAGCATGCGCTAAAAACGCTGTGCACCCTTAGCGCTGCTTAGTAAACAGGGGCATAAGGTTGCAGTTTACCCACCTTACGCAGGTGGCGCTAACCTGCCATGTCAGAGACTGAGTCACAGGAGTGGGGCTCAGGCTGGAGGTGGTTAAATGCCCTGGAGCAGAGTGGATCATGGAGGCCCCGAGGCAAGAGGTCTCTAGGAGAGGGATCCCAAGTGTAGATATCTCCTGAAGGAAGGCTTCAAGTGAAAGAATACTCTGGTGTTGGCTGAGTTGCAGTACCTGTGGGGGAATCCCAGAGAAGAAAGGAGCAGCCCTAGCTCAAAGGTTTGCACTCTGTAAAAGCCTAGGGATTGCATGAGAAGGAACAGAAGACCGCGAAGGTAAATGAGTGCCTTTATTTTTCTGTGAAGACACAGGTCCTCAGTGTCCTAGTTGGAGCCAGGCCTGGATTTATATATGTGTAACTGGAACTGTAATGCGGAAGACAGAACTGTTAAGACAGTAGGAAATAAATGTTAATATGGTTGTTTCCCAGGGTGAAAATGAGTCTATAACACGAACAGGCTGTCTTGCTTTGATTACTTGTTCACCAATAAAGCTTTTCATTTGACTTTATACTGCCCTTCGCCTGTGTCTGTGAGTTCCGCACCTTATTATTTTCATTTTCTGAAATAGCCAAAATCTGTCTACACATCTACTTACATTTTGTGTAAGCCATCCTCAGCTTTTCTAAATAAAAATATGGCCAAACTGAACAGATGATGAAATGTTAACAAAAATTAGAAAAGCTCAACAATTGGACAACACAATAATAATAGGGAGTCCTTTTACTAAGGTGTGCTGAAAAATAGCCTTCGGTAGTGTAGGCGTGGGTTTTGGGTGCACGCAGATCCATTTTTCAACGCACCTGTAAAAAAGGCCTTTTTAAAATTTTTGCTGAAAATGGACGTGCGGCAAAATAAAAATTGGCAAGTGCCAGCCATTGACTTAGCAGTAAGGTCTCACGCGTAATCAGAGGGTAATGACCTACGCGTGTCAAATGCTACTTAACGTGCGTAGCTGATGCATGTCAGAAAATAAAAATTATTTTGCGGATGTGCACTAAAAATGAAATTACCGCAAGAGCCACGCAGTAGCTGGGCAGTAGATCCAAATTGGCGTACGTTGGGTGCATGTAGGTGCCTACGCGGCTTAGTAAAAGGGCCCTTAGGTGATTTCAAAAGGCAGAAAAGAGAATAGGATTAGGAAGTCAGAGAAGTTTTCAGCAGCAAAACTGTCCCCCCCCCCCCCCCCCCCCCCCCGGCACTAGGCCACCCTGTTGATCCTGTAAGCAACAGCAAAACACTGTGACTTAAGGCCTGATTTAAATTTATAATCTAGTCATAAATCCTTGGGAATGGCATTCCAGAGGAGTGGTACCCAAGCACAGAATGCAGAACTACATACATCTCCTAACCAGGCATGAACTGGAGGGGGAATACCTAGCAAGTAATCAACTTGCATCTGCAGCAGGCAACAAGGCATCTGTGGTGTCAAGGCCTTAGAGAGTTGCAGCAGATAACCAGATGACAGAACTTTGTGAACCAAGCAGAGCAGTTTGGATCAAATTCTGTAGGCAACCTGTAGACAGTGGCTTTCAATAAGAAGCAGAGTCACATCATTATAGCACTTAGCTAAAAAGATCAATCTAACAGACGGGTTCTGGAGAAGCTGCAACTTTTTGACAGGTGCCTATGAAAGGCTGTTACAAAGAGCATTGTTATCAGTGCACTTTTTCTAGTGAAAAAGGTGCGGGTACTCAAATGCTAGGCCACCCTTCAGGGGTAGGGGTAATCACTGAGGGACCCTCCTCACAATAGCCAGGCCCCCTGCAACCAGTCACAGAACCTATGACAAGGCAGAATTGGTGTGTAGAGGCTGAGCTCTTTCATTAAAACCTAGGGACCATGGGTCAATTTTAGCAGACAATGGAAAAGGTGCCAGTACTCAGTACCCCCAAGTACTCCCTCAAAAAAAGCCCTGATTGTTATAATCCAAATAAGATGTATTAAGGGGGATGAGTGAGAACTGTCAATGCCTTTTTGTCTAAAAATGGTTAAATATATCTATTCCTATAGAGGCAGAAAAAGCAAGATTTTACCACTGAGGAGATTTGAGCATCAAAGCTAGAGTCAAAAAAAACAACCCAGCATCTTTAAAGCGATCATAACATGATCAAATTTTGACTTAATTGGAAGGGAGGGCACTAAGGAAATCTACAATGCTGGCATTTAACTTTCAAATGGGAGACTGATAAAATCTGGAAAATAATAAAACCAAAACCAAAAAAGGTAAAAAGAAGCAGCTGCAAAGGTTAACAGTTAAGTCACATGTCAAGTGTGGACATTGTTCAAAAATTTGAAATGAACAAGAATTCTTATCTACTGAACTGTCTAAATAAATTCACTATGACTTCAGAGGAAAAGACTTCAGAAGCTCTCTGGCTTATCGGCTTCAAAATGCAGTTGGAACAAAATCCTGATGCTGAACTCTTTCATCATAAGTCAGAAAAGCCTCTATGCTGCTTTTCTTATTTTTAATTTAACTTTTCAAACTTAAACTTATATCTTCAATTTTATAAATTTTATGCAAGTATGTCTAGAAAATATCAATGAAGGCAACTTTCCATTGCCGAGAGCTCCTTCAATTTTATGAATTTTATGCAACTATGTCTAGAAAATATCAAGCCCCCTGTTTACTAAGCCACACGGCAGTGCCAACACAGCCCATTCAAAGCAAGGAAGGCAACTTAATTTTCCATTGCTGACAGCTCCTTCAATTTTATGAATTTTATGCAAGTGTGTCTAAAAAATATCAAGGAAGGCAACTGAGCTGTCAGCAATGGAAAGTTAAGTTGCCTTCCTTGATATTTTCTAGACATACTTGCATAAAATTCATAGAATTGAAGATATAAGTTTTAAGTTTGAAATTAAATTAAAAATAAGAGAAGCAGCATGAAGATTTTTCTGTCTTATGAAGTTTTGGCCCAGCATCAGGATTTTGTTCCAGTTGTGTTTTGAAGCCGATAAACCAGACAGCTTCTGAAGTCTTTTTCTCTGAAGCCATAGTAAATATATGTGATTATTTGGACAGTTCAGTGAATAAGAATTCTTGCTCATTTCATGTTTTTTGTTACTACTTATCAATAAGAATTTAGCCAATTGAAGTTGACATTGTTTAAAAATACCATCTTGGAAGCCCAGACCATATACATACCATGGATTAGAAAAGGCAGAAAAGACGGTCAAACAACAGCCATTATGGTTACAAGGTGAGCTGAAAGAGGCAATTAAAGCCAAAAATTTCAAAAAATGGCAAATGGATCCAAATGAAGAAAACAGGAAACAGAATAAGTACCAGCAAGTTGGATGCAGAGCTTGGATAAGGAAGGTAAAAAGAGAATTTGAAAAGAAGCTTGCTGTAGAAATGAACACTCATATCAAAAGCTATTTCAGGTACATTTACACAAGAAGTCTGTGAAGGGGTCAATTGGATCATTAGATGACCGTAGGGTAAAAGGAGCACTCAGGGAAGACAAGGTCATAGGGGAGAGACTAATATGCAAGATGAACAGCAATGCCAGAAATGATGAAGTAATATGTGAAATCAAGAAACCAAAGATTGGCAAATCACATGGACTACAAGATACACACCCCAGAGTGCTGAAAGAGCTCAAAAATGAAACTGCATATCTACTACTAGTAATCTGTAACCTGTCACTAAAATCCTCTGTGCATACGGTACCTAAATATTGGAAGGTGACTGATGAAACACAAATTTCTAAAAAGGGTTCCAAGGAACATCTGGGAAATTACAGACCACTGAGCCTGACATCAATGCCAGGCAAAATGGATGAAACTATTACAAAGAACAAAATGACATGGTTTAATGTCAACCTGGATTTATCAAAGGGAAGTCTTTCTTCACCAATCTGCTACATTTTGTTGAAGGTGAGACATGTGGATAAAGGAGAGCCAACCAGTATAGCATATCTGGATTTTCCAAAAGCATTTGATAAAAGTATCTAATAAAAAGACACCTGAGGAAATTAAAAAGCCATGGGATAAGAGGCAACGTTCTGATGTGGAATGGGAACTGATTAAAAGATTGAAAACAAAGAATAGGCCAACTTTCTCAATACAGGAAGGTAAAAACTGAACTACCCCAGGAATCTGTACTGGGACTGATGCTTTTTAGTTTATTTAAAAATATTCTGGAAATGGGAACCATAAGCGAGGTCATCAAATTTTCAGATTTCACCAAATTATTCAAAAAACATGCAAATTGTAAGAAACTGTACAAGGACTTTATGAGACTGGAAACCCAAACAACAGATTATAACTAAACAATGCTAGATTCCACATGAAGACTCATCTCTCAGGAAAAGGATCTAGGTGTCACTATGGACAATACCTTGAAATCTTTTAATCTGTGTGCAGAGCAGACTAAAACAAAAGCAAACAATGAGGGGCATTTTCGAACGGTGACGCCCATCACTAAGGACGTCCCTGCGAAGGGGCGGGCATCCTGTATTATCGAAACAACACGGGCGTCCATCTTACGTTTCGATAATATGGTCGGGGATGCCCAAATCATGAAATTTAGGTCGACCTTAGAGATGGTCATCCTTAGGTCGTTTTTGATATGGTCGTCCCCAGTTTTCAGCGATAATGGAAACCGAGGACTCCCATCTCAAAAATGACCAAATCCAAACCCCATAGGATTTTGTAGACCTCAGTTATATCTCCCCTCAGCCGTCTCTTCTCCAAGCTTAAGAGCCCTAACCTCTTTAGCCTTTCCTCATATGAGAGTTGTTCCATCCCCTTTATGATTTTGGTCACCCTTTTCTGTAGCTTTTCAAGTTCCACCATTATATCTTTTTTTGAGATGCCACAACCAGAGTTGCACACATTCAGTGACATAATCAAAAGAGAAGGATGCCCATCTTCCGACACAAATCGGGAGATGGGCGTCCTTCTCTCAGGGTCACCCAAATTGGCATAATGGAAAGCCGATTTTGGGCACCCTCAACTGCTTTCCGTCGCGGGGACGACCAAAGTTCATGGGGGCGTGTCGGCAGTGTACCGAAGTTCATGGGAGGAGCAAGCATTCGTGGTGCACTGGTCCCCCTGACATGCCAGGACAGCAACCGGGCACCCTAGGGGACACTGCAGTGGACTTCAGAAAAAGGTCCCAGGTACATAGCTCCCTTACCTTGTGTGCTGAGCCCCCCAACCCCCCCCCCCCCAAAACCCACTACCTACAACTGTACACCACTACCATAGCCCTAAGGGGTGAAGGGGGGGGCACCTAGATGTGGGTATAGTGGGTTTCGGGTGGGTTTTGGAGGGCTCACATTTACCACCACAAGTGTAACAGATAGGGGGGGAGGGCCTGGATCCGCCTGCCTGAAGTGCACTGCAGTATCCACTAAAAACTGCTCCAGGGACCTGCATACTGCTGTGATGGAGCTGGGTATGACATTTGAGGCTGGCATAGAGGCTGGAAAAAAATGTTTTCTAATTTTTTTTTTTTTTTTAGGGTGGGAGGAGGTTGGTGACCACTGGGAGAGTAAGGGGATGTCATCCCCGATTCCCTCCAGTGGTCATCTGGTCAGTTCGGGCACCTTTTCAAGGCTTGGTTATGAAAAAAACTGGACCAAGTAAAGTAATCCAGGAGCTCGTATGGGATGCCTTTCTTTTTTCCATTATCGGACGAGGACGCCCATCTCTCAACCACACCCCTATCCCGCCTTCGGTACACTGCCGACACGCCCCCATGAACTTTGGTCGTCCCCGCGACGGAAAGCAGTTGAGGATGCCCAAAATCGGCTTTCCATTATGCCAATTTGGGTGACCCTGAGAGAAGGACGCCCATCTCCCGATTTGTGTCGGAAGATGGGCATCCTTCTCTTTTGATTATGTCACTGAATGTGTGCAACACTAGTTGTGGCATCTCAAAAAAAGATATAATGGTGGAACTAGAAAAGCTACAGAAAAGGGTGACCAAAATCATAAAGGGGATGGAACAACTCTCATATGAGGAAAGGCTAAAGAGGTTAGGGCTCTTAAGCTTGGAGAAGAGACGGCTGAGGGGAGATATAACTGAGGTCTACAAAATCCTATGGGGCCCTTTTACTAAGTTGCGGTCCTTTTTACCACAGTTGGTAAAAAGGCTGAAAAAAGAAATGGCCATGTGGTAAGATTGAACTTACCATGTGGCCATGTGTGTGTGTGGGGGGGGGGGGGGGACACACTTACCATGCACTGGGGGTGGAACTACCGCTGATGCCTCTATTGGGCCAGCGGTAGTTATGGATTGATGCGCGGGAAGCCTGTGTTGGGCTTACCGCCGCTTAGTAAAAGGACCCCTAAGTGGAGTGGAACAGGCAAATGCAAATGGTTTGTTCAGTCTTTCAAAAATACAAACACTAGAAGGCACCCTACGGAGTTACAAAGTAGCACATTTAGGAGGAGATCCAATATGGCCACTTGAAGGGAGATACCAAGTGCTGCTCCATGCCTTCACCCTGTATTCCTATGAGGAAGCATAAGGGGAAGACTAGGGACTTTCCCTCCAAGTCCCAACATGCTTCACCCTACTGGCAAGTGCCAATCCCAGAGCTCCTAGTTCAGTCATCTGAAGTTACGCTGGGAGGCTCTGGCTTAAACCCAAGGTCAAGAGCAACCCATCAAAACTGGTTGTGTTGTAGTTTTCAGAACAGACCAAAGCAAATATACTTACATCACTTGCCAGGGCTGCTGCAGCTTGGGCCTGTCGGAAAGCAGCATCGTCAAGGGGGTTGTACAGGGGCTTCCCTTTCATTTCTTTATCAAATTGCTCTTTATATTTTACCTATGAAGAAAGCAAAGTTACTAAAGATTTACAGAAACTGAAGAATTCTGAGATTACTGAAGAAAAATTTGATGGCCAAAAAAAAAAAAAAAAAACACAGAGCTTTGCTTGCAGTTTTTTAAAGGGTGTCCAGAAATCTATGAAGTAAATTTTCAGCATGACACTGATGTAAAATACTGCATTTTCATGCATATAATACTCGTGTTATTTGTGTTTTTGCAAACCATGACACCACCCCCCTGCAAGAAATGGACTAAATTCAATAAATGGTGTGAAATTTGGACACACACAAAAAAAATGTGCATTGAGTTTTAATTCTATAAACGGTGCTCAGAGTTGGCCATTTATAGAATAGTGCCTACTGCCGGGATCCGGACCCAACTTTTAGATGTGAGGATTTACACTAACTGAACCCTGGTGTAAATCAATGTACCCAAAGAGGCGCAAATCCCCCAAATTCTATAATAGTGCGTATATCTTTAGTGAACGCCCCCCCCCCCCCTCCATGGCAATGCCCCCTTTTGAGTTGTGCGCTAAAGGGTTTGCTTGTGAATTTTTATAGAATAGCGCTAAACAAGATGCATGTGTAAATCCACATTGTTGCCAATGAACGCCAATAATTGATTGTTAGTGCCCAAGTATTGGCACTAACAGGCTCCTAACTCAAACTGCACATGCAATTTTAAGCACCATTTGTAAAATTCCCCTGCACATGCATAAGCGAGCTATACCAAAGTTTGGGGGGAGGGGTGTTGTACAGAGCTATTGCCTTTGGTCTCCCCTCTCCCCAAAGTCTTCCATTCACTAGCCACTCCTCCTTCTTCAGCTGCCTTTGGGCTTCCAGCTATCTGTTCCCCTCTCCTTCCCCCTCCCCAAAACCCTCCTTACTTATTTTGGTAATCTGCTCCAGCAGGGACTCTCACAGGCAGTCTTACGCATCATCAGGGCCTTTTTCTCCTCTGACACAACTTCCTGTGTACGTATCAGAGGAGGAAAAGCCCCTAATGACATGCAAGACTACCTGTGAGAGTGGAGGAGTAGCCTAGTGGTTAGTGCAGCAGATTTTGATCCTGGGGAACTGGGTTCAATTCCCACTACAACTCCTTGTGACTCTGGGCAAGTCACTCAACCCTCCATTGCCCCAGGTACAAATAAATACCTGAATATACTATGTAAACTACTTTGAATGTAGTTGCAAAAACCACAGAAAAGTGGTATATCAAGTCCCATTTCCCTTCAGTAGAGCGGATTACTAAAACAAGTAAGGAGCGCTGCGGGGAGGGAGATCGAGAGGAGTGCAGACAACAGGGAGCCCAAAAGTAGGTAAGGAGGGGAGAGGAGACACTGGCGCATGTAGAGGACTCCAGAGAAGGGGGAGCCCGAAAGCAGCAGCCCCACCACACTGGCCTAAGCAGGAAGATGTGGGAAAGCCAAGAGTCAGAGGAGATGCTGGCAGAATGCGGCAGAAGACTCCAGGAAGAGGAAGAATATTTTCACGCATATAAAAAGCGCATGTTATGAGATTTTTTTATATCTGCATCCACTCTGTGCATGCTCTATATGTGTGAGTGCATTACATGCATGAAAATACAGTATATGGATAATTCATCTGTTAAAGTTATACATATACTAAATGTCAGTAAAACATAAGTATCACTGATGAATTTAACTTTACGTTTCAACATTTTTATTAAAGGTGATTCAAACTAGTCATATCCAAGCTTGTTAACAGACGTCGATTCAGAACAGAACCAATGCATTGACATCAAAGTTAGAGAAACAGTTATCAAAAAAATGGTTTAACAGTTTTCTCTCCAAACCCCACCAACTTTATTCCTCCCCCTCCCAGGTTATTAACAACAACGTCACGTCTTCAGTGCCAAATCCCCAATTTAACATATTTACCTGCTCATCATCGGCTTAATCCATGAATTTAACATTATATGGATAAGTTACAACCTATTTGGCCGCAACCATTTAACCACAAATTATTTCATTATAATTCACCTATCTTACATTCTAAGCGATTATTACAAGCAATACAATCGGAATGGGCATCTATTAGCATGCCTTCAACAGTTTGTTAAGGTACTTTAATAAAGGTGCATGCAAGAACAATTTAAAGTATGTACAGTAGATTTTCGCACATAATAAAAATTTTGTAAAGCACGTGAGAACTTTTTAAACACAAAAATGTGAACTGGAAAGTGGCTGAAAGTCACTGCTTTTCATGTAAAGCGAATGATACATGCCTGTAGCAGGTGTTCTCCGAGGACAGCACTGTGTGCTCGGTGACTAACTCAACAGTCCACCATATTTATCTCATATTTGTGCCTGTACTTTGATGCATACAGATGTTTGGAGGCATCATATTTCAGTAGCCAACGGAGGGTTAACAGATAAACAGTGTTTTCCCATTGGAGATCAGTCATCCAGTGTTTACGTATAACACGTTTACAGCGGCCAAGCGGAAAGCGTGGCGTCAACAGGAAAAGGACTATCGAGCTGGCAGGACTGATTTGCGATCTTTTTTTTATGACATAATGTACACCTGGTGCAAAATATATGTAAAATCAAGGCACAGCATATATTTGCAGTTCAGAATGTAATAGCGGTTAGTATATATTTAAGTACAGGTGGTGCAAGGTGAGTGGATGAATGAGTGAGTGAGGTTTTCATGTTAGGGAGCAGTGCCAGTAGGCTTAACGGGGCATTGCAACACAATAAAACATTTTTGTGATATTGAAAAAATACTGGAGTCTTCGTGTAAATCTTTGTGCTCATGAGTTGAGTGTGGATTCCGTGCTACTCACTATTCTATAAAGGGCATTCATTCCAGAACACTCTTTATAGAATACTGTTCATCACCAAATTTTGAGCATCATTTACTGAATCCAGCCCTAAGTGCCAATTCTATAACAGCAATTGCACACAAAACTGCCATTATTATCCATTTCTTTATTTTGATTGCCAAATTTCCGAAGTAGTCTCGAATATCTTTAATTCATTGTGGAAACTTAAAAGATTAAGACCATTCTTTTCAAGATCAGTCTTTTGCACTTTAGTTCAGTCCAGTCATTAGTCTTAACCAAATTTGACTACTGCAATTCAATTTATGCTCACATTAAGCAGAGTCTTCTAAGAAAACTACAAACTGCACAAAATACGGCTGCCCGCCTTATTTATTAATCGCTGCTTTACGTTAAAACATCTTCTCTTCTTAAAGATCTACATTGGTTAAATATCAATGAAAGAATTTAATTTAAGCTCTGTGTTCTTGTTCATCAGATTCTTATGGTATCTTACTATCTTATATGATAGATCTCATTAAGTTATCACTACGAAATGCCACCTCATCATCTAGAGAATATCTCACACTACATTTCCCAAGTTGTAAAAAAACCTACAAAACTATCCATAATGCTAATTTTTCTTACCAATGTACCAAACTATGGAACTCATTACCCAAGTATATCAGACACTCAGTCGATTATATATTGTTTAAAGTTTACTTAATGCCCACTTCTTTAAATGTGTTCAGCTAATATGAAAAGATTTTTTTAATAGCTGTATTCATGTATTCATATGACTTGGCTTGTAATGCTTCTTCTTAATTTGTTATGTAAGCCACATTGAACTTGAGCTTTCTTGGGAAAATGCGAAGTAGAAATGTCATAATAAATAAATATCATGGAATAGCACAACTAAGGCCCAGATGCACAAAACCTAACGAGACAGCAATGTGGTTTTTACACTGGTTCTAGCTGTTTTAGCGAGCACAGAGTATAGCACGACATTCACAAAAGGTAGCAGCTGACAAAAATTGTATGCAAAGTTATTACAATGAGCCAATTACTATACAAATGTGTATGCAAAGAGATGCACAGCCGTTTTCCAAGCGATGCACACAAGCAGCCCCTACCTTTACCGTAGAAAATTTAATGGGCGGTTTGGAGCTGTTGGTCATGACAGTTTTTCATTGTCACAAGTAGGAGAAGGGGAGAAACAAGACACGCCAGAGCAACCAACCACGGTAGTGAAGTGTGAGCTGCAGCCCAGGCTTCTCCTTCCACACCCCTCCTTCTTTGCAGTGGGAGGGGGGAGCAGTGTCCAGCACAGCACCAAGCCAAGCAAAAGAGACCAATTGGCAAATATTTCCACCCAGGCCAGATTTGTTTGGACAGATGTTAAGAATCCGTTCTGAGGGACAAACGCGGTCCAAAGTTTGGAAAATGCCTGCTAGTAAAGTAGCATTAGCACCACAGTTTCTCATGACCAGAAACTTCCGAAGCAAAGTTTTTCCTTTCTTTAGCTTGGATCTGTCCATCAGCAGCTGCTCCAGCCCTGGAAACACACCCCCGAGCACAGAAAAAAAAAAAAAAAAAAAAAACTAAGCTGGCTTTCATACACACAGCTTCTTTGCATGTATGAAAGCTGTATAAAAGCGCCATTCTGGCATGCGCAGAGCAGTCATGCTTAGCCATTGGCCGTTCTGCGCATGCTCAGCTGACCAACTGACTTCCCTCCTATCGCATGCAAATCAGGGGCTCATTTACATGCATTGGGAATCCCTCTGTATTTCCAAATCGGTAATTTTTACCGAGGTGGAAATATAGAGCGAGTCTTTCCGGGGACCTTTGTGCATCTGGCTGCAAGTTACAAAAGGTACCCTAAATGACTAGATGACCACTGGAGAGATTAAGGTATGACCCCCCTTAATCTTCCAGTGGTCACTGACCCCCCCCCCCCCCACCTCCCAAAGATATAGCAGTGACAGTATGTACTAGTGATGGCGAACCTTTCAGAGACCGAGTGCCCAAACAGCAACCCAAAATCTAATTATTTATTGCAAAGTGCCATTCCCCCCTCCATCTCACCCCCTCCCTCCCATCCCCCTCCCCTTCCCCCCCTCCACCTCCCTCCAAGTTCCATGCCCCCTCCCTCCCCCCGAGTTCCAGGGTCCTCTCCTCCCTCCCTCCCTCCCAGTTCCAGGGGTAAAGGACAGAATGTGTATAGATCTGTGAGAAAGTATTAAGGGAGGGTGGAAAAGAGACAATAAATAAGCCTACCCACCCCCATCCTCAACTTCCATTGCCAATTAAACTTCTAACTAATCTATAAAGAATTTCACGGTGACAAAAATCTCCAAAGTTTGGGGATATTACCTGGGCTCTGTCTGCTCTGCTCCTCCAACTGCAAGTCAAGATTCTTCTCTTCTGCCGAGTGCCGACGATACCGGTGGCTCGGCAGGGGTGGAGTGAAGCACTGCAGCTAAAGCAAAAGGCAGGAGTCGCAGAGCGGCGGCTGCACTGAAGACCAGTGGGCGGGTGCACTGACGTGCTGGCGCAGGGGGAGGAAGACGCGATGCTGTGACGTTTAGTCCAGATGGGCTGGACTGGAGCTGCGCAAACTTCCTTGAGCGGGACTCGGGGGAGAGGAGCCTTACAGTGGGAGGAGACGACGCAGTGAGCGAGGCAGCGAACGCGGCGTAAGTGGAAGGTACACGCTGGTGGCATCCCCCTACTGGCTGCAGAGCCGAACAGCCAATGTGATGCCGCAATTGCTTGTTTTTTTTTTCTTTTTCTTTTTGTAGCGGCCAAGAAGGATGAAGGGAAAGTGGCTGGGCGCAGGTGCCCTCTCTGGCACACATGCCATAGGTTCGCCATCACTGGTGTATACCAAACTCTATGACAGCTTCAGATATTATAGCCATTCCTATTAGAGCAGCAAGCTGGTCCCAGGAGTAGGCTAGTGGTCAGTGCAGTGCACTGTAGAGAAAGGGGCCCAAGCCCATATCCCACTCTAACTGGTACACTTGTGGTGGAAAGTATGAGCCCTCCAAAAACCTAAATACCTGCTGTACCTACATATAGGTGACACCTGCAGTCTTGAGGGTAACTGTAGTGGTGCACAGTGAGATACAGTTGGATTTTTTTTTTGTTCCTAGAGGGCTCACAATACAATATATGGGGGTAACGGTGAAAGTTGTACCTGGGACATTTTATGTGAAACGCACTGTAGTGCCTCCTAGGCTGCCCCACAGCTCTGCTGGAAAGACTGTTTGGCCAGTCTACTAAAAATGCTGACCCCAGACATCCCAATGTCTTGTTTTTGTGCATTTTTCCCTAGGATGTTTATTTTTGGAAAATGGTACCTAAAAGAAAGATGCACTAAAACATCTAGAAAATGGTGATTTTCAAAACAACCCCCCCCCCCCCTCCAAAAAAATAGACATTTTTGAGGTTCGAAAATTGCTCTACTCAACACCCAATTCTTGGATGTTTTTCACAAAATGTCCCAAATCAGACTTAGATGTGATATCAAAAATGCCCCTCTATATTTACAGAACATTGCCTAAGTGCAATTACAAATTAGTGCCAATTAACACCACTTAAGGGCTCTTACTGGTACATAAGATCAATTGGCACCTAATTTAGTAATTAAGGGGCCCCTTTTACAGATCTTAAGGAAAATCCAGACCGCGCAAAATACAGCATCTAAACTCATTTTCGGAAAGACAAAATTTGAAAGTGCTAAACCCCTACGTGAAATACTGCACTGGCTACCAATCAAAGAACAAATAGGCTTCAAAATTTGCACTCTGGTCCACAAAACAATCCATGGTCTGGCCCCAACCTACATGACCTAACTTATCAACTAGAAACATCATCGAATCATCAAGAACGTTTCTAAACCTGCATTACCCAAACTGTAAAGGACTAAAATACAAATCAACATATGCATCCAGCTTTTCCTACATTTGCACCCAGCTCTGGAACGCACCTAGAAACATTAGAACTGTGAACACCCATCTAAAATTTCGAAAAGACCTCAAGACTCGCCTCTTCCGGAAAGCCTACCCAGCAGACCCAAACTAATTCATGAACAATGCATCACATCTATTGAACTAAGAAATGAACAATACCCCTTCCACATAATCCTATTACTTCAAACTGTACGAATTTTACCACTCCAGTTATATTTAAATGTACTTCTCCCCTTATCCTGCTCTGTATTGCTCACTAGAAGCTGTAGTCCCATTCCCGGAGACTCAGTGCGTCTTTTCTAGCAAAAAAGGTGCCGGTACTCAAATGCTAGGCCACCCTTCAAGGGTGGGGTGATCACTGAGGGACCCACCCCACAACAGCCAGGCCCCCTGCAACCAGTCACAGAATCTATGACAAGGCAGAATTGGTGTGTAGAGCCTGAGCTCTTTCATTAAAACTTGGGGTCCATGGGTCAATTTTAGCAGACAATGGAAAAGGTGCTGGTACTCAGTACCCCCTCAAAAAAAGCCCTGCGGAGACTTATCAGCCTCATTGGGATTACTTCTCTCTATATGCTATTATATATTCGTCCCAGAGTTGTATTCTCTTTTCCAGAACCTTATCAGCTTCCTTGCACCTACTGTTAATCTATTTTCCACTCTGTATATATTCCTGGAGTTGGTACTCTCCTCTTGGGAACCTGTAAGCCACATTGAGCCTACTGCTATGGGGGAAAATGTGGGATACAAATGTAATAAATAAAATAAATAAAGTTCTGGTAAGCCCAACGCAGACTTACCGCATACTATCCCAGAACTACCGCCAGCCCAATGTGGCTGCCGGTAGTAGTTCCTGCTCAAACATATGTCATTTCCAGCGATCCGGAAAATTTTTTTATAGCGCAGCAGCGGAGGTAAGTGCTCCCCACCACATGGCCATACGGTATGAGTTATCTTACCGCATGACTATTTTTTTAGGGGCTTTTTACCCGCTGCGGTAAAAAAGGGCCCTGGCGCATGGGAAAAGCAGCCCCCGCCGCTACTGCAGGTCCCTTTTTCCCCACAGCTTAGTAAAAGGACCCTAAGTTAAGCATGCAACTGGCACAATTCTATAACTCGTGTGTCCAAATTTGCATGCTACTCTGATATTTGGTCGCACACCTTTATAGAATCTAGCCCTAACTGCAAATACAAAATGCACAGTAATGAAATTTTCTGTGCAGTAACTGTATGAAAACTTTTCCAACAATGAGTGCACAGGCCTTGCACTTTTCATTTAACATGGGGTAAGTGCAAAACCTTGCCAAACAGGCCTGTTAGTATTTCCTGGGAACAGGAAGCAGCAATAACCTGAGTTCTACAAGTTGTAGCTGGGTCACCCTTCCAGGACCCAGCCAGGCTCAACCCTGCTTAGCTTCCTTCTTCATACAACTGTTGCCTTACTCCACACCACCTTGTGTTGCTCTGTGACACAGCCCCCTTGCGAGCTCACAGGACTTCCTCCTCCTTCTATGCTTTCCACAGAGGCTCAATCAGGGCAAAACGTTTGTAAAAAAAACAACAACTTTATTTTCTTGCTTCCATTCAACATAAACAAAAAGGAAAACACCTTAATTCCAGCTTGTTAAGGTTTGCTGTCAAAGTCACATTCAGGTTTAAACAGTCCATGTAATTTCACTCCTTTTGCAAAAAAAAAAAAAAAAAAAAACTTACTTCTCTTTGGAACAGAGCATAACCAGAAAGAAACCACAGTAACTCTGTATTTTGTAGCCACAGCACTTTTCATTTAAATCGCTTTTCATGCTTCATCTCACAACACAGCTAAACAGTTCTTTTCCACCTTGTTAATGCTGGGGTTTGAGTGGTACTCAGCTCCCCTCTCTCTCTCTTGAGGTCAGCACCTGTCCCTTCTTTAGCAGAGACCTCCCCCAGTGCTTCAACCTCTCTCCTCTGGCCTTCCACCAATGTATCCAAGGAGCTGCCAGCCACCCCCTTACAATACCTTTCCTCCTGGTTTGGGCCAGAAGCCCAATCTCCATCTGTTCCTCTTCTAGCCCTTCAGTAACCTCCATTTTATCCTCATCCCCAACTTCCTCCGCCCCTGCTCCCTCCAGCTGGCCCCCATTACCTTCCTCAGAAACCATTTCCCAATCTTCTCTCTCCTCCCCTAGCTCCTGCACAGCTTGGTGGGGAAGCGAGGGATTCTGGGAATGGTAGTTCCTCTCCGTCTTCCTTAACCCTGCTAACCTCTCGGCCTCCGGTAACCCGGCTTTCTGAATGCTGGAGTTTTGATTATGAACCGGCCCTGCTGGGGTTCCCCTGCTCCCAGCGCCCCATTTCCTTGTGACTTTCTTGATCCCTTTTTACCTGCCTTCTCATAAAGTACACTAGAGTTATCACAGCAAAACCTAAGCCCATCTGGATTTGTCCTACAACACATTAACCTGAATTTGTACTTCTGATTTTATCAGAATTTCCCATATGACATGAAATCATCTGATTAATCTAGGTCAAAAAATGAATTATCCTTTCTAGGGAACAGTTTGTCCTTTCTTTCTCTTGAGCGAAGCTAATCCTCAATGGCATTTAGACTAGAAAACAATACAAAAAAACAGGAAGTTGATTTTGAAGGCAGAAAAAGAATACAGTAGAAAATAGTAGAATATATTTCTATTATATAAAACAAATTGTAAGCAAAATTGACCCCCAAATGCTTTACACATCAAAACTATAAACACAGTCACAGTCACCTCTACAGCTTAATACATTTTTGAAGCCTGAGCTATGTAAATTTTTCTAGAGGAAAAGGAAAATCAATGTTAATACTCAAGGGGATAAAATGTTTAGCCAAAAGTAACATAGTCTGTGGAAGCGGTAATATAAGCCTTTCAGAAGGAATTTTCCTGACACACTCATTCATACTCTCTACTACAGTCATGACACTCACACTTTGCTGCCATTTATGCCTGCACATAAAGGTTGACCAATTCATTTCCATTAACTACCCAAAAAAAAATAGATTTATTAAGTAATTCTTGAAACCACTCTTTTTTGGGATTTAGCTCTTGCCTTTTCAATACTAGTTTGACAATAACAACCTGAAAAACTATTCTTAATATGCATTAATAATTACAAAGACTTCTATTTTAATTCTTGTCCAGCTTTTGTTATAAAGCTTTCTAGAGCTTTCCACTGGTACAGCCCATTTTATACTTGGAAACTGAGCGGTCCCTTTTACAAAGGTGCAGTAGAGTTTTTAGTGCACGCTAAATGCTAGAGACACCCACAGGAATATATGGGCGTCTCTAGCATTTAGCATACACTTATTTTTAGTGCATGCTAAAAATGCTAGCATGCCTTTATAAAAAGACCCCTGAGTTATGAAATTCCATGATTGTGTGCACAAGCAAAAAGTAGGTGAACAGAAAGAGTGCATTAACATTTATGCAATCTGCACAAAGGCATTCCTGAGAACATAGACTAAGGGACAAAGCTGGAGTTGCAATCTATCCCCCAGATTCCATATATGGCGACTATAATTACACGCGCAAATTTGGCAGTGCGGCCAAATTACGCATGCAACGTACAGTGGGGGAAATAAGTATTTGATCCCTTGCTGATTTTGTAAGTTTGCCCACTGACAAAGACATGAGCAGCCCATAATTGAAGGGTAGGTTATTGGTAACAGTGAGAGATAGCACATCACAAATTAAATCCAG
Organism: Microcaecilia unicolor; assembly: GCF_901765095.1. Classification (NCBI taxonomy): domain Eukaryota; kingdom Metazoa; phylum Chordata; class Amphibia; order Gymnophiona; family Siphonopidae; genus Microcaecilia; species Microcaecilia unicolor. The sequence continues at coordinate 113,800,690 of NC_044031.1, read as the reverse complement.
AAAATCACATTGTGGAAAGTATATGAATTTATTTGCATTCTGCAGAGGGAAATAAGTATTTAATCCCTCTGGCAAACAAGACCTAATACTTGGTGGCAAAACCCTTGTTGGCAAGCACAGCGGTCAGACGTCTTCTGTAGTTGATGATGAGGTTTGCACACATGTCAGGAGGAATTTTGGTCCACTCCTCTTTGCAGATCATCTCTAAATCATTAAGAGTTCTGGGCTGTCGCTTGGCAACTCGCAGCTTCAGCTCCCTCCATAAGTTTTCAATGGGATTAAGGTCTGGTGACTGGCTAGGCCACTCCATGACCCTAATGTGCTTCTTCCTGAGCCACTCCTTTGTTGCCTTGGCTGTATGTTTTGGGTCATTGTCGTGCTGGAAGACCCAGCCACGACCCATTTTTAAGGCCCTGGCGGAGGGAAGGAGGTTGTCACTCAGAATTGTACGGTACATGGCCCCATCCATTCTCCCATTGATGCGGTGAAGTAGTCCTGTGCCCTTAGCAGAGAAACACCCCCAAAACATAACATTTCCACCTCCATGCTTGACAGTGGGGACGGTGTTCTTTGGGTCATAGGCAGCATTTCTCTTCCTCCAAACACGGCGAGTTGAGTTCATGCCAAAGAGCTCAATTTTTGTCTCATCTGACCACAGCACCTTCTCCCAATCACTCTCGGCATCATCCAGGTGTTCACTGGCAAATTTCAGACGGGCCGTCACATGTGCCTTCCGGAGCAGGGGGACCTTGCGGGCACTGCAGGATTGCAATCCGTTATGTCGTAATGTGTTACCAATGGTTTTCGTGGTGACAGTGGTCCCAGCTGCCTTGAGATCATTGACAAGTTCCCCCCTTGTAGTTGTAGGCTGATTTCTAACCTTCCTCATGATCAAGGATACCCCACGAGGTGAGATTTTGCGTGGAGCCCCAGATCTTTGTCGATTGACAGTCATTTTGTACTTCTTCCATTTTCTTACTATGGCACCAACAGTTGTCTCCTTCTCGCCCAGCGTCTTACTGATGGTTTTGTAGCCCATTCCAGCCTTGTGCAGGTGTATGATCTTGTCCCTGACATCCTTAGACAGCTCCTTGCTCTTGGCCATTTTGTAGAGGTTAGAGTCTGACTGATTCACTGAGTCTGTGGACAGGTGTCTTTCATACAGGTGACCATTGCCGACAGCTGTCTGTCATGCAGGTAACGAGTTGATTTGGAGCATCTACCTGGTCTGTAGGGGCCAGATCTCTTACTGGTTGGTGGGGGATCAAATACTTATTTCCCTCTGCAGAATGCAAATAAATTCATATACTTTCCACAATGTGATTTTCCGGATTTAATTTGTGATGTGCTATCTCTCACTGTTACCAATAACCTACCCTTCAATTATGGGCTGCTCATGTCTTTGTCAGTGGGCAAACTTACAAAATCAGCAAGGGATCAAATACTTATTTCCCCCACTGTAACTGCTTAACAAGCCAAACGGCACCAATATTTGGCCAATAAAAAGCAAATTATAGGCACTGGCACTAATTAGAATTTACACAGGCAACTTTCTAAGCATGTTCTGTAAAATGGTGTGTGTAAATTCTAATGTGCAGATCTCAAAAGGGGGTGTGGTTATGGGAAGGGAGGGGCATGGGCAGGTCATGGACATTTCTAGAAATTGCATGCACTGTTAATAGAATACACCCAATCTGTGTCTAAGTTAGGCACTGGCATTTACATCAAGTTATAGTTGGTGTAAAGGGTCACACCTAAATTTAGTCACAGGTCTGGGCACTATGCGTATTCTATAAACTGCACTTAATATTAGGCATGGGTTATAGAAGAGTGCTAAATGTGTTTTTTCTGTGCCAATTTTTTCAGCGTCATTTATAGAATCTAGCCCTATGTGCATATTTATATAATATGTGGGTATATCCATGGGAGGTGATTCTATAAAGAGCATTAAAAGTTGGGCATATAAAATCTAGGCTTTAAGCTAACAAAAAATGGACCAAGTAAAGTCGCCCAAGTGCTCGTCAGGGACACCCTTCTTTTTTCCATTATCGGTCGAGGATGCCCATGTGTTAGGCACGCCCCAGTCCCGCCTTCACTATGATTCCGACACGCCCCCATTAACTTTGGTTGTCCCCACGACAGAAAGCAGTTGAAGACGCCCAAAATCGGCTTTCGATTATGCCAATTTGGGCGACCCTGGGAGAAGGACACCCATCTTGCGATTTGTGTCGAAAGATGGGCGCCCTTCTCTTTCGAAAATAAGCCTGATAGTAATCTATGCAACTTCATAAGTCTACATGCTTTGAAAATGAGTTTCATGTATGTTCCGTTTATGACACAGTTCAGATACTAAGCGTAATAAACAAATAAATAATTTTCACATTTTATTAGTATTTGTGCCATTACCTCTTGGATGAATGCATATTTGGATTGTTAACGCTTCAACTTCACAAAGGCATTCAAGAGAAGAGAGGGGAAATTAAATTATTATTATTATTAGTGACATAGCTAGGATTGAATGAGCCTTGACAGAGCCAAAGTTAATGTGTTATAATTGAGGGACCTCTGGAGTAGGGTGTGGGGGAGGGGCAACTATATAGTGGCAGGAATGCATATGAGAGGATGTTGTTAGGGGGAACATGTGGAGTATATCAAGGGTATCTGGAAGGGATGACTACTGTGGGTGAGATGTCTGAAATCAGGAAGTAAGGGTTCTCATGGGAACAACAGATTGTTTTCTGTAAGAATATGTGCGCCCAGGTGGTTTCATTTGAAGGTGGCGTGTCTGAGGTGGGTGAGGGGGTGTACCAAGGACCAAAGAGAGGGGTGCTGAGTGTTGGGGGGGGGTTGGGATTCTAGCCTGGGGTGGGCATCTGAATTGGAGATGCAGTGGAGGGGAATACTCTTCAAATCTAAGCTAAAAGCCCACCTTTTTGATGCTGCTTTTAACTCCTAACCCTTATTCACTTTGTTCAGAACCCTTATTTTATCATCCTCACTTTAATATTCCCTTATCTCTTGTTTGTCCTAATTAGATTGTAAGCTCTGTCGAGCAGGGACTGTCTCTTCATGTTCAAGTGTACAGCGCTGTGTACGTCTAGTAGCACTTTACAAATGATAAGTAGTAGTAGTTTATTCCCCCTCTCTCCCCATTGGAGATGAAACATTTCTTCAGGTTGAGACATAGGGAGAAGGTACCGATCTCATTATTCAATCCCCCTCCCAACAAAGGCTTGGCAACAGGAGAAGTACATCATCTCCTGCTACCACAGGGCCACGTGTCTTGGTACGAGCCAAGAAATCATACGGCGCTTATCACAGAACTGGGCACACACAGCAGCAGGAGATGATGCATGCAACACAGTAAATGACGCATGGCCCAAAAATGAACCTGACATCAGTTATAACCTTAAAGACAAAGGGGAGTAACCCACACAGAGTCGCAGGTACAACCCTGGCCAGTGCTTCTTCTACTGATGGACTTCTTGATCAGTGGAGGGGATTAAAGAATGGAACTGAAAGGTGATGCAGCTGCACTATTAGAGCTAAGAACAGTGTCTGCCCTGTCACCTCCTCCCAGCATGCCGCTGCCACCACCACTATCACCTCTGCTACCCAAATTTTGTTAGGATTGCAAATGCAGCTTGGCCAGTAGCATGTGCCCTCCCCTCCTCCCCTAGACTCCTTGCTGGGTTTCCTTAACGGTGACTTGTCACTATTATTATTATTAAATTATTATTTACAATCTACAGTTCAATAAACTGAGGTACAAGAGGGTAAAGTGACTTGCCAGAAGACACACAGAGAGTCAGTAGTACAGGGAATTTCACCCTGCAATCAGAAGTCTGCTTGACACATAATTTCATATCCTACCAGTGGCAACAGAGCTCTAAATCTCAATGCAAATCTACAATTCTAAGAGCCATCCATGGGGAGTATCCCCTTTCATAAATAAATGACATCAACACACTGCTCTTTCCTACAAGGAACCTGCAAAATCATCCTCATCAGTCAAACAGCAAGTACTGCAAAGGCAAAGATTGAGCACTATAAGGTTTCTGTAAATGTGTAAAAAACCACTCAGAGCAAGCTGGCAGTGTGAGGCCTTTAACAGTACTAAATAAAAGGTGATATAAGTCTCTAGCAAAATCCTTAAGACTAATATATCAGCAAGACCTTCTTGAAACTACATCTAAGTAAGGGTGGAGGGGAGAGAAAGGGGGGGGGGGGGGGAAAGCATTTGTAGTTTGGAGTACAATGGGTGAACATCGTTAGGACGGCATTTCAAGGTGCCATAAATTATACTGCACATTTTAGCTCCAGAGTCTAGTTCACATAAAAATGAATTATTTCTTATGGAATTAATTAGCTGTAATACAGATTAATATTCAGAGAAATTCATTAAAAGGAAACCATATAACCTATCAGTGCCTTTTAATAATCCCAGCTGTTTAGATCTTAATGTTAGCAATGGATTAGAATGATCTTTTTAGAAATGTTAAGAATAAATCAGTGCAACTATGGAATAATCTCATACGTCAAAAAGCAACATACTACATGTAATCGAATACTAACACTGTAATCCCTTCCGATTAATGTAAGCCACATTGAACTGAAATTTGTTTTTGGATAATTTGTGGGATATAAGAATGGATAAATAAATTAATTAATTAATACACCCCAAAAAACTCACACACAGGGAGTAATTCTCTAGAGATAACTTAAAATTAGGCATTGGGATGATGTGCGTGAAGTGCAAATTCTCTATCAGCAATTGTGTGTGCAATTGGAAAGTAAAAGGGGATGGGATTTGATATACTGCCTTTCTATAGTTACGATCAACGTGGTTGTTCTGTCCTCTGACAGCCTTGCACTAGTTTATAATGTGATTCTAAAATGTGTGTAATGCTTTTACTGTTATTCTCATTTCTAAGGACTTTCACTGCTGCAGTTTCCACTGCAAAGATCCAAGAGCAATGCACTGTGCGTAATGTAGTTCACAGGCGATGCAGCCACACTGCTTATCTGTGTAAGAACTGGTATCATTGGTTGTGCTACTGCCTTGACCTCTTTTCTCTCTCAGCCAAGCTTAGTTCCTGTGTCTACTTGCTATCATTTCCTGGTCAGTCTTACCATCTCTGTCCTGAGAGGTCAGCCAGGTATAATTTTCCCTCCAATCGAAAGCCATCCTCTAGGACCACCCCTTGCTACCCGATGGCAGACTCTGTCCCCATTGGTCTTTACCTGCTCCTCCCTGAGCCTTGCTACAGACATGAGGCATTCACCATCTTGCTTCAGACAGCACTGTCCTGCTGAAACTCCCTGCAATGAACTTGGTTTTTTACCTTGAAAATATCTCCTCCCTAATGAGGTATCGCACTTTCCAGTCATCCAACTCTGAGATACTTCTATCTGCTCAACTATTTCTCACCTCCAACCACTGAAACAGCTCTCAGAATTACGGAGTCTCTGTGCCCTGGGGCAGCACTTCTGAACATCTGACCGTGAGTAAATTATCTGTGATTTATTCAAATAAAAGAGACGTCAGAAAAATATTAGAGACTTCAGGTATGATTGGTGTGCCTAGGTTATACACTCCAATATATCATAGACTTTACAGTAACAAGTCTATGAGAGGCTTGAACAGTGGTTTACATATTATATACAGGTATTTATTTTGTACCTGGGACAATGGAGGGTTAACTGACTTGCTTAAGAGTCACAAGGAACTACAGTGCGAATCAAACCATATTCCCTTGGTTCTCAGGTCACTGCACTAACCACTGGGCTACTCCTCCACTCCAATTGCCATTATAAAATACTATCATAAGTTTTCATTCATGCACCTAACTTTTAGACACGAGCACTTATCAGGGCTAGCTTAACCACTGGACCAGGTGAGGCTCTGGCCCGGGGCACCAGTGAATAAGGGCACCAAAATACCTAGCCTCTGAACTCATCTAGCCTACATGTTAAACCTTTTCTTCCTCCATCTTCCCCTCCCACCAGTCCAGTCATTTCTCTTCTCTCTCCCCCTCCCCCCTCTGTGGGTTTAGTACTGTTCCCTCATTGCTCTCACTCCCCTTTGGCTCTGTACAGTTTACGTTAGTTGCCAGTGGTGGAAGCATGACAGCCTGCTTTCAGCCAAACCATGGGTCTTCCCTCTTTTGCATCCAGCCTCCTCTGATGCATTTCCTGTGGGTGGGGCGTGGCAGAGAGAAGATCTAGGGCTGTCCGAAGGCAGCCTTTCATGCTGCTGCCGCCAGTGACCGATGTAAATTTTACAGGCCACAAGGGGGTGAGAGAGGTAAGGGAGCTAAGCAGAGGATGAGGAGTAAAGAGAAACTGGGTCAGGTGTGTGTGTGTGTGGGGGGGGGGGGGTTGTGATGCTGAACCCATGGGGGGGAGCGCCACCAAAGCAAATTGGCTCATGGAACCACTATCCCTTGAGCCGGCCTTGGCGCTTATGTTAGCTTAGTGGGAAGCCCTTTTACAAAGCGGTGGTAAGCCCAACGCAGATTTACCGTAGGCTAATCTGGAGCTACCACCAGCCCAACGCAGGTGCTGGCGGTAGTTCCAGCCCCAACTCACGCCATTTCCTGCACTAGGAAAAATCAGCCCGTATTTTTTAGCACAGCACTAACTCAGCGGTAATCGGGCATCACCGCGCGCTACCCGGTTACCACTGGGTTAGTACGGGGACCCTTATTGCCACCTCAATGAGTGGCGGTAAGTGCTCCCCCCCCACAACGCATGACCATGCAGTAACAGCAATCTTACTGCATGGCCATGGCTATTTTCAGCCTTTTTTGCCTGCTGTGGTAAAAAGGACTCCAGCGGGCGACAAAAACGGCCCCTACCACTAGTGCAGGGCCCTTTTTACCACAGCTTAGTAAAAGGACCAATTGATGCTGTAAATGTTCGCTCCTAAATGTAGGCAGTTAGGTAAGTATATGCTAATATTCTATAAGGTGTGTGTGTAAGTGCTAGACATGGCCCTAACCTGCCCATTCCCTGACCCACACCCCCTTGTAGTTGAGCATCATATGTCACTGAAAAAATTGAGTGAAGCACAAAGTTAGGCATGGTTTATAGAATAGCGCTTATACCTGGGAATCGCGTCTAACTATAGGTGCAGCCATTTGCACCAACTGAAAGCTGGTTAGGAGTGGTGGAGTAGCCTAGTGGTTAGAGCACTGGTCTCAAAATCCAGAGGTGGCCAGTTCAAATCCCACTGCTGCTCCTTGTGATCTTGGGCAAGTCACTTAACCCTCCATTGCCTCAGTTACAAACTTAGATAGTGAGCCCTCCTGGGACAGAGAAATATCCAGTGTACCTGAATGTAACTCACCTTAAGCTACTACTGAAAAAGGTGTGAGCAAAATCTAAATAAATAAATGGTGCAAAAGTATGGGCCTCATTCTATAACAATGTGCATAAATGTTAGGAATGGCCCTGCCATTTCCAAGTCTCACACCTAAATTTATGTACATATATTTCAATTAAATCTAATTAGTGCTGATAATTGCTAGTTAAGCCAATTACCGGCGCTAATTAGCTTGTTATTCAATTAAATTGTGCACATATACTGGGTGCACACCCAAATGCATACACAATTTTTAACAACTTTTATAGAATTAAGGGGTTTATGTGCACAATTTACAGAATCCTGAGTGCAGTTACGCACATAACTGCTAATTAGTGCCAATTGTTAACAACCATTAGCAGCTAATTATTAAATTAATTTACACACATAATTAACACTATTCTATAACCGGCACTATACTTTTGAAATGGCAGCATAGCAAAACACCCTAAATAAATAAATTAAATTGCATGCACAGGTTTATAAAATTAGGGGAGACAACGTCTTAGTGTCTGCAAGATCTTGGATAAGGATCCTACAGCTGTGTTGTTAAACCTAACATAAGAGACCTAACACGATTTTCTAATGTCCATCCCAATGAATTCATCAGGATGACAAGCACCAGAAAGCAGTGGAACAGACCAGAACTGCACGTCTTTTGCTCCTGTATCTAAATGGTACAGTAATGTTTGGATGAAACACGACTATACTGAGAGCAACTCACAAAAAAAAATGAAAAACAAAAAGAGCACATACAGATGAAGATTTCTACAGCACATACTATGTAATTCTACGCTGAGTGCTCTCCATTCTTAACAAACAAACTCCCTTTTGTCAGTAACATTTCAGGAAAAGACAAAATTCAGGCATACTAATTAACAGTACAAACCACAAGGCAGCGCGCGGCACTGCCTAATTACCACCGGGTACAAACTGGCGTGTGCTGGGGGGTGGAGGGGTAGGAACTACTGCCAGACTGCTGTGGTAGCCCGGCAGTACTTCCTTTTAGCAAGCAATAAGCCAGCGTTGGGCTTACTGCTGTTTTGTAAAAGGGGCTTCTAACCAAGGGACTACGTGGTGGAATTCCTTTCTGAAATACATTAGATCCCAGCATGATTACTTATTCGCAAGTTTTTAAAATCCTTCCTTTTTAAAAAAATTTCTGTTAATTGACGCTGATGCCTAGTTTTTTCTCCCCTTCCCCCACTGCATACGTATTTACGATTCTTTAATTTGTTGATGTGTGGGATTATGGTTTTTATTTCATATTTTGTACTACCTTCTTGTAGCTTGTTAGCCACAACAAACTCAAATTTGTGTGGGAGAACGTGGGGTATAAATGTCAAAACTAAATAAATAAAATATATGTTTTGCTTAGAGAGGAAATGCTCTGTGCTTGGGTTCCAGCCTCTTACTATACAGAGACCCTCCGTGTTTGTCCCATGCCTTTAATACCTACACAAGGAGGGCTTTCAAAGCACTCGCCACCCTTTCTGTTAAAAAAATATATATATTTCCTGATGTTGCTTTTAAATGTTGCCATTTCAATTTCTAAAGACCTTTATTGGTGACATATGTGAATTTTCATGATGGATTTCTATATGGATTTGCTATGTTGGAGCCCAAGGGGACCACTTCCTCTAATCAATTCATAGTATTGACTGCCATCACCAACTGCATTAAGGATCTTAACAGTATGGACAAACTGTTAGTATACCAAACAGACTGTTCTTATATTTACATTCCAAAATTCTACATTTTCACAGAATTTATCTCATATAGCCTCACAGAAAAAGCTATACTGAAATACATAAATATTAGTATGGTTCAACTAGTATTTTTCTCATTTTAAATTTCAACATAAATTGGTTGGATTCTTTTTCTGACCAATGTAAAGTCATTTTTTAACAGAGAAACATTTTCAAATTTTCTAAGCCCATCTACAGCTTAAAATCACATATATTTGATAGCAAACAGAGAAAACAATAAAATGAAAGGGAATCTACTGGATTCTGCCATACAACAAATTAAATGGGAAAAAAGAGCTGTGTGCTTCCCTCCAGATACGAAATTTCATGTAACAGTGGGAAATAAACACCAAATAAGATTTATAAAGGGCAAGAGATCCTAAATATTGTGCTCACACTGGAGGATGCTGAAGGTTTCCTGCATCAGGCAGAACCAGTCCTAAATGCTAGATTACAGCATTTTTTATTGTTAACGTAAAAGAGTGTTAAATAGGGTAGGTCCAATCTGTTAATTGTTTTAAGCATGAAGACCTTCACGGATCAATAATACATAATTCTAACATGTAATAAAATTGATTGATTTGGGTTGGGGGGAGTCTTCTGTATAGTAAATAAAATCCATAATATTCATACTCTCTATAACAAAATCATAAAGATATTAGAGGGAAGGGTTTTCTTAAAACAGGCTGGTATAATGGGCAGTTCACATCATTCTGGTTTGATGGCTGATAGGAAAGCAGGATTGTAAAATGTCTTCCAGCTGTATCTCTATGGGTTTCCCTTATGATTAATTTGCTGAAGATGGACAGACCTGATAAGTGGACAAAAGCAGAAGGGAGAATGAGGTGGTTTAGTACTGGTACAGGGCAATTTCATTGACAGACTCCCTGGGGAAGTAAAACAAACTATGCATAGCATTTTCACGGAAATCATTCTGGATAAGAAATGTTATAATAGCAAGATGGATGACAGATTGAGACGTTACTTGCTTTGTAGGGGGTATGCAAGGTGAAAAGTAGGAATATGACATATAGTTAAAACAGTTATTCACATTTTGTTAGGTTATTTACATGATGTAATTTTTATAAGATACTTCTAATGCTGTTCCCAGTTTCATCTTTTTTTTTAGCACGGTGTTTAGTTCAGGAGTTTTTGTATCTTTAAATTTGAGACAATCCCGTGTTTACATCTAGGATGTGATTATCAATGGCATGTCTGTTTTGTTTTTTTTTGTCTGGGGAGAGAGTTAAGAGTCTGCTCCCTAATAATTTAATCATGGATGGTTTGGCTATCTCTATATCCATATATAATTTTCCTTTAGTAATATATACTGTGTAAACAGCAGCATTTATGTGCTTATTTATTAGGATTTATTTACTGCATTTTTTAAGAACTTCAACCAAGGCAGTGTACACCAAGAATAATCTGGATATAGGCAATAGACAATTACAGCAGTAAACATATTCAAACAGTACACACTGTAGCATAGTATACTGCTTACAAATGTCACTGTCAACACAATTTACATTAAAACATTTTAATAGGCAGCATAGGGTGTAAGCGGAAGTGGAAAATATAACAGGAGTTAGACAGAAATAAGGGTGACTAACTTATGGAAACTTTGCACATAAAGTCAGAAAAGATGCATGAAAATGCTCTCAGGTAGAATGAATGGCAGCAGTTCCTGATAAAGTATAACCTGGGGCTTCAGGGTATTGTATCGCTGGTGTTCTCTAAAACATACAGTTTCAAGCAATAAGTCCAAACCAACAAAGAAAAGGAGGGAAGGGTTGGAAAAGGCTCAGGAGAGACTCGGAATATGTAAAGTATAAATCAATCAAGCCAAAGCAACAAGACAAGGAGCTCCTAAATCTGGGAACTGTGGAAACATGGAGAAGGGTGGGTCCGGAACCCTGTTGAACGGAACCACACAGCCGGTTTAAGGTGAAGATAAAATAATTTATTAATATGTCGGGGTTTAGGGAAAACCATGTTCACTTCACAGGTAGGGAGAAAATAAACAAATAGCCAGTTCTTAAACTCACAGAGAGGGGCATAATTGAAAGGGGCGCCCAAGTTTTCCTGAGGATGTCATCGCAGGATGTCTTGGCGAAGGATCGAAACAAGATGGGCGTCCACCTTTCATTTCGATAATACGGTCGGGGACGCCCAAATCTTAACATTTAGGTTGTCCTTAGAGTTGGTCATTTCTGATTTTCGGCGATAATGGAAACTAAGGATGCCCATCTCAGAAACGACCAAATGCAAGCCATATGGTCATGGGAGGAGCCAGCATTCATAGTGCACTGGTCCCCCTGACATATCAGGACACCAACCGGGCACCCTAGGGGGCACGGCAGTGGACTTCAGAAAACGTTCCCAGGTATATAGCTCCCTTACCTTGTGTGCTGAGCCCCCCAAACCCACTCCCCACAACTGTACAACACTACCATAGCCCTTATGGGTGAAGGGGGGCACCTAGATGTGGGTACAGTGGGTTTCTGGTGAGTTTTGAAGAGCTCACATTTACCACCACAAGTAACATAGTAACATAGTAGATAATGGCAGAAAAAGACCTGCACGGTCCATCCAGTCTGCCCAACAAGATAAACTCACATGTGCCATATTTTGTGTATACCTTACCTTGATTTGTACCTGTCTTTTTCAGGGCACAGACCATATAAGTCTGCCCAGCACTATCCCTGCCCCCCCAACCACCCGCCCCGCCTCCCACCACCGGCTCTGGCACAGACCGTATAAGTCTGCCCAGCACTATCCACACCTCCCAACCACCAGCCCTGCCTCCCACCTCTCCTCATACGTCTTGTAACGCAAATCCCTTACCATTCTTGTTGCTTTTCTTTGCACCGCTTCAATTCTTTTTACATCCTTAGCAAGATACAGCCTCCAAAACTGAACACAATACTCCAGGTGGGGCCTCACCAACAACTTTTATAGGAGCATTAAAACCTCTTCTTCTGCTGGTCACACCTCTCTCTATACTCTGCATAACTCTTCCTCTCTACGATTCCTAAATGTGTCTACAACACATGAACCTTAATCAACCACAACAACTCCTTGTAACTGTCTCTCTACCGGAGATGGCAAACGCCTCTACGGTACTATGTAAGCCACATTGCGCCTGCAAATAGATGGGAAAATGTGGGATACAAACATAACAAATAAATAAGTAAATAAATAAATAAATATCTCGTAAGGTTCTCTTGCAATTTTTCACAATACTCTTGTAATTTAACAATTTTGAATAACTGTGTTATCAGTAAATGTGATCACCTCACTCATTATTCCTGTTTCCAGATCATTAATAAATATGTTAAAAAGCAGTAGTAACATCACAGATCCCTGGGGAACCCCACTATTTAACCTTCTCCATTGAGAATATTGACAATGTAACACTACTCTCTGATTAACCAGTTCTTAATCTACAATAGACACTGCCTCTCTTATCCCATGACTTTCTAATTTCCTCAGGAGTCATTTATGAGGTAGTTTCTTAAATGCTCACCTTTATCACATTATTCACCACTTCAAAGAAATGTAGCAGATTGGTGAGGCAAGATTTTCCTTAGCTAAATACATATTGGCTTTGTCCCATTAATCCATGTCTATGCATTAGCTCAGTAATTTTGTTCTTTATAACATTTCTACCAGGCACTGACATCAGGCTCACTGGTCTATAATGTCCTCAGTCACCTCTGGAACCCTTTTTAAAAATTGACATTACACTGGCCACCCTCCAATCTTCCAGTACTACACTTGATTTTAAAGATAAATTACACATTACTAATAATAATAGATCTGCAGTTTCATTTTTTTAGTTCTATCAGTACTCTGGGATGTATACCATCAGGTCCAGGTGATTTGCTATCCTTTAGTTTGTCAAATTGCCCCATTACATCTTACAGGTTTACAGAGATTTGTTTCAGTTCCTCTGACTTATCAGCATTAAATACCATTTCTGGAATGGATATTGCCTCCACATCTTCCTCAGTGAAGGCAGAAGCAAAGAATTAATTTATTCTCTCCACAATGGCCTTCTCATCCCTGAGTGACTCTTTTACCCATTGATCATCTAGCAATCCAAGTGATTCTTTTACTAGCTTCTTGCTTCTAATATACTTAAAATAAAATTTTTATTCTTTATTTTGCCTCTAAAGAAAGCTCCTTTTCAAAGCCTCTCTTTCCCTTTCTTATCAGTGCTTTAAATTCGACTTGCCTTTCCATACGCTGCTTCCTATTATCTACAGTTAGATCATTCTTCCATTTTCTGAAGCATGTTTTTTTACCTCTAATAGCCTTCTTCACCTCACTTTTTTTTAACCAGCTGGCTGTTTGGCCTTCCTTCCGGCTTTTTTAGTAAGTGAAAAATATCTGGTATTTTTTACCAACATCCGTGCCTGATGTAAATATTTTACCTTTGCAGCTGCTCTTCTTGCCACAGGGCCTTTTCTAAAAAAAACAAAAACAAAAACAAAACATACAGTCTTTTACCTGCTGCAGTAAAAGGTGTCTCAGAATGCATCAAAAACACGTTCTGACACCAGAGCAGGTCCCCTTCTACCGCAGTTTGGTAAAAAGACCCCTAAGTGACAGAAATTGCTAATCTGAGAGTAACACAGATTTTGTTGTTTTAGGGGCCTTTTACCAAGCTGCGGTAACAGGGGGCCTGTGCTGGCATCAGTGCAGTTTTTTTGACGTGAGCCGAGGCTCCTTTTTACCGCAGCGAGTAATAGGCTGTCTTTTTCTTTTAAAGAAATAGTCGTATGGCAAGTGAACCACTTGCCAGCGGCCATTTCAAGGGGGGAGCCCTTACCACCACCCACTGAGGTGGTGGGAAGAGATCCCACACTAACCCAGCAGTAACTAGGCAATGCACGGCACTTCATGATTACCGCCAAGTAAACACCGATGCTACGAAACTAAAAAATTTTTGTAGCACCAGAAGAGGCGCACGCTGGACATGGAAGCTACTGCCAGGCTGCTGCAGTGCCCGGCAGTAGTTCTGGATTAGCGAACGGTAAATCCGCATTGGGCTTATCTTTGTAAAAGATCCCCTTAGTCCACTGTTGATGCTGCCTTTTCAAAAGGTAAGGATGCTTTTCATATTTCTGGAGTGACTATTTAAGCTAAAAGCACCACATACTGCACCCCCAAATCCATTACTACTACTACTACTATTTAGCATTTCTATAGCGCTACAAGGCATACGCAGCGCTGCACAAACATAGAAGACAGTCCCTGCTCAAAGAGCTTACAATCTAATTTCATACTGTCCTTAAGATATAGATATTACTTCCTACAAATCTCCTGATAAGAGGATTCACTAGTCAGTTTTACTACAACAGAGCACAGATGACAGATTTATAATGTGATTTTTAAACAACTGTCAAGCCAGTCCAAATGGCATTTGCAGAAGAAATGTGCATAAATTAGTTGTTGCTTCGATCTGCTACTACAATAGAACAAAAGGTAGGAGGTTAAACTTAATGCATGCAGTATACTAATACAATCAAATAAATTCTTGCATATAAATAACTTCAATTTTTTTCCCTTTATGTATTTCTTTTTAACCTTAAGTTGAATCCTGCTTTCTCCATGCATTTTAACTAGAGATGAGTAAACATATCCTGACCCAGTTCGCTCAAAGTTTGATTCAATTTGTATAACCAGCTTTACTATAGAATAATATTTAAGTAGCTGCTCAAAACTCCTGAACGTCATCCAGCAGACTGACGGCACGTGCAGCCGTTTACCTCTGCAAGCCTCAAACATCATAAAACTTTGTGGGGGGAGGGGTAATTCAATAAAACTTTATCCACATGTAAAGTCCAATTTATATGCAGAAAAGGAGTTTTGCAAAGCTGCATCATCACTCACCCTTTATGTAATTTGCATGTAAATGTGCCTGGTAACTTAGCATCACACCTCCAGCCCCTCTGTGTCAGTGTCTGAGGGGGGGGATGTCCGGGGCCTTATCCATTGTGGGGATGAGGGGATCTAGGGTCCAATGAACCTCTAGGACCAACGGTCACTGCCCAGGCTGCCTGGCTTGGATGGGGGGGGGGGGAATATTAACCCTAACGCCAGCTCCAAGTTGGTGGAGGGTTAAAGCGATATTCTGCTCGTATAATCAGAGCACAGTGCTCTGATTATACAGGTGAAATACCACAGAGCTCATTTAAATATAATATCATTTAAATGAGCTCTGCGGTATTCCCTGATGCGCTTGTGGTTTTAGCTGTGCCAGGGCCCTCTGTTTATATGTGGGCGCTAGTCTGGCGCTAGTGGTCTCTAGCGCCTGCATTTACCTTTGATCATTGGGGCCTGTGGGTGGTACACTTAAATTTCAGTAATACTTCTGATGAAGTGCCATATAAGACACATGGCTAGAAATGTTTAGCACGGGAAAATAATTAAAATAAAACCATACACCAGTGGTATTATGACAAAAGCCTTACTGAAATTCAAGTACATCACATTCAGTGCTTGACCCAATCTGATTCCGTGACCACCTAAGTCAAAAAAATAATTATCTATTAGAAAACCATTAGAACTGGGTAAATTGAGGCACTAGGAAACAAATTAATTTGCTGAAGACTATATAGAAAGGCACCTTCCCATAGCTCATGTTGAAATACTCTAACCACTTAATCTTACCACCTTCCACATCTTACAAAAGATAAAATTGCAAGGTTATTGGTAAAAGTCAACTTTTGGGCTGAAATACTTAAAATCCATCTACAAAGATCTAAACACAGTATCATGCCAGCAAGGACATACGGAAAATTACAAATGAATCACAGCCAGCAAATTTATACCACAAAAGAAAACAAGCATGATTCAAAGGAACTTTCATCCACAATAACTTGAGAGAGAACTGCAGGCATATAACATAGTAAAAACAATGGAAAAATATAATCAAAATAGTAAAAGACTGAAGCTAAAACTGGCAAACACTCCAGCATATCCCAACTTAACCCCTGGAAAGTCCAGTCTGTATGCAAGAGACTGAACTCTAATGAGTATTTTTAGAGGTTTTTGGTAATTTTGTCTTTCGGAGGGAAGAGTAATTTTCCTTTGTTTGTATCTCTCTAAAGAAGACATCCTGAGGATCTTGGAAAAAAAAAAGAAAAAGAAAACAGCAGATACAGAAGGAGACCAAGCAAAGAGATCTGATCCGTACTTGGGATAGGAAGTCATTTCTGTCATTGGCAAATGAAAGCAGGCAGAATTTGGTTTGCCAACAACAGTACCCCCCCACCCCCACCCCCCCACAAACACACACTTCTTGGGCCTACCTCAATCCCTGGTGGTCCAGAAGCAGTCCACTTGAGCAGGAATAAGACTAGGGTGAAAAGTTAGGCCACCATATTGTATGTGGCCACAGGTATGCGCATTTCTCCTGCCCTAACACACCTCTGCTGAACCATTAGGACTGAGGTAGGCCTGAGGGCCACAGAAAGTGGCCAGAATGGTTTCCTTGTGTGTCATCTCCCATGGCAACAAAAGGGGGGGGGGCAAACAAAATGGAAACTTCCCTAGATGACACGAGAAACAACACAAAATGAGAACGTTCTGGCTGCTGATCAATTGAGAGGGAAAGGAACTGGGACTTTGTTTAAATTATCTTTCTAATTTGCTTTCAATTTGGAGCGGTCTGCAATTCTTTTCATTTTCATTTAATTTCATTTATTCATTTATATCCTGCATTATTCAAAGCATGTTCGGTTCAATGTAGCTTACATACAATGTGTTAAAAGTAAAAAAAAGTAATAATGTGGTGTATGTATAACGTAAGTAGTAACAACCCTTAAACATAACTTAATATACATTGTAATAAACCTCTAAGATGAATGGTAATCATAACAAGTGAAACTAAACATTATAATGATGGAGGACAGCAACAACAACTTGGTATGTCATGGGTTGTCAATGGGTAAATCGAAGTAAGGTATAAATACATTAGGTGACAGTTAAGAGTGGTAAGCGTGTCATGGTTGGGCTAGGTATGTGTACTCCTAGTGATGTAGAACAGTGAAAGGAAGGCCAGACATGGTGACTGGGGACAGATGTCAATTACTTAGAATTGTAGGGGGTAACCAGGAGAACTGTGTGTCTCTCACTTTGGAATTTTCTTGCAAATCACTGAGGGGCCCTTTTACTAAGTCACGTAAGCATCTACGGGTGCCTAACGCGCACCAAAATGGAGTTACCACCCGGCTACCACGTGGCTCTTGCGGTAATTTAATTTTTGGTGCGCGTCCGATACGCGCAGCCAAAAAATAATTTTTATTTTCAGACGCATGTATCGGAAGCGCACCAAGTGGCATTTGATGCGCATAGGTCATTATCGCCCGGTTACCACGCAAAACTTTACTGCTAGGTCAATGGCTGGCAGTAAGGTCGCAGACACAAAATGGATGTGTGGCCATTTTTATTTTGCCAATGTCCATTTTCGGCAAAAATGTAAAAAAGGCCTTTATTACAGGCGTGCTGAAAAATGAATCGGTGTACGCCCCAAACCCATGCCTACACTACCGCAAGCCATTTTTCAGCGCATCTTAATAAAAGGACCCCTGAAAGCCTTGAGGCATCTGACTCCCCACACCAATCTGCCAGAGCCCTTTTAATTTGCATTTTTACCATATCGCTGTGTATCCTCTGGGGTAAATCCTCACTCTGAGGGAAGGGCCATATAAACACATACAAGAGGGGCAATTCTGTGACTCGGCACCATAATGGGGAATGCTTAACACCAATTCTATAATGGTTTCAGGGCACGCCTAAGCTTTTACAGAATATTAGCACAAAGAACAATTGAAGCACTGAAATTTAGGTGCACCCATTTATGAAAGGTCAGTGGCTGGCATAAGTTGGCATGCCTAAGTGTGCCATGCAATACGTACAACTGCTAGTATTCCATAAGTTGTGCACATTATTTGGAAACACACCTGTGCCTGCCCGTGTTCCTCTCACATATACGTCTCCCACACAGTTATGGACTAAGACAGTCTTTTACAAAGCCAACTAGCATTTTTAGCTCGTGGTAAAAATCAGCTGGTGGTAAATACTGAGATGCCCATTATATTCCTATGGGCGTCTCAGCGTTTACCACCAGCTGATTTTTACCACAACCTAAAAATGCTAGTGCGGCTTTGTAAAAGGCCCCCTAAGCAATTTTGGCACAAATGTTATAGAACAGAGCCTAACATTTAAGTCTGTACCTGCCAATTACCAGTGTCCCTGACGTGCATAAGTACTTTTATTCTACAGCATGTGTACACTTGCCCCCTAATTCTATAAAATTGCACCCGCAAATTTGCACACACAAATTCATTGAATAACAAGCTAATTAGGACTACTAATTTGGCTTTTTAACAATTATTGGCACTAATTAGACTTAATTGAAATTTACCTGTGTAAATTTAGGTGCACCGCCTAACTTTTAAATGTGAGTAAAAAAAGGGGGGCGCAGAAATGGGTCATAGGCAGAATGGCGGCGTTCCTAGCATTTACAAGTGCTGTTAAAGAATATGGGGATACATGTAAGTGTTAATATTCTATAACTTACTCATGTAAATGTAGCACCGAGCTATAGAATTAGAGGGGGCAGAGTAGATGTTTAAACATGCGTGTACTGTTTTCTAGCAGATATCTACCCTCAGAAAATGCAAGTACACTTTCTGCAGATACTTTGCACCTGTGAAATTGGGTGTATGATTAACAGGTAAAAAGAATCTGCAGATTGCACCGAGGTGGATTGTTTGCAAACAGCCTCCCTCATAAAGAATATTCTGATTCCAGCTCTTTACACGGTACTTAAGAACTGTCATACTGGGACAGACTACAGGTCCATCAACCCAGTATCCAGTTTCCAACAATAATCCAGGTCACAAGTCCTTGGCAGGATCCCAAAAATTAGTAAGAGTCCATGCTGCTTTCCTCAAACCTAATTAATAATGGAGCTTGACCTAGTTATCCATTTTCTGGGGTCTTCTTGTTATGGCTGCTGCCTAATCTTAGAATCATTTTGCATCACTGAAAAAACAATTTTAAATTAAGCACATAAGTGTTGCCGTACTGGGACAGACAGAAGGTCCATCAAGCCCAGTATACTGTTTCCAACAGTGGCTAATCCAGGTCACAAGTAACTGGCAAGATCCCAAAATAGTAAAATATATTTTATGCTGCTTATCCTAGATATAAACAGTGGATTTTCCAAAGCCCATCTTAACAATGGCTTATGCACTATTCTTTTAGGGCTCCTTTTACCAAGCTGTGGCAAAAGGGGGCCGGCGCTGGCATCTGCACGTGTTTTACACATGCGCCAAGGCCCCCTTTTACCACAGCTGGTAAAAGGGAAGTCTCGCTTTCTCACAGGAAATGGCTGGGCGGCAAGTAAAGCACTTGCCACACGGCCATTTCAGGGGCAAGCCCTTTCCTCCACTCATTGAGGTGAAGGTAAGGGCTCCCGCGATAACCCGGCAGCACGCGGCACTGCCCGATTACTGCCGGGTACACTCTAGGGCTACAAAAATACATTTTTCTAGTGCCGGAAAGGATGGCGCACTAGGAGTGGGAAGTACTGCCGGGTTGCTGTGGTAGCCCGGCAGCAAATTAGCCAAACCTTTTTAAAACCCTGCTAAGCTAACTGCTTTTACCACATTCTCTGGCACCGAATTCCAGAGTTTAATTACACATTGAGTGAAGAAATATTTTCTCCAGTTTGTTTTAAATTTAGTACTTAGTAACTTCATTACATGCCCCCTAGTCCTAGTATCTTTGGAAAAAGTAAACAAGCAACTCTCCACTCCAGGGGCGTATCTGCGTGGGACCACAGGGGCCTGGGCCCCCGCAGATTTCGCCCTGGCCCCCCTCCCGCCGCCAGCCCTCCCCCGCTGCCGTTTCTTACTTTTGCGCCGAGGTCCGCTTCCTCCTGCGCCTTTAAAAATATTTCTTCAGCTGGCAGGGGACCCCAACCCCCGCCAGCCAACCCGAGGTGACGTCTTTCAAGTCCTTCGTCCGCCGTGGCCGACGTGCTGGAGTTGAGCGGCTGAATCCAGTTCGGAGTCTGACGTCATGCGACGTCAGACTCTGAACTGGATTCAGCTGCTCAACTCCAGCACGTCGGCCACGGCGGACGAAGAACTTGAAACTTTCAAGTTGAAAGACGTCACCTCGGGTTGGCTGGTGGGGGTTGGGGTCCCCCGCCAGCTGAAGAAATATTTTTAAAGGCCCAGGAGGAAGCAGACCTCAGCGCAAAAGTAAGAAATGGCTGCGGGGGAGGGCTGGCGGCGGGAGGGGGGGTGGAGAGAGTCGTTGGTGGCGGTGGGGGGGTCCGGTAATGGTGGCAGGGGGGGTCGGTGGCAGTGGGGGGGGGCTAAAATGTGCCCCCTCCCTCTGGCTCTGGCCCCCCCTACCGCCGGAGGCCAGATACGCCTCTGCTCCACTCCACTCAGTATTTTATAGACCTCTATCAAATCTCCCCTCAGCTGTCTCTTTTCCAATCTGAAGAGCCCTAGCCGCTTCAGCCTTTCCTCATAGGGAAGTCATCCCAACCCCTTTATCATTTTCATCGCCCTTTTCTGTACCTTTTCTAATTCTGCTATTCTGACCAGAACTGCACACTAAATCCATGTTGGCTTTGTCTCATTAATCCACCCTTATGTATATGCTCTGTAAAAATGTTCTTTGTAATAGACTCTACCATTTTGCCAGGTACCAACTTTTTATCTTTCTGCCCTCTCCCAGGTATAAAGGTACTAGTTACCTGTAACCTGGAATGTCCAGGTCTCCAGGGATTATGGTCCTGCCACCACGTGGAGAGACAGAAAGACACAGAAGGCTATAGTAATATGAGAATAATCAGTAATTGTTTATTACACTTACCAATCAGGAATACAATTAGAATATGTAATATAATTAATTAATTCTCATATGAAACAGCAACCGGGACACAAACATGACCTCTGACATTAGCTCTCTGATTGCCTCTGTCCATGATTCTCCTTTTATACCCTTTTCTCTCATAGGCTAGTATTGGAAGTACAAAGTCAGCATATTCTAAGATATTCCAGCATATTCTAGTAAATTCTATCTTACAGAAGCAAAGTTCTTCATAACATATTTGCTTATCATAAGTAAGGTCAGCAAGGTTATCCTACGTTGCAAAAACCATCTTCCCAGCAACCAAAGTTGTGTCTCTTCATTATCTGCTTTCATGGTCAGCAGCAAATTTCCCTTTACATTACTACATTCATGTACCGTATTCTCCTGCCACACATATCTGCCCGCCTCTCCAACAGAAGGGCAAGCTGACATGAGATTCACATTCTGTGTAATTCTTATTATTTAGCTTCTCAGTGACTCTTAACCTGTTCATAGCCTGTTCACAGAGGAGCTTTGCTCATAATTCTCAGTTACTGTTGTAACATTATTTTATGGTTCATCACCTGCATGTCCCATATAAACAGTTCCTCAATGCTCAACTTTATTTCTCAAATCTTTCCCATAGAACACAATGCTGCAACCTGCTGTTACTCAGTGCTTATATTCTCATTTCCTTCTTCTTTTGTTTTGCCATTTACTGCAACTGAACCTAAAATGGCTAAGGAAACCCTATCCAGCAAATTTATGCACATAATGATAGCATCTAGGAAGTAAATTACAGACTCTGTTTCTAGAAACAAGATATCTAAATGAAGTCACTGTAGAGCAATGCACACCGCCTTACCTGACTGGAAAGTCTGGATGCCTCTTTAGCATGCTCAAAATCTGGTCTTCCCAGGACAGCTGGCTCCTTATTCATGTCTCCTCTTTGTTTTCTGTATTCTGCCTAAGGAGAAAAATAAGGCCCCATACATTACAACCTTTTGTAGATTTCAGACTGTGTTGCTGACAATGCAAAGGCTGTCAGTAACAGCCATTAATCACTCAGCAAAAATCATGTGCTTCCCCGTTTCGTCCTCATTCATTTCTCAGGATTTTCTGTCCCTAAAAATCTGACTTGTGTTATCTGTACGGTTTTCAACAAAGAAATTTGGGAAAACTTCTGCTCCTGGACTCCTCTATTCTAACAAGAATGTCTCAGATGTAACACAAACACAATAGCAAAGTTTTATTTGTTTCTTTTACAGCTGAACGTTACAAGATTCTCATCATCTCTTTTTTGAAATCTGATTTATATTTCCTTTTATGAGGGGAAATAAAATGTATACTGTCACTACCATCATCCTGATTATTATTGGGATATCAAACTTTTCCAGAGACTAAAACTGGACACCTGGTGGGAGGGGGTATCCTCTGAACTGAAGGTGGAGGAGAAATCTGCTGTAAAGACATATCCTGAATTTTAGAAACTATGGAGAGGGTGGTGGCTCAGGGACTAACTGCAGGCCTAAGATAAACAGCCTTCAGCTGCTTTCAATTGTGCACAAATGGGGCCTTGCCCAGCAGCAATAAAGGCAACCAAATTTGTTGATCTAACCCTGGCTGTGCCCCACTACATGCTCAGATACATAGGCCCAGACGCACTAAACTTTAAAGACCCTTTAACGAAGAAAATTTCAACCGTAGCATGTGTAAGGAGGTTGGAGGGTCTAAGCAGCTCAGGAGGAGGTATGGGGCCAGACTACATTCCCCACAAGGCCCTGAGAGAAGGGATCGGGGTGGTAGGTCCCAAAACCCGGTATGGCCCCCACGTGGAAGGGAAGGGGAAAAGGACTGGAGAGAGCAGCTGCGATGGCAGGCGAGGGCCAGAAGGGGGAGCAGGGATGACAAAGCTCAATACCCTTGGGTTAGAAATCAGTACAAGATTCCTTCTACCTGGGAGGGGGAGGAGGTCTCCAACCAACAGCCTAGCAGAGAAGCAGAGTTAATGGAGTGTTTGGAGGAAGGAGAGGCTGGAGAGACCAACACACCAGGTTTGGAGGAACCAGTGGACATGGATTGTAATTGTACTTTGGGGCAGAGTTGCAGGGACTGAAGGCAGTGGGTGGTCACAGGAGTCAATTAGCTGTGTTGTGGGCGGTGTACTGCCATTCTGCAACCACCCAAGCGGAAAGACATTTAAAACTGAAACCCTGGCTGTTGAACTGGGGGAGAACTTGGATTTAAAGGGAAGTTTTTTTCTTGTTGCTTTAGTTTGGAAACTGAATGGGACTTTAACCCCTTGAACTGAGATTTTGTGGAGGAGGGGAAATAAACTGTTTGGAACTAAAAGCTGTGTTGTCTGGAAGGACTTTGTTTGTGGACTGCTAAAAAGGGAGCCTACCACCCCTGAAGGTTTGCTACCGGGATTACAGTTATTACACATGCATTAAAGGCCACTTTCCAAGGATGCTAGCAGCTAACGAAAACGGAATGCAAATGAGTAACTACCATTCTAATGTGGACAATTTGGAATGCACTAACCATACCGACAATTGCACCGAATCAGTTACCGTGATAAATTTAACGTCAGTTCAGAGCTGTCCTTAAGGCCTAAGCTGTCAGACACGCATCAAAATGAAAATGAAAAAAGGATCGGGAGGGGGCAAAGGCACTCGTCAGGAGCGTTCTTGCCACCCCCCCCCCCCGCCCGAGGTCGCCGCTGCTCCCCGCTCCCCCATGCTTAAAATCGTGCCTTTTGTAGGCAGCCCCGACTCCCCCTCTCCCTCCCTTCCTGCTTTGTTTACAAAAAAACAGCTCCTGCCATCCTCCGCCCTGAGGTCCCCTTGCGCCCCCCCCGCCCGAGGTCGCCGCTGCTCCCCGCTTCCCCCCACTTCCGAAAAATCAAAACTTCAAGCTGCCCCGGCTGGCCCCCTCCCTTCCTCTCTTCTCTTTCTCCCCAGCTCGCCTCCCGCCATCCTCCGCCCCGTGCCCCGCCCCCACCGCCCCCCCCCAGAGGTCATCGCCGCCGTTCCCCCCCTCCACCGGTGCCCCCCTCCGTCTTACCGGGCCGTACAGCGCCTCTCACCTCTGTGTGAGGGCGCTGCACGGGGAAGAACAGCTGATCGCCTCCGTCCTCTGCAGTCTCCGACGTCCCTCCTCCCTCCTGGGCCCGCGCTCATCTGACGTAACCAGGCGAGGGCGGGCCCAGGAGTAAAAAGGAACGATTGCACCGAATCAGTTACCGTGATAAATTTAACGTCAGTTCAGAGCTCTCCTTAAGGCCTAAGCTGTCAGACACGCATCAAAACAAAAATGAAAAAAGGATCGGGAGGGGGCAAAGGCACTCGTCAGGAGCGTCATTGCCCCCCCCCCCCCCGCCCGAGGTCGCCGCTGCTCCCCGCTCCCCTATGCTTAAAATCGTGCCTTTTGTAGGCAACCCCGACTCCCCCTCTCCCTCCCTTCCTGCTTTTTTTACAAAAAAACAGCTCCTGCTATCCTCCGCCCTGAGGTCCCCTTGCGCCTCCCCCCCCGCACGAGGTCTCCGCTGCTCCCCGCTTCCCCCCACTTCCCAAAAATCAAAACTTCAAGCTGCCCCGTCTGGCCCCCTCCCTTCCTCTCTTCTCTTTCTCCCCAGCTCCGCCTCCCGCCATCCTCCGCCCCATGCCCCGCCCCCACCGCCCCCCCCCCCAGAGGTCATCGCCGCCGTTCCCCCCCTCCATCTTACCGGGCCGTACAGCGTCTCTCACCTCTGTGTGAGGGCGCTGCACAGGGAAGAACAGCTGATCGCCTCCATCCTCTGCAGTCTCCGACGTCCCTCCTCCCTCCTGGGCCCGGGCTCGTCTGACGTAACCAGGCGAGGGCGGGCCAGGAGGAAGGAGGGATAAGTACATAAGTACATAAGTACATAAGTAGTGCCATACTGGGAAAGACCAAAGGTCCATCTAGCCCAGCATCCTGTCACCGACAGTGGCCAATCCAGGTCAAGGGCACCTGGCACGCTCCCCAAACGTAAAAACATTCCAGACAAGTTATACCTAAAAATGCGGAATTTTTCCAAGTCCATTTAATAGCGGTCTATGGACTTGTCCTTTAGGAATCTATCTAACCCCTTTTTAAACTCCATCAAGCTAACCGCCCGTACCACGTTCTCCGGCAACGAATTCCAGAGTCTAATTACACGTTGGGTGAAGAAAAATTTTCTCCGATTCGTTTTAAATTTACCACACTGTAGCTTCAACTCATGCCCTCTAGTCCTAGTATTTTTCGATAGCGTGAACAGTCGCTTCACATCCACCCGATCCATTCCACTCATTATTTTATACACTTCTATCATATCTCCCCTCAGCCGTCTCTTCTCCAAGCTGAAAAGCCCTAGCCCTCTCAGCCTCTCTTCATAGGAAAGTCGTCCCATCCCCACTATCATTTTCGTCGCCCTTCGCTGTACCTTTTCCAATTCTACTATATCTTTTTTGAGATACGGAGACCAGTACTGAACACAATACTCCAGGTGCAGTCGCACCATGGAGCGATACAACGGCATTATAACATCCGCACACCTGGACTCCATACCCTTCCTAATAACACCCAACATTCTATTCGCTTTCCTAGCCGCAGCAGCACACTGAGCAGAAGGTTTCAGCGTATCATCGACGACGACACCCAGATCCCTTTCTTGATCCGTAACTCCTAACGCGGAACCTTGCAAGACGTAGCTATAATTCGGGTTCCTCTTACCCACATGCATCACTTTGCACTTGTCAACATTGAACTTCATCTGCCACTTGCACGCCCATTCTCCCAGTCTCGCAAGGTCCTCCTGTAATCGTTCACATTCCTCCTGCGACTTGACGACTGCAGAGGACGGAGGCGATCAGCTGTTCTTCCCCATGCAGCGCCCTCACACAGAGGTGAGAGGCGCTGCATGGCCCGGTAAGACGGAGGGGGGCACCGGTGGAGGGGGGGAACGGCAGCAACGACCTCTGGGGGGGCAGCGGAGCGGGGCACGGGGCGGAGGATGGCGGGAGGCGGAGCTGGGGAGAAAGAGAGGAAGGGAGGGGGCCGGCCAGGGCAGCTTGAAGTTTTGATTTTTGGGAAGTGGGGGGAAGCGGGGAGCAGCGGCGACCTCGGGCGGGGGGGCACAAGGGGACCGCAGGGCGGAGGATGGCAGGAGCTGTTTTCTTGTAAAAAAAAAAGTAGGAAGGGAGGGAGAGGGGGAGTCGGGGCTGCCTACAAAAGGCACGATTTTAAGCATGGGGGAGCGGGGAGCAGCGGCGACCTCGGGCGGGGGGGAGGCAAGGACGCTCATAAAGGACGCTCCTGACGAGCGCCTTTGCCCCCTCCCGAAACACACGTGTTTTTGGTTTGTTTGGTTTTTTTTGCTGTTGTTTTGACATTTGGGACATGCGCACAGCAGCCAGCATAACGCTTGGCTGCTCTGCGCATGCTTTAGGGGCCGAATACCCACGGGGATTACACCAGTTTGATGAATTGTTCTTTACAATACCGCACTGAACATGTGCGACTTGTTTTTTTTTTGGAGGGTGAATGAAGACTTCAATTCTCGGTGGCCATTTTAATCTCGCCGAGACCGTAACAGGCAGCATACAGGATGCAGAGCAGCGCGCCGGGCAGGAAAGAGAGGGTTCTTTCCTGCCCCGAAGTCACTAGACCACCAGGGAAGATCGTAAGGGGAGGGGAGGTCCGCCGCACGTCAGCGTCAGCCCGCCGCCTGCACGTCAGCGTCAGCCCGCCCATTTGTCCAGAAATCCGGACAAATGGGCAGGCTGGCCAAAACCTGTCCGGACGCCCGGACATATCCTCAAAAAGAGGTCATGTCCGGGTAAATTCGGACGTATGGTAACCCTACTCGGGCCCCCTCCTGAATTCTCTTACTTTGCTGGTGGGGATGCTGAGCCTTGTCAGCCAAGTAAATAGACTGCTGCTACTCCCCACTCCTTGTTTCCAGGTCTGAGCAGCAAGCTGGGACTTCTCGTGCATGCACGAGAAGTCCCAGCTTGCTGCCTAGAGCCAGAAACAAGCAGTGGGGAGTATTGGCTAGTGGAGCTCAGCATCCCTGCCAGCAAAGGTATGCCTTGTGTGCCCGCACGAGAGAGAGGCATGAGTTACCCCCTCAGTCCACCCCTGCCCCCCCCCAAAAAAAATTGCAGGGTTGGCTACACCCAGAGAGAGAACCTGTTGTTAAAAATTTACCAGCATGCCCCTGTCTGTCATCCTATTGCAGGACTGGGAAAACACCTTTACCTAATTAATAAGCCCAAAAAATTTTATATAGGGAGTCCCACAGCACACCATGTCTTGTAAGTGTCCATTTATCCAAACACTTTCAAAACAAATTTTGTTTGTGCCATGTGCTCAAAGTTGGTCTTATGTAGGGCTCCATTTACATAGCCATGCTAGCGATTCTGGTGCGGCAAATGTGACGAAGTCCATTCAATTCCTATGTGCTTCATCGCATTTGCAACGTGGGAATCGCTAGCATGGTTTTGTAAAAGGAGCTCAAAGTATATTGAATATACTGTGACCAACTTATCTTGTCGACTGCAGGAGAGACATTTTTTGGGTTGTTTTGGTTGCTTTACTCCCCCATTGGAGTTAAAAACATTACTGGACCTTTAAACCAATGATTTTAGTATTCTGTGCGGTACTGCCATTATAGAATTTGTGATCAGCGTGCATCATCCCAGCTGTGAAATTTCAGCGCCATTTATAAAATTTACCCCTGTGTATATATGCTCATTTAATAAAATACGGGCATATATCATAACACTGCCCAAGTTAGTTCCACGTGTTTGGTGTGCAGATATGTACGCATGTATTCAGCTGCACAATTTTATAATTTGCATTTGCCTGTAGAAAATGGTTGATAAGATGCACCAATAACTTATAAAGACGCCCTTTTACCAAGCTACAGTAAAAAGGGGTCCTGCGGTAGCAGCAGCGGCCATTTTTCCTGCGAGCTGAGGCCCTTTTTCCCCACAGCGGATAAAATGGCTACAAAAATACATCCCTCTGAAGCCGACATTGTCTCTTGCTGAAAAAGCTAAGTAAACTTATATTAAATGTTTAAACATATGAAAACAAAGTATAAAAGAAAAATCAAAAATTTTTCTAAAAAAAAATGTTGTGTATTAAATACACGAGCAAACTAAAGGGACCAGTGACGATTCAGGTGTCTTTAAGAATTTACCGTAAACAACTGGTTTACTTCAACCCCCAAACTAAGGTCTCAGATAGACAACACCATAGGAGCAATAAACTAAGAAATTACACTATAAGCAACGCAGACATCATTACTACATCTGCAAAAATGCATAGGCATACGGTAAGATTGCTCTTACTGGGTGGCCATGGGGGAGTACACTTAATGCCGCCCATTAAGGTGGCGTTAAGGGTTCCCACGCTAACCCAGCGGTAACTGGGCAGCGTGTGGTGCTGCCCAAGTATCACCGAGTTAGCGCCTGCAGAAATACTTTTTGAAAATTTGCACGAGCATGGGAAATGGCGCACGCTGGGGCTGGAACATTGGGCCGGCAGTAGCTCCAGATTAGCGTTCAGTAAGCCCGTGTTGGGCTTACTGCCGCTTTGTAAAAGGGCCCCAAAGTGTTGTACCAAGAACTGTACGAGTGACGCGGCCACATAGGGCGCAAATATGGAGGGATGCAAAAATTGCTTCCGACCCACTGTCTCCTCTCATTGGTGTCGGCGTACCTCAGGGTTCTGTTCTTGGTCCCCTCCTCTTTTCTATCTACACTTCTTCCCTTGGTTCATTAATCTCATCCCATGGCTTTTCCTACCATCTCTATGCTGATGACTCCCAAATCTACCTTTCTACCCCTGATATCTCACCTTGCATCCAAACCAAAGTTTCAGCATGCTTGTCTGACATTGCTGTCTGGATGTCTCAACGCCACCTGAAATTAAACATGACCAAAACCAAGCTTCTCATTTTTCCCCCCAAACCCACCTCCCCACTCCCCCCATTTTCTATTTCTGTTGATGGCTCTCTCATTCTCCCTGTCTCCTCAGCTCGAAACCTTGGGGTCATTTTTGACTCTTCTCTATCCTTCTCTGCTCATATCCAGCAGATTGCCAAGACCTGTCGTTTCTTTCTTTACAACATCCGTAAAATCCGCCCCTTTCTTTCCGAGCACTCTACCAAAACCCTCATCCACACCCTTGTCACCTCTCGTTTAGACTACTGCAATCTGCTTCTTGCTGGCCTCCCACTTAGTCACCTCTCCCCTCTCCAATCGGTTCAAAACTCGTCTTCCGCCAGGGTCGCTTTACTGATACTACCCCTCTCCTCAAGTCGCTTCACTGGCTCCCTATCCGTTTTCGCATCCTGTTCAAACTTCTTCTACTAACCTATAAATGTACTCACTCTGCTGCTCCCCAGTATCTCTCCACACTCGTCCTTCCCTACACCCCTTCCTGTGCACACCGCTCCATGGATAAATCCTTCTTATCTGTTCCCTTCTCCACTACTGCCAACTCCAGACTTCGCGCCTTCTGTCTCGCTGCACCCTACGCCTGGAATAAACTTCCTGAGCCCCTACGTCTTGCCCCATCCTTGGCCACCTTTAAATCTAGACTGAAAGCCCACCTCTTTAACATTGCTTTTGACTCGTAACCACTTGTAACCACTCGCCTCCACCTACCCTCCTCTCCTCCTTCCTGTACACATTAATTGATTTGATTACTTTATTTTTTGTCCATTAGATTGTAAGCTCTTTGAGCAGGGACTTTCTTCTATGTTTGTGCAGCGCTGCATACGCCTTGTAGCACTATAGAAATGCTAAATAGTGGTAGTAGTAGTAGTAGTAGTAGTAGTAGTGGTGACAAAATGAGCAAGGCCGGGGGGGTGGGGAGGGTACACCAGTAGGCAAGCTACTCTGTGTGCAATATAGCTCAGTACAGTCTTGTATTCATTATCCCACTGAATACCAACCCAGTATATTTAAATCCCTTTGGCAGTTAAGGGGCGTAGCCAGACCTTGGCGGGAGGGGGGTCCGGAGCCCAAGGTGGGGGGGCACAGTTTAGCCCACCTCCCCCAGCCGCCGACCCCCCCCCCCCCCCACCACCACTTTCAACCCCCCCCCCCCTGCTGCCAGGTACCTTAGCTGGCAGGGGTCCCCAACCCCCACCAGCCGACCGGCGCTGAAGAAGACTTCAGCTAGCGGGCTTTGGGGACCCTGGCCAGCAAAGGTACCTGGTGGCGGTGGGGCAGGGGCAGCGGCTGCGGGAGGGGGGATCGAAAGTGGAGTGGGAAGGTCGGCGGCAGGGGGGGATCGAAAGTAGAGGGGGCCTGGGCTAAATCTGTGGGGGCCCATGCCCCTGTGGCCCCACGCCCCTGTGGCCCCACCTAGCTACGCCCATAGCAGGCAGTCTAGCATACAATTACTGCTTCCAGCACTCCTTTCCAATGAAGTACATAAGATGCCATGCAGCCCTGAAAAGAAGACAATAACAAAATACCCTATACTTCATATGTCTTTTCTTTCCCATTATGGCAATAGCATTCTTTTCTCATAATAATTCTGTGAAGATTTTATTGTGTACCACTCTGTTATGCTTGTCAGCTTGTTATGCTTATTGGGGTCCTCTAGACTGCCAAGGATTTTTTTTTTTAGGGGATCATGGGGATTAGGGAACCACGTCTGGGGTTTGAGGAACAGCAGGGCATCTTTGGGAAGAAGGTGCCTTCTAGGGTCAGGGGTGAGAGGGGGTTATTAGCTATCTGCCCTGATGCAACTGCTGTACAAAACATGTCGTTAGAAAGCTTTGTACCACTTAGAATACGGTCATTTGTCTTATCTGTGATTTAAGGAAATTGACAAAGTTTGTCCTTACTATGCTCAGTTTCACTGCTTACCAGTAGAGGCCTGGATATCTTTTGAAGTATGCTGTTTTGTCTTTAAACTTATCCAGGGTTTTGCACCAACATATTTATATCTTTTGATTATAATATTGAAATCAAAATACAATACTCGGAATTATTTGCATCTATCTTTGCCCTCATTTAAAGGAATATGTTCTAAGAAAATTTTTTCTAACCTTTTTTCTTATCAAACACCTAAAATTTTGAATTCTTTACCAGCTTCAATTATTACTCTTTCTTCTTACATGTCTTTTCGTAAACTTCTTAAGGAAGTTTTATTTAGGAAGCATGTGCTTTTAGATTATTGTTGGTTAGCTGTATTTGCTGTTGATTTTGTAAATTTTTCTTGTAGTTCCCAGTTAATTCTACTGGTTTCTATTGATGCTGTAATCCGCTCCAAACCATTTTTTTTTTTTTTGGTGTGAGAGGAATAGAAATCTTTGGTAATGTAATGTCGAATGAGCTAACCCTTCCACATCTCCTTTGACTTGGCATTCACATTCTCGCATTGTGCTCAACTTGAAATTCTGTGCACCAGTTCTCTGCATCAGTGTGGAACAGCTAATAGCTTTATTACTATCTGGATGTTTGTTGCTGTCTAACTCAGGGGGTTGTACAGGGTTATCTCAGATAACTGAGTGCAGACATCACACAAACCGCATGCTTCCATCTTCTCTAGCTTTCTGCATCGGCCCTTCCGTCTGAAATCACCTAAGGGGTCCTTTTACTAAGGTGTGCTGAAAATTGGCCTGCGTTGGTGTAGACGCATGTACTGGAC